>NC_053391.1:393405316-394150888 GCF_905171765.1 Bufo bufo
CTTTCGGAGTGAGTCGGGGGATCTGGGCAGTCGGCATTCTCAGTCGCCTCTGCAAAAGGGCTCTGTTTCCTCTTTAACGAAGGGAATTGTAGGTTTGGGTCGAAGTGCAGATTTAAGCACGAGTGTTCAGGGTGTGGAGGTTCCCATGGGGCCAACAGGTGTTTTAGAGGTAACAGACAGAGAGGTGGGGAGGCGGCTGGAAAAGGGCCTGACTCCGGTGTGGGTGGAAAGGATGGAGCCCTACTTAAGTAGGTATCCTAAAGGAGGGGTGGGGGAATTTTTGAGGGACGGGTTTAATAAGGGGTTTTCTATACCATCGGCACCGTTGCCTGTGGTTATGAGAAAGAGGAATCTGCGCTCGGCATTGGATCACCCGGAGGTGGTGGCTGACAAGTTGGCCAGGGAGGTTGTTTTGGGGAGGATGGGCGGTCCTTATTCAGAGCTTCCGCTGGCTGGTTTGGGTATATCACCTTTGGGGATTGTACCTAAGAAAGAGCCAAATAAGTTTTGGCTCATTCAACATTTGTCATACCCGAAGGGTGCGTCGGTCAATGAGGGTATTGATCCGGAACTTTGTTCGGTGGCATACACTTCATTTGATGCGGCTGTAGGTTGGCTGCGGAAGTTGGGGGTGGGGACGCTGTTAGCTAAGACAGACATTTGTTGGGGTGCTACTGGGATGGAAAGTACTTTGTGGACAGATGCTTACCAATGGGGTGTTCTGTGTCTTGTGCATATTTTGAAGCATTTAGTTCATTTTTAGAGTGGGTTGTTAAGGACGTTTCGGGTTGTTCATCCATTATTCATTATTTGGATGATTTCCTTTGTTTGGGCCCGGCGGGGTCTAAGGTTTGTTCGGTATTGTTGAGCACGTTAGAGTCGGTTTTTGGGAGGTTTGGGGTACCATTGGCGAAAGAGAAGACTGTGGGTCCTACTTCGGAGTTGAGTTTTCTGGGTATTGTGATTAACACGGACAGTATGGAGTGTCGTTTGCCTGAGGAGAAGGTACGGGATCTGCGGCTGGTGGTGGAGCAGGCGCGGAGGGCAGTGAAGATTAGGCTAAAGGATTTGCAATCTTTGTTGAAAAAGCTCAATTTTGCATGCAGGATTATGCCAATGGGGAGGATTTTTTGTCGGCGGTTGGCGGGGGCTACGGCGGGAGTTACGGCCCCGCATCATTTTGTCAGGTTGGGCAAGGAACTTAAAAGGGATTTGGCGGTTTGGGCGGAATTTTTGCAGCATTTTAATGGAAGGACGTTGGTTTTGGGGGAGGCTGTGGATAGTTTCGATTTTGATTTGTTTTCAGATGCGGCTGGGGGTTCGGGTTTTGGGGTATATTGTCATGGGCAGTGGTGTGCGGGGAGTTGGCCTATTTCTTGGGTGGAGCAGGGTTGGGTTAAAAACCTGGCGTTATTAGAGCTTTTCCCAATTGTGCTTGCAGTGGTTCTGTGGGGAGATTGTTTTAGGAATAAGAAGATTAGATTCCATTGTGATAATTTGGGGGTTGTCCATGCTATTAATAACATTTGGTTCTAGTTTGTTTATCACTGAATGCTTGGATTGTGGCGGTTCATGTGCCTGGTGTGTCTAATGGTATTGCTGATGCCCTTTCTCGTTCGCAGTGGGAGCGGTTTTCGGCAGTTGGCGCCGGGAGCGGACGGCGAGGGGTTGGTGTGCCCGGATTCCATGTGGGAGCTGTTGGAGGTACCATAGGAAGGTTGCTGCAGGACTCAATGAGTGCTGGGACGTGGGTAGCTTACGGTGAAGCGTGGAATGAATAGCAGAGGTGGTGTGAGGATTTGGGGGTGTTAGTGGATGAGGGGGAGACTCCTCTGTTGTTGTTCTTGGGGCATGTGAAGGAGCAGGGATGGTCTGTTGCAAAAATGAATAGATGGACGGCGGGACTTGCTTTTGGTTTCAAGTTGAGGGGGTTACCGGATGTGACAAAGACCTTTTTGGTGAGGCAGGTGTTAAAAGGTTGGAGGCGTGGGAAGCGGGCGGAGGACAGGAGGAGGCCAGTCTCTTTTGAATTGTTGTTAAAATTGGGTATGCAAGTGGAGGTGTGTTGTCGCTCAGGTTGGGAGGTGAAGCTGTTCAGGGTTTTTCCCTAGCATTTTTTGGGGCATTTCGTTTGGGGGAATTGGTGTGTGGTAGTGTTCGGTCTGTTGGTGTGGGTTTGTTGAAGGAGGATGTCGTGCTATCGGGTGACAGGGTTGTCATCAGGATTCGTAGGTCAAAGACGGACAGGGAAGGAAAGGGCAATTATGTACGGTTCTTTGAGTTCCTGGGCTGTGCTATGTGCCCGGTGCAGTGCTTGCGGGAGTATGATGTGGGGGGTGTGACAACAACGGGTCCATTGCTTAGGCATGAGGACGGGTCATATCTGTCGCGATATCAGTTCGTGGCAGTGTTTAAGCGCTGCCTGCGTGAGCTGGGTATTGCAGCGGAGGATTTTACTGGGCATTCGTTCAGGATAGGTGCCGCTACTGAAGCGGCTAGAGCGGGGATGAGTGATGAAGTGATTAAGAAGATTGGGAGATGGGAATCAGCGGCGAAACCCCCAGAACGCTCTCCCTCCGAAGAGCGCGCATGCACCCCATCAGCAGACGGCAGTACATGCTACACCCTCTTTCGAGGGAGCATACTCCCACCCCTCAAAGCCCCTCCCAACAACAAAAGGGGAAAGTTGGTGAGGCATAAGAAACAATGGGAGGGGGGAGGGGAAAGACAAACAAAAGGGGACACCAACACGGACAACGGTGAGCATGGAATGGCGGGGAATGCCACTCACCGCGCCGTAAATGGTGAAAGTCCCATAACGCTCTCCCTCCGGAGAACGCGCATGCACCCCATCCGCAGATAGCGGTGCATGCTTTACCCTCTTTCGAGGGAACGCCACGCGAGAAGCCTCTGTGGTCATACTGTCACGGCTGAGGATGGGGGAAATCCTCAGCCGTGTGGAGCCAGGTGATGTTATGGCTGCTTGACCAAGAAGACAGGATTAGGGAGCAGGTCACCTCCTAAACGCATCCCTAACCTGACCCTGACTCCTAGCTACATGAGCCAACCTTGATGGTAGGAGGGCTCATGCTCCGGAACCTAGAAGTCCCTGCTAGCCCTCAAGATGGCCCTAAGCTAGGAGCTGAGTAAGACAACCCACTCCTCCTAAGCACGGAGGAGCAGGAGTCTCAACGGCCAAGCTGCTGAAAAAGGGGAAACATAAACAGCCTATGTATATGGCAGGTGCTGCACTAGTTCCAGCCACCTGCCACAGCCCTGCTGACTGGATCCGTGTGCAGGAAAGCTGAAGTCCACAAATAGCAGACAGACGTCAGCACAAACTCATCCACACACCGGAACCCAGATACATGGCAGCACTAAATAGTACAGGAAAACATAAACTATGACCACAGTGGTGGCTCTCACAGGCGGATGGAAAACACAGGAGGCTGCTTCAGCTAGCAAGACTGAAGCAACCTACTGAGCCCTGCTAGATAGAGGGTCTATATAGGCCCAAGTGGCCACACCCAAGGGTTGGACACACCCAGTGACATCACACACACACTGGGAAGGAAGTTAACCCTTCCAGTACCACAGAAGGGAAAGACACATAAATGGGAAGTGCACACAATACATACAACGTGCATAACATACACACACCTAACATAAAGGTTGCTAGGTGTGACCGCATGCCAGGGCAGCAAGCTGCCTAGCGACGCTCAGGCTGCTCTGCTGCAAAATACAACACTGGTTGCCCGCGGCAACCACAAGTGAGGCCACAGACAAGCGGCCCTCACCCGTGGTTGAACACCCATACAAAACCGCAGGCAACTGCATGCGGTAAAGGAGTCACGGTATGGGCACAGTTGGTAAAGTTTTTTTTTAAGGGGATTGGTAAGAGGCCCACGAGGAATGAACAATACCCTACTCAAGTGAGGCCGTACTGGGGACGCAGTTGAGGGGAGGCCGACATGATAGGGTTTGGTCTGAGGGGGCCGGCAGTGTAGGGGTTAAGGAGTTTGAAAGTATGGTGGGTGGAGAATAGAGTAGGTGGGCTGTTAGGTTAGGTTATAAGAGGGGGAGGTAACCGGCGCCATCTTAGAGCAGTTAGTTGAGGAGAAAAACTCCCACCCTCCTGCCCTTGTGGAACAGGGGTAAGGTAGGGGACGGTTTTGTAGGAGTGTTAAGGAGGATGTGTGGTGTTGGTTTTGTGTGCGTGGTGTCTTGTGTGTTCGTGTGTCTTTATTGTCGTGGCAGTCGTTGGCGGTGGGAGGTCCTCGAACTTGGTGGTACGGATACTTTGGGAGAATGGGAGGGCCTCAATGGTGGGGCTGGACTCCCATGGTTGGACGGTTGGCTGGTGTAAAAAGACGTCCGTCAGTTGGTCTCCGAGCTGGTGTTTTACGGCTGGAGGCAAGATGGATGGGCCTGTTTGGAGAGTTGTGATAACGAGTTCTGGGGCTTCAAGGACCTCCCTCGTTAGGGAATAAACAACTGGAGTTATGTTTATTTATGTTATGTATTTATTAATAAACGGCTGCTGTGGCCATTTGAATCCAAACTGGTCTCAGTGAGTTATTGTTAAGTTTGAGTTGGTAAAGGTTTTTTTTAAGGGGATTGGTAAGAGGCCCACGAGGAATGAACAATACCCTACTTATGTGTACTAATCCAGATATGCCCTTGCCTGCTCATTCCAACACACTTTGCTCCATCTCGATTGGTGGCCTGCAGCAGACAGTCATGCTTTTATTTTATGCAGATACCTAGCTCCTGATAAGCCTTTATGGCGAAACGTTGAGCACAGAATAGGGTACAGGTTCAGCGCAATCTCCTTGGATGGGAATAGGGTAGACAGCCACTATGTTAATTTAGCCAGACAATATAGCTGTTTAACAATAGGGGCAGTGAGGGGACTATACATTATTAGTGGAGAGGTCAGCAATATGTTACCCACAAAGTACAATTAGATCCCAGCCTCGCAGCTTTAAATTGTCTGGCGACTATCACCTCTGTACTTGCAGTAACTGGTAATGTCCTGTTGATATACTGCGCTACAGCGGTTTTATTAATGTATACCAGCATAAACGTACCGCAGAGTGTAAAGCATTACTATCTACATGCTATGTGTAGAGCATCATGCTGGATAGCCAGTAATCCCATTGTAGCTACATAAGAGAGCACTGAGGGGTGATCTGGCTGCCCTTCCTAGCAGTTCAGAGGGCCAATAATTTACTTTTCATTTTATGTGTGTTTGTACATATTGAGGTAGGGCCTATATACCCTCTCCTTTTTTAATGCATACCTAATAAATTTTGACAATTTATTACATCTATAACATTTCTACCAACTGTGAGTTGTAGTTTCACAACAACTGGAGTGTCGGAGGTTGCTGATCCCTGCACAACAGCTTTGAACGTGAGACTACCATCCTTTTATAGACAATCATCTTGGCTATCTCATACATATTTTGGACTTGCAACTATTTAGTATATGATTAGTTATGCACATTCTTGTCATGTAGCTGCATTGTTACTGTTTTGCTTCTAAAAAGAAAAAAATTAATTTGTATTTTTTTTTTTGTATTTTATAAATCCACCTTTGGCTTTCAACAGTGCTTGAATCCTTCTGGGCATGCTCTTGATCATACTCAAACATGTCTCAACCGAAATCTGTTGCCAGGTCTCTTCTACACGTTCCCAATGTTGGTGCACACTGGTTGACTAACTTGGGTAGGAATACAGGTTTTTCTTCAACTCTACCCACAAGTTTTCGATAGGATTGAGGTCTGGGGACTGTAGCGGCCAATCCAGCACCTCCACTTCATTGTCATTGACCCAGTCCTTCGCCAATCTTAACGTATGCTTCGGGTCGTTATCCTGCTCGAACACTATGTCTTCCTTTTCATACCCATAGTACTTGAATGTACGAAGTAACTCGTCTTGTAGGATACTCACATATAGCTCAGCATTGAGACCACCATCAATCCTGGTCAAGTATCCAATGCCTTTCGTTGGCTTCATCCACCGAACTTGAAAGTCCCTTCAATTTCTTGATCCGTTAGCCCCAATTCCCTTGTTTCTTCCAGATCCATTTGACCCATCAGAGCCCAGTCTATTGACTTTCATCTCATCGCTCCAAATTACCTGTTTCCAATCTTCTACTGTCCACTAGTTAAAAAGTTGAACCGGCACTCAGAACTATTGGAGATCACGTAGAATGATGTAAATTAATTTATTATGTCATAAAATATATAGATCTACATTAAACATGTCTACATTGGATAAAAAATACAACAAAAATTATAAAAATTGTAAAATAATTTAAAAAGAGCGTAGATTATACCCAGGACCTTATTTTTGCAGTTGCATACAATCGTTGCGTCCAAAGTTCACTGTATCAAAAAAACGGTATCTATTTCTTACTGATAAGGATGATTTTTGTGGATTACAGTTGATATGGTAAAGTGAAATGATGACATATACAGCAGTATGTTTTATAGTTGCAGTGCTCATTAGACTGGTAAAATGTATAAATTCAATGTGGTCAAGTCCCGTACAAAGTGCAGGTTCAATTAAAAAATAGTTCAATTCATAGGATGCGTCAAGTCATGAGTAAGTCTCACTGTATGTGAGTATAGTTCCACTTTAGATAGCGTCAATATTCTTGTTTCAACTCTCTTTATAAATAGAGACACACCATACACCATACATATGATTCCAGTGGTATAGTCGGTATGGTCATCCCATGTGTATGGAGCTTTTACTCTTTTGTATAGGGGACACAATCTCTATGTAGTCCCGATCATGAGGACAATTCAGTCCGTCCGTATATAGAGCATATGATATTTATACTTGTATTTGCTCTGTACTCACGGTATATCTCGCTGATCCAACCTTATCAGTGTGTGGAGATTCCTTCTGTGGCGTCCCACAGCTTCACACTTCAGCCGCTCCACACTCCGGCGGCGTTGGTTTCGGTTTGCAGCGTCTCTCAGGATCTCGTCCCAGTTCTCGTGAAAGTTCGTCCGTATCTTACTTTTGTGAGTAAAGAGATGTTGTACTTCTTTGACAGTATACTTTAGTACATGGCCATTAGTGATGAGCGGCAGGGGCAATATTAGAATTTGCGATATTTCACGAATATTTGGGCGAATATTCGCCATATATTCGCGAATTCGTGATCTCCATGCATTATTTTCTTGATTGCATAAAATTCGCATAAAATCCGCATAAACATTTGCGCATAAACTGGTATTTATTTATTTTTTTAAATCGAATATTCGCGATTACGAATATATTTTGAAATATTCTAAATATTCGCGAATTCTTGAAGTGCCGATATTCACGATTAAAATTCGCAATTCGAATATTCTTGATCAACACTAATGGCCATGTGTGTTCGAGACACAGGTATTCCGCCCAGACACGTTTCGAGATGACTTATCTCTTCCCCAGTGGGGAATATCCCCGAAACAGAGGTAGATCTCTCACCAGATATGCTTTTGCAAGGATAGTGGAGTTTGAGAAGGAGAGATAGATAGGAGAACTCTGTACTGTGTCCTGGAGGCTTCCTCTTACCCAGGATGCTTTGCAATAACCCAGAATGCAATGCACTACCCACAATGCAGTAGTCTTCTAACAGGAAAACTAAGTTTAATACAATTTAACACCCCTAGATGGTGCCATACCCACGCTAAACACTCTGAAATACCCTGGCAGAAGTGATCTATAATCATTTCCTTACCCTGTTAGAACAGAATATGTCACCTCGATTAAGCACTATTACTATATCTACAATACTACATTAGTCCTTAATTGAGGTGACAGATTCTCTTTAAGAAAAGAATAGTTGTAACGGTCACGTCCACACACACACAGGGGGAAGGATAGTGACCACTGCGTTCCACCCTCACCCCTAGTCCTGCCTACTTATCTCACGAGTCCTGATGACAGGGGACAACTGGGCAACAGTCCCTTACTTAGGATATGTGCAGGGAAGACAAAATACGGAACAAGAATGGACCGGGTCAGAACCAAGAGAGCTACGCACTACAAAGGGTTAAGCAAAGAATGGTCAGGAGAAGCCGGGGTCAAATACCAGGAGAGTAGAGAAGTACCAGAGGAGTCCGCAAAGAGTAGTCAGGTGGGAGCCGAGGTCACAATACCAGGAGGGATGCGGAGAACAGGAGGAGCAGGCAAAGGATCATCAGGGAACAGGATCAGGTGAGTATTCAGTAGTCCAACAAATAGCCAGGAATCTAGAACTAACAGGCAACCTGGGGCCAGCAGGCTGCCTGTATTTATAGTAGGGTCTGAGGGTCATGTGACGTGGCCAGCGTCACATGACCGACAGACAGACAAGTCGAGCACCAAGTGATCAGCTCGGCGCTCAAGGCTGACCTAGGAGCAAAATTTGGACACAAACTGCACACCCCTGTCAGAAAAAATATTTTCCGGGATGCCATGTAAACGAACAATCTCTCTCACAAAAATAGACGCCAGGGTTTTTGCATTCGGAAGTTTAGACAGGGGAATGAAATGAACCATCTTGCTAAACCTATCGACCACTACCCAAACCACAGTCTTACCCACCGCCAGCGGTAGGTCAGTTATAAAGTCCATCGATATATGGGACCAGGGTCTACTGGGAATGGGTAGGGGTCGTAGGTTACCAGCAGGGCGAGTCCTAGGTGTCTTAGACCTGGCACAAACCTCACAGGCTGACACGTAGGACTTGACATCCCTGGTCAGAGTAATAAGATCTAGAAACCAGATCCTTAGTGCCCTCAAAACCCGGATGTCCACAAACGGCAGAATCGTGACACTCCCCCAACAGCTGGAGATGAAATTGTACGGGAACAAACAACTTATCTGTTGGGGTGGATGCCGGTGCCAGATGTTGTTCAGCCTTAATGCGAGCCGAGATATCCTGGGTTAGAGCCGCTAAGAAGATGTTTGCTGGTAGGATGGATTCAGGCGGTGCCTCAGTGGGTTGAAAGGCATGGAAGCTCCGAGATAATGCGTCTGCCTTCACATTTTTACTTCCCGGCCTGAACGTAATGGAGAAATCAAATGTTTAAAAAACATCGGGCTTGCCGGGGATTCAACCTCTTAGCGGACTCGAGAAACATTACGTTTTCATGGTCAGTGACAACAGTTACCCGATGCCTTGCCCCCTCCAAAAAATGCCTCCACTCCTCAAATGCCCATTTAATAGCCAGCAGCTCTCTATTCCCTATGTCGTAGTTTCTCTCCATGGGAGAGAATTTCCTGGAGAAGAAGGCACACGGTCTCAGGTTAGTGAGGCTAGCAGGACCTTGTGAAAGGACTGCTCCTGCGCCGTCCTCGGACGCATCCACCTCCACAATAAAGGGTCTCTCCTGATCAGGCTGGATCAGAATGAAGAAATGGCCTTGGAAGACCAATTCTCCAAATCCGCCCCTTTCTTAGTAAGGTCGGTCAATGGTTTAGCAATTACAGAAAAATTCATGATAAATTTACGATAGTAATTAGCGAAACCCAAAAACCGTTGTAAAGCCTTTAAGGATGAAGGCCTTACCCATTCCTTAATTGCCAAAACCTTACCAGGATCCATCTTAAAGGCGTGAGGAGTCAGAACATGCCCTAGAAACAGTATCTCCTGTACACCAAAGACACATTTCTCTTGCTTAGCGGATAGCTAGTTCTCCCTCAACACCTCTAATACTTGTTTGACATGAGACACATGAGATTCGAAATCAGGAGAGAATATCAAAATGTCGTCAAGACAATAATAAATTTACCTAAGAACTTCCTAAGAATATTGTTTATTAAGTTTTGGAACACAGCTGGGGCATTGCTAAGTCCAAAAGGGATCACCTGATATTCAAAGTGTCCTATCGGAGTATTGAACGCTGTCTTCCATTCGTCTCCCTCCTTGATTCGGATTAGATTGTACACTGCGTGCAGAATTATTAGGCAAATGAGTATTTTGACCACATCATCCTCTTTATGCATGTTGTCTTACTCCAAGCTGTATAGGCTCGAAAGCCTACTACCAATATAACATATTAGGTGATGTGCATCTCTGTAATGAGAAGGGGTGTGGTCTAATGACATCAACACCCTATATTAGGTGTGCATAATTATTAGGCAACTTCCTTTCCTTTGGCAAAATGGGTCAAAAGAAGGACTTGACAGGCTCAGAAAAGTCAAAAATAGTGAGATATCTTGCAGAGGGATGCAGCACTCTTAAAATTGCAAAGCTTCTGAAGCGTGATCATCGAACAATCAAGCGTTTCATTCAAAATAGTCAACAGGGTCGCAAGAAGCGTGTGGAAAAACCAAGGCGCAAAATAACTGCCCATGAACTGAGAAAAGTCAAGCGTGCAGCTGCCAAGATGCCACTTGCCACCAGTTTGGCCATATTTCAGAGCTGCAACATCACTGGAGTGCCCAAAAGCACAAGGTGTGCAATACTCAGAGACATGGCCAAGGTAAGAAAGGCTGAAAGACGACCACCACTGAACAAGACACACAAGCTGAAACGTCAAGACTGGGCCAAGAAATATCTCAAGACTGATTTTTCTAAGGTTTTATGGACTGATGAAATGAGAGTGAGTCTTGATGGGCCAGATGGATGGGCCCGTGGCTGGATTGGTAAAGGGCAGAGAGCTCCAGTCCGACTCAGACGCCAGCAAGGTGGAGGTGGAGTACTGGTTTGGGCTGGTATCATCAAAGATGAGCTTGTGGGGCCTTTTCGGGTTGAGGATGGAGTCAAGCTCAACTCCCAGTCCTACTGCCAGTTTCTGGAAGACACCTTCTTCAAGCAGTGGTACAGGAAGAAGTCTGCATCCTTCAAGAAAAACATGATTTTCATGCAGGACAATGCTCCATCACACGCGTCCATGTACTCCACAGCGTGGCTGGCAAGAAAGGGTATAAAAGAAGAAAATCTAATGACATGGCCTCCTTGTTCACCTGATCTGAACCCCATTGAGAACCTGTGGTCCATCATCAAATGTGAGATTTACAAGGAGGGAAAACAGTACACCTCTCTGAACAGTGTCTGGGAGGCTGTGGTTGCTGCTGCACGCAATGTTGATGGTGAACAGATCAAAACACTGACAGAATCCATGGATGGCAGGCTTTTGAGTGTCCTTGCAAAGAAAGGTGGCTATATTGGTCACTGATTTGTTTTTGTTTTGTTTTTGAATGTCAGAAATGTATATTTGTGAATGTTGAGATGTTATATTGGTTTCACTGGTAAAAATAAATAATTGAAATGGGTATATATTTGTTTTTTGTTAAGTTGCCTAATAATTATGCACAGTAATAGTCACCTGCACACACAGATATCCCCCTAAAATAGCTAAAACTAAAAACAAACTAAAAACTACTTCCAAAAATATTCAGCTTTGATATTAATGAGTTTTTTGGGTTCATTGAGAACATGGTTGTTGTTCAATAATAAAATTAATCCTCAAAAATACAACTTGCCTAATAATTCTGCACTCCCTGTATGCCCCTTTCGGGTCAATCTTGGAAAACCAGGTTGCCCCCAGAACCTGGTTAAATAAATCCGGAATCAATGGGAGAGAGTATCTATTTTGGACAGTGATTTTATTTAATCTCCGGTAATCAATACAAGGCCTAAGACCACCATCCTTCTTCTTAACAAAGAAAAACCCTGCTCCCATAGGAGAGACTGAAGGTCTAATATGCCCTTTAGCAAGACTCTCCTTAATATATTCTTCCATAGCCTTGCGTTCGGGCTTAGAAAGATTCTAAATTCGCCCTTTAGGAAATTTGGCACCCTCTATTAGCTCTATGGCGCAATCATAAGGTCTATGGGGGGGGTAGAACCTCTCGAGTAGGGGATGAAAATACATCAGAATATTCCTTAATAACTGAGGGTAATGTATTAGACCTTACTGAAACTCCAGCCTGGACCCCGGATAAGCATGAGTCACACTTAGGTCCCCATTTCACCAACTCTCCTTTGGACCAATCTATTGTGGGGTTATGTAAAGGGAGCCAAGGCAACCCTAGTACCAACTCGACCGGTAGGTTCTCCAGGACTAAAAGAGAACATCTCTCAGAGTGGCACACACCCACAGTTAGAGAAATTTCAGAGGTACATGACCTCACCGTACCACCAATCAGGGGAATAGCATCAATAGCCATGACATGGATAGGTGTAGGTAAAGCAAACATTGGAATACCCAATTTACTTGCATATTCAAAGTCAATAAAGCTGGCCGCTGAACTGGAATCAATAAAGGCCTTACCCGACCACTTATTAACCCCCAGAGAAATTGTTATGGGTACCAAAAGCTTACATTTAGAAAATCAGGGTGTACCTGGTCTTTAGGTTGTCTTGCCTTATGAGACTTGTCAGAGAGGACCCTCTTAGGACACTTGTTGATCCAATGGCCAGGATCTCCACAGTAGAAGCACTCTCCGCGTCTACGACGAAGATTACCCCGGGTCATGCCAACCTGCATGGGTTCCTCGGTGGAGACCTCAGTGTTGTCCCTGGAAAAGGCCTCTGGCTGGACCACCATCTGAGAACAGAACTGTCGTTCTTGTCGTCTCTCTCTAACTCGTCGGTCAAGTCGGACAACTAGGGTCACCATCTCCTCTAAGGTCTCTGGAATTTGATAACTGACTAATAAATCTTTTAAATTATCAGACAGACCAGACCTAAACTGACTCTTCAGGGCTGGTTCATTCCATCCTGAGGGGACACACCACCATCTGAATTGGGTGCAATACTCCTCCGCAGGGAGATGGCCCTGAACCAGTGCCCTAAGAGCCGTCTCGGCTAACAGGGCCCTGTCTGGTTCGTCATAGTGGGTACCCAGGGCCTGAAAAAAAACCTCCACAGAAGTTAGACAACTGGCCCCAGGAGGTAACGAGAATGGCCAGTCCTGGGGATCACCCTGTAGTAGAGAAATGATAATACCCACGCGTTGGCTCTCGGGACCGGAGGATACGGGTCGCAAATGGAAGTAGAGTTTGCAACTCTCCTTAAAGGAGAGAAACCTCTTCCGGTCTCCAGAAAAGGGTTCTGGGAGCTTGATCTGGGGCTCAAAATGTGGACTGGAGGGCTGAGGAGTGGAAGAACCTTGCCCTAACTCAAAAGAACGGAGTTTCTCTAGCTCCTGCACCATCTGTGTCAGGTTAGAGACATGGTCAGTCAGGGTCACAAGAGGATTCATGATACAGTGGTTATTGGGCCTGTTAATCTGTAACGGTCTTGTCCACAGACACACAGGGGGAAGGATAGTGACCACTGCGCTCCACCCTCACCCCTGGCCCTGCCTACTTGCCTCACGAGTCCTGATGACAGGGGACAACTGGACGCCAGTCCCTTACATAGGATATGTGGAGGGAAGACAGGGAAGACAAAATACGGAACGTGAACGGACCGGGTCAGAACCAAGAGAGCTACGCAGTACAAAGGGTTAAGCAAAGAATGGTCAAGAGAAGCCGGGGTCAAATACCAGGAGAGTAGAGAAGTACCAGAGGAGTCCGCAAAGAGTAGTCAGGTGGGAGCCGAGGTCACAATACCAGGAGGGATGTGGAGTACAGGAAGAGCAGGCAAAGGATCGTCAGGGAACAGGATCAGGTGAGTATTCAGTAGTCCAACAAATAGCCAGGAACCTAGAATTAACAGGCAACCTGTGGCCAGCAGGCTGCCTGAATTTATAGTGGGGTCTGAGGGTCACATGACTGACAGACAGACAAGTCGAGCACCGAGTGATCAGCTCGGCGCTCAAGGCAGACCTAGGAGCAGGGAGCCTCCCAGCTAGCAAAGCCGCCCTGGGAACGAGGCCAAACACAGATCCTCGCTCCCGAATCTAAGCAGCAGGTGACAATAGTGGTTTCTATTTCATATTATATGTGTATCAGCTGTCCACATAATAATAATCAGATGGATCGATAGATAAATATGAGATAGGTGATAGATAAATAGATAGTTATAGACAGATAGTGTCACGACCGCTATCCCAGCAGCAGTCATGTCGCACCAGACGGAGGGGAAGGGGGACCCTTATCTACGGATGGGAATAGTATGGCCACCCCTGACTAACCCTAAGCTGGCACCTGTCTGCCCTGATACCCTAGACGGGGTGTGAACCCGTGCGGCGAGCAGGATGCCTAAACCCTCAGTCACCCTAACAAGCCTAGAGTGGGGAAAGGCCGATGGGAGCACTAGTCACCATCACTCATGTCTAGGAGAACAGCAGGGGAAGACAGCAACAAACAAACTATAGCAGAGATAGACTTATCCAGTCATCAGCAGAGAAGGCGATCCCAATCACGACAGTCCACGCCGGACAAGAGCTCCACAGCAACACCATCAAGCGATCTCCTTCAAAGGTCAGAATAGAACTGGAAGTAAGGACTATATCTGGCAATGACTGCAAGTGAAACTGAAACTAATATAGTAGCTGGGAGTGGCAGACAGGACTCACCTGAGAAGGATGCCTACAAACTCCCAGTCAGGACAAAAAGGTTCACAAGGCAAAACCCGGATGACATACCCTGAACCATGGAGCAAACTCACAAGCTATCGCGAGTAGCAAGTCGCTGTGACCTTCTCCTCCCAGACCTGTCTGGATCAGTCACAGTCGTGACAGTACCCCCCTTTCTACGAGGGGCCCCCGGACCCTCAAGACCAGGCCTCTCCGGATGGGAGCTATGAAAAGCCCGAATGAGTCTGTCCGCTTTTATCTCTGAAGCTGGAACCCACATTCTCTCTTCGGAACCATAACCTCTCCAGTGCACCAGGTACTGAAGAGAGCGGCGAACATATCGTGAGTCAACAATCTTTTCTACCTGAAACTCAAGACTGCCATCAACAACCACCGGTGGAGGCGGTAGTGGCAATGGTTCAGGAGGTTCTACATATCTCTTAAGCAGAGATCTGTGGAAGACATTATGGATCCTTAGAGTCTGAGGTAGCTCCAGATGAAAAGCCACCGGGTTAATGATCTTAATTACCCTATAAGGACCAATAAATCTCGGACCTAATTTCCACGAGGGAACCTTCAACTTGATATTTCTGGTAGACAACCACACCAAGTCATTCACCCCAAGGTCCGGACCTTCAGAGCGCCTCCTATCAGCCACACGTTTGTATCTACCACCCATTCTCTTCAAACTTTCTTGCACACTCTGCCACACTGAAGAAAGTGAAGACGCAAATCGTTCCTCCTCGGGAATCCCAGATGGCCCCCCCTCACTAAACGTACAAAACTGAGGATGGAAACCATACGCACCAAAAAATGGTGACTTATCGGTGTATTCTTGACGACGATTATTAATGGCAAACTCGGCTAACGGTAAATAAGATGACCATTCCTCCTGATTTTCGAAAACAAAGCATCTCAAATATGTCTCTAGGTTTTTTTTTTTTTATAATTCTTTATTATTTTTTAAACACAAACAACAAAACAAAGTAAGGCACTTCAAGTGCCCCAGACAGTACAATCATAAACATAGGGCAATATGTTTTCCGTAGTACAAAGTATTCATAGTTCACAATCAATGTATAGTAGCATAAACAATCAATACACTTGCATTGAATCAAGAAGAGTTGGCTATACTAAGCAGCAGACGACCAAGTGTCCCTTTCAATTGACCCATTATGTACCATTCCGTGAGTGTAAATGGCTTCATGATCAGCTGTATCTCCGTATTTGACATACAATACTCAATAAACGGTTTCCATTTTTGAAACAACCCTTTTGCCTGTCGTTCCTTTTCTGCAAGAGAATTTAACCTTTCTATATGAAAAACATGCTTTAGCTGCTCAATTATAGCCTGTAACCTTGGGGTATCATTCTGAAGCCACTGTCGCAGGAGGCTACGCTTCACTACCATACATATCGTATGGAACAAGCGGGGTATCCCACCTTGCCCTACCTCTCCCTCCTCGTAGTGAAATAGATACAGAGTAGCTGATAATGGAAGCTCTCTTCCCCAGATCCCCCGAACCAAATTCCCCACTTCCTCCCATAACCTTTTACTATTTGGGCACGTCCATATCCCATGAAATAGATCAGGGAACCCTATCCCACATTTCGGGCAATTGGTAATCCTGTCTGGCTTAGCTGGATGAGGGGGAATATTAAAACCATAAATAGCTCTGTGCATAAGTCTAAACTGGGTGTCCCTCCATGACTCATTAATTATATGCCTCCTCACTACTTCCCACCCTTTCACTATCTTTGGTTCAATGTCGTCATCATCCAGTTGCTCCGCCCATTTTCCAAAACATTTACTCCCATCCCTCATCCCTTCTTCCTTCCGCATGTCTGCATATATCGTAGAGATCGAGACCCTCCCACCCCCCAGGTCCAAGATCTTATCCAGAGTGTTTTTACGTATTTCCTTCTGCACCAAAACTAGCTGGTTTACCACTGCCTCCTTCACTTGAGACCACTGAATAGTCTGAAATGACGACAAAGTAAACTTTTCAATCACTTCCTCTCCTGTCAGCCACCTAGGGTCCGAATCATGCAATAACTGTTTCACGCACAAAATCCCCTTCCTCCTCCATTCCTCAAACAGCTTGTTTCTATTACCCTGTGGGAATTCAGGATTGTTCCACAATGGAAGATGCTTGGAGATTCTGTACGACAACCAGTACTTTTTCCTAAGAATCCTCCATGCGGCTATTGTGTCCTTAACTAATAAAGACTGTTTGATCCAAACAGGAATCACCTGCAACCTCGAATGCAGCAACGCCACCGGAGACCAGGGAGCACAGAATTCCTTTTCCAACAGTAAAGCTGAATAAAAACTAGAGTCATTAATCCAGTCGCAAATATGCCTAGCCATACACGCCAGATTGTAGTTTCTAATATCAGGGAATGCTATCCCTTCCTGTTCAATTCCCTTAGTCAGGGAACGCATTAATATCCTAGGTCTCTTGCCGTGCCACAAATTTTTTTTGAATGCTTTGACCAGTTTGGAGACATCTTTATGTTTCAACAGAATAGGGATCGTCTGCATAGGATACAGCAGTTTAGAAACTGACATCATCTTAATAAGATGATTACGCCCCAGTAACGACAGCGGCAAGTCATGCCACCTATGCAATTCTTGAATTATTTTAGTAATTAATGGGTCATAGTTAAGTCTATATAAAGACTCGGGAGTAATCTCCACTTTAATCCCTAAGTAAGTTATGTAAGATCTAGCAATAGGTATACCCCCCATTTCATCACCTAACACCCTCTGCCCCCCACCCTTTAAAAATAGTATCTCGCTTTTTGATTTATTAATCTTCAACCCTGAGAGAAAGCCGAACTCCTCTAGTGCAACCATAATCTTCCCAATATCCCTTTGAGGGTCAGATAAGAAAAGCAAGATATCATCAGCAAACAACGCCGTACGCAGTTGCTTCTTGCCCACCTCCAAACCCTCAAAGAAATCTCCTGAATCAAGCCATCTGGACAAAGGCTCTATAGCCAAGTCAAACAGGAGAGTAGACAAGGGTCATCCCTGCCTAGTTCCCCTTTTCAACAAAAAAGAATCAGATATACATCCCCCTGTACAAACCCTTGCCTTTGGACCTAAATATAACCCATCTAATAGAGTGCGAAACAATCCTGTAATACCCGCCGAATCCAAAGCTAGACCCAGCCATCTCCAATTAATGCTATCGAAAGCCTTTTCCGTATCTAAAGTGAGGATGGCTGGGTCCTGCCCCCGGTACTCCGCCTTGTCGGTCACAGAGAGGGCCAGCAACACTTTTCTCAAATTAGTGACAGCCGCCCTACCTTTAATAAAACCAACCTGTGCAGGAGAAATCAAAGAGGGAAGAACCGTCGCCAACCTATTGGCAAGCAATTTTGATATAATCTTAATGTCATGGTTGAGCAGGGATATTGGCCTATAAGACGCCAAATCCTCCGGATCTTTCCCAGCTTTATGGAGTAACGTTATATACGCCGTGTTCATATGCTCCGACAACGGAGTCCCCTCCACTATGGAAGAGTACAGGGACGTCAAATAAGGCACCACCTGAGCATCTAACGCTTTATAAAAGTCCGCCGTATACCCATCTGGGCCTGGGGCTTTACCGGAAGGAAAGGACTTTATAGTCGCCTGAACCTCCACTGCCGTCAATGGGGTGTTCAAAACATCCAACTGTTCCACTGTCAAAGTTGGCAAGGACATACGTTCCAAAAAAGCCTTCCCCTCTTCCACCCTATCCCCAGTATTCTGATAAAATGCTGCCATATACCGTTCGAACAATTGGTTGATCTGTTGTGGTCTGTGCTCCCTGGTCCCATCCCCTTTCCTCACCACTTGGATATGGTTCAAAGGACGTCTACCTTTGGCTAAAGAAGCTAATAGCTTCCCTGACTTATTGCCAAATCTGTGCAACCTGGCCTCCAGTTGAGACCTCTTTGAAATCTCTATTTTCTCTGCCCATTCATCAAAGTCTCTCTTAGCCGAGATCCAGCGTTCTTTAGTAATCTGGGTCTGGGCCAAGAGAAAGTTACTATAGGCTTCCCTTAAACATGTACTTGCCTTCTCATACTGATTTCTGGCTATTTTCCTAATGGAGGATACATACGCCATCAGCCTTCCCCTCAATACAGCTTTGGCCGTTTCCCAGAATAATATCGGATCATTCACATGCTGCCCATTGTCATCAACAAATTCCATCCACCATCCTTTCAATAATTTTACAAACTCGGCATCCTTCACCAAATAATTAGGAAATCTCCATATATACTCCCCTCCCCTCTTGCACATTTCCCTGATATCCATTAGGAGAGGTGAATGATCCGATATTACCATATCTCCTATAACAATATTGGTTACCCTATGCACAATAGCTGCCGATACAAAAAAGTAATCAATTCTCGACCAACTCTTGTGCACATGGGAATAGTGAGTAAACTCCCGACCTTGAGGATTGGAGATCCTCCACATATCCCTGAGAGACAACGACTCGGCAAAGTCCCCCAGAGGATTATGACGACAAATATCACTAGTAGTCCTCCTGTCTTCATGCTGATTCATTACGGCATTAAAATCACCCACTAATATTTTTACACCATGTGTATCCTGCAACAATCTGGTGCATAAAGAATCAAAGAAGGCTTTCTGGCCCATATTGGGTGCATAGATATTGTAAAGGCTAATGTCCCCAAACAGGCCAGAAATATGCAAACATAACACCCTGCCTGCATCATCCGCTGTTACAGAGTGAACAGTATGTGACAAGTGGCGACTTATCAAGACTAAAACGCCTGCTTTTCTGTCCACCGCCGCAGAGCCATATACCTCCCCAACCCACAACTTCTTCATCCTATGGAAGTCCGCCGCCGACAGGTGGGTCTCCTGCAACAAGGCAATATCCGCCTTTAATCTGCGCAAGTGCCTCAGAATTTTCATACGCTTATTGGGAGATTTCAACCCCTTTACATTCCACGAGATTATTCTCATAAATGGAATAGTTACGTAAGACCCACCTGACGGCAGAGAACCCCTCCCCACCTTGCTGTCACAGCTTGAATATTATCCAAAGAAGCACTGCCTCCCAGCCCGACAGCACTCCATTCATCATCATACATTGATTGCACATAGATTGCCCTATAACATAAAAAAATAAGCCACATAGGAACTATGGCTAAGCAATATAAGTAAACTAAGAAGAACCACAGAAACATCACAATTAGTTTTAGTACTCCCTTTTTTCTAGCATTAGACGCTCACCACCACCGCCTATTAGCAGTTGCTGACCAGAGTCCCCGGGCATTGTAAAAGTCACTGTAAATACTTCTGACATGGCGAACAAGGAATAAACTCCCTCTCCCCTCCCCCAAAGCCATGAAGATAATTTCTAATATTCAGAACATAACCTGACATTAATATCACAGTCCACCCGTCTGCCGTGCGAACTTTGCTCCCGAAGATTTTGGAATCTTATTCATCCTCTGTGGAAGAGACGAGGAGGTTTGATGTACCCGATGCCAGCCATTATCTCCCTGTCGCAAGGAAGTAACTTGACGGTCCTCCCCAATATCAACAGCTCCCGGACCACGATTCACTTGGTGCCGCATAAATTCTTCCGCCTCCACCGGATCCGTGAACTGTTTAGCGCCACCATCCGACAACTGTATCCGTAAAATAGCAGGATATGCTAGCTGAAATCTGGTTCCGTTTTTATAAAGGCTAGAGCAAACAGGCCCAAAAGCCCTCCGTTTATGTGCCACTTCTGCAGAGTAATCGGCAAAAAGTAGCACCTTTGACCTTTTCAGTATTAACGGCTCCCTTCTTGCTCGGTAAGCCCGCAGAATGTCCTCTTTGTCAGAGTAGTCTAAATACTTGCAAATCACCTGCCTTGGTCTTTGGTCTGTTCTGGTGTTAGCAGACGAACCTTGATCTCTCCATGGTCCCACTCTATGGGCCCTTTCCACTTTCCTTCTTCCGCCCTGAAGCCCCAGGGCCTGAGGCAATTCCATTTCAAAGACTCGGCGAAGTTCTATCACCGGTACCGATTCAGGCACCCCAACCAATCGCAAATTGCTGCGTCTAGACCTGTTTTCAAGGTCCTCAACGCGGTCATTTAATTTCTCCGCCAGTTGGAATAAATCCTGCATCCTCTGTGCGGTATCTGATGCCTCCTCCTCCATGCAGGCCACCCGTTGTTCCACCTCAGATACCCTATGGTCCTGTAAATCCACCTCCTCCTTAAGCTTATTCAGTGCAGCATGCAGGGTGGTAGATAGAGAGGCTATAATATCGGGGGCTAGCTGTTTCGCCACTTCAATGGCCAGAGTTTTAACATCTATCGCCTTACCAGTGCTTTCAAACAGATCCAGCTGCGTGTTAACTATCTGGGGATCTTGTTCCTCAGGAGACGCAGGTTTCGGCGAGGGGGGAGGGAACGGCGCCATCTTAAGAGAAGTTCCACTTGCACTATCAGCGTCGGCTACCGTCTGAGTAGAAGTTTTCTGCCCACTCCTTAGCAGGTAACGCTCCATACACCCTTCAGGGCTCCACTCTGCCAGAAGCAGCCCTCTCACAGCTCCCAGCTGGCCGATGTTAGCAGATGTATTTGGCGGCGGTACGGAGCAGCAGTCTCCAGCGTCCTCACATACTAGCGCCGGAACCGGAAGTCATGTCTCTAGGTTTTGATTGGTACGTTCAGTCTGACCGTTGGACTGTGGATGGAAAGATGAAGAAAACGATAGATGAACCCCTAAACGAGAACAAAAAGCTTTCCAAAATTTAGAAACAAATTGGGTACCACGATCCGAAACAATATCGGAAGGGACCCCGTGAAGCTTCACGATGTGGTCAATAAAAACCTGAGCCAGTGTGTTAGCATTAGGCAATGCGGCAAGAGCAATAAAGTGCACCATTTTACTGAATCTGTCAACAACTACAAGAATAACAGTTTTCCCCGCTGATACTGGTAGATCCGTAATGAAATCCATTGATAGGTGCGTCCAAGGCCTGTTGGGGATGGCTAGAGGTAAAAGACGCCCTGCCGGACGAGTATGATCTACCTTAGAACGAGCACAGGTAGCACATGCAGACACAAAATTCAACACCTCCTGGCGCCACTTAGGCCACCAGAACCGACGAGACACTAATTCAGAGGTTGCCCTACTACCTGGGTGTCCTGCCAGTGTGGAGTTATGGTGTTCTTTTAGTATCTCCAGGCGTAAATTTTCTGGCACAAACAGTTTACCCGAGGGGCAGGAGGCCGGGGCGTCCCCCTGAGCTTCCAACACCCTCCCCTCTAAACCTGAGTGTAATGCAGAGACCACCACCCCCTTTTGCAAAATGGGCTCTGGTACCTCAACATCACCCCCTCCAGGAAAACTTCGAGACAATGCATCCGCCTTAGTATTTTTTGCCCCCGGGCGATAGGTTATTACAAAATTAAACCTAGTAAAAAATAACGACCACCGAGCCTGTCTAGGGGTGAGACGTTTAGCAGACTCCAGATATAATAAGTTTTTGTGATCAGTAATCACTGTGACGGGATGAACCGCCCCCTCCAAAAAATGACGCCACTCCTCAAAAGCCAACTTAATAGCCAAAAGTTCCCTGTTGCCAATATCATAGTTCCTTTCTGCAGTAGACAATTTCTTCGAAAAGAAAGCACACGGACGCCATTCACCAGGGGACGGGCCCTGAGATAGTACCGCTCCCACCCCCACCTCTGATGCGTCAACCTCTACAATAAAAGGAAGCGAGACATCTGGCTGTACGAGAATAGGGGCCGAGGTGAATCTCTCCTTCAGAGATGCAAAGGCAGTTTTGGCTGCATGTGACCATTTGGAAAAATCAGATCCCTTTCGGGTCATGTCCGTCAGTGGTTTGACCACCAAGGAATAGTTCTTTATAAACTTTCTATAAAAATTGGCAAACCCCAGGAAGCGTTGCAATGCCTTCAGGTTCTCAGGCAGATCCCAGTCTATAATCGCCCGGACTTTCTCTGGATCCATGCGGAAACCTGAATCTGACAACACATACCCCAGAAATGGCAGTTCTTTTACGGCGAACACACATTTTTCTAACTTAGCAAACAATTTGTTGGCCCTTAATATCTGCAGCACTTGTCTCACATGGATCTTATGTGTATCCAGATCCGGGGAATAGACCAGGATGTCATCAAGATATATCACAACTAGAGTTGAGCGAACACCTGGATGTTCGGGTTCGACGAGTTCGGCCGAACTTTCGAAAAATGTTCGGGTTCGGGATCCGAACTCGACCCGAACTTCATCCCGAACCCGAACCCCATAGAAGTCAATGGGGACCCGAACTTTTGGGCACTAAAAAGGCTGTAAAACACACCCGGAAAGGGCTAGAGGGCTGCAAAAGGCAGCAAAATGTAGTTAAATCCCCTGCAAACAAATGTAGATAGGGAAATGATGAGTTAACATAAAATAAATAAAAATTAAACAATATTAATTGGAGTGAGGTCCCATAGCACAGAATCAGGCTTCAAGTCACCCACCAATGGAGAAGGTCACTTACTATTATTTTGACCACAGCACCCAGACAAAGGAGAGAGGTCCCACAGCAGAGAACCAGGCATCATATCACCCACCACAGGAGTAGGCCACCATTTAGTTACTTTGACCCCTACACCCATACGGAGGAGAGAGGTTACACAGCAGAGAATCAGGCATTTAGATCACCCACCACAGGAGTAGGCCACCATTGAATCAGACCCCGGCAACCATGTCAGATGGCACAAGCATAAGCTTTATATCAATCAGCACAGGAGAAGGCGACTTTGACAGACTTTGACCCCTACACCCGGACGGAGGAGAGAGGTTTCAAAGCAGAGAATCAGGCATTTAGATCACCCACCACAGGAGTAGGCCCCAATTTAATGGGACCCCGGCAACCATGTCAGATGGCACAACCATCAGCTTCATATCAATCAGCACAGGAGAAGGCGACTTTGAAAGACTTTGACCCCTACACCCAGACGGAGGAGAGAGGTTTCACAGCAGAGAATCAGGCATTTAGATCACCCACCACAGGAGTAGGCCCCCATTGAATCAGACCCTGGCAACCATGTCAGATGGCACAACCATCAGCTTTATATCAATCAGCACAGGAGAAGGCGACTTTGAAAGACTTTGACCCCTACACCCAGATGGAGGAGAGAGGTTTCACAGCAGAGAATCAGGCATCATATCAACCACCACAGGAGAAGCCACCATTTAGTTACTTTGACCCCTGCACCCAGGAAGAGGAGAGAGGCACCACAGCACATATTCTGGCATCATATCAGCCACCACAGGAGAAGCCACCATTGAGTTACTTTGACCCCCGCACCCAGGAAGAGGAGAGAGGCACCACAGCACATATTCTGGCATCATATCAGCCACCACAGGAGAAGCCACCATTGAGTTACTTTGACCCCCGCACCCAGGAAGAGGAGAGAGGCACCACAGCACATATTCTGGCATCATATCAGCCACCACAGGAGAAGCCACCATTGAGTTACTTTGACCCCTGCACCCAGGAAGAGGAGAGAGGCCCCACAGCACATATTCTGGCATCATATCAGCCACCACAGGAGAAGCCACCATTTAGTTACTTTGACCCCTTCACCCAAACAGAGGAGAGAGGTTCCACATCAGAGAATCAGGCATCATATCAACCACCACAGGAGTAGGCCACAATTTAATGGGACCCCGGCAACCATGTCAGATGGCACAACCATCAGCTTCATATCAATCAGCACAGGAGAAGGCGACTTTGAAAGACTTTGACCCCTACACCCAGACGGAGGAGAGAGGTTTCACAGCAGAGAATCAGGCATTTAGATCACCCACCACAGGAGTAGGCCCCCATTGAATCAGACCCTGGCAACCATGTCAGATGGCACAACCATCAGCTTTATATCAATCAGCACAAGAGAAGCCACCATTGAGTTACTTTGACCCCTGCACCCAGGAAGAGGAGAGAGGCCCCACAGCACATATTCTGGCATCATATCAGCCACCACAGGAGAAGCCACCATTGAGTTACTTTGAACCCCGCACCCAGGAAGAGGAGAGAGGCACCACAGCACATATTCTGGCATCATATCAGCCACCACAGGAGAAGCCACCATTGAGTTACTTTGACCCCTGCACCCAGGAAGAGGAGAGAGGCCCCACAGCACATATTCTGGCATCATACTAACCACCACAGGAGAAGCCACCATTGAGTTACTTTGACCCCTGCACCCAGGAAGAGGAGAGAGGCCCCACAGCACATATTCTGGCATCATATCAGCCACCACAGGAGAAGCCACCATTGAGTTACTTTGACCCCCGCACCCAGGAAGAGGAGAGAGGCACCACAGCACATATTCTGGCATCATATCAGCCACCACAGGAGAAGCCACCATTGAGTTACTTTGACCCCTGCACCCAGGAAGAGGAGAGAGGCCCCACAGCACATATTCTGGCATCATACTAACCACCACAGGAGAAGCCACCATTGAGTTACTTTGACCCCTGCACCCAGGAAGAGGAGAGAGGCCCCACAGCACATATTCTGGCATCATATCAGCTACCACAGGAGAAGCCACCATTGAGTTACTTTGACCCCCGCACCCAGGAAGAGGAGAGAGGCACCACAGCACATATTCTGGCATCATATCAGCCACCACAGGAGAAGCCACCATTGAGTTACTTTGACCCCCGCACCCAGGAAGAGGAGAGAGGCACCACAGCACATATTCAGGCATCATATCACACACCACAGGAGAAGGCCTCTTTCAGTGATTTAGGCCTTTGGACCCAGACAGAGGAGAGAGGCACCACAGCACATATTCTGGCATCATATCAGCCACCACAGGAGAAGCCACCATTGAGTTACTTTGACCCCTGCACCCAGGAAGAGGAGAGAGGCCCCACAGCACATATTCTGGCATCATACTAACCACCACAGGAGAAGCCACCATTGAGTTACTTTGACCCCTGCACCCAGGAAGAGGAGAGAGGCCCCACAGCACATATTCTGGCATCATATCAGCCACCACAGGAGAAGCCACCATTGAGTTACTTTGACCCCCGCACCCAGGAAGAGGAGAGAGGCACCACAGCACATATTCTGGCATCATATCAGCCACCACAGGAGAAGCCACCATTGAGTTACTTTGACCCCTGCACCCAGGAAGAGGAGAGAGGCCCCACAGCACATATTCTGGCATCATACTAACCACCACAGGAGAAGCCACCATTGAGTTACTTTGACCCCTGCACCCAGGAAGAGGAGAGAGGCCCCACAGCACATATTCTGGCATCATATCAGCCACCACAGGAGAAGCCACCATTTAGTTACTTTGACCCCTGCACCCAGGAAGAGGAGAGAGGCACCACAGCACATATTCTGGCATCATATCAGCCACCACAGGAGAAGCCACCATTTAGTTACTTTGACCCCTTCACCCAAACAGAGGAGAGAGGTTCCACATCAGAGAATCAGGCATCATATCAACCACCACAGGAGTAGGCCACAATTTAGTTTATTTGACCCCTGCACCCAGGAAGAGGAGAGAGGCCCCACAGCACATATTCTGGCATCATATCACACACCACAGGAGAAGGCCTCTTTCAGTGATTTAGGCCTTTGGACCCAGACAGAGGAGAGAGGTCAGAGATTAGCTTCATATCCCCCAGCACAGCAGAAGACCGCTTTATTTGACTTAGGCCTCAGCACCCAGACAGAAGACAGAGGTAGCATGGCAGAGGTTATGGCTTCATGTCACCCGTTAGTTTAACCGGCCACTTTCATCTGGTTAGGCCCCGGCGCCCAGACAGAGAAGAGTTTCATTCAACTGTGGGTTTCATAAAATTTGTATCAAATAAAGAAGTGGCCCGTAGCACAACAAGACATGTTTTAGGCAGTTAATAAGGACTACTCTGCACAAGGGAGGGACAGGTCCTGTGGGATCCATGCCTGGTTCATCTTTATGAAGGTCAGCTTGTCCACGTTGGCTGTGGACAGGCGGCTGCGCTTGTCAGTAATGACGCCCCCTGCCGTGCTGAATACGTGTTCAGATAAAACGCTGGCCGCCGGGCAGGAAAGCACCTCCAAGGCATAACATGCTAACTCTGGCCACGTGGACAATTTCGAAACCCAGTAGTTGAATGGGGCCGAACCATCCGTCAGGATGTGGAGGGGTGTGCAGACATACTGTTCAACCATGTTAGTGAAATGCTGCCTCCTGCTAACACGTTCCGTATCAGGTGTCGGTGCAGATAGCTGTGGCGTGGAGACAAAACTTTTCCACATTTCTGCCATGCTAACCCTGCCCTCAGATGAGCTGGCCGTGACACAGCTGCGTTGGCGACCTCTTGCCACTCCTCTGCCTTCACCTTCCACCTGTTCCCCTGTGACATGTGGGAATGCTCTCAAGAGCGCCTCTATCAGCGTGCGCTTGTACTCGCGCATCTTACGGTCGCGCTCCAGTTCAGGAATTAAAGTGGGCACATTGTCTTTATACCGGGGATCCAGCAGGGTGGCCACCCAGTAGTCTGCACACGTTAAAACGTGGGCAACTCTGCTGTCGTTGCGCAGGCATTGGAGCATATATTCGCTCATGTGGGCCAGGCTACCCATGGGTAAGGACAAGCTGTCCTCTGTGGGAGGCGTATCGTCATCGTCCACCGTATCCCCCCAGCCACGCACCAGTGATGGGCCTGGGCTGCCACCCCGCTGTGAACTTGCGTCATCCTCGTCCCCCTCCACCTCCTCCTCCTCATCCTCCTCGTCCTCCAGTACAGTGCCTTGGCTGGCGACTTGTGAACCTGTCCTCTGCTGCTTAAACAAACCTCCCTCTGAGCCACTTCGAACAGACTGGCCCGAAAGTGTTAGAAACGAGCCCTCATCCTCCTCCTCCTCCTCCACCTGGGCCACCTCCTCTAACATCATTGCCCTAAGTGTTTTCTCAAGGAGACATAGAAGTGGTATTGTAACGCTGATAACAGTGTCATCGCCACTGGCCATGTTGGTGGAGTACTCGAAACAGCGCAGCAGGGCACACAGGTCTCGCATGGAGGCCCAATCATTGGTGGTGAAGTGGTGCTGTTCGGCAGTACGACTGACGCGAGCGTGCTGCAGCTGAAACTCCACTATGGCCTGCTGCTGCTCGCACAGTCTCTCCAGCATGTGCAAGGTGGAGTTCCACCGGGTGGGCACGTCGCATATGAGGCGGTGAGCGGGAAGGCCGAAGTTCCGCTGTAGCGCAGACAGGCGAGCAGCGGCAGGATGTGAACGGCGGAAGCGCGCACAGACGGCCCGCACTTTATGCAGCAGCTCTGACATGTTGGGGTAGTGGTGAATGAACCTCTGCACCACCAAGTTCAGCACATGCGCCAGGCAAGGGATGTGCGTCAAACCGGCTAGTCCCAGAGCTGCCACGAGATTTCGCCCATTATCGCATACCACCAGGCCTGGCTTGAGGCCCACCGGCAGAAACCACTCGTCGGTCTGTTGTTCAATACCCCGCCACAACTCCTTTGCGCTGTGGGGCCTGTCCCCCAAACATATGAGTTTCAGAATGGCCTGCTGACGTTTACCCCGGGCTGTGCTGAAGTTGGTGGTGAAGGTGTGTGGCTGACCGGATGAGCTGGTGGAAGCAGTGGAGGAGGAAGCCGAGTAGGAGGAGGAGGCTACAGGAGGCAGAGAATGATGCCCTGCGATCCTAGGGGGCGGAAGGACGTGCGCCAAGGAACTGTCCGCCGGGGGCCCAGCCGCCACTACATTCATCCAGTGTGCAGTTAGTGAGATATAGCGTCCCTGGCCGTGCTTACTGGTCCACGTATCTGTGGTTAGGTGGACCTTGCCACAAATGGCGTTGCGCAGTGCACACTTGATTTTATCGGACACTTGCATGTGCAGGGAAGGCACGGCTGTCTTGGAGAAGTAGTGGCGGCTGGGAACCACATACTGCGGGACAGCCATGGCCATCAGCTGTTTGAAGCTGTCTGTGTCCACCAGCCGGAATGACAGCATTTCAAAGGCCAGCAGTTTAGAAATGCTGGCGTTCAGGCCAAGGGCTCGAGGGTGACTCGGGGGGAATTTGCGCTTCCTCTCTAAGGTTTGAGATATTGAGAGCTGAACGCTAATGTGTGATATAGTGGAGACGCTAGTTGACGGTGGCGGTGGTGGTGGTGTCGGTGGCACATCCTCTGTTTGCTGCTCGGCAGGTGGCAACATTCCTCTCGAGGCGGAAGCCGAGGCAGCAGCGGTAGAGGGAGCAGGGGGAGCCTCAGCGAGTGCCTGGTTTTTAAGGTGTGTACCCCACTGCAGTTCATGCTTTGCATGTAGATGCCTGGTCATGCAGGTTGTGCTGAGGTTCAGAACGTTAATGCCTCGCCTCAGGCTCTGATGGCAGAGCGTGCAAGTCACTCGGGTCTTGTCGGTAGGACATTGTTTAAAGAAGTGCCATGCCAGGGAACTCTTTGAAGCTGCCTTTGTGGGGCTGGGTCCCTGTTGGCGATGTCCAGTAGCAGGCGAACTCTGGGGGCGGCGGCTCGTCTGCTTTGGCCCCCTGCTCCCTCTTTGGCTTCGCTGTTGTCTCGGTCTCACCACTACCTCTTCCTCTGAACTGTGAAAGTCATCGCCACGACCTTCAGTCCATGTGGGGTCTAAGACCTCATCGTCCTCTGCATCGTCTTCCACCCAGTCTCCCTCCCTGACCTCCTCCTGTTCAGTCTGCACACTGCAAAAAGACGCGGCAGTGGGCACCTGTGTTTCGTCATCATCAGAGAGTCGGTGACTCTGCTGTGGTGGTATTCCCATGTCCTCTTCATCTGGAGACATAAGTGGTTGTGCGTCAGTGCATGGTATGTCTTCCTCCACTGGGGAAGGGCTAGGTGGACGCCCCTGGGAAACCCTGGAAGCAGAGTCTTCAAACAGAAGAAGAGACTGCTGCATAACTTGTGGCTCAGACCGTTTCCCTGATATGCTTGGGGGTGATGTGACAGACTGATGGGCTTGGTTTTCAGGTGCCACCTGTGCGCTTTCCGCAGAAGACTGGGTGGAAGACCATGTGGTGAACGTGCTGGAAGCACTGTCGGCCACCCAATCGATTAATGCCTGTACCTGCTCAGGCCTTACCATCCTAAGAGCGGCATTGGGCCCCACGAGATATTGCGGTACATTCTGCCGGCTAGTTGAGGGAGTTCGTTCCCTACTGTGTGCGCCTGGGGCCGAACGGCCACGTCCTCTACCAGCAACAGAGGCTCCACGGACACCACCACGACCGTGTCCTCGTCCCTTAATAGTATTTTTCTTCATTGTTGCGATTCAACTCGCACCACAATGAAATATATTATTTTTTATATGCAAAATCCCCTCACTGGAATACTTTCAGTCTTTTGACTGTATGGATTACAGATGGAATGACTGTTATATGTGAGTACCGCTTTCTTTGACAGATTCTAGTATGGGTACATATATGTTTTCCCAACCCCAGCACATTAGTTTGCTAATTCCAGATGTATGAAACGCAGGCCTAACTGTATCTAGTATATTGAACGCCAGATAAACTAACTTGGCCTTTTTTAAATAAAAAAAAAATTCCCTCACTGGAATACTTTCAGTCTTTTGACTGTATGGATTACAGATGGAATGACTGTTATATGTGAGTACCGCTTTCTTTGACAGATTCTAGTATGGGTACATATATGTTTTCCCAACCCCAGCACATTAGTTTGCTAATTCCAGATGTATGAAACGCAGGCCTAACTGTATCTAGTATATTGAACGCCAGATAAACTAACTTGGCCTTTTTTAAATAAAAAAAAAATTCCCTCACTGGAATACTTTCAGTCTTTTGACTGTATGGATTACAGATGGAATGACTGTTATATGTGAGTACCGCTTTCTTTGACAGATTCTAGTATGGGTACATATATGTTTTCTCAACCCCAGCACATTAGTTTGCTAATTCCAGATGTATGAAACGCAGGCCTAACTGTATCTAGTATATTGAACGCCAGATAAACTAACTTGGCCTTTTTTAAATAAAAAAAATTCCCTCACTGGAATACTTTCAGGCTTTTGACTGTATGGATTACAGATGGAATGACTGTTATATGTGAGTACCGCTTTCTTTGACAGATTCTAGTATGGGTACATATATGTTTTCCCAACCCCAGCACATTAGTTTGCTAATTCCAGATGTATGAAACGCAGGCCTAACTGTATCTAGTATATTGAACGCCAGATAAACTAACTTGGCCTTTTTTAAATAAAAAAAATCCCCTCACTGGAATACTTTCAGTCTTTTGACTGTATGGATTACAGATGGAATGACTGTTATATGTGAGTACCGCTTTCTTTGACAGATTCTAGTATGGGTACATATATGTTTTCCCAACCCCAGCACATTAGTTTGCTAATTCCAGATGTATGAAACGCAGGCCTAACTGTATCTAGTATATTGAACGCCAGATAAACTAACTTGGCCTTTTTTAAATAAAAAAAATCCCCTCACTGGAATACTTTCAGTCTTTTGACTGTATGGATTACAGATGGAATGACTGTTATATGTGAGTACCGCTTTCTTTGACAGATTCTAGTATGGGTACATATATGTTTTCCCAACCCCAGCACATTAGTTTGCTAATTCCAGATGTATGAAACGCAGGCCTAACTGTATCTAGTATATTGAACGCCAGATAAACTAACTTGGCCTTTTTTAAATAAAAAAAAAATTCCCTCACTGGAATACTTTATGGCTTTTCACTGTATGGATTACAGGTGGACTGGTATTAGTAGGGGTGACACAAGCACACCCAAGTCCCTGATGTAGGATTTCTATGGCACAGACCACTATTACAAGTGATTAATGGACGTTGGGAGAGATTGTGCTGCAGCACTAGTCCCAAGATGGCCGCCGCCTATCAGCCCAGTAACATGTGCCACAAAATGGTCTGCACAACCTTTAAAAAAAATAGCCTTGGACTGTGCTGCTAAATCGCTATTGGTCTGAATCCCAGGTGTAGATGTCTGACTTGTTTGGAGCTTTGGAATGCACACTGTGGCAGCTTCTGCTGCAGCACTACAAGTCGCAAAATGGCGGCCGGCGGTCAGCCCAGGTACATGTGGATGGAAAAATCACTCTGGCCACTCTAAAAATAGCCAATCCCTATCAAAAAAGCAGCTCAGCTGCAGTTGTTCAGATGAATCACAGGTGGAGGAGAGAAATTTGCTTCCAGTTATTCAATTATCCCTGCCTATTCTCGCCCTAGCATCAGCTGCGTCTTTCCCTGTTCTATTCACATCGGGAGTGAGCACGTCCCGACGTGCGCACAAGCTTATAAAGAGGCTGAGTCACATGCTGCACTTGGCCAATCACAGCCTTGCCAATAGTAGGCATGGCTGCGATGGCATCTTAGGGCAAGTAGTATGATGCATGTTGATTGGCTGCTTTGCAGCCTTTCAAAATGCGCCAAAATACATGCCGAACGACGAACCCGAACTTTTACGAAAAAGTTCGGGTTCGGGTCCGTGTCACGAACACCCCAAAATTCGGTACGGACCCGAACTATGCTCGAACTGTTCGCTCAACACTAATCACAACAAATCTCCCGATAAGGTGACTAAAAATATCGTTGACAAAATGTTGGAATACCGCAGGCGCATTAGTAAGACCAAATGGCATGACCAGATTTTCATAATGCCCTTCCGGAGTATTAAAAGCCGTCTTCCACTCATCCCCCTCTTTGATGCGAACCAGGTTATAGGCTCCTCTGAGATCCATTTTGGAAAACCATTTAGCACCAGCAACCTGATTAAAGAGGTCGGGAATGAGAGGAAGAGGATAGGGATCTCGGATAGTTATCCGGTTTAATTCCCGGAAATCCAGACAAGGACGTAGGCCCCCATCTTTCTTTTTAACGAAAAAGAACCCTGCAGCCACAGGTGAAGAAGAGGGTCTGATGTGTCCCTTAGCCAAACTCTCCGAAATATAATCTTTCATAGCCTTCCTCTCCGGGCCGGAAAGATTGTATAACCGGGTTTTAGGTAGTTTTGCCCCAGGTAATAGATTAATCGGGCAATCATATGGACGATGAGGTGGTAACCCCTGACAACCCTTCTCAGAGAACACATCCATAAAATCTGACAGAAAGGCAGGTAAAGATGTTACAGAGAGTGTAGAGCACCTACTACTCAAGCAGTTGTCCTTACAATGTTCACTCCACTCCACAATCTCCCCGGCCTGCCAATCCACCACTGGATTGTGAGTCACCAGCCAGGGAAGCCCCAATACCATAGGAGCCGGAAGACCGTCCAGGACATAACACGAGATATGCTCTTTATGGAGGTCCCCTACCTGCAGATGGATATTATGGATGATCTGAGTTAACTCTTTCTGAGTAAGAGGGGAGGAGTCGATGGCAAAAACAGGAATAGTTCTGCGTATCGGTTCCGGAGTAAAACCCAGAGCCTGAGCAAACCGTGAATCCACCAAGTTGACCCCCGCCCCACTGTCCAAAAAGACGGAACAGATCTCAGTCTTATTGCCCGCCTCAACGGTAGCGGACAACAAAAACTGAGACATGCGTATGTAGGAAACGAATACGCCCAGACTGTTATCCTCCGCACAATCTGGGGACTCTAGTTTTCCGGCGGCTCCTTTGTTTGTGGTCTCTTGGGTTCTGAGGGACAAACCTTTACAAAATGACCCCTCCCCCCACAACGAAAACAAACCTCTGACCTACGGCGGAACTTAGAAGGATTCACCCGTCTAGTGGCGCCCCCTATTTGCATTGGTTCGACTGGATCATAACAAACCGATCCCTGCCCTATAGAGGCCTCCGTAAAATTTAATAGTCTCTCCCTGAGTCGTCTGTCGATTCTTATGGACAGAGACATAGCAGCCTCCAGAGACCCAGGGACCTCGTATACCGCCAGCGCGTCTTTTAATTTTTCAGACAACCCCTGGCAGAACTGACTCCTAAGGGCCGAGTCGTTCCATAACGTATCAGTAGCCCACCTACGGAATTCGGAACAATATAGTTCAGCAGACCGGTTCTCTTGCCGAAGTCTACGTAGCTTAGACTCAGCCAGTGAGACCCTGTCCGGGTCATCATATTTGAGACCCAGGGCTTCAAAAAACTCCTCCACTGATCGTAAGGCCAGAGAGTCTGATGGTAGGGAGAAAGCCTAAGCCTGCGGATCTCCTTGCAGGAGAGAAATTACAATGCCCACCCGTTGTTCCTCACCGCCGGAGGATCTAGGGCGTAACCTGAAGAACAATTTGCAAGCTTCTCTGAAGGTTACAAATTGGTCTCTCCCTCCTGAGAACCTATCAGGTAAAGCCACTTTTGGCTCAGGAGTACCTTGGTTTCCCGTAGCAACGGTGGAACCCAAGGATTGCTGCTGCTGCAGCACTGTTGCTTTTAATCCTGCTACTTCAAGGGATAATCCCTGTAATTGTTTTGCCAAAACCGTAACCGGATCCATAGTGGAACAGAAAAATACAAAGCAAAACAGCAAGCAAAAAAAAAAAAAAGAAATGTCACTTTTTTTTAAAAGGCCAGATATACTGTCACGACCGCTATCCCAGCAGCAGTCGTGTCGCACCAGACGGAGGGGAAGGGGGACCCTTATCTACGGATGGGAATAGTATGGCCACCCCTGACTAACCCTAAGCTGGCACCTGTCTGCCCTGATACCCTAGACGGGGTGTGAACCCGTGCGGCGAGCAGGATGCCTAAACCCTCAGTCACCCTAACAAGCCTAGAGTGGGGAAAGGCCGATGGGAGCACTAGTCACCATCACTCATGTCTAGGAGAACAGCAGGGGAAGACAGCAACAAACAAACTATAGCAGAGATAGACTTATCCAGTCACGAGCAGAGAAGGCGATCCCAATCACGACAGTCCACGCCGGACAAGAGCTCCACAGCAACACCATCAAACGATCTCCTTCAAAGGTCAGAATAGAACTGGAAGTAAGGACTATATCTGGCAATGACTGCAAGTGAAACTGAAACTAATATAGTAGCTGGGAGAGGCAGACAGGACTCACCTGAGAAGGATGCCTACAAACTCCCAGTCAGGACAAAAAGGTTCACAAGGCAAAACCCGGATGACATACCCTGAACCATGGAGCAAACTCACAAGCTATCGCGAGTAGCAAGTCGCTGCGACCTTCTCCTCCCAGACCTGTCTAGATCAGTCACAGTCGTGACAGATAGTTATGAGAAATAGATAGATAATTGATAGATAGATATGAGATAGATATGAGATAGATAGGTAGATAGATATAGACAGACAGATATAGATAGATAAATATTAGATAGATAGATATTAGATAGATATAGACATAGACATAGATATAGACAGACAGATATGAGAAATAGATATAAGATAAATAGATAGATATTAGATAGATAGAATAGAAAGATTAACAACACCTTCAGATTTTTACTTTTTACCATAGATAGATAAATATGAGATAAATACAAAAACAAGAGCAGCACACTCTCTTTAATAGTGAAATTGGGTGCAATCCCTCTTGGATTCCAGGCACGAATCTACAGACAATGTCCAAAGAACAAATAATGAGACAGCACTACAAAGAAAGTGAGGGTGATGAACCCGTTTATTACCCCAGTCGCAATGTTTCATCCCAGCTCAATGGGGCTTGACAAACGCCCCATTGAGCTGGGCTGAAACGTTGTGACTGGGGAAATAAACAGGTTCATCACACTCACCTTCTTTGGAGTGCTGCCTCATTATTTGTTCTTTGGACATTGTACAGTCGTGGCCAAAAGTTTTGAGAATTACATAAATATTGGAAATTGGAAAAGTTGCTGCTTAAGTTTTTGTAATAGAAATTTGCATATACTCCAGAATGTTATGAAGAGTGATCAGATCAATTGCATAGTCCTTCTTTGCCATGAAAATTAACTGAAAATTAACTTAATCCCAAAAAAAACTTTCCACTGCATTTCATTGCTGTCATTAAAGGACCTGCTGAGATCATTTCAGTAATCGTCTTGTTAACTCAGGTGAGAATGTTGACGAGCACAAGGCTGGAGATCATTATGTCAGGCTGATTGGGTTAAAATGGCAGACTTGACATGTTAAAAGGAGGGTGATGCTTGAAATCATTGTTCTTCCATTGTTAACCATGGTGACCTGCAAAGAAACGCGTGCAGCCATCATTGCATTGCATAAAAATGGCTTCACAGGCAAGGATATTGTGGCTACTAAGATTGCACCTCAATCAACAATTTATAGGATCATCAAGAACTTCAAGGAAAGAGGTTCAATTCTTGTTATGAAGGCTTGAGGGCGTCCAGGAAAGTCCAGCAAGCGCCAGGATCGTCTCCTAAAGAGGATTCAGCTGCGGGATTGGAGTGCCACCAGTGCAGAGCTTGCTCAGGAATGGCAGCAGGCAGGTGTGAGCGCATCTGCACGCACAGTGAGGCGAAGATGGCCTGGTGTCAAGAAGGCCAGCAAAGAAGCCACTTCTCTCCAAAAAAAACATCAGGGACAGATTGATCTTCTGCAGAAAGTATGGTGAATTGACTGCTGAGGACTGGGGCAAAGTCATATTCTCCGATGAAGCCCCTTTCCGATTGTTTGGGGCATCTGGAAAAAGGCTTGTCCGGAGAAGAAAAGGTGAGCGCTACCATCAGTCCTGTGTCATGCCAACAGTAAAGCATCCTGAGATGATTCATGTGTGGGGTTGCTTCTCATCCAAGGGAGTGGGCTCACTCACAATTTTGCCCAAAAACACAGCCATGAATAAAGAATGGTACCAAAACACCCTCCAACAGCAACTTCTTCCAACAATCCAACAACAGTTTGATGAAGAACAATGCATTTTCCAGCACGATGGAGCACCATGCCATAAGGCAAAAGTGATAACTAAGTGGCTCGGGGACCAAAACGTTGACATGGCCTGGAAACTCCCCAGGTCTTAATCCCATTGAGAACTTGTGGTCAATCCTCAAGAGGCGGGTGGACAAACAAAAACCCACTAATTCTGACAAACTCCAAGAAGTGATTATGAAAGAATGGGTAGCTATCAGTCAGGAATTGGCCCAAAAGTTGATTGAGAGCATGCCCAGTCGAATTGCAGAGGTCCTGAAAAAGGAGGGCCAACACTGCAAATACTGACTCTTTGCATAAATGTCATGTAATTGTTGATAAAAGCCTTTGAAACGTATGAAGTGCGTGTAATTATATTTCACTACATCACAGAAACAACTGAAACAAAGATCTAAAAGCAGTTTAGCAGCAAACTTTGTGAAAACGAATATTTGTGTCATTCTCAAAACTTTTGGCCACGACTGTACAGTAGATAGATAGATTCGCTAGATATACTGTAGACAGACAGATAATTATGAGAAATAGATAGATGATTTATAGATAGATATGAGATAGATAGATGGATAGATATAGACAGACCGATATAGATAGATAAAAGCAGGGAGTGCAGAATTATTAGGCAAATGAGTATTTTGATCATCCTCTTTATGCATGTTGTCTTACTCCAAGCTGTATAGGCTCGAAAGCCTACTACCAATTAAGCATATTAGGTGATGTGCATCTCTGTAATGAGAAGGGGTGTGGTCTAATGACATCAACACCCTATATTAGGTGTGCATAATTATTAGGCAACTTCCTTTCCTTTGGCAAAATGGGTCAAAAGAAGGACTTGACAGGCTCAGAAAAGTCAAAAATAGTGAGATATCTTGCAGAGGGATGCAGCACTCTTAAAATTGCAAAGCTTCTGAAGCGTGATCATCGAACAATCAAGCGTTTCATTCAAAATAGTCAACAGGGTTGCAAGAAGCGTGTGGAAAAACCAAGGCGCAAAATAACTGCCCATGAACTGAGAAAAGTCAAGCGTGCAGCTGCCAAGATGCCAGTTGCCACCAGTTTGGCCATATTTCAGAGCTGCAACATCACTGGAGTGCCCAAAAGCACAAGGTGTGCAATACTCAGAGACATGGCCAAGGTAAGAAAGGCTGAAAGACGACCACCACTGAACAAGACACACAAGCTGAAACGTCAAGACTGGGCCAAGAAATATCTCAAGACTGATTTTTCTAAGGTTTTATGCACTGATGAAATGAGAGTGAGTCTTGATGGGCCAGATGGATGGGCCCGTGGCTGGATTGGTAAAGGGCAGATAGCTCCAGTCCGACTCAGACGCCAGCAAGGTGGAGGTGGAGTACTGGTTTGGGCTGGTATCATCAAAGATGAGCTTGTGGGGCCTTTTTGGGTTGAGGATGGAGTCAAGCTCAACTCCCAGTCCTACTGCCAGTTTCTGGAAGACACCTTCTTCAAGCAGTGGTACAGGAAGAAGTCTGCATCCTTCAAGAAAAACATGATTTTCATGCAGGACAATGCTCCATCACACGCGTCAAAGTACTCCACAGCGTGGCTGGCAAGAAAGGGTATAAAAGAAGAAAATCTAATGACATGGCCTCCTTGTTCACCTGATCTGAACCTCATTGAGAACCTGTGGTCCATCATCAAATGTGAGATTTACAAGGAGGGAAAACAGTACACCTCTCTGAACAGTGTCTGGGAGGCTGTGGTTGCTGCTGCACGCAATGTTGATGGTGAACAGATCAAAACACTGACAGAATCCATGGATGGCAGGCTTTTGAGTGTCCTTGCAAAGAAAGGTAGCTATATTGGTCACTGATTTGTTTTTGTTTTGTTTTTGAATGTCAGAAATGTATATTTGTGAATGTTGAGATGTTATATTGGTTTCACTGGTAAAAATAAATAATTGAAATGGGTATATATTAGTATTTTGTTAAGTTGCCTAATAATTATGCACAGTAATAGTCACCTGCACACACAGATATCCCCCTAAAATAGCTAAAACTAAAAACAAACTAAAAACTACTTCCAAAAATATTCAGCTTTGATATTAATGAGTTTTTTGGGTTCATTGAGAACATGGTTGTTGTTCAATAATAAAATTAATCCTCAAAAATACAACTTGCCTAATAATTCTGCACTCCCTGTATGAGATATATACAGAGTGGGCCATTTATATGGATACACCTTAATAAAATGGGAATGGTTGGTGATATTAACTTCCTGTTTGTGGCACATTAGTATATGTGAGGGGGGAAACTTTTCAAGATGGGTGGTGACCATGGCGGCCATTTTTAAGTCGGCCATTTTGAATCCAACTTTTGTTTTTTCAATAGGAAGAGGGTCATTTGACACATCTTACTGGGAATTTCACAAGAAAAACAATGGTGTGCTTGGTTTTAACATAACTTTATTCTTTCATGAGTTATTTACAAGTTTCTGACCACTTACAAAATGTCTTCAATGTGCTGCCCATTGTGTTGGATTGTCAATGCAACCCTTTTCTCCCACTCTTCACACACTGATAGCAACACTGCAGGAGAAATGCTAGCACAGGCTTCCAGTATCCGTAGTTTCAGGTGCTGCACATCTCGTATCTTCACAGCATAGACGATTGCCTTCAGATGATACGAGATGTGCAGCACCTGAAACTACGGATACTGGAAGCCTGTGCTAGAATTTCTCCTGCGGTGTTGCTATCAGTGTGTGAAGAGTGGGAGAAAAGGGTTGCATTGACAATCCAACACAATGAGCAGCACATTGAACACATTTTGTAAGTGGTCAGAAACTTGTAAATAACTCATGAAAGAATAAAGTTACGTTAAAACCAAGCACGCCATTGTTTTTCTTGTGAAATTCCCAATAAGTTTGATGTGTCAAATGACCCTCTTCCTATTGAAAAAACAAAAATTGGATTCAAAATGGCCGACTTCAAAATGGCTGCCATGGTCACCACCCATCTTGAAAAGTTTCCCCCCTCACATATACTAATGTGCCACAAACAGGAAGTTAATATCACCAACCATTCCCATTTTATTAAGGTGTATCCATATAAATGGCCCACCCTGTAGAATAGATAGATATATATTAGATAGATATAGCTAGATAGATATGATGACACCTTCAGATTTATACTTTTTACCAGCATGGCATTTTTTTCAGTTTTTATACTGGTGATCTGCATATTGCGGTTGGATGTTCGGACTGGGAAATTATTTGAATTAGCATGAATTTGAGAGTTTGGTGACATTAGGGACTTTAGGTCTTGCCTTCAAACAAATTCTCCCCTGTAATCTAGAGGATGGTCCCTTGTCTGTCATGCTAGATGTCCAGGAATGGCAGCTCGCTGACAGAGGGGATATTCTAACTTGTGATTATGTGTGAATAACACGTGCCATATCAGTTGGACTCCTCGTAAGACTAGGGGGTACTTGAATAATAATAACATTGAGTGATCATTTTATGTACTTTGGAGATTTGCGGTACTACCGCTACATATCTGCTAGATCCCCTTATTAATACTACGATACTTTTGTGCAATATATCACCACTCTGCACCTCTCGAATTCCTTGCTGATCCGTTCTCACAGTGCCGATACCCTAACCTCTGTCATTGCGGGTCTCAGTGTGACGCTGGATCTAGCCGTGGGGTGCTCTTGCCGTTTTACAAACCTATGCGATTGGTTGCTAGGACAGCTACAGCTAAGCGTGCGCTCCACGGTCTGGTGGAACGCTTGAGATATCGCGAGGGTTCCGGTGACGTGGCCATACCTGTGATCACGTTATCGGACGCGCGATCACATCACCTGGAAGTTATGAAAGGTCCTTTGACATGTGCATTACAATGAACAGTACGCCGAGATCCATGTGGACCATCGCCATCGCCCACTCCAGGACCTGCCTCATCAAGATATTTTTAAGGTACACCTGTACACTTTTGGTCATTATGAAGACTTCACATGTGTTTGTAATCACAATTATGATAAGGTGATATGTTTCTATTATTCTAATGATGATTTTATGAAGTGGCATTGGTGACCACATCACTATGCTGTATTTCACCATGGAATGAGATTGTATAAGTACATGGATATTGTTTTTATATTGATATTTTGAGATGATTGAATTTGATTAATGTAATTGTTCTGATGATTACCTAATTATGTAAAGCTGTATAAATATGCACAATGCACTACTTACTATGTCACTGCTTGAGAAAGATACCAGAAAGCGGATCGAAACGTCGCGGGTCTGGTGAATAAAGCCTTTTTCTACTTTTTTACGCCTTGGATGTGCTGTGGAATTTTTTCATTTTATCTTTATTCGAGGTGGATCGCCCCCACAGCCACTGGCACTCCGACTGCACTTTACAGACAGCTGTGCTGCCCACACCTTTCTACCTTTACTTTTTACCATAGATAGATAGATATAAGATAGAAAGATAGATAGATAGATAGATATGATATAGATCATAGATACATAAATAGATAGATATGAGATAGATGTCTATTTTAATCTTTTTAAGACGCCACTGTACTTCTTCCTGGGTCAGACAGTGCACTTTTAATAAGAAATTTACTTTTACATTCTGCATTTCATCTGACAGTTTATTTTCCTGGGTGAATACAGCAGAGAAAAAAATATTTTATAGTTTTGCTTTCCTTCTCATCGCTGTCTGCAACTCCCCCTTCATCACTCTGTAAAGGGCTTAAGATTTCTACTTTTTGCCATTTATATAATTGAAGAACATTTTAGGGTTAGTTTTACTCTCTTTGGCAATGAATCGTTCTGACTCCAGTTTGGCTGCTTGTATTTGTCTTTTACATGTTCTATTTTTTTCTTTTTTTCCTTATAGTTTTTCAATGGTTCCTCGGTACCTTCCTGTTTTAGTGATTTAAATGCTTTCTTTTCGTCATTTATTGCTTTCTTTACAATTCTATTTATCCACTTAGTTTTTTTTCTTGTTCCTTGCCCTTTTATTCCCATAAGGTAGGTACCTCTTATAATTAAATTTCAGGATGCTTTTAAAAATATCCCATTTTGTGACTGCATCTTTAGTTTTGAGGACATTGTCACAGTTAGTGAGGATAATGGCCTCTCTTAGTTGGCTAAATTTAGCTTTTTTGAAGTTTGGTGTCTTTGTGTCTCCCTGAAGAAACTTTCTTTTGAATGTCCCCCAACCTGCACATCTGTTGTTCTGTCAGGTCTATTGGTTAGTATTAACCCCTTCCCGACCAGCACCATAATAGTACGGCGCAACGGGCCTTGACTTGCCGCCCAGCGCCATACTATTACGGAGGGCTGATCCGGCAGGCGCAGGAGCTGCGCCTGCCCGATCAGCTGCATGGGTCTGGCAGTCACTGATAGCCGGACTCCTGCTGTATGCGCCGGCATCGCTGAAAACAACAATGCCGGTGCATTAACCCTTGATGTACCGTAGTCAGCGCTGATTGCGGCATGTGCACTGTGTGGAGGGAGGGAGAGAGCTTCCATCGGGTCCCCGTGCTGCTGTGACGGGGACCCGATGGCAGGGAAGGCAGCCCACAAAAACTGAGCCTCTACCTAAGATAATCGCCCAAAAAAAAAAAAAAAAACTATGGCTCTCAGACTATGGAGACACTAAAACATGATTTTTTTTTTCAAAAAGGCTTTTATTGTGTTAAATGTAAAAAAAAATATGTATCGCTGAGTCCGTAACAACCTGCTCTATAAAAATACAACATGACCTAACCCCTCAGATGAACACTGTAAAAAATATAAAAATAAAAACGGTGTCAAAAAAGGCATTTTTTGTCACCTTACATCACAAAAAGTGAAATAGCAAGCGATCAAAAAGTCATATGCACCCCAAAATTGTACCAATTAAACCGTCATCTCATACCGAAAAAAATGTGCCCCTACATAAGACAGTCGCCCAAAATGTAAAACAAACTATGGCTTTCAGAATTGGAGACACTAAGAAAATCATTTTTTTCAAAAATGCTTTATTATGTAAAACTGAAACAAACAACCAGAAAAAGGAGTCATATGTGGTATTGTCTCGTCCGTAACAACCTGCTCTATAAAAATACCATGTTATCTAACAGCTATTTTTTGTTACCTTGCCTCACAAAAAGTGTAATATAGAGCAACCAATAATCATATGTACCCTAAAATAGTACCAACAAAACTGCCACCTTATCCTGTAGAGAAAAAGGGGGTCAGTCAGCACATCCCAAAGCACAGGGGCACGTTGCTATGGCTGAGAACAAGACTGTTAAACAAAACAAGCAATGCAACAGCTCACTGCAAATCAAATAAGGTACAAAATTGCATCATAATAGCAAATGCTGAACTAATAAGTTAGAGATACTTGGCAAATCGTTTTGTACAAAATTATTTGAGCCCGTCTGCCGAACGTCAAGGCAATCTCTAGTTAGAAGGGTTCCTAACACTAAATATACCTGTTATGTGCCATAGCGACTATCATAAAATTCTGAAAGTGCCGGTTCCACTCACATGCTGGATCTGCCTGAATTTCCGTCATTTTCAGTGCCAAAATGGCCTCCATTATATCCAGGGAAAGCAGTTACCAGCATGCACGCCGGGCCCACTCCACACCACCCCTGGCGCCACATGGTCACCAAGGACTGCAATGAGAGTCCACACATTATCTCTCTCCTGGTGCCAGATGGCTTCAGTGAGTGGGGGGGAGCAGGCCAAGCTAAATACTAACACTAATTAAAATCAACCTGTGGGACAGACGAGCTGGAAGGAGTGCACGACTGGGGAGGCAGCCACACCTCCAGTACAAACTGCAAAGAAAAAGGGGGTCAGTCAGCACATCCCAAAGCACAGGGGCACGTTGCTATGGCTGAGAACAAGACTGTTAAACAAAACAAGCAATGCAACAGCTCACTGCAAATCAAATAAGGTACAAAATTGCATCATAATAGCAAATGCTGAACTAATAAGTTAGAGATACTTGGCAAATCGTTTTGTACAAAATTATTTGAGCCCGTCTGCCGAATGTCAAGGCAATCTCTAGTTAGACGGGTTCCTAACACTAAATATACTTGTTATGTGCCATAGCGGCTATCATAAAATTCAGAAAGTGCAGGTTCCACTTACATGCTGGATCTGCCTGAATTTCCATCATTTTCGGTGCCAAAATGGCCTCCATTATATCCAGGGAAAGCAGTTACCAGCATGCACGCCGGGCCCACTCCACACCACCCCTGGCGCCACATGGTCACCAAGGACTGCAATGAGAGTCCACACACTATCTCTCTCCTGGTGCCAGATGGCTTCAGTGAGTGGGGGGGAGCAGGCCAAGCTAAATACTAACACTAATTAAAATCAACCTGTGGGACAGACGAGCTGGAAGGAGTGCACGACTGGGGAGGCAGCCACACCTCCAGTACAAACTGCAAAGATAAAGGGGGTCAGTCAGCACATCCCAAAGCGCAGGGGCACGTTGCTATGGCTGAGAACAAGACTGTTAAACAAAACAAGCAATGCAACAGTTAAGTGGAACCTGCACTTTCTGAATTTTATGATAGCCGCTATGGCACATAACAGGTATATTTAGTGTTAGGAACCCGTCTAACTAGAGATTTCCTTGACGTTCGGCAGACGGGCTCAAATAATTTTGTACAAAACTATTTGCCAAGTATCTCTAACTTATTAGTTCAGCATTTGCTATTATGATGCAATTTTGTACCTTATTTGATTTGCAGTGAGCTGTTGCATTGCTTGTTTTGTTTAACAGTCTTGTTCTCAGCCATAGCAACGTGCCCCTGCGCTTTGGGATGTGCTGACTGACCCCCTTTTTCTTTGCAGTTTGTACTGGAGGTGTGGCTGCCTCCCCAGTCGTGCACTCCTTCCAGTTCGTCTGTCCCACAGGTTGATTTTAATTAGTGTTAGTATTTAGCTTGGCCTGCTCCCCCCCACTCACTGAAGCCATCTGGCACCAGGAGAGAGATAGTGTGTGGACTCTCATTGCAGTCCTTGGTGACCATGTGGCGCCAGGGGTGGTGTGGAGTGGGCCCGGCGTGCATGCTGGTAACTGCTTTCCCTGGATATAATGGAGGCCGTTTTGGCACCGAAAATGACAGAAATTCAGGCAGATCCAGCATGTAAGTGGAACCTGCACTTTCTGAATTTTATGATAGCCGCTATGGCACATAACAGGTATATTTAGTGTTAGGAACCCGTCTAACTAGAGATTGCCTTGACGTTTGGCAGACGGGCTCAAATAATTTTGTACAAAACGATTTGCCAAGTATCTCTAACTTATTAGTTCAGCATTTGCTATTATGATGCAATTTTGTACCTTATTTGATTTGCAGTGAGCTGTTGCATTGCACCTTATCCTGTAGTTTCCAAAAGGGGTCTTTTTTTGGAGTTTGAACTCTAGGGGTCCATCAGGGGTCTTCAAATGTGACATGGCAGCTTAAAAATATTCCAGTGAAATCTGCCTTCCAAAAACCATATGGCGTTCCTTTCCTTCTGCGCCTGCTGTGTGCCCGTACAGCAGTTTACGACCACATATGGAGTGTTTCTATAAACTACAGAATCAGGGCAATAAATATTGAGTTTTGTTTGGCTGTTAACCCTTGCTTTGTTAGCGGAAAAAAAATTATTAAAATGGAAAATCTGCCAAAAAAGTGAAATTCTGAAATGTCATCTCTATTTTCCCTTAATTCCTGTGGAACACCTAAAGGGTTAAGAAAGTTTGTAAAATCAGTTTTGAATACCTTGAGGGGTGTAGTTTCTAAAATTGGGTCATTTTTTTATTGGCAGAAAATGACAATATTGTACACGACTTGACATGTCTCATCAAACACAATATGTGAGAGCAAATGGTATATCATTAAATACAACAGACGACATCTATGCATTACATTTCTATTTTTACAAATTACTTGATAGAAAAGACATTGGGAATAATACACAATCATTTTTCTCCATTTTTTTATTTATTTTTATGCGCTAAATACCCCCCTCCCCCCAAAAACTAAATATATCCCCAACTAACAAAATTAGCTCCTTATGGTTCATCATGTGTGTCTCCTATTGCCTAAACCTGAATTCCATAACTCACTACATATCTCATCCTTCATGCCACTCACTGTCTAGCCTTCCAAGCGTACACTTTGTGTTTTCCAAGAGATACCACTGAGTGCCTAGGAACAGGGCTACCAACTCCTTTATCTCGTCTTGGGGTAGTATCTTTACAATGAAGCTTCTCCATTTATTAAAGAAATTCTTTGTGGCTCTACCTTTACATTGTTCTGTGTCTAATCTTTCCATATACATTATCTGTTTTGCTATGCCCAAAACCTCCTCCAAAATGGGCACCGAAGGGTACAGCCAATGTCTCAAAATACTTTTCTTTGCGGACAATAACATTACATGTATCCCCTTGATTCCAATCACCTGCGAGGAGTTCCCATCCGGGTCCGTCGGGATATAATGAAAGATACATTGTTGAGGAGAGAGATCCAATCCAACATTCCAAATCTCCTTGATCTGATCTACTACTTCATTCCATAGTTGGGATAAGGACGGACACTCCCAGAGACCATGTAGAAGATTAGCCTTAGGTAACTGACATTTTGGACAGGCTCTGAGATAATGTGCCGGAGCATCTTTGTAAGATAGATCAAAAGCATATGTCGCCTTATGAAGGATTTTGAATTGCATCTCTCTCCAATCTTCACAGGTCACGGCCTGTCTCACTCTCTCTAGCTCCGCCCTCATCTTTGTTGTCAGCGAATCATCTTTGAGTTCTCTCTCCCAGTGACTAAATACCTTGTTGCCCAGCCCTCTAGAGTGGGTACTTTGGAGTCTACCATACAAATCGGACAATGTACCAGCCGATTTGTCTCGGCCTATCAAGCCCTCAAACCAAGCAAGCCTATCCAAGTCTCCCAAAACCTTTGCCTGGTCCATGCAATACGACTTAACCTGGGCATATGCTAGGAAATGTGATGATGGTAGCTGATACTGAGTCTGAAGTTGTGTCCAGGGAGTCAATTTGTATCCCGTGGGGGTTAGAATGTGTTTCAGAGTATGAATTCCTTTCTCCCTCCATTTGTGGAATAGCGAGGATTGTCTCCCAGCCTGGAAAGCAGGGAGCGTCCACAAGGGCATATGTGATGTACATAGGTAATTTATACAATTTCCTTACTGCTTTCCAAGCAGCTGTTGTATGGGTAATTTTTGTGTGGTTTCTATTACGTAAGCCTCACAAAGTGACTTCAGACCTGAACTGGTCCTTAAAAATAGTGATGAGCGGCAGGGCAATATTCGAATTCGCAATATTTTTCAAATATTTTGTAGAATATTCGTCATATATTCGCGTATTTGCAAATCTTGATTGCGACAAAACGTAAAATGTAAAAATGTAATATGTGTGTAATGCGCGCAAAGTACAGGCGTAGGTCACTATAGCTACATTTTTAAAGCTGCTAGAAGTTTCCTGAGACTGGAGAAAATGGTTGGCACGGCACAACATTACAATAGCTTTATATGCAGATAGAGTGCTCCAATATATTCGCGATTGCAAAATCGGCACTAATGATGCAAATATTTTGGCGCAATACATGCAACTTCACATTTTAACAGGTATGACTACTTATTAGTGAATAGTGCACTAAGTATTGTTGTGAACTTGTGACATCACAGCTCCATGTATGTATGTATGTATGTATGTAGCATACATACATACATACATACAGCACTATGTATGTAGAATGTATGTATGAACAGCAGAACCTATCAGCTACACTTTACCACTATCTAACCTACACTGACTATCTCCCACTAACTATCAATATTATATATGTAAGCTAACTAACTAACTAACTAACTAACTAAATAATGTAATGACACAGGAAAGCAAAGAGCACAGCAATGACACTGCTGTCTCTCTCAGATCTGCAAAATACTGCATACAAGGGCTGCTGGGGAGGTTCTTATATAGTAAGGGGTAGGCAACTTTCCTATTGGTTGCTAGGTATATTGCTAAGCTCAGACAAAGACATTGCAGCCTTCTCAATGGCCCACAAGCAAGAAGAAAGGTTACTGATGAAAAAAAAAAATCTAGAATATTCTAAATTACGAATATATATCACTATATTCTAAATATTCGCAAATTCTCAAAGTGCCGATATTCGCGATTTATAAGTGGGCTTGATTTGTTTCTAAACTTCCAAGCCTTCTAACGTCCCCAAAAAATAAATGGCATTCACAAAATGATCCAAACATGAAGTAGACATATGGGGAATGTAAAGTAATAACTATTTTTGGAGTTATTACGATCTATTATAAAAGTAGAGAAATTGAAATTTGGAAATTTGCACCTTTTCAAAATTTTGGGTAAATTTGGTATTTTTTTTATAAATAAAAATGACATTTTTTTACTAATTTTTACCACTCTCATGAAGTACAATATGTAACAAAAAAACAATCTCAGAATGGGCTGGATAAGTAAAAGCGTTTAAAGTTATTACCACATAAAGTGACACATGTCAGATTTACAAAAAAATGGCCTGGGCAGGAAGGTGAGAACTGGCCCGGGGTTGAAAGTCCAGTATAGCCGTCACCGCCATTTTTTCATTGCTTCTCTTACCCCAAATATTTTTTAGAAAATGTGATCAAAAAGTCACATACACTCCAAAATGGTATCAATAAAAACTACAGATTGTCCTGCTAAAAATGTGCCCCCCACAGAGTTCATAGATAGAACTATAAAAAACTTTTTCAGAATATGGTGATGTAAAAATATTTTTTTTTCAAAGATTTAATTTATTTTTATACTATTTAGACATATACTATTTAGACATAAAAAACCTATACATATGTGGTATCGTTGTAATCGTACTGACCCAAGGAATGAAGGGCACGGGTCAGTTTTACCACAAAGGGAATGCAGTAGGGGCAAAACCAATTCCACCCCATTTTAAAAAAATGTCCTGCTTCCCACTACATTGTATGCTATTATGGCACAAGAAAGATAGGAAAGAAAAATGAAAAAAAACTCTGTGGTATGCTAAGGGCTAAGTTACATACTTAACACAAACACACACTGGAAATCAAACACGCAAATTGCGTTGTTTGTCTGCTTGCATAAGTGCTGCTCCCAAATTTAACTTCTCCTAATTAGACAGCCACACCCTAATTACTCACCTGTGTAACACCCTGGAGAAAAAAGAAAAAAAAAACTAAAAATGTAATCAAAGTATACCAGGGATCAGCAACCTCCGGCACTCCAGCTGTTCTGAAACTACAACTCCCAGAATCCTCCTTTTACTTCTATGGGAGTTTCAAAAACAGGGGGGGCGTGAGGCTCCGTAAAGGGGGGCTCGTTTGACCTTGGCAAACACTGTCATATTGGATGTCCAGATCGGATTATCCGACTCACTCGCAAGCGGCATCCCACACGGCGTCGGTTGATAGCAACTCTACGGCTGGAGAGAGGGAGCAGCGCGGCGCGATCACTGGAGATTGTCCCAGCGCAGCCCCAGTAGCAGCCCGACGCGGAGGACCACGTGACCGCCAACGCACGTGACACATGCAGAGGACCCGTGGAGACATACAGGAATCAATACGCCGGTTCCTAGTGCCACTCACAGAGGAGAAAGAGCAGGACGCCGGCATGTCATCAAGGCAGAGTCGCAAAGATACATCCGCAGCATCACAAGGTGGGAAAACAAGAGCTGAAGCACAGAAAGAACATAAAGAGCAGGGGTCAAGGAGAGGAGGTAGGACAAACACAAAATCTGATAATAAAACTGAAAAGGGGAAAAGAAATAGTAACCAGGGGATGGAGGAGGAAAAAGTATACGAACTAGAAGGCAGTACCCTGGATGATGCTCTATCCTGATTGGCCAAACCCGCCCGTGTGACTTTTAGACCCAGAAATCGGTCCTCTGTACAGAAAAGTTGCTCCACAACTGATGTAAGTGTGGCTCATTTTTATGCTTTTAATCTTTGTATTTTACAAACTTCTTTTTTTATTCTCTTATACGTTAATAAGGATACAGTGTTATGCAGAGGTGTACTTATTACAATTTTATAGACAAATGATACTATTTACAGTCGTGCGGGGGGCGCAAAATGTTTTCTTCTTCCTAGGGGGGGCATGACAGAAAATAATTGAGAAGCACTGACTTAATCTAAAGTCACACACTTAATACAAACACAGACTTGAACTCAAACACGTGAATGCTCACAAACTCACGTTGTTTGTCTGCTTGTATAGGTGCTGCTCCCAAACAACTTCATACCAGACTGCTGTTTATTTCCCAGGAGCACATTGCATTTAGTTGCGTTGAGTAGCAGTTGAGTAGATTACGGTTCTGCATAGCGCCAAGCTGTAGCTGGGAAAGCACATGCATGTCCATGGCTGCTTTTTTTTAGTAGTTTGGTACATTAGCACACTTGAAACTCTGGGGTCCCCTACCACTGACACTAAAGTAATGTTACCTCTACATTGACAAAAAAACTAATGTATAACACAGATAACTTCATTGATTAGTATTACACTTGCTATCTGTCTATGATACTGACTTAAGATATTAGTTGGTGGGTGTATAATAATATCATATATTGTAGAGCAAATCAGATGGGATAATTTATACCCCCATGACAATAGAACACACTGTATACTGGCATTGCAGTAATTTATGTTGCATTCACAGTTTCATCATGGTGCTGGTCTCAAATGCAAACACAAAAAAAAAAAAAAAGCATCAAAGCTAAATCACTGTTTTCCCCAGAGAACTGGAGTAAATGAAGATAAATCTGCCAGGCCCCCACACTGCCCTCACCACATCCACTTATTGGTAAGTGGCGAGGGTGGTGTAGAAACACAACTTGTAACAAAATTTTGATGCAGTGACATTTAAAAAGTTGCAAACACAGAGTGCTTGGTCTATTCTCCCCTCATCCACTACCACTCTGTTAACTCTCTCTGTGACTCATTATCATCTGGTTTGCATACTCTACATTCTACAGAAACTGCGCACCACAGTGAGAAATGACCTCCTGACAGTTAAATGCAATGGTGACTACTCTCTGTTTATTCTTCTGCATCTCTCTGGACTTAACGACACTGCTCAGTCTTAGTTTTTTTCCTATCTCTCTGGATACTCTTTCAGTGTATCATTTGCTGGTTCTACTCTCCCTCTTGCTGATATCCAACTATATCCTTCTTTCCGTTATATCACCCCTGTACTACAGAACACCATTGATTGTCTGTCCGCTGTCTCTAACATCATGTCCTCTCTCTATATATAAAACTGAATCTTTATAAAACAGAACTTCTTGTGTTCTCACCAACTACAAAATACGTAAACCTGATACCCCCCTCTCAGGCAACCCCTAGGCAGTGCAGCATGCCTGCTGTCTTTGTGGTATGTTTGACAATGATATTTCCTTCACCCCCTATATTCATTCTCTTGCCCACTAGAATTCACCCGTTTTTTTTACTGTGGAAACAACAAAAACTCTCATTGTTGCTCTTATCCATTCTCATCTCCATTACTGTAACTCATTATTAATTAGTCTCTCCCTCACTAAACTCTCCCCTCCCCTTCAAGCTATCCTAAATGCAGCATACAGGCTCTTCTATCTGTCTAACCACTACACTGATGCAGCCACCCTGTGCCACTCATTGCACGGGTTGCCCATACAGTATATGATTCAATTTAAACTGCTCATTCTCACCTACAAGGCTATCCATAGTACTGTAACCCCTGTAACCCCAACCTAATTGCTTGAGGAAGGGCATTCCAGAGAACTGGTACAGCTCGGAAGAAGTCTTGGAGATGGAAGTGAGAGGTGGATGGTAGCTGTAAATCAATTAAAGAATGGAGAGCACGGGCACGGTTGTAGACAAACATGAGGGACGGAAAACACCAATCAAATAGCCGGCACCCGCCCTCTATAACAGGGAGCTGCGATCCGCTGCAGTTAACCCCTCAGGTACCGCACCTGAAGGGTTAACTGCAGCGGATTGCAGCTCCCTGTCATAGAGGTCGGGTGGCGGCTATTTGATTCCGGCACCCGCCTCCTGTATTTGTATTAACAGGTCAGTTATCTTCATTGGTGGCGCAGTGGCCACAGCCCCTCCCCTCCCGTCTCGCTTCTTATTGGCGGCGGCAGCAGCACAGGGGGGAGGGAGAGACTCCTTCTTCACTGCACTGCTGAGAAGAACATCGGCGGCGGTGGGGAAGAGAACTATCAGCTCCTGTGCCCCGCCACTATATTCAACTGCAGAGCTGCGGCAGCGGGTCTAGTCGCAAATGTCGCCATTTGTAAATTCGAAGTCGCATTGGTGACCATTTTGGTCGCCATCTGGAGCCCTGAATGTGGCAAGCTTATAGAGACTTATCCAAAGCAACTTGGAGCTGTGATTGCCGCAAAAGGTGGCTCTACAAAGTATTGACTTTAGGGGGGTGAATAGTTATGCACATTGACTTTTTCTGTTATTTTGTCCTATTTGCTGCTTGCTTCACAATAAAAATAAAAATTAAAAAAATCTTCAAAGTTGTGGGCATGTTCTGTAAATTAAACGATGCAAATCCTCAAACAATTCGTGTTAATTCCAGGTTGTGAGGCACCAAAACACGAAAAATGTCAACAGGGGTGAATACTTTTGCAAGGCACTGTACATCACTCTCCATAGACTGTAAGCCCTTACGAGCAGGGCCCTCAGTTTTCTCAGATTGCAAAACAGTTTTCTCAGATGGCATGGGAAGATGATAAATCCTTCTAAAAAGTTTCAGATTGTGGCTCTTACCTTATTTGTGCTATAATGTACAATTCACAGGTCGTCAATATGATATTGGTGAGGGAGTCCAACTCCTAGCACCCCTGCCGATCAGGTGTTTGAGGAAGACGCAGTGATCCTCTCAGTTTACCAAGCGCAACACTGTTTGTATTGCAGCTACGAATGTAAGGTCACATGGCCTAGGAAGAGACCTAAGCGCTCACAGATCACCGTGGCCTCTTCATATAGATGATTCGGGGTGGGGGTCCCAGGAGTCGGACCCCCAATGATCTCATATTGATGACCTATTCTCTAACTTATTGATGCACAGCGCCTTATCTACTTCCAGAGCTGTCTATTCAGATTTTCACACAGTTAAAACTTTTGGTGGGAATCCAATATTTCTGGAAGTTTGGTGATCCTCAAAACATTTTAGGAAACTTTCTATTAATATCAGACGGAGGTGTCAGAATCAATAAGACTTAAGATGTATACACAAGCGTTTGGCAGATGGTGGACTGCATTGTCAAGAGGAGCAATGAACTGTTATTTAAGACTCAATCCCCGCTTTTAGTTGTAATCTCATCACTTCTCTTTTTAATGCAATGCTAGATATGCACTAGCACATAATTAGATTAGACCCTGAGGGGAAAATCGCTTTACTAGTCAGTACAAATAAGCAGTTACAGGGCCATAAAATTGCAGACTACAGTATAAAGACCAACTTCAGTTACTACACATAGGAAAATATATGTATTTACAATGACTGATTACATAACCTTAACTTCCATATAACAACACTGTCAGTGTACTACATGCAGATATATTTAAAGATATAGGACATGTCAGGTTTATGACTGTGATATATGAATAGAAGATGCTAAAATGTTAAAAAAAAAAAGGTCTGAATAATTTCCAATTGCTCAAAAACAGACATATAGATACATTAGGAACCTCCTATTTCATATTATATGTAAACTTTTTTATTTTAAAGGTATTACAAACGGATCTATAATTCCCGATCGCAGTTAGGCCTCATTCACATGTCAATATTATGAATCTGTGTCCTGTAGATCCCTAATACAACAAATCAATTTCATGTGGAAGCTTAGGCGGTAGCTTTTTCCATCACATGGCGCACTGCTGAGTTATTCTCTAAAGGGACTGCTATTGGAGAAGAATACTATAGCATACAGAGCCAGATTATGGTGGCACAGTGAGTTCCTACTGATCCATATAGTTCATGCAGTAATGATGTTGCACATGCTCCATGCAAGCTTCTTAGCCATGGCACAAGGCTTTACCAAGATGCTTATAACGATTCTACTATTGTTCTCACCAATTACTGCACCCGCAGTAGCCATAATGTAGTACATGTCCTGGGTACTTGTAGAATTACCAACTTAATTACCATGTCTGCTGCCCATGAAACAAAAATAAGAAAATGGAAGCATTTCAAATAGAGTTGAGCGGACACCTGGATGGTCGGGTTCGGCAGGTTCGGCCGAACTTGAAAAAAAAGTTCGGGTTCGGGACCCGAACTTGACCCGAACTTGACCCCGAACCCCATTGAAGTCAATGGGGACCCGAACTTTTGGGCACTAAAATGGCTCTAAAATAGTCCTGGAAAGGGCTAGAGGGCTGCAAAAGGCATCAAAATGTGCTTACGAGCATGGCAACTGTTCTTCAAACAAATGTGGATAGGGAAATGACTTAAAATAACATAAAATACAGAAAAATTTAAAATAACAATCTGGATCTAGGAGTAGGAGGTTGAGGAGGCGGTGGATGGGTGGATGTGGGGGTGTAGGTAGAAGCGGCGGTGAAGGAGGAATAGGTAGCCAACACTGATTTGTGTTTTAAATTGGGGTATCCCCCAAAAAATTGGGACATATAACAAAATAAAACTAAGAATAAGTGAACTTGAGTATAAGAATGGAGGTTTGAGGATGGTATAAATGTCTATTCTGCACAAGGTACGGACAAGTCCTGTGGGATCCATGCCTGGTTCATTTTAATAAACGTAAGCTTGTCCACATTGGCTGCGGCCTGTGATAATGCTCTCTGCCGTACAAAACAAACGTTCACACTATACACTGGATGCAGGGCATTTAAACAACCCCAAGGCTGACAAAGCTTTTCCACATTTTGGCCATGCTAACCCTGCCTTCTCAGGTGCTGGCGGTGCCCCAGCTGCGTTGGCGACCTCTTCATCCTCCTCTGCCTTCACCTTGTGCTTCCACTGTGCCCCCGCTGTCAGGTGAGAATGCCATCAGCAGCGTGCGCTTGTAGTCGCGCATCTTCCGATCAGTAACAGATGTTTTCACAAAATTTAGTTCCCTGTGAGCAATGCAGAGCAGGGGTTCATTCACGGCAAAAGGGGGTTCATGTCACCCAGCGATAGAACAGAGGATTTTAAGAGATTTAGGCCCCTGTCAGCAATGCAGAGCAGGGGTTCATTCACGCCAAAAGGGGGTTCATGTCACCCAGCAATAGAACAGAGGATTTTGAGAGATTTAGGCCCCTGTCACCCAGGCACAGCAGGAGTTCATTCACGGCAAAAGGGGGTTCATGTCACCCAGCAATACAACAAAGGATTTTGAGAGATTTAAGCCCCTGTCAGCAATGCAGAGCAGGGGTTCATTCACGGCAAAAGGGGGTTCATGTCACCCAGTAATAGAACAGAGGATTTTGAGAGATTTAGGCCCCTGTCAGCAATGCAGAGCAGGGGTTCATTCACGGCAAAAGGGGATTCATGTCACCCAGCAATAGAACAGAGGATTTTGAGAGATTTAGGTTCCTGTCAGCAATGCAGGGCAGGGGTTCATTCACGGCAAAAGGGGGTTCATGTCACCAAGTAATACAACAGAGGATTTTGAGAGATTTAGGCCCCTGTCACCCAGGCACAGGAGGGGTTCATTCACGGCAAAAGGGGGTTCATGTCACCCAGCAATACAACAGAGGATTTTGAGAGATTTAGGCCCCTGTCAGCAATGCAGAGCAGGGGTTCATTCACGGCAAAAGGGGGTTCATGTCACCCAGCAATAGAACAGAGCATTTTGAGAGATTTAGGCCCCTGTCAGCAATGCAGAGCAGGGGTTCATTCACAGCAAAAGGGGTTCTTGTCACCCAGCAATACAAGAACCCCTTTTGCTGTGAATGAGAGATTTAGGCCCCTGTCAGCAATGCAGAGCAGGGGTTCATGCACGGCAAAAGGGGGTTCATGTCACCCAGCAATACAACTGAGGATTTTGAGAGATTTAGGCCCCTGTCACCACGGCACAGCAGGGGTTCAGTCATGGCAAAAGGGGGTTCATGTAACCCAGCAATACAACAGAGGATTTTGAGAGATTTAGGCCCCTGTCACCCAGGCACAGCAGGGGTTCAGTCATGGCAAAAGGGGGTTCATGTAACCCAGCAATACAACAGAGGATTTTGAGAGATTTAGGCCCCTGTCACCCAGGCACAGCAGGGGTTCATTCACGGCAAAAGGGGGTTCATTTCACCCAGTAATACAACAGAGGATTTTGAGAGATTTAGGTCCCTGTCACCCAGGCACAGCAGGGGTTCATTCACAGAAAAAGGGGGATCATGTCACCCAGCAATACAACAGAGGATTTTGAGAGATTTAGGCCCCTGTTAGCAATGCAGAGCAGGGGTTCATTCATGGCAAAAGGGGGTTCATGTCACTCAGCAATAGAACAGATGATTTTGAGAGATTTAGGCCCCTGTCACCCAGGCACAGCAGGAGTTCATTCAGGGCAAAAGGGGGTTCATGTCACCCAGCAATACAACAAAGGATTTTGAGAGATTTAAGCCCCTGTCAGCAATGCAGAGCAGGGGTTCATTCACGGCAAAAGGGGGTTCATGTCACCCAGCAATAGAACAGAGATATTGAGAGATTTAGGCCCCTGTCAGCAATGCAGAGCAGGGGTTCATTCACGGCAAAAGGGGGTTCATGTCACCCAGCAATACAACAGAGGATTTTGAGAGATATAGGCCCCTGTCACCCAGGCACAGCAGGGGTTCATTCACGGCAAAAGGGGGTTCATGTCACCCAGCAATACAACAGAGCATTTTGAGAGATTTAGGCCCCTGTCAGCAATGCAGAGCTGGGGTTCATTCACAGCAAAAGGGGTTCTTGTCACCCAGCAATACAACAGAGGATTTTGAGAGATTTAGACCCCTGTCAGCAATGCAGAGCAGGGGTTCATGCACGGCAAAAGGGGGTTCATGTCACCCAGCAATACAGCAGAGGATTTTGAGAGATTTAGGCCCCTGTCACCCAGGCACAGCAGGGGTTCATTCACGGCAAAAGGGGGTTCATGTCACCCAGCAATACAACAGAGCATTTTGAGAGATTTAGGCCCCTGTCAGCAATGCAGAGCTGGGGTTCATTCACAGCAAAAGGGGTTCTTGTCACCCAGCAATACAACAGAGGATTTTGAGAGATTTAGACCCCTGTCAGCAATGCAGAGCAGGGGTTCATGCACGGCAAAAGGGGGTTCATGTCATCCAGCAATACAGCAGAGGATTTTGAGAGATTTAGGCCCCTGTCACCCAGGCACAGCAGGGGTTTATTCACGGCAAAAGGTTGATCATGTCACCCAGCAATACAACAGAGGATTTTGAGAGATTTAGGCCCCTGTCACCCAGGCACAGCAGGGGTTCAGTCATGGCAAAAGGGGGTTCATGTAACCCAGCAATACAACAGAGGATTTTGAGAGATTTAGGCCCCTGTCACCCAGGCACAGCAGGGGTTCATTCACGGCAAAAGGGGGTTCATTTCACCCAGTAATACAACAGAGGATTTTGAGAGATTTAGGTCCCTGTCACCCAGGCACAGCAGGGGTTCATTCACGGCAAAAGGGGGATCATGTCACCCAGCAATACAACAGAGGATTTTGAGAGATTTAGGCCCCTGTCACCCAGGCACAGCAGGGGTTCAGTCAAGGCAAAAGGGGGTTCATGTAACCCAGCAATAGAACAGAGGATTTTGATAGATTTAGGCCCCTGTCAGCATTGCAGAGCAGGGGTTCATTCATGGCAAAAGGGGGTTCATGTCACCCAGCAATAGAACAGAGGATTTTGAGAGATTTAGGCCCCTGTCAGCAATGCAGAGCAGGGGTTTATTCATGGCAAAAGGGGGTTCATGTCACCCAGTAATACAACAGAGGATTTTGAGAGATTTAGGTCCCTGTCACCCAGGCGCAGCAGGGGTTCATTCACGGCAAAAGGGGGATCATGTCACCCAGCAATACAACAGAGGATTTTGAGAGATTTAGGCCCCTGTTAGCAATGCAGAGCAGGGGTTCATTCACGGCAAAAGGGGGTTCATGTCACCCAGCAATAGAACAGAGATTTTAAGAGATTTAGGCCCCTGTCATTAATGCAGAGCAGGGGTTCATTCACGGCAAAAGGGGGTTCATGTCACCCAGCAATACAACAGAGGATTTTGAGAGATTTAGGCCCCTGTCACCCAGGCACAGCAGGGGTTCATTCACGGCAAAAGGGGGTTCATGTCACCCAGCAATACAACAGAGCATTTTGAGAGATTTAGGCCCCTGTCAGCCATGCAGAGCAGGGGTTCATTTACAGCAAAAGGGGTTCTTGTCACCCAGCAATACAACAGAGGATTTTGAGAGATTTAGGCCCCTGTCAGCAATGCAGAGCAGAGGTTCATGCACGTCAAAAGGGGTTCGTGTCACCCAGCAATACAACTGAGGATTTTGAGAGATTTAGGCCCCTGTCACCCAGGCACAGCAGGGGTTCAGTCATGGCAAAAGGGGGTTCATGTAACCCAGCAATACAACAGAGGATTTTGATAGATTTAGGCCCCTGTCACCCAAGCACAGCAGGGGTTCATTCATGGCAAAAGGGGGTTCATTTCACCCAGTAATACAACAGAGGATTTTGAGAGATTTAGGTCCCTGTCACCCAGGCACAGCAGGGGTTCATTCACAGAAAAATGGGGATCATGTCACCCAGCAATACAACAGAGGATTTTGAATGATTTAGGCCCCTGTTAGCAATGCAGAGCAGGGGTTCATTCACAGCAAAAGGGGGTTCATGTCACCCAGCAATAGAACAGAGGATTTTGAGAGATTTAGGCCCCTGTCTTTAATGCAGAGCAGGGGTTCATTCACGGCAAAAGGGGGTTCATGTCACCCAGCAATAGAACAGAGGATTTTGATAGATTTAGGCCCCTGTCAGCAATGCAGAGCAGGGGTTCATTCACTGCAAAAGGGGGTTCATGTCACCCAGTAATACAACAGAGGATTTTGAGAGATTTAGGTCCTTGTCACCCAGGCACAGCAGGGGTTCATTCACGGCAAAAGGGGGATCATGTCACCCACCAATACAACAGAGGATTTTGAGAGATTTATGCCCCTGTTAGCAATGCGGAGCAGGGGTTCATTCACGGCAAAAAGGGGGTTCATGTCACCCAGCAATAGAACAGAGATATTGAGAGATTTAGGCCCCTGTCAGCAATGCAGAGCAGGGGTTCATTCACGGCAAAAGGGTGTTCATGTCACCCAGCAATACAACAGAGGATTTTGAGAGATTTAGGCCCCTGTCACCCAGGCACAGCAGGGGTTCATTCACGGCAAAAGGGGGTTCATGTCACCCAGCAATAGAACAGAGGATTTTGAGAGATTTAGGCCCCTGTCTTTAATGCAGAGCAGGGGTTCATTCACGGCAAAAGGGGGTTCATGTCACCCAGCAATAGAACAGAGGATTTTGAGAGATTTAGGCCCCTGTCTTTAATGCAGAGCAGGGGTTCATTCACGGCAAAAGGGGGTTCATGTCACCCAGCAATAGAACAGAGGATTTTGATAGATTTAGGCCCCTGTCAGCAATGCAGAGCAGGGGTTCATTCACGGCAAAAGGGGGTTCATGTCACCCAGTAATACAACAGAGGATTTTGAGAGATTTAGGTCCTTGTCACCCAGGCACAGCAGGGGTTCATTCACGGCAAAAGGGGGATCATGTCACCCACCAATACAACAGAGGATTTTGAGAGATTTAGGCCCCTGTTAGCAATGCTGAGCAGGGGTTCATTCACGGCAAAAAGGGGGTTCATGTCACCCAGCAATAGAACAGAGATATTGAGAGATTTAGGCCCCTGTCAGCAATGCAGAGCAGGGGTTCATTCATGGCAAAAGGGTGTTCATGTCACCCAGCAATACAACAGAGGATTTTGAGAGATTTAGGCCCCTGTCAGCAATGCAGAGCAGGGGTTCATTCACGGCAAAAGGGTGTTCATGTCACCCAGTAATACAACAGAGGATTTTGAGAGATTTTGGTCCCTGTCACCCAGGCACAGCAGGGGTTCATTCACGGCAAAAGGGGGATCATGTCACACAGCAATACAACAGAGGATTTTGAGAGATTTAGGCCCCTGTCACCCAGACACAGCAGGGGTTCATTTAAGGCAAAAGGGGGATCATGTCACCCAGCAATACAACAGAGGATTTTGAGAGATTTAGGCCCCTGCTAGCAATGCAGAGCAGGGGTTCATTCACGGCAAAAGGTGGTTCATGTCACCCAGCAATAGAACAGATATATTGATAGATTTAGGCCCCTGTCAGCAATGCAGAGCCGGGGGTTCATACACGGAAAAAGGAGGTTTATGTCACCCAGCAAAAGAACAGAGGAGTTTGAGAGATTTAGGCCCCTGTCACCCAGGCACAGCAGGGGTTCAGTCATGGCAAAAGGGGGTTCATGTAACCCAGCAATACAACAGAGGATTTTGAGAGATTTTGGCCCCTGTCACCCAGGCACAGCAGCGGTTCATTCACGGCAAAAGGGGGTTCATTTCACCCAGTAATACAACAGAGGATTTTGAGAGATTTAGGTCCCTGTCACCCAGGCACAGCAGGGGTTTATTCACAGAAAAAGCGGGATCATGTCACCCAGCAATACAACAGAGGATTTTGAGAGATTTAGGCCCCTGTTAGCAATGCAGAGCAGGGGTTCATTCACGGCAAAAGGGGGTTCATGTCACCCAGCAATAGAACAGAGGATTTTGAGAGATTAAGACCCCTGTCTGCAATGCAGAGCAGGGGTTCATTCACGGCAAAAGGGGGTTCATGTCACCCAGCAATAGAACAGAGGATTTTGATAGATTTAGGCCCCTGTTAGCAATGCAGAGCAGGGGTTCATTCACAGCAAAAGGGGGTTCATGTCACCCAGTAATACAACAGAGGATTTTGAGAGATTTAGGTCCCTGTCACCCAGGCGCAGCAGGGGTTCATTCACGGCAAAAGGGGGATCATGTCACCCAGCAATACAACAGAGGATTTTGAGAGATTTAGGCCCCTGTTAGCAATGCAGAGCAGGGGTTCATTCACGGCAAAAGGGGGTTCATGTCACCCAGCAATAGAACAGAGATTTTAAGAGATTTAGGCCCCTGTCATTAATGCAGAGCAGGGGTTCATTCACGGCAAAAGGGGGTTCATGTCACCCAGCAATACAACAGAGGATTTTGAGAGATTTAGGCCCCTGTCACCCAGGCACAGCAGGGGTTCATTCACGGCAAAAGGGGGTTCATGTCACCCAGCAATACAACAGAGCATTTTGAGAGATTTAGGCCCCTGTCAGCCATGCAGAGCAGGGGTTCATTTACAGCAAAAGGGGTTCTTGTCACCCAGCAATACAACAGAGGATTTTGAGAGATTTAGGCCCCTGTCAGCAATGCAGAGCAGAGGTTCATGCACGTCAAAAGGGGTTCGTGTCACCCAGCAATACAACTGAGGATTTTGAGAGATTTAGGCCCCTGTCACCCAGGCACAGCAGGGGTTCAGTCATGGCAAAAGGGGGTTCATGTAACCCAGCAATACAACAGAGGATTTTGATAGATTTAGGCCCCTGTCACCCAAGCACAGCAGGGGTTCATTCATGGCAAAAGGGGGTTCATTTCACCCAGTAATACAACAGAGGATTTTGAGAGATTTAGGTCCCTGTCACCCAGGCACAGCAGGGGTTCATTCACAGAAAAATGGGGATCATGTCACCCAGCAATACAACAGAGGATTTTGAATGATTTAGGCCCCTGTTAGCAATGCAGAGCAGGGGTTCATTCACAGCAAAAGGGGGTTCATGTCACCCAGCAATAGAACAGAGGATTTTGAGAGATTTAGGCCCCTGTCTTTAATGCAGAGCAGGGGTTCATTCACGGCAAAAGGGGGTTCATGTCACCCAGCAATAGAACAGAGGATTTTGATAGATTTAGGCCCCTGTCAGCAATGCAGAGCAGGGGTTCATTCACTGCAAAAGGGGGTTCATGTCACCCAGTAATACAACAGAGGATTTTGAGAGATTTAGGTCCTTGTCACCCAGGCACAGCAGGGGTTCATTCACGGCAAAAGGGGGATCATGTCACCCACCAATACAACAGAGGATTTTGAGAGATTTATGCCCCTGTTAGCAATGCGGAGCAGGGGTTCATTCACGGCAAAAAGGGGGTTCATGTCACCCAGCAATAGAACAGAGATATTGAGAGATTTAGGCCCCTGTCAGCAATGCAGAGCAGGGGTTCATTCACGGCAAAAGGGTGTTCATGTCACCCAGCAATACAACAGAGGATTTTGAGAGATTTAGGCCCCTGTCACCCAGGCACAGCAGGGGTTCATTCACGGCAAAAGGGGGTTCATGTCACCCAGCAATAGAACAGAGGATTTTGAGAGATTTAGGCCCCTGTCTTTAATGCAGAGCAGGGGTTCATTCACGGCAAAAGGGGGTTCATGTCACCCAGCAATAGAACAGAGGATTTTGAGAGATTTAGGCCCCTGTCTTTAATGCAGAGCAGGGGTTCATTCACGGCAAAAGGGGGTTCATGTCACCCAGCAATAGAACAGAGGATTTTGATAGATTTAGGCCCCTGTCAGCAATGCAGAGCAGGGGTTCATTCACGGCAAAAGGGGGTTCATGTCACCCAGTAATACAACAGAGGATTTTGAGAGATTTAGGTCCTTGTCACCCAGGCACAGCAGGGGTTCATTCACGGCAAAAGGGGGATCATGTCACCCACCAATACAACAGAGGATTTTGAGAGATTTAGGCCCCTGTTAGCAATGCTGAGCAGGGGTTCATTCACGGCAAAAAGGGGGTTCATGTCACCCAGCAATAGAACAGAGATATTGAGAGATTTAGGCCCCTGTCAGCAATGCAGAGCAGGGGTTCATTCATGGCAAAAGGGTGTTCATGTCACCCAGCAATACAACAGAGGATTTTGAGAGATTTAGGCCCCTGTCAGCAATGCAGAGCAGGGGTTCATTCACGGCAAAAGGGTGTTCATGTCACCCAGTAATACAACAGAGGATTTTGAGAGATTTTGGTCCCTGTCACCCAGGCACAGCAGGGGTTCATTCACGGCAAAAGGGGGATCATGTCACACAGCAATACAACAGAGGATTTTGAGAGATTTAGGCCCCTGTCACCCAGACACAGCAGGGGTTCATTTAAGGCAAAAGGGGGATCATGTCACCCAGCAATACAACAGAGGATTTTGAGAGATTTAGGCCCCTGCTAGCAATGCAGAGCAGGGGTTCATTCACGGCAAAAGGTGGTTCATGTCACCCAGCAATAGAACAGATATATTGATAGATTTAGGCCCCTGTCAGCAATGCAGAGCCGGGGGTTCATACACGGAAAAAGGAGGTTTATGTCACCCAGCAAAAGAACAGAGGAGTTTGAGAGATTTAGGCCCCTGTCACCCAGGCACAGCAGGGGTTCAGTCATGGCAAAAGGGGGTTCATGTAACCCAGCAATACAACAGAGGATTTTGAGAGATTTTGGCCCCTGTCACCCAGGCACAGCAGCGGTTCATTCACGGCAAAAGGGGGTTCATTTCACCCAGTAATACAACAGAGGATTTTGAGAGATTTAGGTCCCTGTCACCCAGGCACAGCAGGGGTTTATTCACAGAAAAAGCGGGATCATGTCACCCAGCAATACAACAGAGGATTTTGAGAGATTTAGGCCCCTGTTAGCAATGCAGAGCAGGGGTTCATTCACGGCAAAAGGGGGTTCATGTCACCCAGCAATAGAACAGAGGATTTTGAGAGATTAAGACCCCTGTCTGCAATGCAGAGCAGGGGTTCATTCACGGCAAAAGGGGGTTCATGTCACCCAGCAATAGAACAGAGGATTTTGATAGATTTAGGCCCCTGTTAGCAATGCAGAGCAGGGGTTCATTCACAGCAAAAGGGGGTTCATGTCACCCAGTAATACAACAGAGGATTTTGAGAGATTTAGGTCCCTGTCACCCAGGCACAGCAGGGATCATTTACGGCAAAAGGGGGATCATGTCACCCAGCAATACAACAGAGGATTTTGAGAGATTTAGCCCCTGTTAGTAATGCAGAGCAGGGGTTCATTCACGGCAAAAAGGGGGTTCATGTCACCCAGCAATAGAACAGAGATATTGAGAGATTTAGGCCCCTGTCAGCAATGCAGAGCAGGGGTTTATTCACGGCAAAAGGGGGTTCATGTCACCCAGCAATACAACAGAGGATTTTGAGAGATTTAGGCCCCTGTCACCCAGGCACAGCATGGGTTCATTCACGGCAAAAGGGGGATCATGTCACCCAGCAATACAACAGAGGATTTTGAGAGATTTAGGCCCCTGTCACCCAGGCACAGCAGGGGTTCAGTCATGGCAAAAGGGGGTTCATGTAACCCAGCAATACAACAGAGGATTTTGAGAGATTTTGGCCCCTGTTACCCAGGCACAGCAGGGGTTCATTCACGGCAAAAGGGGGTTCATTTCACCCAGTAATACAACAGAGGATTTTGAGAGATTTAGGTCCCTGTCACCCAGGCACAGCAGGGGTTCATTCACGGCAAAAGGGGGATCATGTCACCCAGCAATACAACAGAGGATTTTGAGAGATTTAGGCCCCTGTCACTCAGGCACAGCACGGGTTCAGTCATGGCAAAAGGGGGTTCATGTATCCCAGCAATAGAACAGAGGATTTTGATAGATTTAGGCCCCTGTCAGCAATGCAGAGCAGGGGTTCATTCACGGCAAAAGGGGGTTCATGTCACCTAGCAATAGAACAGAGGATTTTGATAGATTTAGGCCCCTGTCAGCAATGCAGAGCAGGGGTTCATTTAAGGCAAAAGGGGGTTCATGTCACCCAGCAATGGAACAGAGATATTAAGAGATTTAGGCCCCTGTCAGCAATGCAGAGCAGGGGTTCATTCACGGCAAAAGGGGGTTCATGTCACCCAGCAATACAACAGAGGATTTTGAGAGATTTAGGCCCCTGTCACCGAGGCACAGCAGGGGTTCATTCACGGCAAAAGGGGGTTCATGTCACCCAGCAATACAACAGAGCATTTTGAGAGATTTAGGCCCCTGTCAGCAATGCCGAGCAGGGGTTCATTCACAGCAAAAGGGGTTTTTGTCACCCAGCAATACAACAGAGGATTTTGAGAGATTTAGGCCCCTGTCAGCAATGCAGAGCAGGGGTTCATGCACGTCAAAAGGGGTTCATGTCACCCAACAATACAACTGAGGATTTTGATAGATTTAGGCCCCTGTCACCCAAGCACAGCAGGGGTTCATTCACGGCAAAAGGGGGTTCATTTCACCCAGTAATACAACAGAGGATTTTGAGAGATTAAGGTCCCTGTCACCCAGGCACAGCAGGGGTTCATTCACGGCAAAAGGGGGTTCATTTCACCCAGTAATACAACAGAGGATTTTGAGAGATTAAGGTCCCTGTCACCCAGGCACAGCAGGGGTTCATTCACAGAAAAATGGGGATCATGTCACCCAGCAATACAACAGAGGATTTTGAGAGATTTAGGCCCCTGTTAGCAATGCAGAGCAGGGGTTCATTCACAGCAAACGGGGGTTCATGTCACCCAGTAATACAACAGAGGATTTTGAGAGATTTAGGTCCCTGTCACCCAGGCACAGCAGGGTTTCATTTAAGGCAAAAGGGGGATCATGTCACCCAGCAATACAACAGAGGATTTTGAGAGATTTTGGCCCCTGTCACCCAGGCACAGCAGGGGTTCATTCACGGCAAAAGGGGGTTCATTTCACCCATTAATACAACAGAGGATTTTGAGAGATTTAGGTCCCTGTCACCCAGGCACAGCAGGGGTTCATTCACGGCAAAAGGGGGATCATGTCACCCAGCAATACAACAGAGGATTTTGAGAGATTTAGGCCCCTGTCACTCAGGCACAGCAGGGGTTCAGTCATGGCAAAAGGGGGTTCATGTATCTCAGCAATAGAACAGAGGATTTTGATAGATTTAGGCCCCTGTCAGCAATGCAGAGCAGGGGTTTATTCATGGCAAAAGGGGGTTCATGTCACCTAGCAATAGAACAGAGGATTTTGATAGATTTAGGCCCCTGTCAGCAATGCAGAGCAGGGGTTCATTCACGGCAAAAGGGGGTTAATGTCACCCAGCAATGGAACAGAGATATTAAGGGGTTTCTATCACTTTGTTTCACCTATTTAGCTTTCAGACACTAGCGATCCGCTAGTGTCTGCTTTATCTAACCATCCTAATATAAGAGCTTATTGTCCTGCCGTTTAGCTAAAAAAATAACTTATATAGATATGCAAATGAGCCTCTAGGTGCTATGGGGGCGTTATTAGCACCTAGAGGCTCCGTCTACCTTAACAAACTGCTGCCGCCCAGCGCGTCCCTCCAGCCCGCCCATCTCCTCCGGAATGCGATGCTCCTCGTATTCGGCGCATGCGCAGTGAATGTCTGATCGCTTCCCTGCTCAGACATCTCCACTGCGCCTGCGCCGATGACGTCATAGTGCTCCGAGGAACAGGCGCAGTGGAGATGTCTGAGCAGGGAAGCGATCAGACATTCACTGCGCATGCGCCGAATACGAGGAGCATCGCATTCCGGAGGAGATGGGCGGGCTGGAGGGACGCGCTGGGCGGCAGCAGTTTGTTAAGGTAGACGGAGCCTCTAGGTGCTAATAACGCCCCCATAGCACCTAGAGGCTCATTTGCATATCTATATAAGTTATTTTTTTAGCTAAACGGCAGGACAATAAGCTCTTATATTAGGATGGTTAGATAAAGCAGACACTAGCGGATCGCTAGTGTCTGAAAGCTAAATAGGTGAAACGAAGTGATAGAAACCCTTTAAGAGATTTAGGCCCCTGTCAGCAATGCAGAGCAGGGGTTCATTCACGGCAAAAGGGGGTTCATGTCACCCAGCAATACAACAGAGGTTTTTGAGAGATTTAGGCCCCTGTCACCGAGGCACAGCAGGGGTTCATTCACGGCAAAAGGGGGTTCATGTCACCCAGCAATACAACAGAGCATTTTGAGAGATTTAGGCCCCTGTCAGCAATGCAGAGCAGGGGTTCATTCACAGCAAAAGGGGTTTTTGTCACCCAGCAATACAACAGAGGATTTTGAGAGATTTAGGCCCCTGTCAGCAATGCAGAGCAGGGGTTCATGCACGTCAAAAGGGGTTCATGTCACCCAACAATACAACTGAGGATTTTGATAGATTTAGGCCCCTGTCACCCAAGCACAGCAGGGGTTCATTCACGGCAAAAGGGGGTTCATTTCACCCAGTAATACAACAGAGGATTTTGAGAGATTAAGGTCCCTGTCACCCAGGCACAGCAGGGGTTCATTCACGGCAAAAGGGGGTTCATTTCACCCAGTAATACAACAGAGGATTTTGAGAGATTAAGGTCCCTGTCACCCAGGCACAGCAGGGGTTCATTCACAGAAAAATGGGGATCATGTCACCCAGCAATACAACAGAGGATTTTGAGAGATTTAGGCCCCTGTTAGCAATGCAGAGCAGGGGTTCATTCACGGCAAAAGGGGGTTCATGTCACCCAGCAATAGAACAGAGGATTTTGAGAGATTTAGACCCCTGTCTGCAATGCAGAGCAGGGGTTCATTCACGGCAAAAGGGGGTTCATGTCACCCAGCAATAGAACAGAGGAATTTGATAGATTTAGGCCCCTGTTAGCAATGCAGAGCAGGGGTTCATTCACAGCAAAAGGGGGTTCATGTCACCCAGTAATACAACAGAGGATTTTGAGAGATTTAGGTCCCTGTCACCCAGGCACAGCAGGGGTTCATTTACGGCAAAAGGGGGATCATGTCACCCAGCAATACAACAGAGGATTTTGAGAGATTTAGCCCCTGTTAGCAATGCAGAGCAGGGGTTCATTCACGGCAAAAAGGGGGTTCATGTCACCCAGCAATAGAACAGAGATATTGAGAGATTTAGGCCCCTGTCAGCAATGCAGAGCAGGGGTTCATTCACGGCAAAAGGGGGTTCATGTCACCCAGCAATACAACAGAGGATTTTGAGAGATTTAGGCCCCTGTCACCCAGGCACAGCATGGGTTCATTCACGACAAAAGGGGGATCATGTCACCCAGCAATACAACAAAGGATTTTGAGAGATTTAGGCCCCTGTCACCCAGGCACAGCAGGGGTTCAGTCATGGCAAAAGGGGGTTCATGTAACCCAGCAATACAACAGAGGATTTTGAGAGATTTAGCCCCTGTTAGCAATGCAGAGCAGGGGTTCATTCACGGCAAAAAGGGGGTTCATGTCACCCAGCAATAGAACAGAGATATTGAGAGATTTAGGCCCCTGTCAGCAATGCAGAGCAGGGGTTCATTCACGGCAAAAGGGGGTTCATGTCACCCAGCAATACAACAGAGGATTTTGAGAGATTTAGGCCCCTGTCACCCAGGCACAGCATGGGTTCATTCACGACAAAAGGGGGATCATGTCACCCAGCAATACAACAAAGGATTTTGAGAGATTTAGGCCCCTGTCACCCAGGCACAGCAGGGGTTCAGTCATGGCAAAAGGGGGTTCATGTAACCCAGCAATACAACAGAGGATTTTGAGAGATTTTGGCCCCTGTCACCCAGGCACAGCAGGGGTTCATTCACGGCAAAAGGGGGTTCATTTCACCCAGCAATACAACAGAGGATTTTGAGAGATTTAGGTCCCTGTCACCCAGGCACAGCAGGGGTTCATTCACGGCAAAAGGGGGATCATGTCACCCAGCAATACAACAGAGGATTTTGAGAGATTTAGGCCCCTGTCACTCAGGCACAGCAGGGGTTCAGTCATGGCAAAAGGGGGTTCATGTATCCCAGCAATAGAACAGAGGATTTTGATAGATTTAGGCCCATGTCAGCAATGCAGAGCAGGGGTTTATTCATGGCAAAAGGGGGTTCATGTCACCTAGCAATAGAACAGAGGATTTTGAGAGATTTAGGCCCCTGTCAGCAATGCAGAGCAGGGGTTCATTCACGGCAAAAGGGGGTTCATGTCACCCAGCAATGGAACAGAGATATTAAGAGATTTAGGCCCCTGTCAGCAATGCAGAGCAGGGGTTCATTCACGGCAAAAGGGGGTTCATGTCACCCAGCAATACAACTGAGGATTTTGAGAGATTTAGGCCCCTGTCACCGAGGCACAGCAAAGGTTCATTCACGGCAAAAGGGGGTTCATGTCACCCAGCAATACAACAGAGCATTTTGAGAGATTTAGGCCCCTGTCAGCAATGCAGAGCAGGGGTTCATTCACAGCAAAAGGGGTTTTTGTCACCCAGCAATACAACAGAGGATTTTGAGTGATTTAGGCCCCTGTCAGCAATGCAGAGCAGGGGTTCATGCACGTCAAAAGGGGTTCATGTCACCCAACAATAAACTGAGGATTTTGAGAGATTTAGGCCCCTGTCACCCAGGCACAGCAGGGGTTCAGTCATGGCAAAAGGGGGCTCATGTAACCCAGCAATACAACAGAAGATTTTGATAGATTTAGGCCCCTGTCACCCAAGCACAGCAGGGGTTCATTCACGGCAAAAGGGGGTTCATTTCACCCAGTAATACAACAGAGGATTTTGAGAGATTAAGGTCCCTGTCACCCAGGCACAGCAGGGGTTCATTCACGGCAAAAGGGGGTTCATTTCACCCAGTAATACAACAGCGGATTTTGAGAGATTAAGGTCCCTGTCACCCAGGCACAGCAGGGGTTCATTCACAGAAAAATGGGGATCATGTCACCCAGCAATACAACAGAGGATTTTGAGAGATTTAGGCCCCTGTTAGCAATGCAGATCAGGGGTTCATTCACGTCAAAAGGGGGTTCATGTCACCCAGCAATAGAACAGAGGATTTTGATAGATTTAGGCCCCTGTCAGCAATGCAGAGCAGGGGTTCATTCACGGCAAAAGGGGGTTCATGTCACCCAGTAATACAACAGAGGATTTTGAGAGATTTAGGTCCCTGTCACCCAGGCACAGCAGGGGTTCATTCACGGCAAAAGGGAGATCATGTCACCCAGCAATACAAAAGAGGATTTTGAGAGATTTAGGCCCCTGTTAGCAATGCAGAGCAGGGGTTCATTCACGGCAAAAAGGGGGTTCATGTCACCCAGCAATAGAACAGAGATATTGAGAGATTTAGGCCCCTGTCAGCAATGCAGAGCAGGGGTTCATTCACGGCAAAAGGGTGTTCATGTCACCCAGCAATACAACAGAGGATATTAAGAGATTTAGGCCCCTGTCACCCAGGCACAGCAGGGGTTCATTTAAGGCAAAAGGGGGATCATGTCACCCAGCAATACAACAGAGGATTTTGAGAGATTTAGGCCCCTTTTAGCAATGCAGAGCAGGGGTTCATTCACGGCAAAAGGGGGTTCATGTCACCCAGCAATAGAACAGAGATATTGAGAGATTTAGGCCCCTGTCAGCAATGCAGAACCGGGGGTTCATTCACGGAAAAAGGAGGTTCATGTCACCCAGCAATAGAACAGAGGAGTTTGAGAGATTTAGGCCCCTGTCACCCAGGCACAGCAGGGGTTCAGTCATGGCAAAAGGGGGTTCATGTAACCCAGCAATAGAACAGAGGATTTTGATAGATTTAGGCCCCTGTCAGCAATGCAGAGCTGGGGTTCATTCATAGCAAAAGTGGGTTCATGTCACCCAGTAATACAACAGAGGATTTTGAGAGATTTAGGTCCCTGTCACCCAGGCACAGCAGGGGTTCATTCACGGCAAAAGGGTGATCATGTCACCCAGCAATACAACAGAGGATTTTGAGAGATTTAGGCCCCTGTTAGCAATGCAGAGCAGGGGTTCATTCACGGCAAAATGGGGTTCATGTCACCCAGCAATAGAACAGAGATATTAAGAGATTTAGGCCCCTGTCAGAAATGCAGAGCAGGGGTTCATTCACAGCAAAAGGGTTTTTTGTCACCCAGCAATACAACAGAGAATTTTGAGAGATTTAAGCCCCTGTCAGCAATGCAGAGCAGGGGTTCATGCACGTCAAAAGGGGTTCATGTCATCCAGCAATACAACTGAGGATTTTGAGAGATTTAGGCCCCTGTCACCCAGGCACAGCAGGGGTTCAGTCATGGCAAAAGGGGGTTCATGTAACCCAGCAATACAACAGAGGATTTTGATAGATTTAGGCCCCTGTCACCCAAGCACAGCAGGGGTTCATTCACGGCAAAAGGGGGTTCATTTCACCCAGTAATACAACAGAGGATTTTGAGAGATTTAGGTCCCTGTCACCCAGGCACAGCAGGGGTTCATTCACAGAAAAATGGGGATCATGTCACCCAGCAATACAACACAGGATTTTGAGAGATTTAGGCCACTGTTAGCAATGCAGAGCAGGGGTTCATTCACAGCAAAAGGGGGTTCATGTCACCCAGCAATAGAACAGAGGATTTTGAGAGATTTAGGCCCCTGTCTTTAATGCAGAGCAGGGGTTCATTCACGGCAAAAGGGGGTTCATGTCACCCAGCAATAGAACAGAGGATTTTGATAGATTTAGGCCCCTGTCAGCAATGCAGAGCAGGGGTTCATTCACGGCAAAAGGGGGTTCATGTCACCCAGTAATACAACAGAGGATTTTGAGAGATTTAGGTCCCTGTCACCCAGGCACAGCAGGGGTTCATTCACGGCAAAAGGGGGATCATGTCACCCAGCAATTCAACAGAGGATTTTGAGAGATTTAGGCCCCTGTTAGCAATGCAGAGCAGGGGTTCATTCACGGCAAAAAGGGGGTTCATGTCACCCATCAATAGAACAGAGATATTGAAAGATTTAGGCCCCTGTCAGCAATGCAGAGTAGGGGCTCATTCACGGCAAAAGGGTGTTCATGTCACCCAGCAATACAACAGAGGATTTTGAGAGATTTAGGCCCCTGTCATCCAGGCACAGCAGGGGTTCATTCACGGCAAAAGGGGGTCCATGTCACCCAGCAATACAACAGAGGATTTTGAGAGATTTAGGCCCCTGTCAGCAATGCAGAGCAGGGGTTCATTCACGGCAAAAGGGTGTTCATGTCACCCAGCAATACAGCAGAGGATTTTGAGAGATTTTGTTCCCTGTCACCCAGGCACAGCAGGGGTTCATTCACGGCAAAAGGGGGATCATGTCACACAGCAATACAACAGAGGATTTTGAGAGATTGAGGCCCCTGTCACCCAGGCACAGCAGGGGTTCATTTAAGGCAAAAGGGGGATCATGTCACCCAGCAATACAACAGAGAATTTTGAGAGATTTAGGCCCCTGTTAGCAATGCAGAGCAGGGGTTCATTCACGGCAAAAGGGGGTTCATGTCGCCCAGCAATAGAACAGAGATATTGAGAGATTTAGGCCCCTGTCAGCCATGCAGAGCCGGGGGTTCATTCACGGAAAAAGGAGGTTCATGTCACCCAGCAATAGAACAGAGGAGTTTGAGAGATTTAGGCCCCTGTCACCCAGGCACAGCAGGGGTTCAGTCATGGCAAAAGGGGATTCATGCAACCCAGCAATACAACTGAGGATTTTGAGAGATTTAGGCCCCTGTCACCCAAGCACAGCAGGGGTTCATTCACGGCAAAAGGGGGTTCATTTCAATCAGTAATACAACAGAGGATTTTGAGAGATTTAGGTCCCTGTCACCCAGGCACAGCAGGGGTTCATTCACAGAAAAAGGGGGATCATGTCACCCAGCAATACAAAAGAAGATTTTGAGAGATTTAGGCCCCTGTTAGCAATGCAGAGTAGGGGTTCATTCACGGCAAAAGGGGGTTCATGTCACCCAGCAATAGAACAGAGGATTTTGAGAGATTTAGGCCCCTGTCTGCAATGCAGAGCAGGGGTTCATTCACGGCAAAAGGGGGTTCATGTCACCCAGCAATAGAACAGAGGATTTTGATAGATTTAGGCCCCTGTCAGCAATGCAGAGCAGGGGTTCATTCACGGCAAAAGGGGGTTCATGTCACCCAGTAATACAACAGAGGATTTTGAGAGATTTAGGTCCCTGTCACCCAGGCACAGCAGGGGTTCATTCACAGCAAAAGGGGGATCATGTCACCCAGCAATACAACAGAGGATTTTGAGAGATTTATGCCGCTGTTAGCAATGCAGAGCAGGGGTTCATTCACGGCAAAAGGGGGTTCATGTCACCCAGCAATACAACAGAGGATTTTGAGAGATTTAGGCCCCTGTCACCCAGGCACAGCAGGGGTTCATTCACGGCAAAAGGGGGTTCATGTCACCCAGCAATACAACAGAGGATTTTGAGAAATTTAGGCCCCTGTCAGCAATGCAGAGCAGGGGTTCATTTACGGCAATAGGGTGTTCATGTCATCCAGTAATACAACAGAGGATTTTGAGAGATTTAGGTCCCTGTCACCCAGGCACAGCAGGGGTTCATTCACGGCAAAAGGGGGATCATGTCACAAAGCAATACAACAGAGGATTTTGAGAGATTTAGGCCCCTGTCACCCAGGCACAGCAGGGGTTCATTTAAGGCAAAAGGGGGATCATGTCACCCAGCAATACAACAGAGGATTTTGAGAGATTTAGGCCCCTGTTAGCAATGCAGAGCAGGGGTTCATTCACGGCAAAAGGGGTTTCATGTCACCCAGCAATAGAACAGAGATATTGAGAGATTTAGGCCCCTGTCAGCAATGCAGAGCCGGGGGTTCATTCACGGAAAAAGGAGGTTCATGTCACCCAGCAATAGAACAGAGGAGTTTGAGAGATTTAGGCCCCTGTCACCCAGGCACAGCAGGGGTTCAGTCATGGCAAAAGGGGGTTCATGTACCCCAGCAATACAACAGAGGATTGTGAGAGATTAAGGCCCCTGTCACCCAGGCACAGCAGTGGTTTATTCACGGCAAAAGGGGGTTAATTTCACCCAGTAATACAACAGAGGATTTTGAGAGATTTAGGTCCCTGTCACCCAGGCACAGCAAGGGTTCATTCACAGAAAAAGGGGGATCATGTCACCCAGCAATACAACAGAGGATTTTGAGAGATTTAGGCCCCTGTTAGCAATGCAGAGCAGGGGTTCATTCACGGCAAAAGGGGGTTCATGTCACCCAGCAATAGAACAGAGGATTTTGAGAGATTTAGGCCCCTGTCAGCAATGCAGAGCAGGGGTTCATTCACGGCAAAAGGGGGTTTATGTCACCCAGCAATAGAACAGAGGATTTTGAGAGATTTAGGCCCCTGTCTGCAATGCAGAGCAGGGGTTCATTCACGGCAAAAGGGGGTTCATGTCACCCAGCAATAGAACAGAGGATTTTGATAGATTTAGGCCCCTGTCAGCAATGCAGAGCAGGGGTTCATTCACGGCAAAAGGGGGTTCATGTCACCCAGTAATACAACAGAGGATTTTGAGAGATTTAGGTCCCTGTCACCCAGGCACAGCAGGGGTTCATTCACGGCAAAAGGGGGTTCATGTCACCCAGCAATACAACAGAGGATTTTGAGAGATTTAGGCCGCTGTTAGCAATGCAGAGCAGGGGTTCATTCACGGCAAAAAGGGGGTTCATGTCACCCAGCAATAGAACAGAGATATAGAGAGATTTAGGCCCCTGTCAGCAATGCAGAGCAGGGGTTCATTCACGGCAAAAGGGGGATCATGTCACAAAGCAATACAACAGAGGATTTTGAGAGATTTAGGCCCCTGTCACCCAGGCACAGCAGGGGTTCATTTAAGGCAAAAGGGGGATCATGTCACCCAGCAATACAACAGAGGATTTTGAGAGATTTAGGCCCCTGTTAGCAATGCAGAGCAGGGGTTCATTCACGGCAAAAGGGGTTTCATGTCACCCAGCAATAGAACAGAGATATTGAGAGATTTAGGCCCCTGTCAGCAATGCAGAGCCGGGGGTTCATTCACGGAAAAAGGAGGTTCATGTCACCCAGCAATAGAACAGAGGAGTTTGAGAGATTTAGGCCCCTGTCACCCAGGCACAGCAGGGGTTCAGTCATGGCAAAACGGGGTTCATGTACCCCAGCAATACAACAGAGGATTGTGAGAGATTAAGGCCCCTGTCACCCAGGCACAGCAGTGGTTTATTCACGGCAAAAGGGGGTTAATTTCACCCAGTAATACAACAGAGGATTTTGAGAGATTTAGGTCCCTGTCACCCAGGCACAGCAAGGGTTCATTCACAGAAAAAGGGGGATCATGTCACCCAGCAATACAACAGAGGATTTTGAGAGATTTAGGCCCCTGTTAGCAATGCAGAGCAGGGGTTCATTCACGGCAAAAGGGGGTTCATGTCACCCAGCAATAGAACAGAGGATTTTGAGAGATTTAGGCCCCTGTCAGCAATGCAGAGCAGGGGTTCATTCACGGCAAAAGGGGGTTTATGTCACCCAGCAATAGAACAGAGGATTTTGATAGTTTAGGCCCTTGTCAGCAATGCAGAGCAGGTTTTCATTCACGGCAAAAGGGGGTTCATGTCACCCAGTAATACAACAGAGGATTTTGAGAGATTTAGGTCCCTGTCAGCAATGCAGAGCAGGGGTTCATTCACGGCAAAAGGGGGTTCATGTCACCCAGCAATAGAACAGAGATATTGAGAGATTTAGGCCCCTGTCAGCAATGCAGAGCAGGGGTTCATTCACGGCAAAAGGGTGTTCATGTCACCCAGCAATACAACAGAGGATTTTGAGAGATTTAGGTCCCTGTCACCCAGGCACAGCAGGGGTTCATTCACGGCAAAAGGGGGATCATTTCACACATCAATACAATAGAGGATTTTGAGAGATTTAGGCCCCTGTCACCCAGGCACAGCAGGGGTTCATTTAAGGCAAAAGGGGGATCATGTCACCCAGCAATACAACAGAGGATTTTGAGAGATTTAGGCCCCTGTTAGCAATGCAGAGCAGGGGTTCATTCACGGAAAAAGGGGGATCATGTCCCACAGCAATACAACAGAGGATTTTGAGAGATTTTGGCCCCTGTCACCCAGGCACAGCAGGGGTTCATTCACTGCAAAAGGGGGTTCATGTCCCACAGCAATACAACAGAGGATTTTGAGAGACTTAGGCCCCTGTCAGCAATGCAGAGCAGAGGTTCATTTACGGCAAAAGGGGGTTCATGTCACCCAGCAATACAACAGAGGATTTTTCAGAGATTTAGGCCCCTGTCAGCAATGCAGAGCAGGGGTTCATATAAGGCAAAATGGGGTTCATGTCACCCAGCAATACAACAGAGGATTTTGAAAGATTTAGGCCCCTGTCACCCAGGAACAGCAGGGGTTCATTCACGGCAAAAGGGGGTTCATGTCACTTAGCAATACAACAGAGGATTTTGAGAGATTTAGGCCCCTGTCAGCATTGCAGAGCAGGGGTTCATTCACGGCAAAAGGGGGTTCATGTCATACAGCAATACAACAGAGGATTTTGAGAGATTTAGGCCGCTGTCATCCAGGCACAGCAGGGTTTTGTATACGTCAAAAATTGTAAAATGTCACCCAACAATTGAAAATAAGAATTTTTTCAAATTAGGGCACTAAAATTGGCACTTTTTAAAATTAAAATGGCTCTAAAATAGTCCTTGAAAAGGCTAGAGGGATGTAAAAGGCAGTAAAATGTGCTTAAGAGCATGGTAACTGCTCTGCAAACAAATTTGGATAGGGAAATAATTAAAAATGAAATAAAATAACAAAAAATTACAAATTATTAACCTGCAACTCAGAGAAGGTGGTGGATATGGAGTCGGAGGTTGAGGAGGCGGTGAATGTGGTGTTGTAGGTGGAGGCAGCAATGGAGGAGGAACAGGTAGCCAACAATGTTTTTTTTTTATTTTTTATTGGGGTAGGTAGCCCCCAAAATATTCGGACAAATAAAAAAAAGAAAACAAAGAATCATTGCACTTGATTTGAGTACAAGAATGTATTTTTGATGGTGGTATAAATCTCTATTCTGCACAAGATACAGACAAATCTTGTGGGATCCAAGCTTGGTTCATTTTAATGAACGTGAGCTTGTCCAGGTTGAATGTGGATAGGCAGCTGCGTCTGTCTGTAATGACGCCTCCTACTGTGCTAAATACACATTCAGAGAGTACACTGGCTGCAGGGCAGGCCAGCACCTCCAAGGCATACAGGGCAAGCTCTGGCCATGTGGACAATTTGGAGACCCAGAAGTTGAATGGGGCAGAACCATCAGTTAGTCTGTGTAGTCGTGTGCACAGGTACTGTTCCACCATGTTGTTCAAATGCTGCCTCCTGCTAACACGCTCCATATCAGCAGTTGGGGCCGGTTGTTGCGGCGAGGTGACAAAGCTTTTCCATATGTCGGCCATGCTAACCCTGCCTTCTGAGGTGCTGGCGCTGACACAGCTGCGTTGGCGACCTATTCCTCCTCCCCTCCCTTTGCCTTGTGCTTCCACTTATCCCCCGGCGTCAGTCGGGAATGCTCTCAGGAGCGCGTCTACCAGCGTGCGCCTGTAGTCGCACATCTTCCGATCACGCTCCAGTGAGGGAATTAAGGACGGCACATTGTCTTTGTAATGGGGATCCAGCAGGGTGGCCACCCAGTAGTCAGCACACGTTAAAATGTGGGCAACTCTGCAGTCGTTTCGCAGGCACTGCAGCATGTAGTCGCTCATGTGTGCCAGGCTGCCCAGAGGTAAAGACAAGCTGTCCTCTGTGGGAGGCGTATCGTCTGCGTCCTCCGTATCTCCCCAGCCACTCACCAGTGATGGGCCCTGGCTGCGTTGGATACCACCCCACTGTGAAAATGCTTCATCCCCATCCTCCTCCTCATCCTCCTCCTCCTCGTCCTCCAGTAGTGGGCCCTGGCTGGCCAAGTTTGTACCTGGCCTCTGCTGTTGCAAAAATCCTCTTTCTGAGCCACTTCTAAAAGACTGGCCTGAAAGTCTTAGAGATGACCCCTCTTCCTCCTCCTCGTCCTGGGCCACATCCTCTTCCATCATTGCCCTAAGTGTTTTCTCAAGGAGACATAGAAACATAGAAACATAGAATGTGTCGGCAGATAAGAACCATTTGGCCCATCTAGTCTGCCCAATATACTGAATACTATGGATAGCCCCCGGCCCTATCTTATATGAAGGATGGCCTTATGCCTATCCCATGCATGCTTAAACCCCTTCACTGTATTTGCAGCTACCACTTCTGCAGGAAGGCTATTCCATGCATCCACTACTCTCTCAGTAAAGTAATACTTCCTTATATTACTTTTAAACCTTTGCCCCTCTAATTTAAAACTGTGTCCTCTTGTGGTAGTTTTTCTTCTTTTAAATATGCTCTCTTCCTTTACCGAGTTGATTCCCTTTTTGTATTTAAAAGTTTCTATCATATCCCCTCTGTCTCTTCTTTCTTCCAAGCTATACATATTAAGGTCCTTTAACCTTTCCTGGCAAGTTTTATCCTGCAATCCATGTACTAGTTTAGTAGCTCTTCTCTGAACTCTCTCTAGAGTATCTATATCCTTCTGGAGATATGGCCTCCAGTACTGCGCACAATACTCCAAGTGAGGTCTCACCAGTGTTCTGTACAGCGGCATAAGCACTTCACTCTTTCTACTGCTTATACCTCTCCCTATACATCCAAGCATTCTGCTGGCATTTCGTGCTGCTCTATTACATTGTCTTCCCACCTTTAAGTCTTCTGAAATAATTACTCCTAAATCCCTTTCCTCAGATACTGAGGTCAGGACTGTGTCAAATATTCTATATTCTGCCCTTGGGTTTTTACGCCCCAGGTGCATTATCTTGCACTTATCCACATTAAATTTCAGTTTCCAGAGTTCTGACCATTCTTCTAGTTTTCCTAAATCCTTTTCCATTTGGCGTTTCCCTCCAGAAACATCAAACAAAATCGGTCCCAGTACAGATCCCTGTGGAACCCCACTGGTAACATTACCTTGTTTTTAATGTTCTCCATTGACTACAACCCTCTGTTGTCTGTCACTCAGCCACTGCCTAATCCACTCAACAATATGGGAGTCCATGCTCAATGACTGCAGTTTATTGATAAGTCTTCTATGTGGGACAGTGTCAAAAGCCTTACTAAAATCTAGATATGCGATGTCTACTGCACCTCCCCCGTCTATTATTTTATTCACCCAGTCAAAAAAATCTATAAGATTTGTTTGACATGATCTCCCTGAAGTAAACCCATGTTGTTTTTCATCTTGAAATCCATGGGATTTTAGATGTTCCACAATCCTATCCTTTAATAGGGTTTCCATTAATTTGCCTACTATTGATGTCAGACTCACTGGTCTATAGTTGCTCGATTCCTCCCTACTACCTTTCTTGTGAATGGGCACGACATTTGCCAATTTCCAATCTTCCGGGACGACTCCTGTTACTAATGATTGGTTAAATAAATCTGTTAACGGTTTTGCCAGCTCACCACTAAGCTCTTTTAATAATTTTGGGTGTATCTCATCAGGCCCCTGTGACTTATCTGTCTTCACCTTAGACAGCAAACTTAGAACATCTTCCTCTGTAAAGATACATGCATCAAACGATTTAATAGTCATTCTTTCTAGTGAAGGTCCTTCTCCTTTTTCTTTTGTAAAAACTGAACAGAAGTATTCATTAAGGCAGTCGGCTAGCCCTTTATTCTCTTCTACATACCTTCCGTCCTTTGTTTTTAATTTAGTTATTCCTTGTTTTAGTTTCCTTTTTTCATTTATATATCTGAAGAATGTCTTATCCCCTTTTTTCATAGACTGAGCTAGTTTTTCTTCTGCCTGCGCTTTAGAAGTTCTTATAACTTGCTTGGCCTCTCTCTGCCTAATCTTGTAGATTTCCTTATCTTCATTGCTCTGGGTTTTTTTATAATTACAAAATGCTAGCTTTTAATTTTTAATGATTTTGGCCACTTCTGCTGAGTACCACATTGGTCTCCTCCTTTTTTTGCTTTTACTGACAAGTCTAATGCAATTTTCTGTTGCCTTCAATAATGCACCTTTTAAGTAGTCCCATTTCTCCTGGACTCCATGTAATCCGTTCCAGTCTGATAAGGACTCATTTATGACTAATTTCATTTTTGAAAAGTCTGTTTTTCTAAAATCTAAAACTTTTGTTTTTGTGTGGTGGGACTCTTTCACAGTTCTTATATTAAACCACACTGACTGGTGATCACTAGATCCCAAGGTTTCGCCTACAATGACATCATATACCGAATCCCCGTTTGTGAATACCAAATCCAAAATGGCCTCCCTCCGGGTTAGCTCCTCAACCACTTGTTGTAGAGATAACCCCAGTAGGGAATTTAGAATATCTGTACTCCTGGTAGAACTTGCTATTTTGGTTTTCCAGTTTATATCTGGAAGATTGAAATCTCCCATAATGATAACTTCTCCTTTCATTGTCATTTTAGCTATTTCTTCAACTAGTAGATCATCTAGTTCTTTAACTTGACCAGGTTGTCTATATATCACACCTACACGAGTTACTGCATGGTTATCAAACTGCAACGTAACCCAAACTGACTCTATGTTGGCCTCACCAACTTGTATTAGGTTAGATTTAATGCTATCTTTCACATCCAGGGCCACTCCTCCTCCTTTCTTGCCTTCTCTCTTCTGTATAAAGAGTACCCTGGTATGGTTATGTCCCAGTCATTTCTTTCATTAAACCATGTCTCCGTAACAGCCACTAGATCTACATTCTCAGATGCCATTATTGACCCAAGTTCATTGATTTTTTTACCTAAACTGCGAGCATTTGTAGACAGGACTCTGAGCTTATCATTTCTTAACCTCTGTGCTTCTGACCTGTTCTGGCATTGTTTCGGGGGGCAATTGGACTCTTTTATTTTCACTCTTTTGCCCCCCCTTCCTAGTTTAAATACTCTTTCGCAAATTCTTGGAGTTGTTCACTAAGTACATTTGTTCCTTTGAGAGAAAGATGCAAACCATCTTTTTTGTACAGTTCCTTTCTATTCCAAGTAGAGCTATCATGAGAAACAAAGCCAAATCCTTGCTCTTGACACCATTTACCAAGCCATATGTTGAACTCCTTTATGCGCCTCTGCCTATCATTCTGAACATTATGCACAGGCAGAACTTCAGAAAATGAAATGGTGGATGCAAAATCCTTTACGTCATTACCAAGTGTGATAAAAGATTTTTTCACCTCTGACACTTCATTGCAAGCCAGGTCATTTGTCCCTAGATGGACAAGAACATCCACGTCCCCTTCCTGCTTTGCTTGCTTAACAATATTAATAATACGTCTTCTATCTCTTCTAGCAGTAGCCCCAGGGAGACATCTCACAAAACCATTTTCTTTAAGCTCCACACTTCTTATGATTAAATCACCCAGCAACAGCTGCATCCTTTGAGACTTCACTTTATCTTTTTTGTTGCATACATTATACATTGGAGTCGATGGTTTCTCACCCTCTGTGCTTGAGTCCATATCCATGTTGTCCTTACATTCTGAGAGTGCTGCAAATGAATTATGGAGAACCACCGACTGTGGGACATGTCTTCTATCCACCACTCTAAGACTTCCAGAACCTACATTAACCCATCTGCCATTTCTGGGGGTCCTCTGTGGCAGTGGCATTGCAGCAGTCCTAGCTGGAGTTTGTTTAACAGATAATTTAAATATTTCAGCTTTCAAAAATGCAATTTCCTGCTGCAGTAAGGAGAACTGTCTACAGATCTGACAGCATCCGAATCTCCAAAGAGTGGAACATGAAATAAATGCACAACAATTCCTGCACTGAACCAAGTCTGCCATTTTAAAGAGGAGAAAAAAATAAAAAAATAAATTTGTAACTTTAAATCAAACAAATCTTACCTTTTTTTTTTTGTATTGTTTCCACCTTCCAGCCTACCTCCTGACTATCTCCTGCAATATCTCTTTACTAGTACTTAATGTAGTACTTGAAGCTAGTACTTGCAGCTAATGAATTAGGCCAGCTAATGAGTCTGTCTCTATATATACACACACTCCTTCCCAAACTCCTCCCCCAGCAACAAATGTAACACCTTAGTGAGCTAGGCTCATTAGCAAACGCACAATAGCAAAGAGCTGACCGAATTCCTTACCTCTTCTCAAGCAATGATCAGCAAAAACAACACAGATGAGCCAGTTGGAGACTCTAAGCCAATCTCTTGCAGTATCTCTTGAATCTCTTCAGTCTCCTGCAATATCTCTTTACTAGTACTTAATGTAGTACTTGAAGCTAGTACTTGCAGCTAATGAATAGTACTTGCAGCTAGAAGTGGTATTGTAACGCTGATAACGGCGTCATCGCCACTGGCCATGTTGGTGGAGTACTCAAAACAGCGCAACAGGGCACACAGGTCTCGCATGGAGGCCCAGTCATTGGTGGTGAAGTGGTGCTGTTCCACAGTGCGACTCACCCGTGTGTGCTGCAGCTGAAACTCCACTATGGCCTGCTGCTGCTCGCACAGTCTCTCCAGCATGTGCAAGGTGGAGTTCCACCTGGTGGGCACGTTGCATATGAGGCGGTGAGCGGGAAGGTCGAAGTTACACTGTAGAGCAGACAGCCGAGCAGCGGCAGGATGAGAACGCCGGAAGCGCGCACAGACGGCCCGCACTTTATGCAGCAGCTCAGACATGTCGGGGTAGTTGTGAATGAATTTCTGCACCACCAAATTCAGCACATGCGCCAGGCAAGGGATGTGCGACAAACCGGCTAGTCCCAGAGCTGCAATGAGATTTCTCCCATTATCGCACACCACCAGGCCGTGCTTGAGGCCGACTGGAAGCAACCACTCGTCGGTCTGTTGTTCTATACCCCGCCACAACTCCTGCACAGTGTGGGGCCTGTCCCCCAAACACATCAGTTTCAGAATGGCCTGCTGACATTTACCCCGGGCTGTGCTGAAGTTGGTGGTGAAGGTGTGTGGCTGACTGGATGAGGAGGTGGTAGAAGAGGAGGAGGAAGCCGAGTAGGAAGAGGAGGCAACAGGAGGAAAAAAATGATGCCCTGAGATCCTTGGCGGCGGAAGGACGTGCGTCAAACAGCTCTCCGCCTGGGGCCCAGCCGCCACTACATTTACCCAGTGTGCAGTTAGGGAGATATAGCGTCCCTGGCCGTGCATACTGGTCCACGTATCTGTGGTTAGGTGGACCTTGCCACAGATGGCATTGCGCAGGAAACATAAGTGGTTGTGCGTCAGTGCATTCTCTCTCGCCACACCCCTGGGGAAGGGCTAGGTGGATGCCCTTGGGAAACCCTGCCAGCAGAATCTTTAAACAGCATAAGAGACTGCTGCATGACTTGAGGCTCAGGCATTTTCCCCGATATGCATGGGGGGTGATGTGACAGACTGATGGGCATGGGTTTCAGGCGCCACCTGTGCGCTTTCTGCAGAAGACTGGGTGGGAGATAATGTGAACGTGCTGGATCCACTGTCGGCCACCCAATTGACTAGCGCCTGTCCTTGCTCAGGCCTTACCATCCTTAGAACGGCATTAGGCCCGACCAAATATCACTGTAGATTCTGGCGGCAACTGGGACCTGAGGTAGTAGGTTCAGTAGAACGTGTAGCTGTGGCAAAACGGCCACGTCCTCTCCCTGCATCAGAGGCTTCACCAACACCACCACCACGACCATGACCGCGTCTCTTATTAGATGTTTGCCTCATAGTTAGCGTTCACAAAGCAAAGTAAAAAGTGGTTAAGTATGTTAAAAATAATTAACCGCCAATATAAACCCTGAGGTAGGGTATTGCACTCTATTTTTATTTTTTTACTCTATATGACAGCGGTATTTGTGGCCCAAATTTGACACTCAATTATGCATGTCTTATCCCAGATGTGCAGTATATCAGAGGGTTTTTTCATCCCAGTATGCCAAAGCCGTATTTATGGCCTAAATGTGTGTCACAACCAGACAGCTGAGAAGCTCTGACAGGAGCTGTCCAGATCCTCCTCCTTGAGTTTCTCTGTTCCTCACCTCGTTAGTCTATCTCAGCTGTCATGCAGTCGGACTGATTACTTCCCTTTAAATTCCTACCCATAAGGCAGTAGTGTGCGGCTGATACAACTTCCTGGAGTGTGTGTGCATGCTGTCCCAGTTCCCAGTTCCCAGTTCCCAGTTCCCTGTCCACAGTCGTCTGCAAGATAAGTTCTGTTTATGTATTTATGATTTTCTGTTATCTGGATCCAGGTGACCCTGACTCCCTCCGTGTCTGTGTAGGGAGCCGGCGGTCGTGTCCCCTCAATATTGTAGGGCCTTCAGGTCTAAGATAGCCGAGGTACGTGGATATGCGCCCATCCACCTTTGGGGTGGTCGCATAGGCTGAGCAATAAGGGAGAGCGGCAGGTCGATTGCAGGGGTCTCCCTTTTGTTCCTTAGTTGTGGGTCCAGTGAGTCATTGTTTGTATTGTATTATCTTGTTTCCTGTACACCATCCGTGACATTATCAGCCGCCCAAAACCGTCTCAAGCATGGATCCGGTTACACTTTTGGCTGAGCGCTTTCAGGGTCTTGCTTTGGAGGTAGCTGATCTCCGTAAGACTTTTTCTCAGTTTCAAGTGACCGGTTCAGCTTGCGTTCATGGAGTTTGTGCTGAGCCTAAGATTTCGCTCCCGGATACGTTTTCCGGGGGTAGTGAGAATTTTGTACGTTTTAGAGAGGCTTGCAAACTCCATTTTCGCCTTCTTCCCCATTCTTCTGGTGATGAAGAACGAAGAGTGGGTATCATTATATCGCTGCTCAGGGGTAACGCTCAGTCCTGGGCCTTTTCGCTGCCGGAGGGGGCACGGCCCCTCCGTTCAGTGGATGAATTCTTTTTAGTCCTGGGTCAGATATATGATGATCCGGATCGTATTTCTCTGGCTGAGTCTAAACTACGTCTGTTATGCCAGGGTAAACAATCCGCAGAGATTTACTGCTCAGAATTTCGGAGATGGGCAGCAGATACGGGTTGGAATGATGCTGCACTCCGAAGTCAATTTTGCTATGGTCTTTCAGAGGGATTGAGAGATGCATTTGCCTTTCATGAAAGACCTACCTCCTTGAATTCTGCTATGTCTCAGGCTGTTCGTATTGACAGGCATCTTAGAGAGAGAGGAGAGATCTCTCCTTCCTGTCATACTCAGTCCCGGGACAGTGCAGCGGTCTCATTCTGTGCACAGGGGTCTCAGTCGCTGTCAGCCCCTTCTGAGCAGGAGCCCATGCAGCTGGGGTTGATTGCCTCTGACAATAGAAGATTCAGCCCGCAGGGGAGGGTTTGCTTTTGTTGTGGAGGTATAAATCATCTGGCAAATGTTTGTCCCTCTAGGAGATTCAGGCAGTTTTCTGGGAGTAATAAAGAGACAAAAAGGAAGAAATCTTTTAAGAATGTTCCGTCTGTTACTATTGGCAGGGTTGAGGCGGAAATTGAAGGTTTTCCTTTTGCTTGTAGTTCCCGTTTTGTCCTGCCTGCTAGGGTGGCGCTAGAGAGCAAGAGCATTTTTTTGTGAGATTTTTGTGGATAGTGGAGCAGCTGTCAACCTCATTGATAATCAATTTGCAATAACTCATGGTTTCCAGGTATGCACTTTGGGAAGAGATATTCCTGTTTTTGCTATTGATTCAGCTCCACTTTCTCAGAAATCATTAAAGGGCATAGTTCACAATATCCGTTTAATTGTGAATGATGCTCATGTTGAGGATGTGTCATGTTTCGTCCTTAGCGGTTTGCCTACTCCTCTAGTGTTGGGGCTACCCTGGCTCACTAAACATAACCCCACCATTGATTGGCAAGCGAGGCAAATAAATGGTTGGAGTAACTTTTGCAGAGAGAATTGCCTCATAACATCTATTTCTGAGGTTTCTACTAAAACTGTACCACCTTTCCTCTCTGAATTTTTGGATGTCTTCTCTGAGAGTGGAGTTCAGGGTTTACCTCCGCACAGGGAGTATGATTGCCCTATTGATCTCATCCCAGGCGCCAAGCTGCCTAAATCTCGTTTATACAATCTTTCCCAACCTGAGAGGGTCGCTATGCGTACTTATATCTCTGAGAGTCTGAGAAAAGGACACATACGACCCTCGAAGTCACCTGTTGCCGCTGGTTTTTTCTTTGTTAAGAAAAAAGATGGTTCTTTAAGACCTTGTCTGGATTTCAGGGAGCTGAACGGTATCACTATTCGTGATCCTTATCCGCTTCCTCTGATCCCGGACTTGTTTAACCAGGTTGTTGGGGCGAAAGTCTTTTCCAAATTAGACCTAAGAGGGGCATACAACCTGGTTAGGGTCAGAGAATGAGACGAATGGAAGACGGCTTTCAATACCCCTGAGGGCCATTTTGAGAATTTAGTTATGCCTTTTGGTTTGATGAATGCCCCAGCCGTTTTTCAGCATTTCGTCAACAGCATTTTTTATCATTTAATGGGAAAATTTGTATTAGTGTATTTGGATGACATTTTGATTTTTTTCTCCTGATTTCAAGACTCATAAGGAACACTTATGTCAGGTCTTACTCATCCTGCGGGAGAATAAATTATACGCGAAACTGGAAAAATGTGTGTTTGCGGTTCCAGAGATCCAATTTCTGGGGTTTCTTGTCTCCGCTTCTGGTTTTCGCATGGACCCCGAGAAGGTTCGCGCTGTGCTTGAGTGGGAGCTTCCTGAGAATCAGAAGGCGCTGATGCGTTTTTTGGGCTTTGCTAATTATTACAGGAAATTTATTTTGAATTATTCCTCTGTTGTTAAACCACTCACTGATATGACCAGAAAGGGGGTAGATTTTTCTTCCTGGTCGGTAGAGGCGCGTAAGGCCTTTTCTAATATCAAGGAGAGTTTTGCTTCCGCTCCCATCCTAGTACAACCTGATGTTTCGTTACCCTTCATAGTTGAGGTTGATGCTTCTGAGGTAGGGGTGGGTGCGGTCTTGTCTCAGGGTTCCTCTCCTGCCAAATGGCAACCGTGTGCCTTTTTCTCAAAGAAGCTCTCCTCCGCAGAGAGAAATTATGATGTGGGAGATAGGGAATTGTTGGCCATCAAGTTGGCTTTTGAGGAATGGCGCCATTGGCTAGAGGGAGCCAGACACCCTATTACCGTGTTTACTGACCATAAAAATCTGGCCTACTTGGAGTCAGCCAAGCGTCTGAACCCGAGACAGGCCAGATGGTCTTTGTTCTTTTCAAGGTTTAATTTTGTTGTTACGTTCCGCCCTGGGGTTAAGAATGTGAAGGCAGATGCCCTATCACGTTGTTTCCCGGGAGGTGGGAATTTTGAAGACCCGGGTCCCATTTTGGCTGAAGGTGTGGTGGTCTCTGCTCTTTTTCCTGAATTGGAGGCAGAGGTGCAGGCAGCTCAGTCAGAAGCTCCTGATCTTTGTCCTCCTGGGAGGTTGTTTGTGCCTCTCGCTTTGAGACACAAGATTTTTAAAGAACACCACGATACGGTCCTTGCTGGGCACCCGGGGACAAGAGCCACACTGGATCTCATTGCCCGGAGATTCTGGTGGCCTGCGCTTCGTAAGTCGGTTGAGGGTTTTGTGGCAGCTTGCGAGACTTGCGCTCGTGCCAAGGTCCCTCATTCACGGCCATCAGGTCCTCTCCTTCCTTTGCCCATTCCTTCCCGTCCTTGGACACATCTGTCCATGGACTTCATAACGGACTTGCCTTGTTCCTCGGGGAAGTCTGTGATTCTGGTGGTGGTGGACCGTTTTAGCAAAATGGTGCATTTTATCCCTTTTCCTGGTTTGCCCAATGCTAAGACGCTGGCGCAGGCATTTGTTGACCACATTGTCAAATTGCATGGGATTCCTTCAGACATAGTCTCTGATAGGGGCACGCAGTTTGTTTCCAGATTCTGGAAGGCCTTCTGTTCTCGCTTGGGGGTTCGCGTGTCATTCTCTTCTGCTTTCCATCCGCAGTCGAATGGCCAGACAGAGCGTGTCAATCAGAATCTGGAGACATATCTGCGCTGTTTTGTGGCGGAGAATCAGGAGGATTGGTGTTCTTTTTTGTCCCTTGCTGAGTTTGCTTTAAATAACCGTTGTCAGGAGTCCTCTGATAAGTCACCATTTTTTGGTGCATATGGGTTTCATCCGCAGTTTGGGACTTTCTCTGGAGAGGGCTCTTCTGGTTTGCCTGATGAGGACAGATTCTCCTCGTCTTTGTCATCTATTTGGCAAAAGATTCAGGATAATCTAAAGAACATGAGTGAGAGATATAAGCGTGTGGCGGATAGGAGACGTGTGCCTGGTCCGGACCTGAATGTTGGTGATTTGGTGTGGCTGTCTACCAAGAATATCAAATTGAAGGTTCCCTCCTGGAAGTTGGGTCCTAGGTTTATTGGGCCTTACAAGATCCTGTCTTTCATCAATCCTGTTGCCTACCGTCTTGATCTTCCTCAGACTTGGAAGATCCATAATGTTTTCCATAAGTCCTTATTGAAACCTTATGTTCAACCTATTGTACCCTCGCCTTTGCCTCCTCCTCCGATTATTGTTGATGGAAATCTTGAATTTCAGGTCTCTAGGATTGTGGATTCTCGTCTTGTCCGCGGTTCCCTCTAGTACCTCGTTCATTGGGAGGGTTATGGTCCTGAGGAGAGGATGTGGGTCCCAGTGACGGACATTAAGGCCTCTCGTCTCATCAGGGCTTTCCATAGGTCCCATCCTGAGAAGGTGGGCCCTGAGTGTCCGGAGTCCACTCCTAGAGGGAGGGGTACTGTCACAACCAGACAGCTGAGAAGCTCTGACAGGAGCCGTCCAGATCCTCCTCCTTGAGTTTCTTTGTTTTGGTTTCTGTTCCTCACCTCGTTAGTCTATCTCAGCTGTCATGCAGTCGGACTGATTACTTCCCTTTAAATTCCTACCCATAAGGCAGTAGTGTGCGGCTGATACAACTTCCTGGAGTGTGTGCATGTTGTCCCAGTTCCCAGTTCCCAGTTCCCAGTTCCCTGTCCACAGTCGTCTGCAAGATAAGTTCTGTTTATGTATTTATGATTTTCTGTTTTCTGAATCCAGGTGACCCTGACTCCCTCCGTGTCTGTGTAGGGAGCCGGCGGTCGTGTCCCCTCAATATTGTAGGGCCTTCAGGTCTAAGATAGCCGAGGTACGTGGATATGCGCCCATCCACCTTTGGGGTGGTCGCATAGGCTGAGCAATAAGGGAGAGCGGCAGGTCGATTGCAGGGGTCTCCCTTTTGTTCCTTAGTTGTGGGTCCAGTGAGTCATTGTTTGTATTGTATTATCTTGTTTCCTGTACACCATCCGTGACATTGTGACAGTGACTTATGCACATGTAATCACAGATGTGCAGTATATTAGAGGCTTTTTTCACCCCAGTAGGCCAAAGCCGTATTTATGGCCTAAATGTGACAGTGACTTATGCACGTGTAATCACAGATGTGCAGTATATTAGAGGCTTTTTCACCCCAGTATGCCAAAGCCGTATTTATGGCCTAAATGTGACAGTGACTTATGCACGTTTAATCACAGATGTGCAGTATATTAGAGGCTTTTTTCACCCCAGTATGCCAAAGCCGTATTTATTGCCTAAATGTGACAGTGACTTATGCACGTGTAATCACAGATGTGCAGTATATTAGAGGTTTTTTTCACCCTAGTATGCCAAAGCCGTATTTATGGCCTAAATGTGACAGTGACTTATGCACGTGTAATCACAGATGTGCAGTATATTAGAGGCTTTTTTCACCCCAGTATGTCAAAGCTGTATTTATGGCCTAAATGTGACAGTGACTTATGCACGTGTAATCACAGATGTGCAGTATATTAGAGTTTTTTTTCACCCTAACCAAAAAGCTGTATTTCTGTCCTAAATGTGACAGTGACTTATGCACGTGTAATCACAGATGTGCAGTATATTAGAGGGTTTTTTCACCCCAGTAACCAAAAATCTGTATTTCTGTCCTAAATGTGACAGTGACTTATGCACGTGTAATCACAGATGTGCAGTATATTAGAGGCTTTTTTCACCCTAACCAAAAAGCTGTATATCTGTCCTAAATGTGACAGTGACTTATGCACGTGTAATCACAGATGTGCAGTATATTAGAGGCTTTTTTCACCCCAGTATGCCAAAGCCGTATTTATTGCCTAAATGTGACAGTGACTTATGCACGTGTAATCACAGATGTGCAGTATATTAGAGGTTTTTTTCACCCTAGTATGCCAAAGCCGTATTTATAGCCTAAATGTAACAGTGACTTAAGCACGTTTAATCACAGATGTGCAGTATATTAGAGGCTTTTTTCACCCTAACCAAAAAGCCGTATTTCTGTCCTAAATGTGCCAGTGACTTATAGAAACATAGAAACATAGAATGTGTCGGCAGATAAGAACCATTTGGCCCATCTAGTCTGCCCAATATACTGAATACTATGGATAGCCCCCGGCCCTATCTTATATGAAGGATGGCCTTATGCCTATCCCATGCATGCTTAAACCCCTTCACTGTATTTGCAGCTACCACTTCTGCAGGAAGGCTATTCCATGCATCCACTACTCTCTCAGTAAAGTAATACTTCCTTATATTACTTTTAAACCTTTGCCCCTCTAATTTAAAACTGTGTCCTCTTGTGGTAGTTTTTCTTCTTATAAATATGCTCTCTTCCTTTACCGAGTTGATTCCCTTTATGTATTTAAAAGTTTCTATCATATCCCCTCTGTCTCTTCTTTCTTCCAAGCTATACATGTTAAGGTCCTTTAACCTTTCCTGGTAAGTTTTATCCTGCAATCCATGTACTAGTTTAGTAGCTCTTCTCTGAACTCTCTCTAGAGTATCTATATCCTTCTGGAGATATGGCCTCCAGTACTGCGCACAATACTCCAAGTGAGGTCTCACCAGTGTTCTGTACAGCGGCATAAGCACTTCACTCTTTCTACTGCTTATACCTCTCCCTATACATCCAAGCATTCTGCTGGCATTTCGTGCTGCACTATTACATTGTCTTCCCACCTTTAAGTCTTCTGAAATAATTACTCCTAAATCCCTTTCCTCAGATACTGAGGTCAGGACTGTGTCAAATATTCTATATTCTGCCCTTGGGTTTTTACGCCCCAGGTGCATTATCTTGCACTTATCCACATTAAATTTCAGTTTCCAGAGTTCTGACCATTCTTCTAGTTTTCCTAAATCCTTTTCCATTTGGCGTTTCCCTCCAGGAACATCAACCCTGTTACATATCTTTGTGTCATCAGCAAAAAGACAAACCTTACCAGCGAGGCCTTTTGCAATATCACTTATGAAGATATTAAACAAAATCGGTCCCAGTACAGATCCCTGTGGAACCCCACTGGTAACATGACCTTGTTTTGAATGTTCTCCATTGACTACAACCCTCTGTTGTCTGTCACTCAGCCACTGCCTAATCCACTCAACAATATGGGAGTAAATGCTCAATGACTGCAGTTTATTGATAAGTCTTCTATGTGGGACAGTGTCAAAAGCCTTACTAAAATCTAGATATGCGATGTCTACTGCACCTCCACCGTCTATTATTTTATTCACCCAGTCAAAAAAATCTATAAGATTTGTTTGACATGATCTCCCTGAAGTAAACCCATGTTGTTTTTCATCTTGCAATCCATGGGATTTTAGATGTTCCACAATCCTATCCTTTAATAGGGTTTCCATTAATTTGCCTACTATTGATGTCAGACTCACTGGTCTATAGTTGCTCGATTCCTCCCTACTACCTTTCTTGTGAATGGGCACGACATTTGCCAATTTCCAATCTTCCGGGACGACTCCTGTTACTAATGATTGGTTAAATAAATCTGTTAACGGTTTTGCCAGCTCACCACTAAGCTCTTTTAATAATTTTGGGTGTATCTCATCAGGCCCCTGTGACTTATTTGTCTTCACCTTAGACAGCAAACTTAGAACATCTTCCTCTGTAAAGATACATGCATCAAACGATTTATTAGTCATTCTTTCTAGTGGAGGTCCTTCTCCTTTTTCTTTTGTAAAAACTGAACAGAAGTATTCATTAAGGCAGTCGGCTAGCCCTTTATTCTCTTCTACATACCTTCCGTCCTTTGTTTTTAATTTAGTTATTCCTTGTTTTAATTTCCTTTTTTCATTTATATATCTGAAGAATGTCTTATCCCCTTTTTTCATAGACTGAGCTAGTTTTTCTTCTGCCTGCGCTTTAGAAGTTCTTATAACTTGCTTGGCCTCTCTCTGCCTAATCTTGTAGATTTCCTTATCTTCATTGCTCTGGGTTTTTTTATAATTACAAAATGCTAGCTTTTTATTTTTAATGATTTGGGCCACTTCTGCTGAGTACCACAGTGGTCTCTTCCTTTTTTTGCTTTTACTGACAAGTCTAATGCAATTTTCTGTTGCCTTCAATAATGCACCTTTTAAGTAGTCCCATTTCTCCTGGACTCCATGTAATCCGTTCCAGTCTGATAAGGACTCATTTATGACTAATTTCATTTTTGAAAAGTCTGTTTTTCTAAAATCTAAAACTTTTGTTTTTGTGTGGTGGGACTCTTTCACAGTTCTTATATTAAACCACACTGACTGGTGATCACTAGATCCCAAGGTTTCGCCTACAATGACATCATATACCGAATCCCCATTTGTGAATACCAAATCCAAAATGGCCTCCCTCCGGGTTGGCTCCTCAACCACTTGTTGTAGAGATAACCCCAGTAGGGAATTTAGAATATCTGTACTCCTGGTAGAACTTGCTATTTTGGTTTTCCAGTTTATATCTGGAAGATTGAAATCTCCCATAATGATAACTTCTCCTTTCATTGTCATTTTAGCTATTTCTTCAACTAGTAGATCATCTAGTTCTTTAACTTGACCAGGTGGTCTATATATCACACCTACACGAGATACTGCATGGTTAGCAAACTGCAACGTAACCCAAACTGACTCTGTGTTGGCCTCACCAACTTGTATTAGGTTAGATTGAATGCTATCTTTCACATACAGGGCCACTCCTCCTCCTTTCTTGCCTTCTCTGTCTCTTCTGTATAAAGAGTACCCTGGTATGGTTATGTCCCAGTCATTTCTTTCATTAAACCATGTCCCTGTAACAGCCACTAAATCTACATTCTCAGATGCCATTATTGACCCAAGTTCATTGATTTTTTTACCTAAACTGCGAGCATTTGTAGACAGGACTCTGAGCTTATCATTTCTTAACCTCTGTGCTTCTGACCTGTTCTGGCATTGTTTCGGGGGGCAATTGGACTCTTTTATTTTCACTCTTTTGCCCCCCCTTCCTAGTTTAAATACTCTTTCGCAAATTCTTGGAGTTGTTCACTAAGTACATTTGTTCCTTTGAGAGAAAGATGCAAACCATCTTTTTTGTACAGTTCCTTTCTATTCCAAGTAGAGCTATCATGAGAAACAAAGCCAAATCCTTGCTCTTGACACCATTTACCAAGCCATATGTTGAACTCCTTTATGTGCCTCTGCCTATCATTCTGAACATTATGCACAGGCAGAACTTCAGAAAATGAAATGGTGGATGCAAAATCCTGTACGTCATTACCAAGTGTGATAAAAGATTTTTTCACCTCTGACACTTCATTGCAAGCCAGGTCATTTGTCCCTAGATGGACAAGAACATCCACGTCCCCTTCCTGCTTTGCTTGCTTAACAATATTAATAATACGTCTTCTATCTCTTCTAGCAGTAGCCCCAGGGAGACATCTCACAAAACCATTTTCTTTAAGCTCCACACTTCTTATGATTGAATCACCCAGCAACAGCTGCTTCCTTTGAGACTTCACTTTATCTTTTTTGTTGCATACATTAGACATAGGAGTCGATGGTTTCTCACCCTCTGTGCTTGAGTCCATATCCATGTTGTCCTTACATTCTGAGAGTGCTGCAAATGAATTATGGAGAACCACCGACTGTGGGACATGTCTTCGATCCACCACTCTAAGTCTTCCAGAACCTACAGTAACCCATCTGCCATTTCTGGGGGTCCTCTGTGGCAGTGGCATTGCAGCGGTCCTAGCTGGAGTTTGTTTAACAGATAATTTAAATATTTCAGCTTTCAAAAATGCAATTTCCTGCTGCAGTAAGGAGAACTGTCTACAGATCTGACAGCATCCGAATCTCCAAAGAGTGGAACATGAAATAAATGCACAACAATTCCTGCACTGAACCAAGTCTGCCATTTTAAAGAGGAGAAAAAAATAAAAATAAATTTGTAACTTTAAATCAAACAAATCTTACCTTTTTTTTTTTGTATTGTTTCCTTCTTCCAGCCTACCTCCTGACTATCTCCTGCAATATCTCTTTACTAGTACTTAATGTAGCACTTGAAGCTAGTACTTGCAGCTAGTGAATTATGCACGTGTAATTCCAGATGTGCAGTAAATAAGAGGGTTTTTTCACCCTAACCAAAAAGCTGTATTTCTGTCCTAAATGTGACAGTGACTTATGCACGTGTAATCCCAGATGTGCAGAATATTAGAGCCTTTTTTCACCCTAGTATGCCAAAGCCGTATTTATGGCCTAAATGTGACAGTCACTTATGCATGTCTAATCCCAGATGTGCAATATATTAGAGGGTTTTTTCACCCCAGTATGCCAAAGCCGTATTTATGGCCTAAATGTGACAGTGACTTATGCACGTGTAATCACAGATGTGCAGTATATTAGAGGGTTTTTTCACCCCAGTAACCAAAAAGCTGTATTTCTGTCCTAAATGTGACAGTGACTTATGCACGTGTAATCACAGATGTGCAGTATATTAGAGGCTTTTTTCACCCCAGTATGTCAAAGCTGTATTTATGGCCTAAATGTGACAGTGACTTATGCACGTGTAATCACAGATGTGCAGTATATTAGAGTTTTTTTTCACCCTAACCAAAAAGCTGTATTTCTGTCCTAAATGTGACAGTGACTTATGCACGTGTAATCACAGATGTGCAGTATATTAGAGGGTTTTTTCACCCCAGTAACCAAAAATCTGTATTTCTGTCCTAAATGTGACAGTGACTTATGCACGTGTAATCACAGATGTGCAGTATATTAGAGGCTTTTTTCACCCTAACCAAAAAGCTGTATATCTGTCCTAAATGTGACAGTGACTTATGCACGTGTAATCACAGATGTGCAGTATATTAGAGGCTTTTTTCACCCCAGTATGCCAGAGCTGTATTTATGTCCTAAATGTGACAGTGACTTATGCACGTGTAATCACAGATGTGCAGTATATTAGAGGCTTTTTTCACCCTAACCAAAAAGCTGTATTTCTGTCCTAAATGTGACAGTGACTTATGCACGTGTAATCACAGATGTGCAGTATATTAGAGGGTTTTTTCACCCCAGTAACCAAAAATCTGTATTTCTGTCCTAAATGTGACAGTGACTTATGCACGTGTAATCACAGATGTGCAGTATATTAGAGGCTTTTTTCACCCTAACCAAAAAGCTGTATATCTGTCCTAAATGTGACAGTGACTAAAGCACGTGTAATCACAGATGTGCAGTATATTCGAGGCTTTTTTCACCCCAGTATGCCAAAGCCGTATTTATGGCCTAAATGTGACAGTGATTTATGCACCTGTAATACCAGATGTGCAGTATATTAGAGGGTTTTTGTAATACCAGATGTGCAGTACCAGATGTGCAGTATATTAGAGGGTTTTTTCACCCTAACCAAAAAACTGTATTTCTGTCCTAAATGTGACAGTGACTTATTCACGTGTAATCCCAGATGTGCAGTATATTAGAGGCTTTTTTCACCCCAGTATACCAAAGCCGTATTTATGGCCTAAATGTGACAGTTACTTATGCATGTGTAATCACAGATGTGCAGTATATTAAAGTCTTTTTTCACCCCAGTAACCAAAAAGCTGTATTTCTGTCCTAAATGTGACAGTGATTTATGCACGTGTAATCACAGATGTGCAGTATATTAGAGGGTTTTTTCACCCTAACCAAAAAGCTGTATTTCTGTCCTAAATGTGACAGTGACTTATGCACGTGTATTCACAGGTGTGCAGTATATTAGAGGTTTTTTTCACCCCAGTAACCAAAAGCTGTATTTCTGTCCTAAATGTGACAGTCACTTATGCATGTCTAATCCCAGATGTGCAATATATTAGAGGGTTTTTTCACCCCAGTATGCCAAAGCCGTATTTATGGCCTAAATGTGACAGTGACTTATGCACGTGTAATCACAGACACAGATGTGCAGTATATTAGAGGCTTTTTTCACCCCAGTATGCCAGAGCTGTATTTATGTCCTAAATGTGACAGTGACTTATGCACGTGTAATCACAGATGTGCAGTATATTAGAGTTTTTTTTCACCCTAACCAAAAAGCTGTATTTCTGTCCTAAATGTGACAGTGACTTATGCACGTGTAATCACAGATGTGCAGTATATTAGAGGCTTTTTTCACCCCAGTAACCAAAAATCTGTATTTCTGTCCTAAATGTGACAGTGACTTCTGCACGTGTAATCACAGATGTGCAGTATATTAGAGGGTTTTTTCACCCCAGTAACCAAAAATCTGTATTTCTGTCCTAAATGTGACAGTGACTTATGCACGTGTAATCACAGATGTGCAGTATATTAGAGGGTTTTTTCACCCCAGTAACCAAAAAGCTGTATTTCTGTCCTAAATGTGACAGTGACTTATGCACGTGTAATCACAGATGTGCAGTATATCAGGTTTTTTTTTCACCCTAACCAAAAAGCTGTATTTCTGTCCTAAATGTGACAGTGACTTATGCACGTGTAATCACAGATGTGCAGTATATTAGAGGGTTTTTTCACCCCAGTAACCAAAAAGCTGTATTTCTGTCCTAAATTTGACAGTGACTTATGCATGTGTAATCACAGATGTGCAGTATATCAGAGGGTTTTTTCACCCTAACCAAAAAGCTGTATTTCTGTCCTAAATGTGACAATGACTAAAGCACGTGTAATCACAGATGTGCAGTATATTCGAGGCTTTTTTCACCCCAGTATGCCAAAGCCGTATTTATGGCCTAAATGTGACAGTGATTTATGCACCTGTAATACCAGATGTGCAGTATATTAGAGGGTTTTTGTAATACCAGATGTGCAGTACCAGATGTGCAGCATATTAGAGGGTTTTTTCACCCTAACCAAAAAACTGTATTTCTGTCCTAAATGTGACAGTGACTTTTTCACGTGTAATCCCAGATGTGCAGTATATTAGAGGCTTTTTTCACCCCAGTATACCAAAGCCGTATTTATGGCCTAAATGTGACAGTTACTTATGCATGTGTAATCACAGATGTGCAGTATATTAAAGTCTTTTTTCACCCCAGTAACCAAAAAGCTGTATTTCTGTCCTAAATGTGACAGTGATTTATGCACGTGTAATCACAGATGTGCAGTATATTAGAGGGTTTTTTCACCCTAACCAAAAAGCTGTATTTCTGTCCTAAATGTGACAGTGACTTATGCACGTGTATTCACAGGTGTGCAGTATATTAGAGGTTTTTTTCACCCCAGTAACCAAAAGCTGTATTTCTGTCCTAAATGTGACAGTCACTTATGCATGTCTAATCCCAGATGTGCAATATATTAGAGGGTTTTTTCACCCCAGTATGCCAAAGCCGTATTTATGGCCTAAATGTGACAGTGACTTATGCACGTGTAATCACAGACACAGATGTGCAGTATATTAGAGGCTTTTTTCACCCCAGTATGCCAGAGCTGTATTTATGTCCTAAATGTGACAGTGACTTATGCACGTGTAATCACAGATGTGCAGTATATTAGAGTTTTTTTTCACCCTAACCAAAAAGCTGTATTTCTGTCCTAAATGTGACAGTGACTTATGCACGTGTAATCACAGATGTGCAGTATATTAGAGGCTTTTTTCACCCCAGTAACCAAAAATCTGTATTTCTGTCCTAAATGTGACAGTGACTTATGCACGTGTAATCACAGATGTGCAGTATATGAGAGGGTTTTTTCACCCCAGTAACCAAAAATCTGTATTTCTGTCCTAAATGTGACAGTGACTTATGCACGTGTAATCACAGATGTGCAGTATATTAGAGGCTTTTTTCACCCCAGTAACCAAAAAGCTGTATTTCTGTCCTAAATGTGACAGTGACTTATGCACGTGTAATCACAGATGTGCAGTATATTAGAGGGTTTTTTCACCCTAACCAAAAAGCTGTATTTCTGTCCTAAATGTGACAGCGACTTATGCACGTGTATTCACAGGTGTGCAGTATATTAGAGGGTTTTTTCACCCCAGTAACCAAAAGCTGTATTTCTGTCCTAAATGTGACAGTCACTTATGCATGTCTAATCCCAGATGTGCAATATATTAGAGGGTTTTTTCACCCCAGTATGCCAAAGCCGTATTTATGGCCTAAATGTGACAGTGACTTATGCACGTGTAATCACAGACACAGATGTGCAGTATATTAGAGGCTTTTTTCACCCCAGTATGCCAGAGCTGTATTTATGTCCTAAATGTGACAGTGACTTATGCACGTGTAATCACAGATGTGCAGTATATTAGAGTTTTTTTTCACCCTAACCAAAAAGCTGTATTTCTGTCCTAAATGTGACAGTGACTTATGCACGTGTAATCACAGATGTGCAGTATATTAGAGGGTTTTTTCACCCCAGTAACCAAAAATCTGTATTTCTGTCCTAAATGTGACAGTGACTTATGCACGTGTAATCACAGATGTGCAGTATATTAGAGGCTTTTTTCACCCTAACCAAAAAGCTGTATATCTGTCCTAAATGTGACAGTGACTTATGCACGTGTAATCACAGATGTGCAGTATATTAGAGGGTTTTTTCACCCCAGTAACCAAAAATCTGTATTTCTGTCCTAAATGTGACAGTGACTTATGCATGTGTAATCATAGATGTGCAGTATATCAGAGGGTTTTTTCACCCTAACCAAAAAGCTGTATTTCTGTCCTAAATGTGACAGTGACTTATGCACGTGTAATCACAGATGTGCAGTATATTAGAGGCTTTTTTCACCCTAACCAAAAAGCTGTATTTCTGTCCTAAATGTGACAGTGACTTATGCACGTGTAATCACAGATGTGCAGTATATTAGAGGGTTTTTTCACCCTAACCAAAAAGCTGTATTTCTGTCCTAAATGTGACAGTGACTTATGCACGTGTAATCACAGATGTGCAGTAGATTAGAGGCTTTTTTCACCCTAACCAAAAAGCTGTATTTCTGTCCTAAATGTGACAGTGACTTATGCACGTGTAATCACAGATGTGCAGTATATTAGAGGGTTTTTTCACCCTAGTAACCAAAAATCAGTATTTCTGTCCTAAATGTGACAGTGACTTATCCACGTGTAATCACAGATGTGCAGTATATTAGATGGTTTTTTCACCCCAGTAACCAAAAAGCTGTATTTCTGTCCTAAATGTGACAGTGACTTATGCACGTGTAATCACAGATGTGCAGTATATCAGAGGGTTTTTTCACCCTAACCAAAAAGCTGTATTTCTGTCCTAAATGTGACAGTGACTTATGCACGTGTAATCACAGATGTGCAGTATATTCGAGACTTTTTTCACCCCAGTATGCCAAAGCCGTATTTATGGCCTAAATGTGACAGTGATTTATGCACCTGTAATACCAGATGTGCAGTATATTAGAGGGTTTTTGTAATACCAGATGTGCAGTACCAGATGTGCAGTATATTAGAGGGTTTTTTCACCCTTACCAAAAAACTGTATTTCTGTCCTAAATGTGACAGTGACTTATGCACGTGTAATCCCAGATGTGCAGTATATTACAGGCTTTTTTCACCCCAGTATACCGAAGCCGTATTTATGGCCTAAATGTGACAGTTACTTATGCATGTGTAATCACAGATGTGCAGTATATTAGAGTCTTTTTTCACCCCAGTAACCAAAAAGCGGTATTTCTGTCCTAAATGTGACAGTGACTTATGCACGTGTAATCACAGATGTGCAGTATATTAGAAGGTTTTTTCACCCTAACCAAAAAGCTGTATTTCTGTCCTAAATGTGACAGTGACTTATGCATGTGTATTCACAGGTGTGCAGTATATTAGAGGGTTTTTTCACCCCAGTAACCAAAAGCTGTATTTCTGTCCTAAATGTGACAGTCACTTATGCTTGTCTAATCCCAGATGTGCAGTATATTAGAGGGTTTTTTCACCCCAGTATGCCAAAGCTGTATTTCTGGACTTGCAGATAGCCTATGCTTGTGCACTATCGTTGCATAAAATGGCTGCCGATCATGTATTGATGTTGACTAACTGAAGAAAAAAAAGTTCATTTTCAGCAGTAGTTGGCTCAGGGCAGGCTTAAAAAAATTGTGCACTGCACCCACAAAACACTTTTTCTGTAGATCGCTGAGTACATAAACCAGTTCTTGATAAGATTTCTCCCTGATCTCTCTCTCACAGCAGCTGCAGCCTCTCCCTACACTAATCCGAGCAGAGTGACAGGCGGCGCTACGTGACTCCAGCTTAAATAGAGGCTGGGTCACATGCTGCAGTTGGCCAATCACAGCCATGCCAATAGTAGGCATTGCTGTGATGGCCTTTTGGGGCAAGTAGTATGACGCTTGTTGATTGGCTGCTTTGCAGCCTTTCAAAAAGCTCCATAAAAATCGCCGAACACCGAACCCGAACTTTTACGTAAAAGTTCTGGTTCGGGTCCGCGTGCCGAAAACCCTAAAGTTCGGTACGAATCCGGACTTTACAGTTCAGGTTCGCTCTACTCTAATTCCAAATTCAGAAGTGAAATTTAATCAGAAAAAAACTGTAAAGTTTCAACCTCCAAAATGACTTTCTCCAGCACTTAGAATCATGTAGGCTATTTCTATGAAGTGGCATCATCATCTGTGAAAATTCAGTCTCTCTACAAATGTCTATGAAAAAGATGCCATGATGTAAGATCATATCATACTAGTGGAAAGGCAATTCTGGTAACCAGCTTTTAAGGGCTGAATTTTAGCAGATGTTATTTTGCAAAGTCTTCACAAGTCCAGTTTTTAACCCAATAATATAATTCCTGAGAGTTCATCCAATCCTGCAATCAGAATATTGTAGGACACACCAGTACTACTTCAATTATTATTACTTTTCATTACTTCAGATATAGCCTGTTGCCGGTGACGCATGCAAGCAGTGCTGCATTATATAAATTTATCTTATATATATAAAAATGAATTTCTGTCTGTCTGTCTGTTTTTTATGCGCGACCAAATGACTGAAGCGATCTTCACCAAATTTGGCACACAGGTACATCAGGTGTCCGGGAAGGTTTTTGACGTACTGTACATTCTAGGACGTACTGTTCCTGAGATATTCCCAAAATATGACCTGCATTAGCCAATACAAGCCTGCAAATCTTTCTCTTGAAATCACAACTGCCATACACACAGTTTTACTCCAGGTTTCCTTAACAACCCAGCCATTTTTCTTCACTGCTGTAGGTCAGCTTTAGGCTAGGGCTACAGGACGACAATAAATCGCACGACACATAGGGCACAACTACGCTTCTACATGCATCCAACTTGGATGGATTTTTTGCGACTGTCGTGTCGCAGTCGCAGCATGTCACATGTCGCAGTGCGACACCATAGCCTATCATTATAAAAATTGTTGAGAGAAAATGTCACGCAACATATGTTGTTGTGCAGCCCAAGCATTAAAGGGGCTAGGCGCTGTGGAGGGCACTGTTAAATTGGTGGGCACTGTGGAGGTCACTGTTAATAGGGCGGGCACTGTGGAGGTCACTGTTAAAGAGGCGGGTGCTGTGGAGGTCACTGCTAAAGGAGCAGGGCGCTGTAGAGGTCATTGTTAAAGGGGTGGGCACTGTGGAGGTTACTGTTAAAGGGGTGGGCACTGTGGAGGTCACTGTTAAACGGGTGGGCACTGTCGAGGTCACTGTTTAATGGGCGGGCACTGTGGAGGTCACTGTTAAATGGGCGGGCACTGTGGAGGTCACTGTTAAAGAAGCGGGCACTGTGGAGGTCACTGTTAAAGGGGCGGGCACTGTGGAGGTCACTGTTAAAGGGGCGGGCACTGTGGAGGTCACTGTTAAAGGGGCGGGTGCTGTGGAGGTCACTGTTAAAGGGGCGGGTGCTGTGGAAGTCACTGTTAAAGGGGCAGGTGCTGAGGAGGTCACTGTTAAAGGAGCGGGCGCTGTGGAGGTCACTGTTAAAGGGGCGGGCGCTGTGGAGGTCACTGTTAAAGAGGCGGGCACTGTGGATGTTACTGTTAAAAGGGGTGGGCACTGTGAAGGTCACTGTTACAGGGGATGGCACTGTGGAGGTCACTGTTAAGGGGGCAGGGGCCACTATTAAAGGGGCAACTGCTGTGGAGGTCACTGTTAAGACAGCAGGGTACTGTGAGGTCACTGTTAAGGCAGGGGGCTACTGTGGTGGTCACTGTTAAGGGTGCGGGCCCCTAAGGAGGTCACTGTCAAGGGAGTAGGGTGCTGTGAAACTCACTGTTAAAGGAGCTGGCTGCTGTGAAGGTCAAAGTTAGGCCGAGTTCACGCGAACGTGTGTGACCCGTGACTGTGCTGCGGCCCGCAAATAGCGGCCCGCAATGCACGATCGCCGGCCATAGGTCAGCCACATCGGATCGCGGACCCATTCACTTTAATGGGTCCGCGATCCGCCCGTTCCGCTAAAAGATAGGACTTGTTCCATCTTTTTGCGGAACGGAAGTAAGGGACGTAACCCCACGGAGGCACTCCGTAGTGCTTCCGAGGGATCCCGTCCCGTGCGGCCGTTCCGCGATTCCGGATTTGCGGACCCATTGAAGTGAATGGGTCCACATCCGTGATGCGGAATTCACACGGAACTGTGGCCGTGTATTGCGGCCACGGATCACACACGTTCGCCTTAAGGGGATGGACTGCTGTGGAGCTCCCTTTTTAAAGTGACGGGGCATTGTGGGCGGGTCAGTGTTAAGGAGTAGGGGACTGTGGAGTTCATTGTTAAAGGGGCGGGATGCTGTAGAGGACACTGTTATGGGGGATACTGTCAATATCTTTTAACGACACACAGAAACATTAAATGAAATAGATGAAATATATCCCTGTGAAGCCGGGTCCTTCAGCTAGTATACTATAAAACAGCACAATTATCTTGAAGTATAAAAAATGAAGTCTAATGTTAGATGACGATGGGTGCATATGCTATTCAGTATTATAGTTAATAATGCTATTTTGGCATATCAGTGGCTAGTCAGTGGCTAGACCCTCTCAGATTTCCATGCTGGTTGGTGTCTGCATTGCAGTAAAGATAAATGACTCATAAAGATCTTAAAATATATATTTTTTTTGTTATTTTTTTTTTTTTTTTTGCTATTCATGTAGTAGTGGCTCAAGTATACCCATCAAGTCATTTGTCACTGAAGCAGATCCTCTTCGTTTCCTACACATGAGGACCTTTGCCTTAAGCATTTGTAAACTAAACATAGCTAATGACAAAGGACAATGAATTTTATTAAAGTATATAACAGAATTAAATACACAAACATGTCCAACCATGTAAAGCTATAAATGCGCATGATAATTATTCATAGAGTCACTATAATATTGTCACACATATCCACTTGCAGTAGAGGTTCAGTAATATCTTAAAGCAATGCAGTTTCTTTCTCAAACACTAATTTTCATATCCAGAAAATAATGAGCAGTTTTTTATGACTTAATGTTGATTAAACATTTCTTGTGTATCTCAGCATAATATAACACATTGTTAGAACTCTCAGGTAGTATATATCATATATATTTAGTGGGCATGGGGGACTGCAATAAAATATTAGAGATATAACTGTTAGAATGGACCCTTGGCCTTGCAGAGGCTATTAGACAACCGTACATTCACAGTAATATTCTGATTTTAATGAGACATAGGCATTGCTAAGAGCAACCATCACCATAATATTGAAATGTAAGAAAAAATGTTTCTCCTGTGGTCCGTTTTTTGCATATTTAGCACAAAATAACATCTATGCCTGATGAAAACTGAATGTTAAGCTAATTCTGGAAGGAGAACAGAAGCGCAATGTTCATTCCAAAACTGAAGAAGTGTTTATAATAGCTTAGCTTATATTTACATGCATTTAATTTAAGGAATGTCGCGTTTGTCTATAGAAAAAGTGCTGTTGCATTTTACTATACACAAACGTATTTTTTTTCTGTTTCCGTTCCGTTTTTGCGGTTTCCGTTTGAAGTCCGTATGCGGAACCATTCATTTCAATGGTTCCGCAAAAATACAGAATGTACTCTGTGTGCATTTCATTTCCGTTACGCTAAAAGATAGAACTTGTCCTATTATTGTCCGCAAGTAGCGTTCCGTCACTCCATTCAAGTCAATGGGTCCGCAAATATACGGAATGCATACGGAACACATCTGTATGTCATCCGTTTTTTGCGGATCCATGCTGTAGAAATGCAAGGCCCAGCCCACTTTGCCCATGTGTTTGGTGTTCGCAAACACTAGCTGAGCACATGTGCAGGTGCTGAAACTGGCCCCAACTGGTTTACCTTGGCTGAGAAGACAGACAGAGAGGCAGAATGGATGCAGAGATGCTGATATCCCTCATAGAAGAGCGTCCCCAGCTGTGGGACACCCGGACCGATCCTTACCATGATCAGATTACAAAGGAGCGGGCATGGGACAAGGTCACCCGTGAGATGCTGGCGTGACGTCGCATATTAGGTAACGTCGCATATTAGGTAAGCCAACCCATGCGGATGTGTTGTCCCCTGAAAATGTTTATTGTTTATGTCTAACTTTGATGCACTGGCGTGTATATATAGGGGAAGCAGGGAAATGAGGAAATGTATTTGTGAAGGGGCATCCTAAGGATGTTTTCTAAAACACTTATTTGCCTTGTCACCTTCCACAGCACTATAGATTGTTATATTACATCAGCCATGGCCACCTGTGGCTCTTTTGCTGCAGTGAAACTACAATTCCCACCATGCCCTGCTGTAGGCTGATCTCTTTCTTACATCTGGACATGCTTGGAGTTGTAGTTTGTAAACAGCTGCAGAGCTGCATATTGTGTATAGCTGTATTTTAACTACAAACCGGATTCAAAAAAAGTTGGGACACTATACAAATCGTGAATAAAAACTGAATGCAATGATGTGGAGGTGCCAACTTCTAATATTTTATTCAGAATAGAACATAAATCAGGGAACAAAAGTTTAAACTGAGAAAATGTACCATTTTAAGGGAAAAATATGTTGAATCAGAATTTCATGGTGTCAACAGATCCCCAAAAAGTTGGGACAAGGCCATTTTCACCACTGTGTGGCATCTCCCCTTCTTCTTACAACACTCAACAGACGTCTGGGGACCGAGGAGACCAGTTTCTCAAGTTTAGAAATAGGAATGCTCTCCCATTCTTGTCTAATACAGGCCTCTAACTGTTCAATCGTCTTGGGCCTTCTTTGTTGCACCTTCCTCTTTATGATGTGCCAAATGTTCTCTATAGGTGAAAGATCTAGACTGCAGACTGGACATTTCAGTACCCGGATCCTTCTCCTACGCAGCCATGATGTTGTGATTGATGCAGAATGTGGTCTGGCATTATCTTGTTGAAAAATGCAGGGTCTTCCCTGAAAGAGATGACGTCTGGATGGGAGCATATGTTGTTCTAGAACCTGAATATATTTTTCTGCATTGATGGTGCCATTCCAGACATGCAAGCTGCCCATGCCACACGCACTCATGCAACCCCATACCATCAGAGATGCAGGCTTCTGAACTGAGCATTGATAACAACTTGGGTTGTCCTTGTCCTCTTTGGTCCAGATGACATGGCTTCCCAGATTTCCAAAAAGAACTTCGAATCGTGACTCGTCTGACCACAGAATAGTCTTCCATTTTGCCACACTCCATTTTAAATGATCCCTGGCCCAGTGAAAACGCCTGAGCTTGTGGATCTTGCTTAGAAATGGCTTCTTCTTTGCACTGTAGAGTTTCAGCTGGCAACGGCAGATGGCACGGTGGATTGTGTTCACTGACAATGGTTTCTGGAAGTATTCCTGAGCCCATTCTGTGATTTCCTTTACAGTAGCATTCCTGTTTGTGGTGCAGCGTCGTTTAAGGGCCCGGAGATCACGGGCATCCAGTATGGTTTTACGGCCTTGACGCTTACGCACAGAGATTGTTCCAGATTCTCTGAATCTTCGGATGATGTTATGCACAGTTGATATTGCTCCACTATCTTTCTGCGCAACATTGTGGGAATTGGTGATCCTCTACCCATCTTGGCTTCTGAGAGACACTGCCACTCTGAGAAGCTCTTTTTATACCCAATCATGTTGCCAATTGACCTAATTAGTGTTAATTGGTCTTCCAGCTCTTCGTTATGCTCAAATTTACTTTTTCCAGCCTCTTATTGCTACTTGTCCCAACTTTTTTGGAATTTGTTGACACCATGAAAATTGGAATCAACATATTTTTCCTTTAAAATGATACATTTACTCGGATTAAACGTTTGATCTGTCATCTACGTTCTATTACAAATAAAATATTGACATTTGCTATCTCCACATCATTGCATTCAGTTTTTATTCACAATTTGTTTAGTGTCCCAACTTTTTTGGAATCCGGTTTGTATATAACATTTGTCAACTCTTTGAGCCCTGGCACGTTTCCGTGGTTACAACAACCCTGCTATCCAGCAGCGGTGGCCATGCTTGCGTAGTATAGGAAAAAGTGCCACCCTCTCTGTTGGCTGGAACCACTGGAGCTGGGATAGTCCAGCGTGCTTTCCTGTACTGTGCAAGCGTGGTCACTGCAGATGGATTTCCTGGTGTTCGTAATCATGGAAACAAGAACTGGTTGTCATGGTCTTACCTTCTTGCTGTTCTCCTTCGTTTGACATGTGCTGGCGGCCATCTTGGTTTCTGGGTTTCTTGTAGCCTTCCACCCTGCGGCTCCTCCTTCCCACTGGGAGGAGCTGGATGCCTAGCTCATATATATAGGAGGTCTGTGGCTTCAGTTCCTTGCTTGGTCCTCCTGTGTTCACATGCTTCTAAGACTGCTGCTGCTTCTGGTTCCTGATCCTGGCTTCGTCTGACTACCCTGCTGGTTCCTGATCCTGGCTTCGTCTGACTACCCTTCTGGTTCCTGACCCCTGGCCTCTCAAAGACTCTGCTTCGGTTTCACCATCCGCTTGGACTTTTGCTTTACAGCTTTATTTTCAATAAAGCCTTCTTATCTCTTGTTGTACGTCTGGTTCATGGTTCCGTGACATTAGGACCAAGCCATGAATTCTGACGGTACAGGGCCATCCTCGCTACCCATGCTGGTTGCCAGACTTGATCAGCAGGATCACCTGTTGGGTCGGTTCGCTGTGGCGTTGCTAACCCTGCTTGAACGCACGGCTCATTTCGCTCCCGTTGCTGATGGGTCGGTTGTCGCTCCTACTGCCGCTCCGGTTGTTGCGCCAGAGTCTACCCCGACACCTGTTGTTGCGCCTGCGGTGTTTCGGGGTATGACCGGTTCTGCCCCTCTTCCACAGCGCTTTGGGGGAGAGCCAACTCAGTGCCGAGGTTTCCTTAACCAGGTGGGCATTTATTTCGAGTTGCTGCCACATGCCTTTCCTACTGAGAGATCAAAGGTGGGCTTCTTGATCTCGCTGCTCTCGGACAAGGCCTTGGCCTGGGCCAGCCCTTTATGGGAGAACAACAATCCGGTGGTTGCCGAGTTTTCCGGTTTTGTTTCTTCTCTTCGGAAGGTATTCGATGTGCCGGCTCGTGCTGCCTCTGCTGCGAAGCTCCTTATGTCCATCAGACAGGGTTCATGATCCGTAGCTGAATACGCCATTGAGTTTCGTACCCTGGCAGCAGAGGTGGGCTGGAATAATGAGGCTCTGGTCGCTGCTTTCTCTCATGGTCTCTCGGATGCCTTGAAGGATGAGGTTGCAGCTAAGGACCTACCAGTGGAGCTCGAGTCTCTTATTTCTTTCCTGATTTTGATTGACACCAGACTCAGGGAGAGACCTTCCTTTAAGGAGAGCCTGCGGAGGTCTTCTAACAGATTGGCGCCTACGTTTGCTGTCCCACCCGTGCCTCCCTCTCCTCCCACGCCTCCTGGGGATGACTTGTCTGGGGGTGAACCCATGCAGCTGGGGTTTGCTCGCCTGTCCGAGGGGGAGAGGGTACTCCGGAGACGCGAGGGCCGATGCATGTACTGTGGTCTCGGTGGGCATTTTCGGTTGGCATGTCCGAACCGTCCGGGAGAACGCTCGCACCTGAGATCCTGTCAGGGGCAGATCTTGGGTGGAGTCTCCTCGTCCCCGGTTTCCCGTGTTGACAAACCACTGATCACTGTTGTCCTCTCCTGGGTCGGGGGCTCGGTGACGACCCAGGCGTTGGTGGACTCTGGTGCTGGTGGTTTGTTCATTGATAGTGTGTTCGCTGCCGCCAATTCCATTCCTCTGCAGGCTCGAGGTTCTCCACTGGCTCTTGAGGCGATAGACGGCAGACCCCTTCTGCCGCCACACGTGACTCATGAGACCCTTCCAGTGGGGATAGCCATTGGTGCCGTTCACAGAGAGTCGGTCTGCCTCCAGGTTATTTCGTCTCCACACTACTCGGTGGTCTTGGGGTACCCCTGGCTCCAGAAGCATAATCCGACTTTCGATTGGAGATCGGCCGAGATCCTCTCGTGGTCACCGCAGTGTGGGGCTAGTTGCATCCATGGGTCTGTCAAGTTGCTTTGTACTTCCTCGGACTCTCTGTTGCCTCCTGAATACGAGGAGTACCGGGATGTATTCGATAAGGTGCGCGCGGTTGCCCTACCTCCGCACCGCCCATACGATTGTGCCATAGAGTTACAACCTGGTGCGTTCCTCCTCGTGGCAAAGTCTATCCACTGTCGGTAGCGGAGAATGAGGCCATGGAGGAGTACGTGAGGGAGGCGCTTTCACGCGGACACATTCGCAAATCCTCGTCCCCGGCAGGGGCTGGATTTTTCTTTGTGAAAAAGAAGGGCGGTGAGTTGAGGCCTTGCATCGATTACAGGGGTCTCAATCGCATCACGATCAAGAACGCTTACCCGATACCCTTGATTTCCGAGCTGTTCGATCGCCTTAAAGGGGCCACGGTCTTTACCAAACTCGACCTGAGGGCGGCATATAACCTGGTAAGGATCAAGGCGGGCGATGAGTGGAAGACCGCGTTTAACACCAGGACCGGTCATTATGAATCCTTGGTTATGCCCTTTGGGTTGTGCAATGCGCCCGCAGTCTTTCAGGAATTCATCAACGATGTTTTCCGTGACCTGTTGCAGCAGTGTGTGGTGGTCTATTTGGATGACATCTTGGTATATTCTGAATCCATGGAGGCCCACATTCTGGATGTCAGACGAGTGTTGCAACGGTTACGAGAGAACAAGCTGTTCGGTAAGCTTGAGAAATGCGAATTTCACCGATCCCAGGTAACCTTCTTAGGTTACATCATTTCCGCTGAGGGGTTCTCCATGGATCCTGAGAAGGTTTCGGCTGTCTTACAGTGGCCCCAGCCCAGTGGTCTTCGTTCCCTGCAGCGCTTTTTGGGCTTCGCCAATTATTATCGGAAGTTCATCAGGGACTTTTCCATGCTGGCCAAGCCTCTCACGGATCTGACCAGGAAGGGCAGTAATTCCCAGGTCTGGCCGCTTGAGGCCATCCGAGCTTTTGAGGCCCTAAAGTCCGCTTTTGTGTCGGCTCCGATTCTGTCGCATCCCAACCCTGGGTTGCCCTTTGTCCTCGAGGTGGACGCGTCTGAGACGGGAGTAGGCGCCCTTCTGTCTCAGCGTAGAACACCAGAGGGTCCTCTGCTTCCTTGTGGGTTTTACTCCCGGAAACTGTCTTCAGCGGAGTGCAACTATCAGATTGGTGACAGGGAGTTATTGGCCATCGTGCAGGCCCTTAAAGAATGGAGGCACTTGCTCGAGGGTTCGGTGGTTCCGGTTCTCATCCTGACGGACCATAAGAATCTGACTTACCTTTCTGAGGCTAAGAGATTGACACCACGTCAGGCCAGATGGGCTCTGTTCTTGTCACGTTTTAATTACGTGGTCTCCTACCTACCCGGTTCCAAGAACATCAGGGCGGATGCCCTATCACGGCAGTACTCCGAGCTGTCCAGGGAGGAGTCGATTCCGACTTCGGTCATACCTCCGAATCAGATCCTGGCCGCCATTCGCACCAGCCTGACCTCTCCCCTGGGTGAGCAGATTTTGGCGGCTCAATCTGATGCTCCCTCTGGGAGACCCAACGGCAGATGTTTTGTGCCTGAGGAGTTGCGCACTCGGTTGTTGCGAACCTACCATAACTCCAAGACCGCGGGGCATCCTGGAAAGAATCAGCTGTCCTGGGCTGTTTCACGTCTGTTCTGGTGGCCTTCCCTATGTTCCGACATCGCCGCATATGTAGCGGCATGCTCCGTTTGTGCCCAGAGTAAGTCCCCTTGGCACCTTCCGTTGGGCCTTCTGCAACCCATAGCCACCGGGGAGCGCCCATGGTCACACCTGGGGATGGATTTCATTGTGGACCTCCCTGCATCCCGAGGCCATACGGTCATTCTCATGATTGTGGATCGGTTTTCCAAAATGTGCCACTGTGTTCCTCTCAAGAAGTTACCCTCTGCACAAGAGTTGGCCACGATTTTTGCCAGGGAGGTCTTCCGGTTGCACGGTTTGCCCAAGGAGATTGTGTCGGATCGGGAGAGTCAGTTTGTGTCCAGGTTCTGGCGCGCCTTTTGCTCCCAGTTGGGGATTCATCTCTCCTTCTCCTCGGCCTACCACCCTCAGTCCAATGGGGCCGCAGAACGATCCAATCAGGCCTTGGAGCAATTCCTTCGTTGCTATGTCTCCGATCACCAAGACAATTGGGTTGACCTCCTGCCTTGGGCTGAGTTTGCCAGGAACACGGCGGTGAACTCTTCCTCTGGGACGTCTCCCTTCATGGCCAATTATGGGTTCCAACCTGCCGTGTTACCGGAGGTATTCTCTCCCCAGGATATTCCGGCTGTGGAGGATCACCTTTCCCTCCTACGTGCTTCTTGGGTACAGATCCAGAAGTCCCTTGAGGCCTCTGCGCAGCGCCAGAGACTCCAGGCTGATCGCAGACGAGCGCCTGCTCCTTCCTACCAGGTCGGAGACCGTGTATGGTTGTCCACCCGCAACCTCAACCTTCGAGTGCCCACTCCCAAGCTGGCGCCTCGCTTTGTTGGTCCCTTCCGAGTGCTTCGCAGGGTAAACCCGGTAGCCTATGCCCTTGCGCTTCCTCCTGGCATGCGGATCTCTAACGTGTTTCATGTCTCCCTGTTGAAGCCACTGGTGTGTAATCGTTTCACTTCCTCGGTTCCTCGGCCTCGTCCGGTCCGAGTGGGCAATCGTGAGGAGTATGAGGTGAGCAATATCCTGGACTCACGCCTGGTCCGCAGTCGGGTGCAGTTTTTGGTCCATTGGCGTGGTTATGGTCCAGAGGAGCGTTCCTGGGTTCCCTCCGCAGATGTCCATGCTCCTGCCTTGCTCCGAGCCTTCCACGCACGCTTCCCTCAGAAACCGTTTTTTGCTCCGCGGAGGAGGGGCCCTTGAGGGGGAGGTACTGTCATGGTCTTACCTTCTTGCTGTTCTCCTTCGTTTGACATGTGCTGGCGGCCATCTTGGTTTCTGGGTTTCTTGTAGCCTTCCACCCTGCGGCTCCTCCTTCCCACTGGGAGGAGCTGGATGCCTAGCTCATATATATAGGAGGTCTGTGGCTTCAGTTCCTTGCTTGGTCCTCCTGTGTTCACATGCTTCTAAGACTGCTGCTGCTTCTGGTTCCTGATCCTGGCTTCGTCTGACTACCCTGCTGGTTCCTGATCCTGGCTTCGTCTGACTACCCTGCTGGTTCCTGATCCTGGCTTCGTCTGACTACCCTTCTGGTTCCTGACCCCTGGCCTCTCAAAGACTCTGCTTCGGTTTCACCATCCGCTTGGACTTTTGCTTTACAGCTTTATTTTCAATAAAGCCTTCTTATTTTCACTTATCTCTTGTTGTACGTCTGGTTCATGGTTCCGTGACACTGGTGTCAAGAAGGGCAGCAAAGAAGCCACTTCTCTCCAAAAAAAACATCAGGGACAGATTGATCTTCTGCAGAAAGTATGGTGAATGGACTGCTGAGGACTGGGGCAAAGTCATATTCTCCGATGAAGCCTCTTTCCGATTGTTTGGGGGATCTGGAAAAAGGCTTGTCCAGAGAAGAAAAGGTGAGCGCTACCATCAGTCCTGTGTCATGCCAACAGTAAAGCATCCTGAGACCATTCATGTGTGGGGTTGCTTCTCATCCAAGGGAGTGGGCTCACTCACAATTTTTCCCAAAAACACAGCCATGAATATAGAATGGTACCAAAACACCCTCCAACAGCAACTTCTTCCAACAATCCAACAACAGTTTGGTGAAGAACAATGCATTTTCCAGCACGATGGAGCACCGTGCCATAAGGCAAAAGTGATAACTAATTGGCTCGGGAACCAAAACGTTGACATTTTGGGTCCATGGCCTGGAAACTCCCCAGATCTTAATCCCATTGAGAACTTGTGGTCAATCCTCAAGAGGCGGGTGGACAAATAAAAACCCACTAATTCTGACAAACTCCAAGAAGTGATTATGAAAGAATGGGTTGCTATCAGTCAGGAATTGGCCCAGAAGTTGATTGAGAGCATGCCCAGTCGAATTGCAGAGGTCCTGAAAAAGAAGGGCCAACACTGCAAATACTGACATTTGCATAAATGTCATGTAATTGTCGATAAAAGCCTTTGAAACGTATGAAGTGCGTGTAATTATATTTCACTACATCACAGAAACAACTGAAACAAAGATCTAAAAGCAGTTTAGCAGCAAACTTTGCGAAAACTAATATTTGTGTCATTCTCAAAACTTTTGGCCACGACTGTATATCTTATCTGTCTTTCAGCCTCCAGAATGGACATGTGTGTGTCTATAAAGGGAAAGCAACTAAAACCATCCAAAGTACTGTATTTCCCACACCATAAGATGCACTGGACCAGAAGACGCAACTACGGTAGGTTTAAGAGGAGGAAAATAAGAAAAATATATATTTTAGACCCCCAAATCAGACCCAAGTCTTCATCAGACCTCAAATCAAACCCACAACCTTCATCAGAACTCCAAATCAGACCCCCAATCTTTATCAGACTCCCAATCTTTATCAGACCTCAGCTCAGACAAAAATATAAAAGAACTTACCTCTCCTGCTCCAGATGGCGCCTCCACTCAGCAGATCTAGCGCAGTTTTCCTACAGAGCTGCACTGTGACCTAATGTTGTACAGCATCAGGTCATTATGCGCACTCACTCACACTACATCCTGACACTGTACACTGTCAGGACAGAGCACAGTGCGGCGTCCGAAGAAGACCAGAGTAAGTAAAGCCAGCACCAGCTATATTCATGTCACCACGGTCATTCTGTACTAATGAGCGCTTCCATAATGGAAATGCTCATTAGTATTCACACTATAAGAAGCACTGTCATTTTCCTCTCACTTTTGGGGGAAAAATGTGCATCTTATAGTGCGGGAAATACTGCAAATAAATAAAAAAATATCTGCAGTCATAGAATCACAATGCACATTTTTCATTCATTTCACCTACAGCAGATTTATGAGTCTTTGACAATAGAAGGAAGCTGCAAAACAAAGCATGGAATGTGTGAATAGTATAAAGCTGTGCAATATTGCATAATTCAGAAGCACCCAACGGCTAGCTGGTATTGTCATCAGGAACATATATCGCTCTGTCAAACAAATGTTGGAGGCTTAATGACATTTCAAAATTAGCCATCTGACCCAGTTATACACTTTGGCAGGCAAATATATGCAATCTCTGTCGCCAATTTCTCAAACTGTACCAGTGTCTCATATTTCATTTACAGGGCTGTATGTGAAGTTGGCTGTGGCCTAGGCAGTACATCTCAATATATGCTAAATCCAACAGTCTGTACACAACATTTCAGAAAACAAATAGGTAAAAAAAGTGCATTGTAAAGATATATAGCATTTACTGATGAATATCAGAAGCAAGATGTTAAAAACCATACCACCATTTTGAAGAAAAATGAACACACTGTTCCTGAGTTCATTGAGATGATTGTTATGAGGCAGACATTTCTGTGGTAATAAGGTAAAAATATATATCACAATTACATAAAATGGACGGCAAGATTGTCCTCTGATTTGTTTAAAGGGTTTGTTCCACAAAGCAAATGGGGATCTTTTCTTGATACCCCTCTTTAATTTTAGAATGTGTAATTTCTTATCCACTGTGACCAATTTAGGCTTCGTTCACATCACCGTTCAGCCTTTCCGTTCTCCTGCTCCGTTTAGGAGCAGGAGAACGGAAAGGACGGAAAAGGCACATAACTGACGCCAAACTGAGTCAAATGGAGCCCTTAGGACCCCATAGACTATAATGGGGTCCGTTATGTTTCCGCTCAGAAGATGATTTTTAAGCGGAGACAAAAGTTGTGCATGCAGGACTTTTGTCTCCGCTTAAAAATCATCTTCTGAGCGGAAACATAACGGACCCCATTATAGTCTATGGGGTCCTAAGGGCTCTGTTTGACTCAGTTTGGCGTCAGTTATATGCCTTTTCCGTCCTTTCCCGTCTCCTGCTCCTAAACGGAGCAGGAGAACGGAAAGGCTGAATGGTGATGTGAACGAAGCCTAAGCCTCAAGTATCCAGTTATTTCAAAGAAAAAGTGACCATATTGTTTATAGCAATTTTTTCCTAAGTAAGCAGCATTATTTTTCAGTACGCTCTGTCTGTTTATATGCCTATTTGCTAGGCCTACGTGCCTATTGATTGTATTGCATGCTTTGTTAATTACTTTTCTCAATAAAAAGAGAATTAGCAAAAAAAAAAACGAAAAAGAAAAGAAAAAATGGGGAACATCATATGAAATGCAACACATATTGTATTCTTTTTTATTTCTTTTTTTAAACTTAAATTTTTATTAAGAGACGTGTTACATTCTGCATTGCGTCCCCTCGCTTCAAAACACAGTGAAAGTGGTCCACGCAGGAACTTTGAAAATTAAAGCAAGTCTCAGGAACATTTTTCTTAATGTACAACAGAAAAGTAAGAACTGAAACAGTAAAATAACAATCAAAAACAAAGACTTGTCTTGATAAGTTTGAACCTGGAAAACGGTGATTATTAACTGTTTATATGGCTAATCATATAGAGAGTTTGTTTGTTACAGGCGAAAATTGGATCCAATCATCCCAAAATTTCAATAACTTGGACTTTCTGTTTGACTGGGAAGCATACATTTTTTCTAGCTCAAAGTGTAGTTGAACCTTAGAGATTTATATCCTTGATGGTCAACGGGGAGCTGGATTTCCAGGATTTGGCAATCATCACCCCTGGCTGCTAAAATGATCTGACCACAAACTATCCTAATCTGTGAGGGAAGGTCTATGAGACCCAGAAAGCAAAGGGCTAGAGATGGCGATTTGGGGATTTGCAATACTACCACTTTCTGTAGGAGAATGAACACTGCATCCCAGAACTTAGATATCAGTGGGCAGTCCCACATACATGTTTGTATGTGCCTATGAGGCTGCAATTTCTCCAACAATAATGCGGGTCTGTGTGATTAAGCTTGTGAATATGAGAAGGTGTTTGATACCAACGGAGAAGTATTTTAAATGCAGTCGCCCAATGTGTAGCCCCTGAAGATATCTGTTTCACTATAGGGAAGGCTAGATACCAATCCTCCATTGGATCTTCCACCCCTAATACGGTACCTTTTCCCATTTAAGGACAAAGGGAGGTTTCACAGTTGTATTTGTAGATATCAAAATGTTGTAAAAGAAAGAGATGCCCCTAATAGAGCCACTGGCGGATGAGAGAAAGGTTAGGATTGTAATAGGAAAATCCAGTGAGGGGATATCGCGACTAGATATAGCATGCCTTATCCTCAGGTATTTATAAAAATCTCTCTGTGGAATGTTAAATTTGCGGGTTATACTTTCAAAACAGTCCAGGGTTGTCCCCTTGAACAGATGGCCAATTTTAGTTATCCCTGCCACCAGCCAATTCTCTAAATGCAGATCTGGAATCCAGACATTCAAGTATAATAAGGGTAGGTACTGAATAGTAGTTTTAGGTAGAGTAGATAAATATGGGAGGAGGCTTTTCCATACTGTAGTTGAAGCCTTTATACCAGCCAGAGAGGCAGGAGATCCTGGAGTTTTTTGTTGATGCAAATTAAACTGTGCAATAAGGGGGGTGGGGGAAATCACCTTTTCCAAGGTCAGCCATCTCTTGTCACTGGCGTGTGACCACTATTCCTTCCTTTGCGTAAGGACACAGGCCCAGTAATATTTCCTTATATCCGGGATACACATATTCCCCCCCCCCCCTAGCCCATGGTCTGGTCATTGTAGAAAACAGAATTCTGGGTTTTCTACCAGCCCAGACAAAGTCGGCAAGCAATTTATGCAAAGACTAAAAAAAAGCGGCAGGTACCGGTATCACCACAGTGCGAAAGGTGTATAAAATAATTGGGAGCAGCATCATTTTAATAACAGACACTCTGCAGGTCCATGATAATAAGGAATGAGAATATTTCTGAATCATATCAGCTGTTTTTTTTAATAGGGGTTGATAATTCGATGAATAGAGATCATTGCCAGATTTAGTAAGAGTGATACCCAAGTAAGTGAATCCCTTTTCCTGCCAACTAAAGGGATATTTAGAAATCAAGTTCGCTCTCGTGGTGTGTCTACTCCCACAGTAAATGCCTCGATTTTTGATAGATTCAGTTTATAGTAGGATACATTTTGGAACTTATTTATAACATCCTGTACCCCCGGGAGAGATATCTCCGGACGTGTTAGTGACAGTATGACGTCGTCAGCATAGATGCCCAGTTTGTGAGGTTCACCCTTCACTGAGACTCCTGAAATGATGGGGGATTTTCTGACTGTTTCTGCAAAAGACTCCATGACTAAGGCAAATACAATGGGGGATAATGGGCAGCCTTGTCTGGTGCCGTTGGTTATAATAAAGCGATCCGATAAAAAAACAGATGCAAACACTCGGGCCGAAGGTGTGGAGTATAAAGCCAATATAGCGGATTTGATGATGCCCTGAAATCCAAACTGATCTAAAGTGATCGATAAATAGCCCCAGTAGACTCGATTGAACACCTTCTCTGCGTCCAGAGCTAGAAACAGAGAAGGCGCTCAAGTGCTTTCCGCCAATTTAACCAGGTCTATGAATCTTCTAGTGCCATCTGGTGCTTGTCTCCCTGCCACGAACCCAACTTGGGCTGGATGGACCAGTAGTGGAATATAATTCACCAATCTTGTTGCTATTATCTTTGCTTAAACTTTCACGTCCGAGTTCAAGAGAGAAATATGACGGAAGTTCGCTGGCGTTGTTGGGTCTTTGCCCGATTTAGGGAGAGTTATAACGTGAGCCATGAGCATCTCCTCAGGGAAGCTGCCCTCGGCTGCGGCTTTGTTAAATACCTTCTCTAAATGGGGTGCTAATGTTTCGGCATAGCGTTTATAGTAAGCGTTAGAAAAACCATCTGGGCCTGGGGCTTTATGTAATGGTAGTGACTTGATCGCTTGCGTGATCTTCTCTGTAGTGAATGGAGTGGATAATGAATGAACCTGATCTAGTGATAACTTGGGCAGATGGATAGCTTCAAGAAAGGAGTTGATTGCCTCATCTGTAGGGCATAATGTTTGGACATAATTTTTCAGGTTGTACAGGGACTCATAAAAACTGTTTTAACTGGTTTGCTATGAGTCGGGGGTCGATGATCTTGTTACCATGCTTATCATATAAAAATCCTAGTCGCGGATTGTTTAAGCCTTTTGGCTAGAAACGCACCTGCCTTACTATTATGTACATAACATTGCATCTTGAACCTTTTAAGAAAAAAGGCATGTTTGGATGACCATATTGCCTGAAGGCGCAGTCTTAGATCACGAAGAGTTGTGGAATGAATGGCAGAAACTGAGGCTTTGTTTAATGTCTCTAGGCATTTAATGGAAGTGAGTTATTCCATAATTTCCTTATTCCGCGCATTCTTAAAATGTGCGCAGCATTGAATAAGGTTGCCTCTCATGACTGCCTTATGTGCACTGCACTCCACAAGGTTTGGAGATCCATGTCGGGTGTGTAATTTAATTCAAAATATGAGGAGAGGGCCTCTTGTAACCTATCTTTGTAATCCGGATGATTTAAGATGGAATCATTCAGGCGCCATTCGGATGGGAGTGGAGTCAAGAACTGTTCTCCTAAAGTAAGTGTAATTGGGGCGTGGCCAGACCAGGTGATAGTTTTAATGCTAGAGGAAACTGTTTGGAGTAATGAGGTTTTGTTGACTAGAAAAAAATCGATACGGTAATATGACTGTCGGGGTGAGGAGAAAATGGTGTAGTCCCTCTCACCTCCATGCTGACAACGTCACACGTCATAAAGACCTTCTTCTAACAGCGATCTCGCAAGGTAGGAAAGGTGTCTCCCAGGGGTAGTGTTGTCCAATTGTGCATCCAAAATGGTGTTAAAGTCGCCTCCTATAACTAAGATCCCTTTGCTCGCCGACTCTATCCTGGGCCGAAGTGACGCCCAAAATCTAGATTGATGCCTGTTGGGAAAGTATACATTAAAGAGAGTGTATGTAACATTATTCATATCACAGATCACACCCATATATCGACCCTGAGGGTCTACAATAGTATTGTGTAGTGAAAAAGCTGCTGAATTCTTAATTGCTATAGCTACAACTTTGTGTTTAGCGGAGCAGGAAGATACAAATATGTGAGGGAACCTCTTATTGGAAAATTTGGAAGATTTATGTTTCTGAAAGTGAGTTTCCTACACAAACAGTATCTCACAATGATGGTTTCTAGCTTCTTTTCAAACCATACTGCATTTATAAGGGCTGTTAAGCCTTTTAACAATTTGGGAGCCTATAGTCACTACCATAGTGGCTAAGTAAGTGTGGAATATCTCCACTCCGTATAAGAACTGCCGTACCCATTATTCGTACCAATAAGCTGCAAGGTGCATAGTGGTGAATGCCAAAAAGTTAAAATAAAAACATAATTTAAAAAAATACAGTAAACAAAGATTAGAAACTTCATATGAGAACCGTTTAGTATGATGGGTCACTCTCAGGTTCAACCCGTGAATATACCGCAACATACAGGGGGGAGACAAAATAGTTACACAATGATGCTCAGAACATAGTTAGCTGTACGACTGAAAATAAACCTGCTGCTGCCATCACCAGAAATAAATGTGATCTATTCCTGAGCAATCATAAACCCTTCGATTGGGTAACAGGAACTGAAGACCAATCCGCAGCAATCGGTGGAGGAGGATGATGTTGTGTACGCTGGGGTGATGCTCTGCCATCTTGGAGATTCCGCTTTTCCAGAATCTTCATACCTTCTTCTACAGACGAGACAACTGTGGATACTCCATTGCGTGAAATCAGAAAATTTATTGGGAATCCCCACCTGTATTTGATGTTGTTGTCCCTTAGTACTTTGGTAATTGGGGAAAAATCTCTGTGAGCTTGCAGTGTGGCTGCTGATAGGTCCAGGTACAGGGAGAGTGCTGTGTATGGTGGAGGAAATGAGCCATATTTGCGGGTCTCATACAATATCAACTCTTTTATGTGATAGAAGTGAATTCTCACCAGAGTATCTCTAGGTGCTTTCTCCGGAGCGACTTTGAACTTAGGAATTCTGTGCGCCCTGTCCAGTGTAAGATCCATAGGTGCTAAGGTAGAGACCAACTTCCGAAAGAGGCTTTTAAGATAGTCCATGAGCTCAGGAGTAGAGACTTCTTCTGGTATGCCTCTGATTTTGATATTATTATGCCGTGATCTGTCTTCGGCATCTGTAGCTTTTGTTTTGAGCCACTTGACATCTTCTTCCAGTGCATTATGTGCCTCCACCAATTCGTTGTGTGCACTAGAGAACTCAGCCATTTTCCGTTCTATATGGTCTGTGCACTCTTCTATAGCGAAGACATTGGATTGGAGTTTGCGGATAAGGGAAGATACAGATTTATTAATCCCATTTTGTAGGACTATAAGCATATCTTTTAAAGGGTCCACTGTTACTGGAGCAGAGGAAGCTGGAAGTTGTGATATATCACACTATGGCAAAACTGAGTTAGCTGTTTCAGTGTCATCTTGGGTGTTACATTTTTTCTGGGCTGGGCCTTTACTATTGGGGGAAGCTGAAGGCGATGTTACTGACCTTCTCTTCCCTATTTCTTCTGTGTCCTCTAGCAGTGCCAGGGTTACCTCAGGGCCGAGCAGGGTAGGATCCCTTGCTTCTTGACTCTCCGCAGGCTGAGATGCTGGACTCAGGGGACGTGGTGAGTCAGGAGCTGAGTCATTCTGTGCAGACATGGTGGTACCTGCTGCCCCAAAAAAAGTCTGTCAACTTCTTGGGCGCAGAAGGCTTCACCCTGCGTTTGGTCATTGTACCCCAGCGGTGGCGTATAATTGCCGTCTTGGCAGTGGAAAGCTGGGCAGGCAGCCAGGTATTCTGAGGGGAAGGCTCCCCGGACGTGAGAGGCCAGGGGCTTGTAATGGCGCAGCTTAAATGTCCGCAACCAATATGACCACTGTGCCCGGGAGTCAGGCAGTGAATTTACCTCCTTTCCACGCTGGGTCCGCGCTGCCGGAGTGTTCCTCGATGTTGGTGTTTAAAGGCTGTGTGCAGGAGGTATGACTTCGAGAGGACGGCGCCTGGGAAATATCGCCGTTCCTGTGTCCCATGGGACCCACAGTGTGGTGAGGCAGCTGAAGGTTGGCAGAGGGTAGATGGCGTCGGTGACGCTGTGTAGATGGCTAACTGCTGGTCCGGTAGTTACCAGCCCGTGTAAGAGGTTGCTGTGTTGCCTTTTGCAGGTGCTGAGGCAGGTCTAAGGTGCTGTGAGCCGCAGTTTAAGCATCAGTATGTAGGAGAGCTTGGAATCAGGCGGCCATCTTTCACAGCGGCCAATTTCCACCCTCTGTGTTCTTTATTATTTCTGTGCAGCACTTTTTTGGAAGAATAACAAAAAAATAACTAAAATTCAAATAAGGCATGAAAGAGGAATTTTATCAAACACATTCATTTCCACCGCAATCTAACTGAGCACATATTATACTAGAATTTTTCTATTTTCTCTCACGTCAACTCTATCTTTTCTTTAGAAGTGAATAACAAAGCTTCTGTCAGTGATCTTGATTCAGCTTCTGTCAGTGAAACCCTGGAACACAGTAACTACTAACCAATAACGCCTCAAGATTTTAGTCCCTATAATCCCTCACACATTTGGCATGTTTCTGGCCTCTATATATGTGTATGTGTGTATCCATGTGTGGTTGTGTGCCTGTCTGTGCGTATACATATATATAACATGTACAGTACAGACCATAAGTTTGGACACACCTTCTCATTCAAAGAGTTTTCTTTATTTTCATGACTATGAAGGCATCAAAACTATGAATTAACACATGTGGAATTATATACATAACAAACAAGTGTGAAACAACTGAAAATATGTCATATTCTAGGTTCTTCAAAGTAGCCACCTTTTGCTTTGATTACTGCTTTGCACACTCTTGGCATTCTCTTGATGAGCTTCAAGAGGTAGTCACCTGAAATGGTCTTCCAACAGTCTTGAAGGAGTTCCCAGAGATGCTTAGCACTTGTTGGCCCTTTTGCCTTCACTCTGCGGTTCAGCTCACCCCAAACCATCTCGATTGGGTTCAGGTCCGGTGACTGTGGAGGCCAGGTCATCTGGCACAGCACCCCATCACTCTCCTTCATTGTCAAATAGCCCTTACTTTCAAAGTTTTCCCAATTTTTCGGCTGACTGACTGACCTTCATTTCTTAAAGTAATGATGGCCACTCGTTTTTCTTTACTTAGCTGCTTTTTTCTTGCCATAATACAAATTCTAACTATAGATATAAATTCAAAGTCTATTCAGTAGGACTATCAGCTGTGTATCCACCTGACTTCTCCTCAATGCAACTGATGGTCCCAACCCCATTTATAAGGCAATAAATCCCACTTATTAAACCTGACAGGGCACACCTGTGAAGTGAAAACCATTTCAGGGGACTACCTCTTGAAGCTCATCAAGAGAATGCCAAGAGTGTGCAAAGCAGTAATCAAAGCAAAAGGTGGCTACTTTGAAGAACCTAGAATATGACATATTTTCAGTTGTTTCACACTTGTTTGTTATGTATATAATTCCACATGTGTTAATTCATAGTTTTGATGCCTTCAGTGTGAATCTACAATTTTCATAGTCATGAAAATAAAGAAAACTCTTTGAATGAGAAGGTGTGTCCAAACTTTTGGTCTGTACTGTATATGTGTACGCACATGCATGTATATACACCATCACGTTTTTTATATATATATATATATATATATTTATATATATAAACACAAATAGTGCAGCAGCACAGTCAGACACGATGTACCGGGTGCAAAGTCCCCACAGAGGTCGGCTCTTCCTCCACGAAATATATCAACGAATGATGAGGCAGCACTTCCAGTATAGAGTGAACGGGTGAGGACCCCAAACTTTATTCAAGCGACGTTTCGGCCTGCTCAATGAGGCCTTTCTCAAGCTTATATATATATATGTTCTACATAGGAAAATATATGTGTAAAGATTTTTTTATTTTATTTTTTTATTATATTTATTTATTTTTATATATATATATATATATATATATATATATATATATATATCCTTGTGTGTCCCATACATATGGCTATATATTTATTTTATTATTATTATCTAACCATCTATTAATCTATTTATCTATCCATATATTAACAATACCGCCTTATAAGGTCTACATAACTTTTTTTTTTATATTTATACACATATGTCCATATGCCTTTATATTTTATATTTCATTTTAATTAATTATATGTTCTTATGTGTCTTAGATATACTTAGAGAGATATATGTGGGTATATATGTATATATTTATTCATGTCACTATTTATTCATGTCACTTTTTATTCATGCCATTATTTAATTTGATTACTTATTAATCTTATTAATCTATTTATATATATATGTATTAACAATACTGTCCCATAGGTCCATCCAATTACCGCACGATGTGCTTCTAACTTATATTCTTCACCCCTCGTGGTGCATTTCAGCATGACCTACCAGCTAAATGGGGGCGGACCTCTTGCGCCCTCTGCACTCCACCGTGGAACGCACAGTACCCGAACTGGAACGCATCCAGGAAATGCGCACCCGGGCCCGAAACTGTAGACATGCGTTCCACTCTGGAACGCATTGATAACAATAAAGGGGCGCCAGCATCCATTCCCCCCAAGAAAAATATGCCCTAGGCTCCACTAACCCATTGCCCCAATGGGCTAAACCATGATTAGTGCATAATCCATATACATTTGGCAGTTGTTTGGGACACAAGGTCGGATGCGTGGCTCCGCCCACTTACGGCCCCCACCAAAAACCACATCTAATGGGATTGTACCAAGGGGTATATATATGTGTGTATTTTTGGTATGTAACTATACTCTACTTTGCTCTTGATAAAGGGGACTCTACCCCGAAACGCGTTGAGCTTTTTAGATTAAATAAAGAAAGGACTTCTCCACTCTTGAAACCCTGGCTACTATTCTTTGGGGACGTGGAAGCAAAGTCTGACCACCTGATAAGTGACCTCGGCGGGGGAGGAGAAGGTATAGGTGTTGTGTGCTTATCCTATACCTCTCTCCCTAGTGAAGTAAGTTTCTAACTGAGACTCCTTCTCCAACTTTTGATTGGATTTTAATTTGTTATTATTATTTCTTTTGTCTCCTGCATTTAATCTTAATTTGAACTGTATGACAGCAATGACAATTACCTCTACCAACTAGTGTGGAATCTACGACCACATTAATTAATCTTGATCGCACCTTGGCGCCCCTCTGCTAACCCTCACCCCTTGCTTTCAACAACAAGCTGTTGGGGTCATTAGCAATCCTGTTTTTCTACACACTTGTGATCTTGATTGTGGCAGTCACAATCTGCAGACAGTAGTTCTGGTAACTATATTTGTCATCACAGCTTGTCCTGGCATCACACAGAGAAGTGTAACCATATTCATATACATCAATCTGGATTGTGTGCAGGATGCTGTAGAACCTCAGATGCAGGCCAAAGTTGGAGAAATGCACAGGAGATGCTGTAGGCTGTGCCCTGTGCAGCAGCATGTATGTCACAAGCTGCAGACACACAACCACTGCAGTGAGGGGCAGAGTTGATTGGTTAGCAAGAAGCTATAAATCTACATGGATCTGGAAGCAAACACATAACCCACAGAATGGTTTATAAACTCTTCTATTTATGTCCCTATCCACTCTACCTGACAGCCCAAAAACATGACGGTACATTCTTTAATATATCTGGTTTTAATGAGTATAAATAGCAATATTTATTTTTTATTATTATTAATAATATTGTATATGCAAATAACAATAACAACAATAACAACAGAAAATCCAAAATATGCCTAAAACTTAGAGTAACAGTGGCAAAAAGAAATTTGCCAGACTTCAATTAACACTCAATATCCTAAAATGCGTAATCCATCAAGCATTCATGTTAAATTTCTAGCTCCTGGGAAACGTCCAGAACTAAATATCTTATTATGCTTGGGACAAAGTCAATTCACCTAAGTAACTCTGATTTATTGACTGTAATGTAATTGGACCTGGTTATTCTGTCTAGTAAGTTACTGCAGCACTTTACTGTACTTCGGTCCTATAAACATCGATATTAGAAAAGCTAATGCTGAATAAAATAATACACAATTTTCTGATCATAGCTTATTTAGGTAAATACATGTGAGTTTCTGACATTACAATGTTAAGCATTGTGCCTCTCACAGTCTGGTTTGTAAAGAAAGTAAAGACAGGTAGCAAAAACACCAATAAATGCAGCAAGAAAAAAGTACACAATGTTATAAAGTTAGTCAACATGGCTTCCGTTAGCCAACTTGGCTGATGAATAAAGACATTAGAGAGTGAGCGTGATAAACTTGGCCAAGGCTTTCTCCTGCAAAAGGCTGATGAAACTGTCAAAGGATCTGCCAAGCTGGAAAGCTAAACTTGACAAAGAGTCTGACATCAGCAGCACCTTCATATCACAGTCCACCTGAGTAATCTGCTAACCGCTGAGACACAGTGTCTCAGAGGACATTGTGATTACATGCAATGCAGGTACACTTGAATGCATAATCCATCCTTCCCTTCACATTTATTAGACATGTCTAGTTATGGAGCTTATGCAAAAGAACTATACTGGGGCAAATTTACTAATGCTGTCGAACTTTGCACTGTCCGAATACAAATCACAGTCGGAATCTTAGACAAATTCACTTTTTTGACACATGGACCTCTATAAATTTGGAGTATGTTAAATCATGTGCCAGATTTACCCCAGAATTCTGTCTGTGCACCAAAAAAGTGCCTGTGCTCCAAAAATTTGTCCGCGTGTGAAAATTGTATCTGAGAACTGTGGTATTTTTGCCACTGACTGAGGAAACATTGAGGAAACAGATTGCTATTACCGTCCTACAGTAAGACAGTGTAAATGTAGACTGCGTCTGATTAATCACAGTGACTTATGCTGGATGCTTTAGACCAGGGGTGGCCAACCTGAGGCTCTCCAGCTGTTGCAAAACTACAACTCCCATCATGCCCGGACAGTCTACAGCTATCAGCCTACAGCAGGGCATGGTGGGAGTTGTAGTTTCACAACAGCTGGAGAGCCGCAGGTTGGCCATGCCTGCTTTAGACTGTCTAGTGTAAGTTTACCACAAAAATATTAAAAAGAAATCCACATATATCACTGGTATAGGTAGTAACATAGCCCAGGAAGTTCTCTTGCACACTTCCCACACAGTCCAAGCAGGCATGAAGAACGGGAACACCCCCAAAACGTCATGGTAGCAAAGTCTTGTGTCTTGTCTGCCTCCGTGATTTGGACTTTTAAAAACATGGACTTTGGTATGTGTTGATTACACTTTTTAAATAATGATGAAAAAGAGAAGATGTTAATATAATACAGCGGGCTCTTTTGCTGCTTAGGGTAAGTTTACGCCACCTAAAGTTTGCATAGTTTTACTTCAAAAGTGCACCAAAATGTTAGCGCATTTTTGGTCATACCCACTTGCAAAAAAAAAAAAAAAAATGGCCCATTTTAAACAGTAAATCTGCCTCCTTGTGTATAATATGTTAAATATATTGTCTTAAATAATTTAAATAAACTAAAATAATAAAAAATAATAATAAAATAATAAAAATAATAAATAATAAAAAAAATATATTAACAAAAATTGTCAAAATTACAAAGGATCATTTTTTTAAATCATAGTGAAACATGCAATATACAGTAAATTTATATACACACATTTTCTAAGGACAAATTAAAAAAATACAGTATGTAGTGAGAAGATCCCCTTGATTGCCTCCCGACTAGTTTCTCTGGTTAACTTGTAATGAAAACTCTGCACAACTTTATTAATAAATGCCTCCCGAAGGATGTTTTTAGGGATTATATCTGCCAGGATGGAGCATTGTTTTTTTTTTTTTTTCTAACAAACAGTATAAACCCATTAGTCTGATTGATCATTGATTAGAGAGGTTGCCCAGCCTGGAAAGAATATTAAGAAAAGGTTCTCTCTATATAGGAAAGACAGAGAAGGCAAGAAAGGGGGAGGGTGGCCCTGTATGTGAAATATAGCATAAAATCTAATCTAATACAAGTTAGTGAGACCAATTTAGAGTCAGTTTGGGTTACATTGCAGCTTGATAATCATAAGGTAACTCATGTAGGTGTGATATACAAACCACTTGGCCAAGTCAAAGAATTAGATGATCTACTAGTTGAGGAAATAGCTAAAATGACATTGAAAGGGGAAGTTATCATTATGGGAGACTTTAATCTTCCTGATGTAAACTGGAAAACCAAAATAGCTAGTTCTGCCATATTCTAAATTCCCTACTGGGATTATCTCTACAGCAAGTAGTTGAGGAGCCAACCCGGAGGAGCCATTTTAGATTTAGTATTCACAAATGGGAATTTGGTATCTGATATTACTTTAGGGGAAAGCTTGAGATCTAGTGATCACCAGTCAGTGTGGTTTACTATAAGTACAGTGACTGAATCACACCAAACAAAAACAAAAGTTTTAGATTTTAGAAAAACTGACTTTTCTAAAATTAGATTAGTGGTATACGAGTCCCTATCAGACTGGAACAGTTTCAATGGAGTCCAGGAGAAATGGGACTACCTAGATAATTGCATTAGGCTTGTCAGTAAAAGCAAAGAAAGGAAGAGACCACCGTGGTACTCAGCAGAAGTGGCCAAAATCATTAAAAACCAAAAGATAGCATTTAGTAATTATAAAAATTAAAAAAAATGAGGATGAAAGGGAAATTTATAAGATTAGGAGAGAGGCCAAGCAAGTTATAAGAGCTTCTAAAGCACAGGCAGAAGAGAAATGAGCACAGTCAGTGAAAAAAGGCGATAAGACATTCTTCAGATACATAAATGAAAAAAGGAAATTAAAACAAGGAATTACCAAATTAAAAACAAAAGAAGGAAGGTATATTGAAGAGGATAAAGAACTAGCTGACTGCCTCAATGAATACTTCTGTTCAATTTTTACAAAGGAAAAGGACCTCAGTTAGGGAGGAAGACTAATGAATCTTTTGATGCATGTGTCTTTACAGAGGAAGAGGTGCTAAGTCAGCTGTCTAAAATTATTACAAATAAGTCACAGGGGCCTGATGGGACACACCCAAAGCTATTAAAAGAGCTTAGCGGTGTACTAGCAAAACCATTAACAGATTTATTTAACCAATTACTGGTAACAGGAGTCGTCCCAGAAGACTGGAAATTAGCAAATGTTGTGCCCATTTACAAGAAAGGTAGTAGGGAGGAATCAGACAACTATAGGCCAGTAAGCCTGACATCAATAGTGGAGAATTTAATGGAAACCATACTTAAGGAGAGGATTGTGGAACATCTAAAATCCCATGGATTGAAAGATGAAAAACAGCATGGGTTTACTTCAGGAAGATCATGTCAAACTAATCTTATTGATTTTTTTGATTGGGTGACTAAAATAATAGATGGCGGAGGTGCAGTAGACATCGCTTATCTAGACTTTAGTAAGACTTTTGATACTGTCCCACATAGAAGGCTTATCAATAAACTACAGTCTTTGTACTTGGACTCCCATACTGTTGAATGGATTAGGCAGTGGCTGAGGGACAGACAACAGAGGGTTGTAGTCAATGGAGTATATTCAGACCATGGTCTTGTTACCAGTGGGGTACCTCAGGGATCTGTTTTGGGACCCATATTGTTTAATATCTTTATCAGCGAAATTGCAGAAGGCCTTGATGGTAAGGTATGTCTTTTTGCTGATGACACAAAGATTTGTAACAGGGTTGATGTTCCTGGAGGGATACACTAAATGGAAAAGGATTTAGGAAAACTAGAGGAATAGTCAAAAATCTAGCAACTAAAATTTAATGTCGATAAGTGCAAGATAATGCACCTGGGGCGTAAAAACCCAAGAGCAGAATATAAAATCAGTGATACAGTTCTAACCTCAGTATCTGAGGAAAGGGATTTAGGGGTCATTATTTCAGAAGACTTAAAGGTAGGCAGACAATGTCATAGAGCAGCAGGAAATGCTAGCAGAATGCTTGGGTGTATAGGGAGAGGCATTACCAGTAGAAAGAGGGAGGTGCTCATGCCGCTCTACAGAGCACTAGTGAGACCTCATTTGGAGTATTGTGCGCAGTACTGGAGACCATATCTCCAGAAGGATATTGAAACTTTGGAGAGAGTTCAGAGAAGAGCTACTAAACTAGTACATGGATTGCAGGATAAAACTTACCAGGAAAGATTAAAGGACCTTAACATGTATAGCTTGGAAGAAAGACGAGACAGAGGGGATATGATAGAAACTTTTAAATACATAAAATGAATCAGCAAGAAAAACTGCTACAAGAGGACATAGTTTTAATTTAGAGGGGCAAAGGTTTAAAAGTAATATCAGGAAGTATTACTTTACAGAGAGAGTAGTGGATGCATGGAATAGCCTTCCTCCAGAAGTGGTAGCTGCAAATACAGTAAAGGAGTTTAAAGGGCTTTTATCACCAGATTTGGTCCTATTTAGCTGACTGACACTAGCGATGTGCTAGTGTCAGCAGTCCATAACAGTGTTCTTACTTATCATCTGTCTGCTGCCGTTCACCTTAAAAACTTACTTTTATAGATATGCTAATGAGCCTCTAGGTGCTATGTGGGCGTCATTAGCACCTAGAGAGCTCCGTCCACTAACCATTTCAGCCGCCCATCGCGTCCCTCCAGCCCGCCCCGCTCCTGTTGATTGACGTGAAACTTCTCAGTATCTCGTACCAATTCCCGCGCCGTGCGCTTCTGTATTCGGCGCAGGCGCAGTGAGTGAATGCCGCGCTCCTGGTGCCGGCTTCCTCACTGTAATGTAGTTGGCGCAGGCGCAGTGAGGAAGCCGGCGCCGGGAGAATACAGAAGCGCACGGCTCAGGCGCGGGAATTGGTACGAGATACTGAGAAGTTTCACATCAATCAACAGGAGCGGGGCGGGCTGGAGGGACGCAATGGGCGGCTGAAATGGTTAGTAGACGGATCCCTCTAGGTGCTAATGACGCCCACATAGCACCTAGAGGCTCATTAACATATCTATAAAAGTACGTTTTTAAGGTGAACGGCAGCAGACAGATGATAAGTAAGAACACTGTTATGGACTGCTGACACTAGCACATCGCTAGTGTCAGTCAGCTAAATAGGACCAAATCTGCATGCATGGGATAGGCATAAGGCCATCTTTCATATAAGATAGGGCCGGGGGCTATCCATAGTATTCAGTATATTGGGCAGACTAGATGGGCCAAATGGTTCTTACCGAAACATTCTATGTTTCTATGTTTCTATGACTTACAATGTGCTAAAATAACAAAAAAAATGATACCTTACAGATCCCACAATGCTTCCACAATGCTCCTGTTACAATTCTTCCCAGGCTCCCCACTAGTCTGTATTTCCTGCTAACTTGTATTTCTTGCTAACTTGCTAACTTGTGACATGGACCACTACAGCTAACCTCTGGCTGTAGCTGGTCACCGATGTGGCCAGAGCTTGGCTGCAGTGGTCAAATGACCACTGTTGATATGGAAATACATTCCTTCTGGGCATTTAGGAAGTAAGGTGAGTATGGTTCCTTTACAATTTTAACACATTCTAAGTTGTTTTCTTAATATATTTTCTTCCTAGCTGGACAATCTCTTTAATAATATCATCATACAATTCACATAATAATACCACTATATTATCTAAACGGATCTATATATTAAAGAAGTTATCCCATGAATAAATGTCAAAAATGAAAATCAGACATAATCTAGTACTTGACAATCTCTTTCTAACAAAGCTAGAACCAGAGGCCATGCCAGAGATCTCCACAATCATTGATCCATTTGTTCTGCTAGAGTTATTCCAAGATGGCAGCTCAGAAGGTGTGCCTTTTCTCAGGGGGCATGTCCTTTCTGCTGAATCTAGTGGTACCTGAAGGATGAAACTGAGCATGTATGTCAATCTCAGTGAGCTGGACAGAGAATTGAGAAAAAGGGTAAACAGCAGGTAGCTCTATATAAATAGATTTCAGTAGCTAGAATACATTTTTAATTGCATGCAATTACAAAAATATTCAGATCCAGGTGTTGGTTTGAAAAATGTACAATATGTTTTTGTGGGATAATCCCTTTAAGCCGAAATAATAATGCAATACATTGCCCTATTATTTATGCCATACACTGTCTAAGTTTAACTGCTATACAGTGAGTGATTAGGCCTCTTTTCTACTCCCTATAATCTGACCCTATATACATGCTACACATATAACAGACTATGCTGATATAACAGTAAAATGCTATAGCCTTCACTTACAGTTACCAAATTCAGTACTCCAGGACAAAACTGCAAATTATGAAGGTCTTTACTTCTTGATATATAGAGCCTAGATGCAAAGAAACCAGTGACAGTGTTGCTTATGCCACATTTTATCAAATCAAATAGAGCAGTTGCCTATAATCCATGCTACGTATTTATTTTGTATTTTTTTTAATAAATGTAATACACTGACAGAGTGCCTGTAAGATGGGTCTCATAGGCTTCCGTAGCTGGCAGGCTCCGATGCCTGTGAAAGGCATCGGGCTGCCATACCAGCCATCGGGTCCCCGTCACCTCAGCACGGGGATATAAAGGAGTTGGAGAGGGAGCCGATGGATGCAACAGGGGCTCGGCTGTCAGGAACAACCAGGCCCCTGCCGTTGATTGAGCAGGCACAGTTTCTGCACCCACCCGATCAGAGCACCGTGCATACAAGGCATCTGTTTGGAGGTCACTTCCTGCTGTGCCATACATGTACAGCGGATGTCGGTAAGGGATACATAGGAATGAGTTTCAGAGAGCTGCAGTACCAGGAACAACTTCACATTTACATCCTTATGCCTAGTAATCCAGGAAGGAGACTGCGGCACAACAAGCACGATGACCCCTTCAGCCGGCTAATTGGTTGGGGTGGCGAGAGTAACCTATAGATGGGCCATTAATATCAATGTCCCAGAAAACTCATTTAAGTTGTATTTTAAGCACAAACATTTTGAGATTTCTCTGATGTTACTATTGTATGTGGGTGCACAAATTATCTGCAGATTAGATGGTATGGTTTTATACAACCATACATAGACACATTCCACAACCTTCACCACAACCACAAGAGCCCATCATAAATAGGAGAAAATCAAACTTCGTAATGTCCTTATACAAATAAAAATAGGAAAATTAAAGTATCCAAATACATTTTCTACCATGTGTATGTATGCAATATTATTACAAAGAAAAACCGCATTATTATAATTGGCATTTATATTTATAGCTTATAAGCCATTACCTTGACATTACATTTCCTCAAGCAAAACATTTTGTGAGATGATAAGCCTACTGTTATATAATGCACAGATTGAAAAATCACGTTAAAATGCCATGACGGCTGTGATATCATCAGTTGTGTTAGCATGTGTCAATGCATCAATGTCTACAAACCAGAGATAACTTATTATAGTTCTGTGCCAGTTTTCTGGTCTAGAAAAGTCACAAACTGGCTACAGAGAACTGGTACACAAGACAACTACTGTAGAGTAGAATATATATATATATATATATATATATATATATATATATATTAACAATAATGTAATATTTATAATGTTAATGGAGTAAATGATACATTGAAAAATCCTTTTTTATTTTTTACCACAACAGCTAGATATACAGTACAATACTATTGAATGGGAATAAATGAACTCACATTCATTAGTTACCACTGCTGATGCATTAGTGATTACTGTGGTTTTGATCAATGTGGTTTTCATGCAACCTATTCTTATATGCCTTTTTATCCCCTAGGGCTTTTTTATTGGAAAAAAACTTCCTAGTTAAACCTACAAGAACCTTGCCCTTGATTAATATGGACTGTCTTTAGTCTGTTAGGCTTTTAAATACGTACATGGAAGTTCCAAAGTTAACTTCTTTTTTTTTTTAGATAACTTACTAAAGCATTTAAAGAGTAACTTAAAGTGAGGTACGACAGCAGTGTGCATGAAAGCAATTCACACATCAAACATGGCATCAGTTGCAGGATTTGTCTGAACATTCAAAATGCACAGCCTTTTAAAAGCTGAGCAAATGAAGACTGTAAGAATTTTGGTCTCCGTGGTACCATGTAGGTACTAGGTTCAACATTTGTTGCAAATTTATAGGCATAAAAAAGAAAAGACGTCACCTCTAGAGTTGAGCGGACACCTGGATGTTCAGGTTCGACGGGTTTTGCCGAACTTCGGAAAAAAGTTCGAGCTCAGGACCCGAACTTGACCCGAACTTGACTCCGAACCCAAATCCCATTGAAGTCAATGGGGAGCTGAACTTTTGAGCACTAAAATGGCTGTAAAAATGTAATGGAAAGGGCTAGAGGGCTGCAAATGGCATCAAAATGTGGTTAATAGCATGGCAAGTGCTCTGCAAACAAATATGGATAGGGAAATGACTTTAAATAACATAAAATACGTAAAAATAAAAAATAATAATCTTGATCTAGGAGGACCAGGTCCATATGGAGTAGGAGGTTGAGGAGGCGGTGGATGTGGTGGTGTGAGGGGAAGCAGCGGTGGAGGAGGAGGTAGCCTACACTGGTTTTTGGTTTTAAATTTTATTTTTAAAATTAGGGTACACCCCAAAACATTGGGAAATATAACCTGTGATAACCCCCTCCACTCATGCTAAACACGCGTTCAGACAATACACCGGCTGCAGGCCAGGCCAGCACTTCCAAGGGGTAAAGGGCAAGCACAGGCCATGTGCCCAATTTGGAGACCCAGAAGTTGCAGGGGCTGACCCCTGTCAGTCAGTTCGTGTAGGCGTGTGCATACTTACTGCCCCACCATGTCGCCCGTCCCCGTGATGTTCACGATCCAATTTAATATCTGCTCTATCAACTTTCGATGTTCTTTTATGCGCCTACCATGGTGATTACGGGTGGCGGGGAATCAGGGTTACAGGACGGAGAGGGAGCGTGAGAAAAAGAGACCAAATTTAAGGGAGATAAATAAATATTAAAAAATTGGGATCGAGAAGAAATGTGGGAAAAGTTATTGAGGCGCAAATATGGGACAAACTACAGAAGCCCAAATGTGGGCCAAAAGAATCAAGCGGAACTGAGGGAAAAGCTTTTGAGGCGCAAATGTTGGAGAAAAGAGTATAGCGGAAATGTGGGACAAAGTATTGAAGCTTAAATGTGGTACAACTTGTTTAAGTTTAAGCATTGAATCAAAGGAGGTGGCGCGCATCAATTAAAGAAGCAGTTCAGAAATTGTATTCCCTGTCACCTTTATTCACGTAACGTCTAAAATTGTATAATAACCCAAGAATGTAACAGAAAAATTACAGAAATTAATTAACCTGTCTACTTGGTAGAGCAGGGGTCTATGACAGAAAACAATTGTTTATTGTCACCTGAAAATGTAAAAGAAAAATTATTGAAATTTATTAAGCTGTCAACAAGGTAGAGGAGGGGTATATTACACCCAAAAATTGGTGAATTTGACCCTAAAATGTAACTGACAAATGTTATTATTATTTTTTACCGGTCTACTAGGTATAGCAGTGGTACTTCACACCAAAAAATTGCTGAATTTCACCAGAAAATGTAACTGACAATTTTTTTGTTTTGTTAACCGGCCTACTAGGTATAGCAGTGGTACATCATACCCCAAAATTTGTGAATTTCACCATAAAATGTAACAGACAAATTTTTTTATTGTTTAACCTGTCTACTAGGTATAGCAGTGGTACTTCACACCCAAAAATTGTTGAATTTCAACAGAAAATGTAAACTGACAAATATATATTTTTTGTTAACCGGCCTACTAAGTATAGCAGTGGTACTATACACCCAAAAATTGGTTAATTTCACCAGAAAATGTTAATGACAATTTTATTTTATTTTTTAACCGGCCTACTAGGTATAGCAGTGATACTATACACCCAAAAATTGGATAATTTCACCAGAAAATGTTAATAACAATTTATATATTTTTTTAACCAGCATACTAGGTTTAGCAGTGGTACTATAAACCCAATAATTGGTTAATTTCACCAGAAAATGTTAATGACAATTTTATTTTATTTTTTAACCGACCTACTAGGTATAGCAGTGGTACTATACACCGAAAAATTGGTTAATTTCACCAGAAAATGTTAATGACAATTTTTTATTTTTTTAACCGGCATACTAGGTATAGCAGCGGTACTATACACCCAAAAATTGGTGAATTTCACCCAAAAATGTAAATTACAATGTTTTTTATTTTTTTTTAAACCGGCATACTAGGTATAGCAGTGGTACTATACACTCAAAAATTGGTGAATTTCACCAGAAAATGTAAATGACAAAGTAGTGAAATGATATAAAATAAAACACGTACAAAAAAAAAAATAATTTGATTTATAAGGTGGAGTTCCATATTGAGTAGGAGTTTGAGGAGGCGGTGGACGTAGCGGAGTAGGTGGAAGCGGCGGTGGAGGAGGACGAGATAGCCAACACTGGATTTTGGTTTTAATTACATTTTTTAAAGTTAAGGTACACTCCAAAAGAGTGTGAAATTTCCAAAATACAAACATGAGCAATTGCGCTGCAGTATAACAATGGCTGGTTAGTGCCGGTATACATGTCTATTCTGGACAAGGTACGGACAAGTCCTGAGGGATCCATGCCTGGTTCATTTTAATGAATGTGAGCTTGTCCACATTGGCTGTGGACAGGCGGCTGCGCTTGTCTGTGATGACGCCCCCTGCCGTGCTAAACACACGTTCAGATAATACACTGGCTGCAGGGCAGGCCAGCACCTCCAAGGCGTAAAGGGCAAGGTCAGGCCATGTGCCCAATTTGGAGACCCAGAAGTTGAAGGAGGCAGACCCGTCATTCAGTACATGTAGTCTTGTGCACACATACTGCTCCACCATGTTGGTGAAATGCTGCCTCCTGCTAAAATGTTCCATATCAGCTGGTGGTGCTGGTTGTTGTGGCGTGCTGACAAATCTTTTCCACATTTCGGCCATGCTTAACCCTGCCTTCTGAGGTGCTGGTGGTGCCCCAGCTGCATTGGCGACCTCTTCCTTGTCCTCTGCCTTCGCCTTGTGCTTCCACTGTGCCCCCGCTTTCAGGTGGGAATGCCACCAGCAGCATGTCTACCAGTGTGCGCTTGTACTCGCGCATCTTACGATCACGCTCCAGTGACAGAATTAAGGACGGTACGTTGTCCTTGTAACAGGGATCCAGCAGCGTGGCCATCCAGTAATCAGCACAAGTTAGAATGTGGGCAACTCGGCGGTCGTTGCGGAGACACTGCAGCATGTAATCGCTCATGTGTGCCAGGCTGCCCAGAGGCAACGAAAAGCTGTCCTCTGTGGGAGGTGTATCGTCTGTGTCCTCTGTATCCCCCCATCCACGCACCAGTGATGGCCGTGAGCTGGTCTGAGTGCCACCCTGTGAACATGGTTCCTCCTCCTCCATCTCCTCCTCCTCATCCCCCACCTTCTCATCCTCCAGAACTGTGGCCTGGCTGGACAATTGTGTACCTTGGGTTTGTGGGTGCAGGAACCCACCCTCGGAGCCACTTGGGAATGACTGGCCGGAAACCCTACGAAATGATCCCTCTTCTTCCTCCTCCTGTGCCACATCCTCTTCCATCATCGCCAGGAGCGTTATTTTCAAGGATACATAGAAGTGGGATAGTAACGCTGAGAACGGCGTTTTCGGCACTGGCCATGTTGGTGGAGTACTCAAAACAGCGCAACAAGGAACACAGGTCTCGCATGGAGGCCCAGTCATTGGTGGTGAAGTGGTGCTGTTCCGCCGAGCGACTCACCCGTGCAGCTGAAACTCCACTATCGCCTGCTGCTGCTCGCACAGTCTGGCCAGCATGTGCAAGGTGGAGTTCCAACTTGTGGGCACGTCGCATATGAGGCAGTGAGCGGGAAGACCGAAGTTACGCTGCAGCGCTGACAGGCGAGCAACAGCAGGGTGAGAATGCCGAAAGCGCGCACAGACGGCCCGCACTTTATGCAGCAGCTCTGACATGTTTGTGTAATTTTTAAGGAATCTCTGCACCACCAAATTCAGCACATGCGCCAGGCAAGGGATGTGCGTCAAACAGTCTAGTCCTAGAGCTGCTACGAGATTTCGCCAATTATCGCACACCACCAGGCCGGGCTTGAGGCTGACTGGCACAAACCACTCATCGGTCTGTTTTTCAAGGCCCATCCACAGCTCCTGCGCGGTGTGGGGTTTGTCCCCCAAACAGATAATTTTTAAAACTGCCTGCTGTCGTTTACACCTGGCTGTGCTGAAGATGGTGGTGAAGGTGTTACGCTGACCGGATGAGGAGCTGGTAGAGGATGAGGAAGCAGAGTAGGAGGAAGCAACAGGAGGCAAACTGAAGCGCCCTGCAATCCTCGGTGGTGGAAGGACATGCGCCAAACTGCTATCCGTCTCAGGCCCAGCCGCCACTGCATTTACCCAGTGTGCTGTTAGGGAGATATAACGGCCCTGACCGTGCTTACTGGTCCACATATCCGTAGTCAGGTGCACCTTGCCACAGATGGCATTGTGCAGTGCACACCTGATTTTGTCCCCTACTTGGTTGTGAAGGGAAGGGATGGCTCGCCTTGAAAAGTAGTGGCGGCTAGGCACGACGTACTGTGGGACAGCCACCGCCATAAGGCCTTTAAAACTATCCGTCTCCACCAGACGGAATGACAGCATTTCAAAGGCAAGTCATTTAGAAATGCTGGCATTCAGGGCTAGGGATCGCGGGTGTGTAGGGGGGTACTTCCTCTTCCTCTCCAGCGTTTGGGATATGGAGAGCTGAACGCTTGCGTGGGACATTGTGGAGATGCTTGGTGACCCAGGTGTTGGTGTTGCTGGCAGATCCTCTGTTTGCGGGGTGCCAGGTGGCACTTTCACTCCAGAGGTGGATGAAGAGGCCGCGACTGCAGCAGAAGAGGAAGCAGGAGGAGCCAGAGACCTTTCTTGGTTTTTGAGGTGTCTACTCCACTGCAGCTCGTGCTTTGCACTTAAATGCCTGGTCATGCAGGTTGTGCTCAGGTTGAGAACGTTTATGCCTTGCTTCAGGCTCTGATTGCACAGAGTGCAAACCACTCGTGTCTTGTCGTCAGCACATTGTCTGAAGAACTGCCACGCCAGGGAACTCCTTGGAGCTGGCTTTGGTGTACTCGGTCCCTTGCTGCAGTGGGCAGTAGGAGGCGTACTGTCTAGAAGACGACCGCTCCGCTTTTGCACCCTGCTCCCTCTTTTGCTGTGCTGGTGGCTCTGTGCGACCACCACCTCTTCCTCCGAACTACATCGGTCACTCGCATGACCTTGATTCCATGTGGGGTCGAGGACCTCATCTTCCTCCACATCATCTTCCACCCAGTCTTCACCCCTGACTTCCTTGTCGGTCTGCACACTTTCGAAAGCCCCAGCAGTTGGCACCTGTGTTTCGTCATCATCCGAGACGTGCTGCGATGGTCCTCCCATGTACTCATCTTGAAAAATAAGTGGTTGGGCATCGGTGCACTCAATCTCTTCCACTTCTGGGGCAGGGCTAGGTGGATGGCGCTGGGAAACCCTGCTAACAGAGTCATCAAAAAGCAGCTCAGACTGCTTGGCTGATTTGCAAGGGGGTGAGGTGAAAGACTGATGGACAACTGTGGTCTTTCAGCAGGAGACTGGGTGGGAGACAATGTGAAGGAACTGGATCCACTGTCAGCAACCCAATCTACTATCGCCTGTACTTGTTCAGGCCTCACCATTCGTAGAGCAGCATTAGGCCCGACCAAATACCGCTGCAGGTTTTGTCGCCTACTTTCACCTGAGGAACGGGTTTCACTTATGCGTGTAGCTGGCACAGATCGACCAAGTCATCTCCCTACAAAAGAAGCTCCACCAGCAGCACCACGACCTGGGCTACGTCCCTTATTTGACGCCCACCTCATTTTTGGGTGTTTAATTAATAGTAGAAAAGAACGACAGTATGTAAAGGGTGTATCTTACACGACCTGAACCAGACTAGGCCTCAATTAAAGATTTATTTGAACAAAATGGCTGTAATTCAAATGGCGTATTTCAAATGGCTGTATTTCAAATGGCTGAATCAAACCCCTGTATGTATAGGGGGGATCTCACACGCCCTGAAACAGTGTAGGCCTGAAGTAAATATATCTTTTCACAGAATGGCTGTATTTCAAATGGCTGTATTTCAAATGGCTGTATTTCAAATGCCTGATTCAAACCCCTGTATGTAGCGGGGTATCTCACACGCCCTGAATCAGTGTAGGCCTGAATTAAAGATTTCTTTGCACAAAAAGGCTGTATTTCAAATGGCTGAATTAAACCCCTGTATGTATAGGGAGGATCACACACGGTCTGAACCAGTGTAGGCCTGAAGTAAATATATATTTTCACAGAATGGCTGTATTTCAAATGGCTGTATTTCAAATGGCTGTATTTCAAATGGTTGAATCAAACCCCTGAATGTATAGGGGGGATCTCACACACCCTGAATCAGTGTAGGCCTGAAGTAAATATAGCTTTGCACAAAATGGCTATATTTCAAATGGCTGTATTTCAAATGCCTGATTCAAATGCCTGTATGTAGAGGGGGTATCTCACATGGTCAGAACCAGTGTAGGCCTGAAGTAAATATATCTTTGCACAAAATGGCTGTATTTCAAATTGCTGTATTTCAAATGGCTGTATTTCAAATGGCTGAATCAAACCCCTGTATGTATAGGGGGGATCACACACGCCCTGAATCAGTGTAGGCCTGAAGTAAATATATCTTTGCACAAAATGGCTTTATTTCAAATGGCTGTATTTCAAATGGCTGAATCAAACCCCTGTATGTATAGGGGGGATCTCACATGCCCTGAATCAGTGTAGGCCTGAAGGAAATATATCTTTGCACAAAATGGCTATATTTCAAATGGCTGAATCAAACCCCTATATGTATAGGGGGTATCTCACACGCCCTGAAACAGTGTAGGCCTGAATTAAAGATTTCTTTGCACAAAATGGCAGTATTTCAAATGGCTGTATTTCAAATGGCTGAATCTAACCCCTGTATGTATAGGGGGGATCACACACGGTCTGAACCAGTGTAGGCCTGAAGTAAATATATCTTTGCACAAAATGGCTGTATTTCAAATGGCTGTATTTCAAATGGCTGAATCTAACCCCTGTATGTATAGGGGGGATCACACACGGTCTGAACCAGTGTAGGCCTGAAGTAAATATATCTTTGCACAATGTGGCTGTATGTCAAATAGCTGAATCAAACCCCTGTATGTATAGGGGGATCACACACGCCCTGAATCAGTGTAGGCCTGTAGTAAATATATCTTTGCACAAAATGGCTGTATTTCAAATGGCTGTATTTCAAATGCCTGATTTAAACCCCTGTATGTAGAGGGGGTATCTCACAGGGCCTGAACCACTGTAGGCCTGAAGTAAATATATCTTTGCACAAAATGGATGTATTTCAAATGGCTGTATTTCAAATCCCTGATTCAAACCTCTGTATGTAGAGGGTGTATCTCACAGGGCCTGAACCAGTGTAGGCCTGAATTCAATATTGGTGCACCAAATGGCGGTATTTAAAATCTCTGAATGTAACCCAAATGTATTAAGGGTGTATCTCACAATGACATCTGCATCAAAGGCTGCCAACTAAATTTTTTGTGCCCAAACGACAGTTTGTTTAACAACTGTACTTGACAGCAGTATATAAGCCTGTAATTTCACAGGTGCTGATGCTGCAAGGCCTGAAAATAGTGTTTTTTGTCAAAAAAGAGTGTTTTTCAAACCCCAGAAAATGATGGGTGTATTTCTACCTTAAATTGCACACTGACTAATTCAGATTTTTTTGGTAACAGAATATGAAAGCTGTATATATTAAACTTGAATTTAACACTTGCAGATCTGGAAAATACAATTTTTTGAAAAAAATAAGTGTGTTTTACAAACCCCAGAAAATGATGGGTGTATTTCTACCTGAAATTGCACACTGACTAATATAGATGTTGTAGATTTCCAAAAAAGGTCTTTTTTTCTAACAGAATATGAAAGCTGTATGTATTAAACTTGAATTTAACACTTGCAGATCTGGAAAATACTGTTTTTTGAAAATAAAAAAGTGTGTGTTTCAAACCCAAGAAAATGATGGGTGTATTTCTACCTCAAATTGCTCACTGACTAATACAGTTGTTGTAGATTGCCCAAAAAAATCCTTTTTTGCTAACAGAAAATGAATGCTGTATATATTAAACTTGAATTTGACACTTGCAGATCTGGAAAATACTGTTGTTTTTTTTAAAGAAAAGTGTGTTTTTTAAACCCCAGAAAATGATGGGTGTATTTCTGCCTTAAATTGCACACTGACTAATACAGATGTTGTAGATTGCCAAAAAAGTCTTTTTTTGCTAACAGAATATGAAAGCTGTATATATTAAACTTGAATTTAACACTTGTAGATCTGGCAAATACTGTTTTTTTTTAAAGAAAAATAGTGTGTTTTTCAAACCCCAGAAAATGATGGGTGTATTTCTACCTTAAATTTCACACTGACTAATCCAGGTGTTGTAGTTTGCCCAAAAAAAATTGTGATTTGCAATGTCCCAAAAGCTCAGATGCAGTGCTGGTGTACTGAGCATGCATAAAATGGCGGCCGCCGCCGTCACCCACCTAACTAACAGAATTATAAAAGTTATTTTTTTTTTGTCAATGACCTCAGGGCAGGGTAAAACGATTGTGTCCTGCACCCACACAACTATTTCTAGGTAGATCGCTGAGTTAGATTCTCTCCTATTCTCTCCCTGAAATCACAAGTCCAGCAGCATCCTCTCCCTACACTTGTAACAGCAGAGTGACGTGCAGCGCTACGTGACTCAAGCTTATATAGAGCCTGGGTCACATGCTGCTCTGGCCAATCACAGCCATGCCATTAGTAATCATGGCTGTGATGACCTCTTGGGGCAAGTAGTATGACGCTTGTTGATTGGCTGCTGTGCAGCCTTTCAAAAAGTGCCAAGAAAGCACCGAACACCGAACCCGAACCTTTACAGAAATGTTCAGGTTCGGGTCCGGGGTCCAAAAATCCTAAAGTTCGGTATGAACCCGAACTTTACAGTTCGGGTTCGCTCAACCCTAGTCATCTCATAATGTAAGTTTAAAATTAGGTTGGATGAATGGATTATTTAGATTTTTAACATCTCGCCCACACAGGAAATTGTTTTAAGAGAAGCATTGTATAGGGACACATGCATGTCAATAGATAAAAAAAAAATTATGAAAAAGAACGGATGAGCTACTTTTTTACATATACACTGCTTTCCTATTTTAGAGCGCTTTAATTTTCTCGTAACTAAAAGCAGATGCAATTACGATGAGCTAAACAGCAACTTAAGTCCATTTACTTTTAAATCACACCTCCTCTTTTTAGCATGATGATGTTAAAAATCTTTTAGTGCCATCAACCCTCACAATCAATAGTCTGATAGTTTTAGAATGCCGCCAGAGGCTTTTAGATCTTTCATTATATTTATTCTTGGAATAGTATTAATGTGTCTTAAATTGGTGACCTAATTACAGACACCAATGAGACAGAATGAGAGATGAGTAAATGGCCAGCATACAAGAACTGTAAGAGGTGTTAAGAAAGCAAGAGGGAACCAGATGCACAGTTGATTATTTAGGTCAGGGACATTCATTTCTTCTTTCATCTGTAAAGAACAGACAACTTAGTCTACCATCCACTTGCCATTGAACCCACATGTCTACTATTGTGTAGCACTGGATGTCCAAGCAATTACCAAAATTCTGTACCTAATCAATATGGTATGGGTAAATCACCAGACTATGGAAAGTGAGTGTCAAATAAAACATAACATTTATTTGATCCATTAAAATTACAGTACATGCAATTACAATTCATAGTAACATAGTAACATAGTACATAAGGCCGAAAAAGACATTTGTCCATCCAGTTCGGCCTGTTATCCTGCAAGTTGATCCAGAGGAAGGCAAAAAAAACCCTGTGAGGTAGAAGCCAATTTTCCTCACTTTAGGGGAATAAAAAATTCCTTCCCGACTCCAATCAGGCAATCAGAATAACTCCCTGGATCAACGACCCCTCTCTAGTAGCTAAAGTGTGTAATATTATTACGCTCTAGAAACACATCCAGGCCCCTCTTGAATTCCTTTATTGTACTCACCATCACCACCTCCTCAGGCAGAGAGTTCCATAGTCTCACTGCTCTTACCGTAAAGAATCCTTTTCTATGTTTGTATACAAACCTTCTTTCCTCCAAACGTAGAGGATGTCCCCTCGTCACAGTCACAGTCCTGGGGATAAATAGATGATGGGATAGATCTCTGTACTGACCCCTGATATATTTATACATAGTAATTAGATCTCCCCTCAGTCGTCTTTTTTCTAACGTGAATAACCCTAATTTTGATAATCTTTCAGGGTACTGTAGTTGCCCCATTCCAGTTATTACTTTAGTTGCCCTCCTCTGGACCCTCTCCAGCTCTGCTATGTCTGCCTTGTTCACTGGAGCCCAGAACTGTACACAGTACTCCATGTGTGGTCTGACTAATGATTTGTAAAGTAGTAGGAATATGTTCTTATCACGGGCATCTATGCCCCTTTTGATGCAACCCATTATCTTGTTGGCCTTGGCAGCAGCTGCCTGACACTGTTTTTTGCAGCTTAGTTTGCAGTTTATTAAAATTCCTAGATCCTTTTCCATGTCAGTGTTACCAAGTGTTTTACCATTTAGTATGTACGGGTGACTTGCATTATTTCTTCCCATGTGCATAACCTTACATTTGTCAGTGTTATACCTCATCTGCCACTTATCTGCCCAAGCCTCCAATCTATCCAGATCCCTCTGTAGTAGTATACTGTCCTCTTCAGTGTTAATTACTTTACACAGTTTAGTGTCATCTGCGAAAATTGATATTTTACTATGCAAGCCTTCTACAAGATCATTAATAAATATATTGAAGAGAATAAGGCCCAATACTGACCCCTGAGGTACTCCACTAGTTACAGTGACCCAATCTGAGTATGTACCGTTAATAACCACCCTCTGTTTTCTATCATTGAGCCAGTTACTTACCCACATACAGACGTTTTCTCCCGGTCCAAGCATTCTCATTTTATATACTAACATTTTATGTGGTACAGTGTCAAATGCTTTGGAGAAGTCCAGATATTCGACATCCATTGATTCGCCGCTGTCAAGTCTAGAACTTACCTCCTCATAGAAACTGATTAAATTAGTTTGACATGACCGATCCCTCACAAAGCCATGCTGATATGGCGTTATTTGCTTATTTCCGTTAAGATGCTCTAAGATAGCATCTCTCAGAAAACCTTCAAATAGTTTACCCACAACAGATGTTAAACTTACCGGCCTATAGTTTCCAGGCTCTGTTTTTGGACCCTTTTTGAATATTGGCACCACATTTGCCATGCGCCAATCCTGTGGGACATTCCCTGTCAGTATAGAGTCCGCAAATATCAGAAATAAGGGTCTGGCTATGACATTACTTAATTCCCTTAGGATACGGGGGTGTATGCCATCCGGTCCTGGCGATTTGTCTATTTTGATATTTTTAAGTCGCTGTTGTACTTCTTCCTGGGTCAGACAGGACACTTTTAATGGCAAATTTATTTCAACATTCAGCATTTCATCTGACAGTTTATATTCCTCAGTGAATACATTGGAGAAAAAAATATTTAACAGCTTTGCTTTCTCCTCGTCGCTCTCTGCCCCCCCCCCCCTCATTACTCTTTAAAGGGCCGACACCTTCAGATTTATACTTTTTAACATTTATATAATTGAAGAACATTTTAGGGTTAGTTTTACTCTCTTTGGCAATTAATCTCTCGGTCTCTAGTTTGGCCGCTTTTATTTGTTTTTTACATGTTCTGTTTTTTTCCTTATAGTTTTTCAATGCTTCCGTGCTACCCTCCTGTTTTAGTGTTTTATATGCTTTCTTTTTGTCATTTATTGCTTTCTTTACAGTTCTGTTTATCCACATTGGTTTATTTTTGTTCCTTAACCTTTTATTCCCATACGGTATGTACCTCTCACAATGAGATTTTAGGATGTTTTTAAAGATGTCCCATTTTGTGGCTGTATTTTTATTTTTGAGGACTTTGTCCCAGTTAGTTAGGCCTATGGCCTCTCTTAGTTGGCTAAATTTAGCTTTTTTGAAGTTTGGTATTTTTGTTCCTCCCTGTAGAAACGCTCTTTTGAATGATAATTGGAAGGTTGTTACTTTATGGTCACTATTTCCCAGGTGTCCCCCAACCTGCACGTCTGTTGTTCTGTCAGGTTTATTGGTTAATACTAAGTCCAGTATGGCCGTCCCTCTAGTCGGGTCCTGAACCAGTTGGGAGAGGTAATTGTCTTTGGTTATTGCCAAGAATCTGTTTCCTTTAAATTGGTGTGTAAATTTCTCTCACACCTCAAGTAAACACCAATAAGGGAGAGTTCACATCTCCATTTTATTTTACTTTCATCTGATCTGTCAGAAGAATAGAAAAAAAAACAGGATCCTTTAAAAAAAAACAACAGATCCTTTAAAAAATGTAAATCAAAACGGATCCTGTGCATCTGTTATGCACAGGAACAATTTTTTTTACAAGATCCTGTAAAAAATGCAGCTTGCTGAACCTTTGACATCATTTTGAGCTATTTCCATCCAAGGTTCATTTTTTAGACTCTCCCCTACAGTTAAAGACCACAAACCAGCAAGGGAAGCTGCCTGTACCAGCAGCAACAAAAACCTCATGCAATATAGTTCACAGCATTAACAGTCTTACCTTCTCAGATGGGTGGAGTCAGTCACTGTTAATTGGGGGACTGAATGATCCTTTTGGACCAACCATGGACTGTCCACCATGACAAGGGTGATCCCTTCTGGTACCTGCCCCTGCACTAAGGACACTCTAGGAACCAACAAGCCACGTTCTATCACTTTTGGATCATCAGGACATACCTCCCAAGTCTTTTTTGGAGGGACAGTCCCTATTTTTGACCCAAGTCCCTTTATCTCTCTTTGCTCCATAATTGTCCCTGATTTTGACTTGCATGTGCATTGATAAAATTGCTAAACTGCTTCATAAATGAACATGTATATTAGACCTCAAATTATATTTTATTCATGATTTAGTATAGATTTAACATTAAAATGTCGATAATCAGATTATTTTTGTGCTAATATTTAAATATATTTAAAAAAGCTGTCTCAGGAAGTGCACATGCTGTAAAATAACCTTATACAGAACCAGAACTTATACCTACCTTACTGATCCACCAACACTGCACTTTTGAGAGTACCGGGTCCCTATTGCAACAAACTTCCTGCTACACTCCCGACATGACAGGAAAGGGCTGTGAATGCTGCTCAGCCAATCAATGGCTGCAGCCATGACCCACCTGTCATGCCCTGCTCAGGTTATGTGCGGAGGTCTGCCAGGTTAGCAGCACGTGTGTAGTTTTTTGTTTTTGTTTTGGAGTTGAGCTGTATCCTCCTCCCTTCAGGTGCACTGGGTGGGGTCGTTTGTATGAGTTTAAATTACGCCCCTTCCCAGTATCCTGTGCGGGTTATAGCTTCTATCTTGCTCAGTGGAAGGAAGGAAGGAAGGAAGGAAAGAAGGATTTGCTGTATCTGCTCTGTGACAAGATAAGTTGGTTTTGATTTCTTGTGTGTGTTCTGTCTATGCTGTTAGAGAGACGCCTGCCTCCTCCAGGTCTGAGGAAGCAAGCTGTCTCTTTCCCCCTGTCACCATCTTAGGGATTTTAGGGAATCTTCAGCCTTAGGCACGGGGGCACGTTTATTCCCACCTCTAGGGTCTGAACGTGGGCACAGAAGTCTAGGGAGAGCTGGTAGGGATTTGTAAGGAGGTGACCTTTATCCCCAGCTTCTGGCCTAGACACTTTTTTGTGGATTTCTGTTGTATCTTGTATGCTGTCCAGCGTGACACCACCTCAGTCATTGATTGGTTCTTTCATACAATAAGCTGTAAGTGTTTCTCTTTGTCCACAAAGTTGAGTGGCATATGAGAGCACTGTATAAAAGTTACCAATTCCCAGAGGTCATCAGGGAGAGGAGAGATGCTGTGGGGAAACCAGCATTTATTAGGTATGTTATCTATGGCCTGAGGCCAATGAAGGTGAACGATGTGAACGGAAGCCATAGGTTCCTGTGCCCAGCTGAGAGGTGCTCATCTTGATTCATGGCAGATGCATCCCTGAACACACACGTCTGTCCAGGGGAGTGTACAGTATTTACATTTCTAGGGTTCCCCTATCCTTCTATGCAACTGCCAAATGGTTTTTATGAGGTACTGCATGGCACAAATAAATGTACATATAGCTTTGTAGATCACTCCCTGAGCATGACGAGTTGATGAAATCTGTAATCCAGTACTCTTTGCCAGTTTGTATGGAGATGCAGACTGTACAAATTCTGTATCTGTAGCAGCCTCATACCTGCAGTTATAACCATGTGGACATAGTGAGTCTGCAACAGTATTTCCCTTAGACTTTGTCTTTTTCTATAGTTAGTATTTGGGTGTTCTGCAATCACATTGCTAGTATCTGTGTCCATCAGTGGGATAGGCTGATGTTTAGATATGACCTGTACTGTACTGTGTGCCTTCCTCAGCCTGCCTGTGTAAAAGCAATTTACTTCTGTTACTCTCCAGGGCTGTGCAGAAAGCTGGTCTAAGTACCCAATCTGGATAGTTCCTATGCCTGAAATCAAAATTCCTATGGTATTGTCCAAATGGAATCCCCTTTTTATAGGGATAAATACTTTCCCACTTTAAAGTGAAACTATCACCTAGAAAATGTAGTGTTTCTACCACCCGTATGTTGGAGAGCAGGACGGGCTGAGCAGATTGATATCTAGTTTTATGTGACAAGATTCAGTATAACTTGTACTTCATTCATTAACATTCCTTCTCATTCTGGACTCTATAGTCAAGGGGACAGTCTTATTGGCATGATTGACAGCCATCTCTGTATGCACAGTCATAGAGGGAAGGCTGTCATGAGTGAATGAATAGAGTGGTAGCTTCCTGCAGATCCATCAGATCGAGGGAACGGGACCCCTATTCTCGGGAGTCTCAGCAGTCATACCCCTAGAAATCAGCTTGCTATCCCCTATCCTGTGGAGAGTGGTACAACCCCTTCAACAATGAATTTGTAGCTCTGGGTTTATGGTATATTGTTTTTTTTTTAGCTCATTTTTATGAAACCTTACATAGCTTGTACAGGGAGATACTTTTTTTCAAGCTTTACTCACCTCACCGATCTCTGTTGTTGCTGTTCTGATGCTGCTCCAGTCCCTGCTGCTCTCTAATTCCTGTTCCAGGGCTGACACACAGGAAATGGCTAGAATTGTCCACTCAGCCAGTTAGTGGCTGAGGAGGGTCACTGTTGTGGCCATTTATTGAGTGAAATGGGTTTCCAGCCATTTTATGCGTGTAGAGGTAGAACCAGAAAGTAGAGAACAGGGACTAGAGCAGAGTCAAAATGGTAATGTGTTTTGTTTATTTTTAACACATGCTGCCCCATTTTTTTAAATGATCCCCCGGACAACCCTTTTTTACTTTATGAAATGTCAGGGTCAGTATGGAGATCTTTTTAATGATCACTTTATACCAAGATGAATATTAATTTCAAGAGGACTTCCACTATGTCTAAAGGAAAGATGGTTTCACTATCTGCATAGAAAGATTTTTTATTGACTATGATAATTATGAAAATCTATGCCCTCTCCCTGGCAGATTGTTTGAATGGTTAATTAACCCAGAAATGGTATTTGATTGTTACATTTGTAATGAGGAAGAATTCTTCCTGCAAAGTTGGTCAATTGGCATTTCACATAGCTTATTTTGCTATTAATTGGAACAAAATACAAGTCTCATGCAAATAATATATATAGTCTTGGACTGTTTGGTTTCCAGTGGTATGGCTGCCTGAAACAGATGATCGATGAGAGTGACAGGTGTCAGATGCCCTGAGAATACGTCATCAATATACTGTATGTAGCCCAGATAATCCCCTTAATTCTAATAAATGCTTCTGTTACAGTATATTGAGAGTGATTTCAAACAAGTGATTTTTACTCTTTGCAGACATACTACTAACTTGGATTTTTGGCGTTTTCTGAAATATTACAGATGCTCAGTGATTTCTGTGCTTTATTCTCAACTGACTATTACCTCTGAAAATATGCACAGGGTAGAACAAAGCAAAGATCTTAAATGTCTAAGGATGATGAATGTCCTAGGAATATCATGTACTCGGTGGAAATCACATTAACAAAAACATAAGTGATGAGTTTGGAGTAATAATAGGTTTTTCGCAGTTGTATTTACTGTACTGTGAATAATAAAAGATATGTTGTTTTTTGTTTTTTTTAGCCAACTATAAAAGCACTTTAAAAATAATCTACAAATAAAAATGAGTTCTGTATTTATTATTTAGGCTTTTAAAATTCTGAAAATTATTAGCCTGGGAGTAAAAAGGCAGAAATATATTCCATTAACTCGTTTGTAACCGGGGTCACCAAGATCTTTGTGCACAGGGTAAAATTTTAACTTTGATGTATTCTACAGTTTTTTGCTTTTTTTTGTATTTTTGTTTATTAGAAAGTATTTCTTACAGCACACCGATGTTTCCTTGGAGTTTATAAGTCATACTTACTGGACCTACAATGCAATACAATGGCCTCAGAATACAATATTTTCAACATGCAATGGTCTTTTCTGACCCATCGTAAGTTGAAACTAGACTCAACATACAATGCCTCAGACTCAGATCCAACCAATCAAGGCCACTTCTCTGGTAAGTAACTGTATTAGTTGCTAGTTTTTCTGCTATTCCTGACTGTTATACGTAAGGACTTGTTTTATCTGTCTTAGTTATCTGCTTATTTTTTTTAAATTTTCATTTTATCTTTTCTTGGATGACTTTTTGGGGCTTTTGGAACCGATTACTCAAGTTGCAATGGTTTCAACATACAATGGTGGACCTGGAACCAATTAATATTGTATCTTGAGGGACCACTGTATTTACCTTTTATTTACCTACCTTGGAGGCCTCTCCTGAACCCTGCTCCTCAACTTGTTGAGGGGTTGTTGTAGTTTCAATCACTGATGACACCTCTACATGTACAACTGAACTCAGAAAGAGCAAAGGCTCATTCATATGTCAGTGTTTTGGTTAGTGATTTCTATCAGTGATTGTGAGCCAAAACTAGTATTGGAGCTTCCACAGACATAAAGTATAAAGGAAAGATCTGGTCCTGCTCTGTGTTTAGATCCGCACCTGTTTTTGGCTCACAATCACTGATGGAAATCACTGATCAAACATTGACTGTGTGAATGAGGCATAAGGGGCACATTTATTAAGACCGGCGTTTTAGACGTTGATCTTAATAAGTCCCTGAGCTGATGGTGGATTGCCGAAGTTATGTAGAGGCGCAGGCCTCTACATAACTTCGGTGTATCCACCACCAATTCTAAATATAAGACAGCTTCCATTTCAATGGGGCCGCAAAAGATGTGGACAGCACACTATGTGTTGTCCCATCCATTGCTCTGTTCCATGGCCGACAAGAATAGGCATTTCAATAATGGGCCGCCTGTTCTGAAATTTGCAGACCGCAAAACATGGCGCAGTCATGTGAATGCACCCTAACTGTCAAAATTTTTAACAGTAGATATGGCTGGTGTCAATTGAAAAATGGAGCTGAGCACGTGCAATCACCTCAGCAAGGTGGACAGATAAATAAGCAAAAGAACAAACAGCCGGTGGCACTATAAAGATACAATTTATTGTATAACTCAGTGGCTATACTACATTTTTTATTACGTAATGTTACAAAAGTATTCAGATCCAGGTGATCATTTAAAAAATGTTGAACATTTTTTGTGGGACAAACCTTTAAGTATAACAAATTACTATTGCTTGTCAGAAACACTTGGAGACATCATTTCATAATAATAAAAATCTTTGTATATCCATTATTTAAATGAGTTGACTCATCTCATACTTTTAGAGCATATTGCTAGAAGTGTGACCCACACCTATCTCTAAAACGGAGCCTGCAAAGAGAAGAAGAGCAGACCACGCATGTGTAGCTTCCCTCTATTAATTTTTATGGGAGGGCCAAAAATAGCAAAGTGGCTTGCTTAGCTTTTTCGAAAGTCCCATAGAAATTATGGGGAGTACACCATGCAGGCACGGCCACTGCTTCATTAATTTCTATGCGGCTGACTGAAATAGTCTAGACAGTAGTATAGAAATGAATTGTGGGTGGTTGAGCATGTGCGGTGCACTAAACTTCTCTTTATGGGTTCTGTTTTAGAGATAGGTGCCTGTCAGACATTAGGGGTGTATCTTGCTACTAGTGATCTAATGAGTAGCCTGTTTAACATGATAATTGTCCTACGTAATTGGAATCTGTCGGCCAGGTTACTGCCGAATTTATCATTTTGCAGAGGAGTAACTGGAAGCTGATAGGCCCCAATGCAAAATTTGTAATAGAACCAGCCCCCCCCCACCCCCCTACCATTAGCTGTGTTCAAAAGTCCCATGCAAGAGCGCTCACTACTGTTATGGAAAATAGCCAAGTCGACTATTTGGGGACCTCCCATTGTGGTGAGCTCTCATGCATAGTTGCTCTCCATTCACTTTGAGGGGCTTGTTCTGGACATAGGAGTGGGTGCCAGAAGTGGGGCCTGCTCCTCTTGATATGCCATCAATGTTCAGGATGGGCCAACCAAAGGTAATTAATGGTAAAAGATGCCAGGTGAGAGCAGGTCACCTTGGCCAGTTGTTTCTGTAAATCCAATAGACATCCATGGACTGAGCCACGTACATGATGATCTCCCTGACTTCTCCTCCTATATGGCAAAAAAACTTTTCACACAACAGGTGAGAGACATTTATGGCAGAGCCTGTTATTTCAAAATTACCCACTTTAAATGGAAAACATTTTACAAATATACATGATGAAATGTTACTAAGGAAAAAAAGATTTTTTTTCCCCATTTTTTTTGTTAATCGTAAGCAGAGAAAAATGTATTCCACAGTACAATACACTGAATGGGATTTTAATGAATTGCCAGGACTTTGTACATTGCTTTAGTAACATTACCATAAAGATTTTCATTTCTCTACTTAAAATATGCAGAAATTCAATTCAAAGGGGCTGAAAGCAAGCCAACTAGTTAGCTACTGTATGTGGTTGATAAATATAAAATTCTTGGAATGGTAGAAACTGAGTAAATTACAATCCCTTCTGTGGTGTATAAAGATGAAACAAAGTATTTGCATTATACAATGTTAAAAAGACAATAATTAATGATCATTCTGTCAAAGTGTGTTAAAAAAGAGGGATACTAGTCATAGTAATTTATATAAAAGTTAGGTGAGCAGTTTGTCCCCAAATATGACATTCAGTTTGGAAAAGGAATTAGGGGTTGTTTAGTAGTGCTTAGCGTGAATATTTGAAAAGTGTATTTTTATCGCGAATATCGGCACTTCGAGAATTCGTGAATATTTAGAATATAGTGCTATATATTCGTAATGACGAATATTCGTTGTTGTTTTTTAACACAGTACACATCAGGTGATCATCCCTCCCTTCTTCTAGCTTGTGGGCCAATGAGAAGGCTTTGTCACAGCTTAGCAACATCCCTAGCAACCAATAGAAAAGTTGCCTACCCCACGGCAGTATTTCGCGCGAATTAAGCAAATAATACATTGCAGATTTTCACAATCAAGAATATAATCTCGAATTCATGAATTCACGAATATATGACGAATATTCTAAATATTTAAAATTCTAATATTGCCCCTGCCGCTCATCACTCTTGTTTAGTTCCATGTGAGATTCAATGTTTCTAGGGGAGAGTTAGGTTGGGTATATAGCTTGCTAATAAAACATGGCATCTTTTATACAGACTTCTTACATGATAAACCTGTGTATATTGCTGTATTGCGATACATTGGAATACATGGCCCATTTAACCACTTCAGCCCCCAGTGCTTAAACACCCTGAAAGACCAGGCCACTTTTTACACTTCTGACCTACACTAATTTCACCATTTATTGCTCGGTCATGCAACTTACCACCCAAATGAATTTTACCTCCTTTTCTTCTCACTAATAGAGCTTTCATTTGGTGGTATTTCTTTGCTGCTGACATTTTTACTTTTTTTTGTTATTAATCGAAATTTAACGATTTTTTTGCAAAAAAATGACATTTTTCACTTTCAGTTGTCAAATTTTGCAAAAAAAACTACATCCATATATAAATTTTGCTCTAAATTGATTGTTCTACATGTCTTTGATAAAAAAAAAATGTTTGGGTAAAAAAAAAATGGTTTGGGTAAAAGTTATAGCGTTTACAAACTATGGTACAAAAATGTGAATTTCCGCTTTTTGAAGCAGCTCTGACTTTCTGAGCACCTGTCATGTTTCCTGAGGTTCTACAATGCCCAGACAGTACAAACACCCCACAAATGACCCCATTTCGGAAAGTAGACACCCTAAGGTATTCACTGATGGGCATAGTGAGTTCATAGAACTTTTTATTTTTTGTCACAAGTTAGCGGAAAATGATGATTTTTTTTTTTTTCTTACAAAGTCTCATATTCCACTAACTTGTGACAAAAAATAAAAACTTCCATGAACTCACTATGCCCATCAGCGAATACCTTGGGGTCTCTTCTTTCCAAAATGGGGTCACTTGTGGGGTAGTTATACTGCCCTGGCATTCTAGGGGCCCAAATGTGTGGTAAGGAGTTTGAAATCAAATTCAGTAAAAAATGACCTGTGAAATCCGAAAGGTGCTCTTTGGAATGTGGGCCCCTTTGCCCACCTAGGCTGCAAAAAAGTGTCACACATCTGGTATCCCCGTACTCAGGAGAAGTTGAGGAATGTGTTTTGGGGTGTATTTTTACATATACCCATGCTGGGTGAGAGAAATATCTTGGTCAAATGCCAACTTTGTATAAAAAAATGGGAAAAGTTGTCTTTTGCCAAGATATTTCTCTCACCCAGTATGGGTATATATAAAATGACACCCCAAAACACATTCCCCACCTTCTCCTGAGTACGGAGATACCAGATGTGTGACACTTTTTTGCAGCCTAGGTGGGCAAAGGGGCCCATATTCCAAAGAGCACCTTTCGGATTTCACAGGTCATTTTTTACAGAATTTGATTTCAAACTCCTTACCACACATTTGGGCCCCTAGAATGCCAGGGCAGTATAACTACCCCACAAGTGACCCCATTTTGGAAAGAAGACACCCCAAGGTATTCCGTGAGGGGCATGGCGAGTTCCTAGAATTTTTTATTTTTTGTCACAAGTTAGTGGAAGATGAGACTTTGTATGAAAAAAAATAACAACTTTTCCCATTTTTTTTATACTAAGTTGGCATTTGAAGATATTTATCTCACCCAGCATGGGTATATGTAAAATGACACCCCAAAACATATTCCCCAACTTCTGCTGAATACGGCGATACCACATGTGTGACACTTTTTTGCAGCCTAGGTGGGCAAAGGTGCCCAAATTCCTTTTAGGAGGGCATTTTTAGACATTTGGATACCAGACTTCTTCTCACGCTTTGGGGCCCCTAAAATGCCAGGGCAGTATAAATACCCCACATGTGACCCCATTTTGGAAAGAAGACACCCCAAGGTATTCAATGAGGGGCATGGCGAGTTCATTGAAAAAAAAATTTTTGGCACAAGTTAGCGGAAATGGATTTTTTGGATTTTGTTCTCACAAAGTCTCCCTTTCCGCTAACTTGGGACAAAAATTTCAATCTTTCATGGACTCAATAAGCCCCTCAGCGAATACCTTGGGGTGTCTTCTTTCCAAAATGGTGTTATTTGTGGGGTGTTTGTACTGCCCTGGCATTTGAGGGTCTCCGCAATCATTACATGTATGCCCAGCATTAGGAGTTTCTGCTATTCTCCTTATATTGAGCATACGGGTAATGATATATTTTTTTTCCGTTCAGCCTCTGGGCTGAAAGAAAAAAATGAACGGCACAGATTTCTTCATTCGCATCGATCAATGTGGATGAAAAAATCTCTGCCAAAAAAAGAAAAAGGAGGGGAAAGGCGTCTGCCAGGACATAGGAGCTCCGCCCAACATCCATACCCACTTCAGCTCGTATGCCCTGGCAAACCAGATTTCTCCATTCACATCAATCGATGTGGATGAATAAATCATTGCCGGGATTTTTTTTTTTATATATACAAAGTGTTTGCCAAAGTATATGAACACCGCCACCTCCTCAGCTCATATGCCTCGGCAAACGTATCTTTTACTGCAGAGGAGAAATTTCGTCTTGCAGCGCCGCATACACCGACTTGCATGTAATCTGACAGCAGCGCAATGCTTCTGTCCGAATGCACATCAGTGCTGCAGCTGGTCGATCGGTTGGTCCACCTGAAAGGTAAAAAAAACAAAACAAAAAAGAAAAAACCAGGCCGCAAAGCAATAACTTTATTAACTGTTGAACAGAACATAGAAACTTTTTTTAAACTTTTTTAACTGAACGTTTAACTTTTTTACTTACCGGTATTTTTTTTTTGTTTAGTTTTTTTTACCTTTATAGAACAAACCTCTCCTTCCCCATGGGACAATGTGCAAAGCGCAAATCGCCCAAAGATGTCGCGAAGTACGTTATGCACTTTATCCCAGGTGAAAGGAGAGGTTTGCAGCAGCTGTGAGTGAATGGGCCCTAATAGCCCTGTGTGCCTGTCCTGGTGAGATGTGATCCCTATGCTAGGTGTACCTGTGTGTGGTACTTCCGGAAACACTCTCCATAGCATAGGGCAGGGTGGTCAGCACAGTCAGGACAGAAATAGCGGGTGTCACGCCTTATTCCACTCCTGCTACAGACACGACATCTTTTTCGGGGTGACGGTTGGGTTGAGGTACCAGGAACGACACTGGGGAAATGTCGCTCGTGTAGACGGCTAACTACACTGGTGGATGGGGCCACGGAACCTCCTGGGTAAAGGAGGTTCTCGATGATCTCTTCCTGGAATTTGAGGAAGGATCCTGTTCTCCCAGCCTTACTGTAGAGAACAAAACTATTGTAGAGCGCCAATTGAATTAAATATACAGACACCTTCTTATACCAGCGTCTGGTTCTGCGGGAAACTAAATACGGAGACAACATCTGGTCATTGAAGTCCACCCCTCCCATGAGCGCATTATAGTCGTGGACACAGAGGGGCTTTTCAATGACACGGGTTGCTCGCTCAATTTGGATTGTCGTGTCTGCGTGAATGGAGGAGAGCATGTAAACGTCACGCTTGTCTCTCCATTTCACCGCGAGCAGTTCTTCGTTACACAAGGCAGCCCTCTGCCCCCTTGCAAGACGGGTGGTTACAAGCCGTTGGGGGAAGCCCACGCGACTAGTTCGCGCGGTGCCACAGGCGCAAATCCGTTCTAGAAACAAATGCCTAAAGAGGGCCACACTTGTGTAGAAATTGTCCACATAAAGATGGTACCCCCTGCCGAATAAGGGTGACACCAAGTCCCAGACTGTCTTCCCACTGCTCCCCAGGTAGTCAGGGCAACCGCCCGGCTCCAGGGTCTGATCTTTTCCCTCATAGATCCGAAATTTGTGGGTATAGCCTGTGGCCCTTTCACAGAGCTTATACAATTTGACCCCATACCGGGCACGCTTGCTTGGGATGTATTGTTTGAAGCCAAGGCGCCCGGTAAAATGTATTAGGGACTCGTCTACGCAGATGTTTTGCTCAGGGGTATACAAATCTGCAAATTTCAGGTTGAAATGGTCTATGAGGGGCCGAATTTTGTGGAGCCGGTCAAAAGCAGGGTGGCCTCTGGGACGGGAGGTGGTGTTGTCGCTAAAGTGCAGGAAACGCAGGATGGTCTCAAATCGTGTCCTGGACATAGCAGCAGAGAACATGGGCATGTGATGAATTGGGTGCGTTGACCAATATGACCGCAATTCATGCTTTTTTGTCAGGCCCATGTTGAGGAGAAGGCCCAAAAAAATTTTAAGTTCGGAAACTTGGACTGGTTTCCACCGGAAAGGCTGGGCATAATAGCTTCCCGGGTTAGCGGTTATAAATTGTGTGGCATACTGGTTGGTCTCTGCCACGACTAAGTCCAAGAGCTCCGCAGTCAAGAACAGCTCAAAAAATCCCAGGGCCGAACCGATTTGAGCCGTCTCAACCCGAACTCCAGACTGGGCGGTGAAAGGGGGAACTACTGGTGCGGCTGAAGTTGGTGACTGCCAATCAGGATTTGCCAGCACCTCAGGGACTCTAGGGGCTCTACGGGTCTGTCTTTCCATTATACCTTATCTCTGTGAAGGCTTCACTACAGGTTTTGGCTCACAATTAGAGTTGAGTGAACCCGACTTTAGGGTTTTTGGCACCCGGACCCGAACATTTACGTAAAAGTTTGGGTTCGGTGTTCGGCGATTTTTTTGCTAAGCAGCCAATCAACAAGCGTAATACTACTTGCCCCAAAAGGCCATTACAGCCATGCCTACTATTGGCATGGCTGGGATTGGCCAACTGCAGCATGTGACCCAGCCTCTATTTAAGCTGGAGTCACGTAGTGCCGCCCGTCACTCTGCTCGGATTAGTGTAGGGAGAGGCTGCAGCTGCTGTGAGGGAGAGATCAGGGAGAAATCTTATCAAGAACTGGTTTATGTACTCAGCGATCTACAGAAAAAGCGTTTTGTGGGTGCAGTGCACAATTTTTTTAAGCCTGCGACGGGGTAACTATTGCACGTGCCACCGTACCAGCTTCAACTGCCCTTCTGGTGCTCGCTACTTCACCAGGTTGTAGGGCAGTGCTGGTACTAGGTCCAGGAAGGGCTGCGCTGCTGGTGTATGCCTCACCACGTGATCCGGCAGCGACAGCCCCACTCTGCTGCTCTTGAAGCGGATCCTGCGTAACCTGTGGTCTAGCGACATGGGGCTGGGTATGCCTGGTGCTGCCAGGGACCTCCACCTCCTCGTCCGAACTTTGGGTCAGAGAGCCACTGCTTTCCACAGGTTCATATTTTGACCCGCTAGATTCGTCAGATGAGGGTTCCCACTCCTCATCCGACTGGGTCAGAATCCTGTAGGCCTCTTCAGAAGAATACCCCCTGTTTGACATTTTGGACTACTAAATTTAGGGGTATTCCCTGAGACTACCCAAGAAAAAAAGCAAACCTGTCTTACAAAGGGGAGGCTAGCGAAGTACCGGTCGCCGCTGCGGTTGATAAAAAATATCAAAACTGATTTTTTTATCGCCGCAGTGCGTGTAAAATGAATGTGCAGTGATCAAAAAATATATATTTTTTGTCACTGCGGTGGGGCGGGCGTGGGTGAACGCACGTGTGGGCGACCGATCAGGCCTGATCGGGCAAACACTGCGTTTTGGGTGGAGGGCGAACTAAAGTGACACTAATACTATTATAGATCTGACCGTGATCAGTTTTGATCACTTACAGATACTATAAAAGTACAAATGCTGATTAGCGATACGCTAAACAGCGAATAAAAGTGACTGCGGTGCGGTGGGGTGGGCGCTAACTGACGCTAACTACCTAACCAAGGGGCCTAAACTATCCCTAAAACCTAACAGCCAATACCAGTGAAAAAAAAAAAGTGACAGTTTACACTGATCACTTTTTTTCCTTTCACTAGTGATTGACAGGGGCGATCAAAGGGGTGATCAAAGGGTTAATTGGGGTGCAGGTGGGTGATCTGGGGCTAAGGTGTAGTGTTGGTGCTACTCACAGTTCAGTCTGCTCCTGTGCTGGATCCAACCGACGAAAAGGACCAGCACAGGAGCAGACAAGCCATATAACAGATCATATTTACTAATATGATCTGTTATATGACTTTGGATTGGATTTTTTGAAAATCGCCAGCCTGCCAGCCAATGATCGTTGCTGGCAGGCTGGTGACGAAATACTTCTTTTAATTTTGCCGGCCCGCGATGTGCATGCGCGGGCCGGCTTTGAGCGAAATCTCGCGTCTCGCGAGATGACGCGTATATGCGTGACTCTGCGCAGCGCTGCCACCTCCGGAACGCAATCCTGCGTTAGGCGGTCCGGAGGTGGTTAAATGCATTAACAATGGTTTCCAATTCTGTGTCATATGAATCCAGACAAGTCACTGTACACGTCACTGACTGAGTGTTAAGACCCTCAACAATTGCTAGAACAAGAAGAAAGAAGCACTTGCATATGAAACTCTTTCTGAAGCGAGGAGAGAGAGCATGATATTTGTGCATTTTTCATTATAGTGATTGGTGGGGATCATAGCACTCAGACCCCAGCGATCAAAACTTTTCAATTGTCTCTATGACACATCAAATGTTTTATGAAAACTCAATGACCCTGTAAGACATTGCAAGGGCTGTCTCAGATTTTTATTTATCTTGGACAACCCCTTTAAGTAAAAAGAAGTTGCACTTAGTTTCAGTTTGAAATCTCCATTCCCTCATTTTCGGTTTCAGAATTTTCAGTGTCCTTTTCTGAAATGCATGCAGCATATTGAAGTCTGTGTGTGCAGCTTTCTGCTGTCTTCACTAACTCTGGACTGATTTCCCCTTATGCAGCTCAAGAGGGATTTTCTTTTCCAAAAATTATATTTTTGAGTGTGCACTTCTATAGACTATAGATGGGTTTGCTAAGGTTTTGGGTGAAACCAGGTTAGGATAGTTAACATTTTTGACATTCTCTATTTAACCAAACTATTATGCATTTAGTACACCCTGCTCTTTTGGGTTTAGTGGAATTTTGGGTTGATTTTTCTTACTCATAATTATGTTTTTCCCTTTGAACATCAAAATTTTTTCTAACATTAACCCTAGTGTTGGGCGAATCGAAGTATCAGAAGTGGATTTTTAAGGAAAAATTCTGTTCGCCAAGAAGCTGAATTTCCTTGCACTTCATGGTAACAAATCAATTTATCCTAAAACGTTGGCTGAAAATAAAAAAAAGTTGGTGAAGAGGTCAGCTATGATGCCACTGTGCGCGGCCAGCGTGATCACGTGGTGAAGTCATCATGCTCACTGCAGTTCCCTTGGCGGGTTTTCTTCAATCAATATATATATATATATATATATATATATATACATATATTTATTTTTTACCCTAGATTAACCCCTGAGGAGAAAAATTTGAATCTTAGATGCCATGATCAGCGTTGAACATGGCATCTGAGGGATTACATGACGGGGGGTGGTGCGATCACTGTTACCCATCATTGCGCCAGCTCCATATAAGAAAAAGCGATTCCTGGCGAAGTAATTCGTAGCGACTCATATTTCTTGACGACGTTCAGCAGAGCTGCCGAATCTAATTTTTCAAAACTTCGCTCTTCTCAAATGAACACACCATTGCCCCTTAATATATTTGGTTTTTCAAGTATGGGCCCAAGAGCTAATTCATTACGCATGTTATATTGAGCAGATTATATTGCTACAGCAATTTTATGAGGTGGGAGCAAATGATGGTAAAACTACATTTCAGCACCCAAATTCACAGGGTAGCAGGTGCAAAGGAGCATAAAGCTCCCAATGATAGGCTACAATGAATATCATAATAATAATAATAATCTTTAGCGCCAACATATTCCGCAGCGCTTTACAGTTCAGGGGTTCATGTACAAACAGTCATAAATAACATAGCAACAGACGAGTAAATAATTACAAGAGGAATGAGGACCCTGCTCGCAAGAACTTACAATCTATGAGATAGGGGTGACTCAAAAGGTAGAAGTGCTTGTTTTGTACAATGGTCCAGCCATCTTGGGAGAATAGGGGAGCAGATATAAAGCTGCATGAGCCGGTCAGAAGCCAATACATGAAAATTGGGGTAGGATTTAAGAAACCACTGAACCACTAAGTTTAAGACGTGGGCTAGGCATGGGATGTGTGTGAGCTTGCCGAGCTCCAAAACTGCCACCAAGTTACGGCCATTATCAGACACAACCATGCCTGGTTCTCGGTTGAGTGGCGAGAGCCACAGCTCAGTTTGGTCTCTTATCCCCTGCCACAGTTCTGCGGCGGTGTGCTGTTTGTCCCCTAAGCAAATCAACTTCAGCACGGCCTGTTGCTGCTTCCCCACTGCAGTGCTACACTGCTTCCAGCTACCGACTGATGAATGACTTGTGCTGCACGTGGATAATTTGGAGGTGGAAGTGGAGGAGGAGGCAGAGGAGGAGAAGTGGGGGTTGGAGCCACTAACGTAGGTGGTGGCGGAAACCCTTATGGAATTAGGGCCTGCAAACATTGGCGTCGGTAGCACCAGTGCCATCCCAGGGTACGACTCACTTCCGGCCTCCACAACATTCCCCCAGTGTGCCGTCAGGGAAATGTAGCTTCCCTGGCCGAAGGCACTTGTCCATGTGTCCATGGTTAAGTGGAGCTTCCCAGTAACTGTGTTGGTCAGGGCACGTGTGATTTTATGGGACACATGTTGGTGGCTGGGGACTGCTTAACGCGGGACGGCCACCGACATCAGGCTGCGGAAGGCCTCAGTGTCCACAAGCCTAATTGGCAACATTTCCAGGGCCAGCAATTTGGGAAGCTGCGCATTTAGTGCTATGGCCTGTGTGTGGGGGGCTGGGTATTTGCGCTTGCGTTCAAATGCCTGGGGTAAGGACATTTGGACGCTGCGCCGGGACACGAAAGTGGATGTGGTCGCTGATGGTGCTTGCGAAGGTCCAGATGCAGGGTGGGAGGCATCCGGGCCTGCACCTTCGACAGGGTATTAGCCAGCACGTAACACAGGGGAAGAGGAGGCAGTGGTGTGACCCGCAGACACAGATTGTGGACCCAGGCATTCGGCCCACCTATTGCGGTGCTTTGATGCCATGTGGCGGATCATGGTGGTGGTGTTGTGGTTGCTAGTGTTCACGCCCCTGCTCATTTTTATATGGCACAGGTTGCAAATTAGAATTCTTTTGTCGCCCGCACCTTCCTCAAAAAAGCGCTAGACTGCGGAACACCTACCCCTTGGCAAGGGAGATTTCCGCAAGGGGGTGCTCCGGGGAACAGTTGTGGGCCTGTTAGGTGTGGCACGCCTTCTCCATTTTGCCACCCCACTTCCTCTTCTAGCATGTTGCGGTACAGCAGATCCCTCCCCCTCTGTACTGCTGTCCTCGCTTGGCTTTCCATCTTCCCAGGTTGGGTCAGTGACTTCATCGTCCACCACCTCCTCTTCCACTTCCTCACTCTGCTCATCCTCCTGACTTGTTTACCTAACCACTACCTCAGTGATTGACAACTGTGTCTCATCCTCAACCTCTTGAGACAGTAAATACCATTGAGTTATTGGCATTTGGCAACTGTGTCTCATCATCATCCACCTAATTAAACAGTAATTGCCATTCATCACCGTCATCTTCTTGTGATTGTGGATGCTCAAGAGTGGATCACAAGAGCTGTCCCTCTTCAAGTGTGCTTGGCGAGAGGGACAAATCAAGGAACGGCGCTGAAAAGAGCTCCTCGAATATCCGAGTGTGGGATTACATGTTTGCCCAGATTCTCCATGGTGGGAGGAAGGAGGATCAGGGTGAGGAGTGGGTTGAGCAGACTCTTGGCTACTGAGACTGGACTTGGTGGAAGACAGGGAGGGGGGGGATCTTCGGATCCGTCTGTATAAAAGTAACCTACGGCCACGGATCACGGACACGGATGCCAATCTTGTGTGCATCCGTGTTCTTTCACGGACCCATTGACTTGAATGGGTCCGTGACCCGTTGTCTATCAAAAAAATAGGACAGGTCATATTTTTTTGACGGACAGGATACACGGATCACGGTCTCGGCTGCAAAACGGTGCATTTTCCGATTTTTCCACGGACCCATTGAAAGTCAATGGGTCCGCGAAAAAAAATGGAAAACGGCACAATGGCCACGGATGCACACAACGGTCGTGTGCATGAGGCCTAAGAAGGAGCCGAACATGTGTCATCGGGTGCTATATAGCACCCAATGACGCATTCCGGACACCCAATCACTGTAATGCTATCAGCCAACATAGTTATGGCATTACAGTGAGGGCAGTACTTACCTGCGGCCAATAAATGTGTGGGGCGGAGACTCGAGCATTGAGTGTTCGGCCGAGCATGCTATATCATCACTAATAATGTCATGTAGGCCCATTGTCTATGGCTACATTTTACCTTATTCGCAAAAGGTTAATAAGGCTCAGTTCACACATTGTTTTGCCAGTTCATGAGGATTTACTGTATTTTTGATCACAGGAATAGCACAGACTACAATTCTATTCTTGATGACGGATACTTGAAGGTCTTTATTAGAAGTGAATGGTGTCTGCTATCCTGAACCTGACATAACTATCATAGCTCTGTACAATACAGAAGAGCTGATGATATTGTGAACAGATTTGTTAGCACAAACAATAGTACAAACAGTTCTCCTATCTCTCATTGCAGATCTGTAAGCCCTCCTTCTACTGTATTGTAATAGAGCATATATCAATATTTCAACGTTCTCCTTGCTATTTTGCTTAAATTCAAGAATCTGTTATATTACCTGCCCAGCAAGGGAAGAAAACTATGCCTGTGGTTTTCCTTTGTTACTTTGCATCGTTCATTCTGTTGAACTGTGGCATCAGATTTTTAGACCAGCTGCTCACCTTCTGTGACTATAAATTGGGTTGTAATTCCAAAAATAGCAGTGCTGACGTACTGAATTACATAACTACTATATTCTAAAGAACCCAACGTACCATTCATCACAATAATATCTGAATAATTTTGTGAAGGATGCTGCATTTGCGTAATTTAGAAGGCAAATGTACGTTATATTATCTGCATATCCTTGACAGTTATGTCACATCATTTGAAATTTGGCAGTTAAGGTTATGATTGTCATAAAAATGTTCTTTATTTTACTAGTATAAGTGGTTACACTATGTACAGCAGGCTGGATTTCCAGCCTGCATTTGTGGGAGGGGCATAGGGTACTTAGCCGGCCGCACGGCCTCCCCAAGGTGTCGGCATCGAGTGGTGCTCGTATTGCGGTGACGTCATCCGAGTGCGACTTCCGGTTCCGGCCTCCCTACATCGACGAGCAGAAGCGCCGGCGGCGGCGGTACTCTTCTCCTGCGCGGCGGTTATTGTGGTAAGCTGCAATCGGTCCCGTGTCACACCGTCGCTCCTCCGCATGTCCGGGCGCCCACCGCCAGCTTCACTTCCCCCCCAGCACGTCTCTGCTCACCGCGCTTCCTCCGCACGCATGCATAGCCGCACCGGCTGATCCCCGGTCGGCCTCACATACTTTCACGGCTGCGGTAGGTGAGCATACAGGGGCCACGGGCGGCTGCAGCGGGGTCCCTGCCATTAGAGCGCAGCAGAGTTTCAACCGACACAGACCGCTTCTCCCAGCCGACGCTTCTGCGGGGGGCGCCGCGCGTCTCCTCCTCCCTCATGCAGGTCGCATCACCGGTGTCAGAGTCGGAGGGAGCAGCAGACGGGGACGCAGAGAGCTGCGCTTCCCCTGTGGATGGGTCGGCTCTCTGCCTCAGTGTAGGCGCAGCTCCGTAGTCTGCCAGCAGTCGCCTGCGGGGTCAGGGCCTGCTGAGGCGCACCTTCACTCCGAAGACGAGAGGCCCCTCGGCCACCCCTGGGCCCCACTCAGAGACAGCGTGCGTGGGGATGGGGTGCCAGGGTCCTCTGCTCGGGCCGGATCCGCTCCGCCACGGCTCCCCCAGGTCCTGGTACTTTTCCACAAAAAAAAAAAAAAAACTTTCCGTCCAGCTCTGTCGCATGCTCATGTTTTCCTTGCTTTCTTTGCCTGGCCCGCCATGTATTCATTTCCTGTTTTCACACTGTTACGTTCAGGTTCTCGTCGGGTCCTGCTGCCTTATCCGTTCAGGTTCTCTTCATGTCCTGTCGCCTGATCCGTTCAGGTTCTCTTCGTGTCCTGTCGCCTGATCTGTTCAGGTTCTTTTCGTGTTGCTTCATAACTGTTGGATGGTTTGGGTGGACCTGCGCACCTAGATCATTATCATTAGGGTGACAAAAAGTTTTCTGATTGTCCTAACATAGTATTCAATAACCTTTCTATACAGTTTGTCATGTAAACTAATTTGCATAATTGTGGGCATATGCAAATTAGTAGAATCTGCTTGTTTTTCCGCTGAAACACCATTTGCATGGAAAATTTGTGATAAAAATTCACGATTAGAATATTTGTGATCAACACTATGCATGAACAGCGCTATTTATTGGATTCATAGTCTTTTGAAAAGACTCTGAATCCAATAGATGGTGCTGGTCATGACTCATGGTTTCATAGTCTTTTTTTTTAATACTTTTTTTTTAGGTTTTGATATAATTTGCACATTTACATTCAAAGGTACATATTGGATCAAATTACAGGTCATATTCCTTTTTTACAGATATGTGCAGTGAAAAAAAAGATAAAACACATATAAACAGTGCAATAATCCTTTCCCTAAACATTTCCCTTCCCCCCCTAACCCTCCCTCCCTTCTATACAGGTGATGTGGCTTAAAGTTTTATTTTTATTAAAGGTATTCCTGGAGGTGTACAGTGTCTCATTTCGGAGTTCATGTGGATTTATGGTCGTGTAGTCTCATGGTAGTGCGTCTTTATGTAAGTATTGATGATACTTTATATGTTATTGGTTTCATAGTCTTATGACAAGACTATCAATCCAATAGATGGCGCTGTTCATGACTCATGACTCATGAACAGCGCCATATATTTGTTTCATAGTCTTATGGCAAGACTATCAACCCAATAGATGGCGCTGTTAATGAGTAGTGTAGATCACAAATATTCGAATCGCAAATGTTTATCGCAAATGTCTTTCCCATATGCCCATGTTTATGCAAATGAGTTTACATGACAAAACTGTATAGAAAGGTTATTAAATATTATGTTAGGACAATCAGAAAACTTTTTGGCACCCTAATGATAATGATCTAGGTGCGCAGGTTTACCCAAACCATCCAACAAATATGAAGCAACTTTGAGGCCTACTGGCTCTCAGTCAAACGAGAGCTGGTTTTGAATGTCTCATAGTGCAAAAAGCTGCCATTGTAAGGTGTGCTGACTGTATCTGTCTCATGGATAGGTTGTTGGCTTGCACATACCCAGCTTTTGGCAAATAGCCTTTGTGTGGTTGTCTATTGTATGTCATAGGTAATGGGAGTTCAAGATGCATACAGGCATCCTCCCCATGCTGTTTCCAAACCATTTTGGTGGTGTTTCCATCAATTTCTAACCTTTTTCTGTGAACCAGGCATCCTTTCCTCTTCAGAGGAGGGGGTGCCTGGTTTAATGCTCGGGTTATCACATTGATTTCCATTGTGCTTGGGTGCTCTTTAGAGCACCCGAGCATCTCGATGTGTTCGGCCTGAGCACTTTGGTGCTCGATCAACACTACAGAGCATTACATTTCCTCTGCTAGCTTGCCTTCTTCATATAGTGCGTCAAAATGTAATCTCTTTCCCAGGTGAGGCATATGTACCCAGCATCCCAAAAGATTAAAAAAAAAACGAACGTGATTCATTTTCTTCCATTGCTTTATTTTCCAGTTATGATGCTTATGTGTCCATGCTAGGCGCTTCTGCTCTGGCAGTGGAAAGTGAATTCAGGCTCGACACAATAGTGGGCCCCAAATCTCCAGCGATAGATGACCTATTTGTAGCTGACTTTGAGCCAATCACTTGCCATTATTGTCTATTGTTTATAGGTTTATTCCCAAATCTATCAAATTTTCCACAAAATATCCCCAACCCTTACAATATGCATGGAAAATGCATGAAATATAGAACATAAAACCCTAGCAATTGTTCTGGAAAATCAAATCTGCTATCTATGGAGAAATACAACCACAAAAACATTGCCTATGATTGTCTTTGTTTTAATACCATGTGCAAAAACTTTAAATAATAGAGCAAAACAAGAAAATTAGTAGGCATATCATGGAAAATTCCATTGCCTAGTTGCACTTAATTCAAAAAGCTTTGAAATTACATATATTTATAGAAAAGACAACTGATGTGTACTAAGTGATTTTATGTTTCCATTTAGAGATGTCAATGACAGAAGGAAAAATATTATAATTTTGGCAAATAAATTTGAAATGCAAAAATGAAATATAAATGTGACAGTCGACTTCAGACTTACTGTAAGGAATTACTGCTGCTTTATTCAGCCGATTTGTCCTTTTTAGACATAGATGAAAGGCAACTGATGTGCAATTAGTGATGAGCGGCAGGGGCAAATTTGCGATATTTTGCGAATATTTGGTAGAATATTCGTCATATATTCACGAATTTGCGAATTCGAGATTAATTTCTTGATAGCGAAAAATCTGCAGTGTAATATTCGCGTAATGCACGGGAAATACAGGTGTGGGTGCTGTCTCTCTCAGAACTGCAAAATACTGCATACAAGGGCTGCTGGGAAGGTTTTTATATAGAAAGGGGTAGGCAACTTTCCTATTGGTTGCTAGGGATGTTGCTAAGCTCAGACAAAGACATTGCAGCCTTCTCATTTGCCCACAAGCAAGAAAGGAGGTTACAGATGAAAAAGAAAATCTAGAATATTCAAAATTACAAATATATATCACTATATTCTAAATATTCACGAATTCTCGAAGTGCCGATATTCACGATTAATATTCGCTATTCAAATATTCGCACTCAACACTACAGATATAGCATCGCTAGCGCTCCCTTCAGAATCGCGGCAGCGCAAAGCGATTTCCAATTCAATTAGCAAACCCGAATCGCGTAAATAGCCATTGAGAAAATTCAGGGTGCAATGTTGGTTTGTGAACACCAGATGGCGCATGGAACTACAGTCAGTTAGTTAGTTCCCGTGCGCTATACAGTAAATATCAAAGTTTTGCTGTGGAGATAGGAGTACTGTAGCTGGCAAGGTTTATTCCATTACAGAAGTCCCGCATAAAGTACTGTAAACTGATCGCCAGTCCAAATTTGCACCATTTTCAGGATTAATTTATGAATAATTAAAACAACCAGAAGCGCTGAATGGAACCATACAAAGGGGAGTACAGCTGTCACATCTCATGGACATTTGGATGCGCTGCAAACATCAGAGCAATGGGAGCGCACAGCATCTCTGTACACACTGATGCTGTGCGCTCCAGGGCACCAGCAGTGAAAGGGTCTCCAGCAGGAATCCTGTGCCCTGGAGAGCTGGCAGAGCCATGACCTGTGACCACCAGCCTCACCCACTGCACATCATAAGGATGACTAATGACAGCACATCCTAAGGCTGGCAGACACACACTACACACGGGGAAAGTCGGTGCAGCGCTGGTAGATCACTGCAAACACAATCCTCGTATTTTTATGAATAAAAATGAATAATTTTATTTTTAATTATGAATAATTAAAAAAACAGAGGCGCTGAACTGAACCATAGAAGGTACCATACAGAACTGTAAATAACCGATCTCACCACTTTATCACCTAAGCAAATAATTGAATGCTAGTAGAAAGGGGATTAAAAGGTTAATTGACAGGAGGCCAGTGGGGCACTGCTCAACACCTAATGTCATTGTATTTAATTAATATTAAAAAAAATGGCAGCATCTCTGTATCCTAATAACAGTAATCCATTTTCTTCACTGCCAGGTCTTTTTATAGCTCTGGATCGCTCAATACAGAATATTTAGCCAATCAGATTCTAGTTCCCACAGTCATGGGAACCAATCACAGGCCGGTTCTCTGGCAATCCAGCCTAATTGGTGATGACATCTTGTCAAAACAATTATGTCATATTGGTTAACAAGGTATTTAACCTTAATTTCCGTGAGAACCGGCCTGTGATTGGTTCCCATGACCGTGCTATAAAAAGACCTGGCAGTGAAGAAAATGGCAGATTACTGTTATTAGGATACAGAGATGCTGCCATTTTTTTTAATATTAATTAAATACAATGACATTAGGTGTTGAACAGCGCCCCACTGGCCTGTCGATTAACCTTTTAATCCCCTTTCTACTAGCATTTTTCAGTAGTAAAATTTTAATATATACAGTCAGGTCCATAAATATTGGGACATCGACACAATTCTAACATTTTTGGCTCTAAACACCACCACAATGGATTTGAAATGAAACAAACAAGATGTGCTTTAACTGCAGACTGTCAGCTTTAATTTGAGGGTATTTACATCCAAATCAGGTGAACGGTGCAGGAATTACAACAGTTTGCATATGTGCCTCCCACTTGTGAAGGGACCAAAAGTAATGGGACATAATACTAATCATAAATAAAACTTTCACTTTTTAATACTTGGTTGCAAATCCTTTGCAGTCAATTATAGCCTGAAGTCTGGAACGCATAGACATTATCAGACGTTGGGTTTCATCCCTGGTGATGCTCTGCCAGGCCTCTACTGCAACTGTCTTCAGTTCCTGTTCGTTCTTGGGGCATTTTCCCTTCAGTTTTGTCTTCAGAAAGTGAAATGCATGCTCAATCGGATTCAGTTCAAGGAATTGACTTGGCCATTGCATAACATTACACTTCTTTCCCTTAAAAAAAACTTTTTGGTTGCTTTTGCAGTATGCTTTGGGTCATTGTCCATCTGCACTGTGAAGCGCCGTCCAATGAGTTCTGAAGCATTTGGCTGAATATGAGCAGATAATATTGCCCGAAACACTTCAGAATTCATCCAGCTGCTTTTGTCAGCAGTCACATCATCAATAAATACAAGAGAACCAGTTCCATTGGCAGCCATACATGCCCACGCCATGACACTACCACCACTATGCTTCACTGATGAGGTGGTTTGCTTAGGATCATGAGCAGTTCCTTTCCTTCTCCATACTCTTCTCTTCCCATCACTCTGGTACAAGTTGATCTTGGTCTCATCTGTCCATAGGATCTTGTTCCAGAACTGTGAAGGCTTTTTTAGATGTTGTTTGGCAAACTCTAATCTGGCCTTCCTGTTTCTGAGGCTCACCAATGGTTTACATCTTGTGGTGAACCCTCTGTATTCACTCTGGTGAAGTCTTCTCTTGATTGTTGACTTTGACACACATACACCTACCTCCTGGAGAGTGTTCTTGACCTAGCCAACTGTTGTGAAGGGCGTTTTCTTCACCAGGGAAAGAATTCTTTGGTCCTCCACCACAGTTGTTTTTCACAGTCTTCCGGGTCTTTTGGTGTTGCTGAGCTCACCGGTGTGTTACTTCTTTTTAAGAATGTTCCAAACAGTTGTTTTCGCCACGTCTAATGTTTTTGCTATCTCTCTGATGGGTTTGTTTTGTTTTTTTCAGCCTAATGATGGCTTGCTTCACTGATAGTGACAGCTCTTTGGATCTCATCTTGAGAGTTGACAGCAACAGATTCCAAATGCAAATAGCACACTTGAAATGAACGCTGGACCTTTTATCTGCTTATTGTAATTGGGATATTGAGGGAATAACACCCACCTGGCCATGGAACAGCTGAGAAGCCAATTGTACCATTACTTTTGGTCCTGTAACGGTCACGTCCACACACACACAGGGGGAAGGGTAGTGACCACTGCGCTCCACCCTCACCCCTGGCCCTGCCTACTTGCCTCACGAGTCCTGATGACAGGGGACAACTGGACGGCAGTCCCTAACTTAGGATATGTGCAGGGAAGACAGACAAGACAAAATACGGAACATGAACGGACCGGGTCAGAACCAAGAGAGCTATGCAGTACAACGGATTAAGCAAAGAATGGTCAGGAGAAGCTGGGGTCAAATACCAGGAGAGTAGCGAAGTACAAGAGGAGTCCTAAGAGAGTAGTCAGGTGGGAGCCGAGGTCACAAAACCAGGATGTATGCGCAGTACAGGAGGAGCAGGCAGAGGATCGTCAGGGAACAGGATCAGGTAAATATTCAGTAGTCCAACAAATAGCCAGGAACCTAGAAATTAACAGGCAACCTGTAGCCAGCAGGCTGCCTGTATTTATAGTGGGGAGTGAGGGTCATGGGACGTGGCCAGCGTCACATGACCGACAGATCAACCAGTCGAGCACCGAGTGATCAGCTCGGCGCTCAAGGCAGACTAGGAGCAGGGAGCCACCCAGCTAGTAAAGCCGCCCTGGGAATGAGGTCAAACACAGAACCTCATTCCAAAAGCTAAGCAACAGTTCTGCGGGCAATGGGGGACCGAGTGCACCTTCGGAACCCCGTGACAGTACCCCCCCTTTTACGAGGGGCCACCGGACCCAAGACTTCAGGCGATGGCTTTTCAGGGTGTTCTAAATGAAATTTACGAACAAGTCTAGGAGCATGAACCTCCCTGGCAGGTACCCAAGATCTCTCTTCAGGTCCATACCCCTTCCAGTTAATCAGGTACTGCAAGGAGTTACGCACCTTCCTGACATCCACTATTTTAGACACCACATACTCGACAGCATCATTAACAAGAACCGGTGGAGGCGAGGCTTTCGATGGTACTACCGGTTCAAAATATTTTTTAAGTAGAGATTTATGGAACACATTATGAATGTGGAAACTCGGGCAGCTCCAACCTAAATGATACCGGGTTAATCACCTCCGTGATCTTATATGGACCAATAAAACGAGGAGCAAATTTTCTAGAAGCTACCTTGAGAGATAGATTCTTGGAGGACAACCATACTTTATTCCCAACCTGAAAGTTCACCCCCCTTGAACGTCTCCTATCGGCCTTGAGTTTTTGAGAACTTTGAGCCTTTTCTAGGTTCGATTGAACCCGGGCCCAAACAGTGCACAGTTCGGAGGAGAGTTTATCAGCTTCAGGGTTAGAGGAGGAGACGGACGACCCAGAATGAAAACGGGGATGAAAACCATGGTTACAAAAGAAAGGGGAGACCCCAGCAGAAGAATTGACACGGTTATTCAGAGCAAATTCAGCCAACGGAAGGAATTTGACCCATAATTGCTGGTCATCAGCAACATACAACCTCAGGAATTGTTCCACAGACTGATTAAGGCGTTCAGTCTGCCCATTACTCTCAGGATGGTAGGCGGAAGAAAAAGACAACAAAATTTTACATCTTTGACAGAAGGCCCTCCAGAATTTGGACACAAACTGCACACCCCTGTCCGAAACAATATTTTCCGGGATGCCATGTAAACGAACAACCTCTCTCACAAAAATAGACGCCAGGGTTTTAGCATTCGGAAGTTTAGACAGGGGAATGAAATGAACCATCTTGCTAAACCTATCCACCACTACCCAAACTACAGTCTTACCCTCCGCCGGCGGTAGGTCAGTTATAAAGTCCATCGAGATATGGGACCAGGGTCTACTAGGAATGGGTAGGGGTCGTAGGTTACCAGCAGGGCGAGTCCTAGGTGTCTTAGACCTGGCACAAACCTCACAGGCTGACACGTAGGACTTGACATCCCTGGTCAGAGTGGGCCACCAATAAGATCTAGAAACCAGATCCTTAGTGCCCTCAATACCCGGATGTTCACAAAAGGCAGAATCGTGACACTCACCCAACAGCTGGAGACGAAATTGTACGGGAACAAACAACTTATCTGTTGGGGTGGATACCGGTGCCAGATGTTGTTCAGCCTTAATGCGAGCCGAGATATCCTGGGTTAGAGCCGCTAAGAAGATGTTTGCTGGTAGGATGGATTCAGGCGGCGTCTCAGTGGGTTGAAAAGCATGGAAGCTCCGAGATAATGCGTCTGCCTTCACATTTTTACTTCCCGGCCTGAACGTAATGGAGAAATTAAAACGGGTAAAAAACAGAGCCCATCGGGCTTGTCGGGGATTCAACCTCTTAGCGGACTCGAGAAACATTAGGTTTTTATGGTCAGTGACAACAGTTACTCGATGCCTTGCCCCCTCCAAAAAATGTCTCCACTCCTCAAATGCCCATTTAATGGCCAACAGCTCCCTATTCCCTATGTCGTAGTTTCTCTCCGTGGGAGAGAATTTCCTAGAGAAGAAGGCACACGGTCTCAGGTTAGTGAGGCTAGCAGGACCTTGTGAAAGGACTGCTCCTGCGCCGTCCTCGGACGCATCCACCTCCACAATAAAGGGTCTCTCCTGATCAGGCTGGATCAGAATGGGAGCGCTACTAAATGCCTTTTTTAATGTTTCAAATGAAGAAATGGCCTTGGTAGACCAATTCTCCAAATCCGCCCCTTTCTTAGTAAGGTCGGTCAATGGCTTAGCAATTACAGAAAAATTCATGATAAATTTACGGTATTAATTAGCGAAACCCAAAAACCGTTGTAAAGCCTTTAAGGATGAAGGCCTTACCCATTCCTTAATTGCTAAAACCTTACCAGGATCCATCTTAAAGGCGTGAGGAGTCAAAACATGCCCTAGAAACAGTATCTCCTGTACACCAAAGACACATTTCTCTTGCTTAGCGGATAGCTGGTTCTCCCTCAACACCTCTAATACTTGTTTGACATGGGACACATGAGATTCGAAATCAGGAGAGAATATCAAAATGTCGTCAAGATAGACAATAATAAATTTACCTAAGAACTCCCTAAGAATATCGTTCATTAAGTTTTGGAACACAGCTGGGGCATTGCTGAGTCCAAAAGGCATCACCTAATATTCAAAGTGTCCTATCGGAGTATTGAACGCTGTCTTCCATTCGTCTCCCTCCTTGATTCGGATTAGATTGTATGCCCCTTTCAGGTCAATCTTGGAAAACCAGGTTGCCCCCAAAACCTGGTTAAATAAATCCGGAATCGGGGGCGGAGCCTAGCCGTGACTGCAGATGGCTGTGTGAGACCTCGGCTCCTCCGCACTCAAGCTATTCAAGCCACTTATACAGCAGTGACCCACTTAAAAATGGTAAAATATGGGAGAGACAGGGGTGCTGACACACCTGACACCCCGAGAACCCATGCAGAGATTCCTCAAAAAGAAAGCCCTCATCTCCCCAGGCGCAAGACCTAAGATGGCGCCGGCAGCAGCATGTGCCGAAGATGGCGAAGACTCCGACGCAGCCAGCTCTCAGGGAGAAGTGGAACCCCGCGACCCCTCACCAGTATCGAAGTCCTTTCTTACAAAGGTACTGGGGCAGGCACTGGAAAAGGCAATAAAGCCAGTGCTTAATGAACTGTCCGACATCAAATCGGAGATAACACAAATGGGACATAGAGTGGAGTCTCTAGAAACCGCAACACAAGAAATAGTGTCACACTCCGCAGGAGTAGCGGAATATCTGGACTTTCATACCGCAGAGATTAATAGAGCAATGTTAATGCTCGAAGATCAAGAAAATAGGAGCAGGAGGCGAAATGTTCGCATTAAGGGGTTACCTGAATCCTGGGCCTCTGAATCCCTGCGCAAAGTTGCCCTGGAAATATTCGCCGATCTTCTGGGTGAGGAGTCCGTTGATGGGATAATAATAGAGCGGATCCATAGGGCGCTGAGACCTGCCCCAAAGCCGACTGAAAGGCCCAGAGACGTCATCTGTGGACTACTTTCATTTGTGGATACTGCTCGCATAATGGCAGCCGCTAGAGATAAACGGCAAATAATCTACGATGGAGCAGAAATAGCCCTTTACCAAGATATCGCGCCTACCACACTCGCAAAAAGGCGCACAATGAAGCCACTTCTGGATAAATTGAGAGCGCACAAGATTCCCTACGTGTGGCTGTACCCATTCGGAATTGCAATAATAAAAAACGGAAAACGTATCCCGATCCACACCCCAGACGACCTGGAAAGAGCCTGGGAAGCGATCGGCATTCGCCCAGTAGAAGTCGCCTCCTGGATGCCGCTGATACCTTCTACAGACTTACCGAGCCTCCCGCAGATGGAACCCTGGAGGAAGATCCAGATGCAGAAGTCCAAGTCTAACAGAGCGGCAGCCGAGATGCGTTCCCCACCGACCTGAAAGAGGACCTACAGGCCACAACATATATCCTATGAAGAACGGTCGGAAAGCAATACCTGACTGTAGATCTTCAGAGAGCGGATACCTCTTGCAGGGTTTGAGCTCTGAGCTATTTTCTTATGTTTATTCTTATGTTTATTCTTATGTTTATTCACTTGTTTTTTAATGTTGATTGTCAGAGTGTGAGTCATTAAGACTCTGTTGTCTGCTCAAAAAAGGGGCCTGCGAGTTTACTATAGACCTCACTGTATATCAATGCTGTATGCGAATAGATGAACAACAATATGCGTATGTTGTCACCACCCCTTTATAGTGTGGTGCTCCAATGATCCATAGCTATAGTATCACTAACACTTTTCCCTCTTCACCACCACCCCCCCTCTCTCCCCTCTCCCCTCTCCCCTCTCCATTTGCCTCACCTTCCCCCTTTTCCTTCCTTCCTACCTCCCCTCACCATATTCCCTTACCTCTACATTAAAGCCAAAAAAAATAAAAAATAAAAATAAAAAAAAGGGGCTTATATAACCCCAGCGTGCTGACGGCGAAATGAATACACAGCGATATACATCTATTACTTGCCTCATATAAGTTTCTGACACATTAGCAAGTTACTGATTTTGGAGTAACGGTTTCTCCATCCCTAGGAGCAGGGAAATCCTGTTCAGTTTAGTGGGACCACCAACCAGTTTGTAAAATATAGCCTGGTTTGCAGGCTTGGAGTGCGAGGGATAAGTCCATTCTCTTACTCCCTCCCAACTCGCATCCACTAGATTTAGTTGTATTGTTTATTACTTGATTTTCTTTTTTTTTTTTTTATATAAAATATAATTTATTTGGTATTTTATTTTCTCTCCCTTCTACTTGTTTAGTCCTATTACACCCCCCCTTCTTTCCCTCCCAACCCCCCTGTAGACCGACCTAACTACATTGTAAAGACAATCAGAGATCTGTCACCTGAGAGATAATGGCGGAAGTGAAAATAACAACATTTAACGTAAAAGGCCTAAACTCGCCTCAAAAGAGAGGCCAGGTGATGTTAGCTATAAAAAAAATGGGAGCTCACATAGTCTTTCTACAAGAGACACACCTGCGTCAGAAAAAAATACCTAATTTTCCAACGCGTGTATTTGACCAATGGTTTCACGGCGCCCACCCTACTTCAGCTTCCAAAGGAGTCTCTATTGCCATCCACCACTCAATACCCTTTACACTACACCAGCAACACAAGGACGATGAGGGTAGACTTCTGATTCTGAAAGGGGAGATTGCTTCCCGAAAAGATACCTTAGTTAACCTATATGCACCTAACAAAGCTACGGTCCAATGGCTTCTTAAAACGTTGGAAACACTATGCAGAGGGCCAAGTGATTCTGGGAGCTGACCTTAACCTGGTCCTGAACCCGGAACTTGATTCATCTACCACAAAATCACACATCGCTCAGAAACACATTAGCAGGCTACACAAAAAACTACAAAACTTGAAACTGATTGATGTGTGGAGAACTAGCAACCCTTCTGTGAAAGACTATTCTTTCTTCTCTATCCCGCATGGTTCCTATCAAAGACTTGACCACATACTAATTTCTGCCTCTCTTTTGCCTGTCTCCAGCGCAGCCGAGATTGGGAGCATCACCATCTCCGACCACGCTCCCTGCCACGTGACCCTCGCCCTCGCCTCCCTACCAAGGAGAGAATGGAACTGGAAATTAAACGAATCCCTGCTGAACAACAGGCTACATATTGAACAGGTTAGATCTCAGCTGGAACTGTATTTCGAGACCAACTCCACCGCACACAGCACCTCACCTATAGAATGGGAAGCCCATAAGGCATACATTAGGGGTTGCTTCATCTCAATTGGGACGCGGGTCAAAAAAGAGCAGCAGAAGGCCCTAGATTCCATACTAGATCAGATTTCTAAGATTGAAAAGCTAAACAAATTATCTTCTTTTTAAAAAAAACAGACTGAACTTGTGGAACTCAGAACCCAGCTTAAAAAACTATTAGCTCAGAGAGTGAGGAAGCAGTGGTTATACTTCCAGCATAAGGTGTACGCACATGGCGACAAGGGAGGCAAAATTTTAATTTTAAAAAAGGCTAAGAATTTGTCTTACATCCCCAAAATAAGGAAGGTAGATGGAACCGTAACTCAGGAGACTCCAGAAATAGCTGAGACTTTTCAAAAATTTTATGAAGACCTCTATAACCTAAATAAAGACAAACCCCTCAACCACAGTGACACTAGGCGGACGCATATTAGAAACTTTCTGGACTCACTAAAGATCCCGGTAGTACGCACAGCCGACTTAGACTCCCTGATTACCCCAATCACGCTAGAAGAAGTGAAATCCATTGTGAGCAGTTTCCCACCAGGGAAGAGCCCTGGACCAGATGGTTTGCCCCTCCTCTACTATAAGACTTTCCAAGACATTTTATTTCCCAGACTCACTAACATATGCAACACGCTTTTACAAGGAGGTCAGCTACCCAGGCAGACACAAGAATCTTATGTCACCCTCATACATAAAGAAGGCAAAGACCCCCAGAACTGCGGAAGTTACAGGCCGATTTCCCTCTTGAATCTGGACCTAAAGATTTGGGCCAAAATACTAGCAACCAGATTAGGCAAGCTGCTCCCCTACCTAATAGGCCCAGAACAGTCAGGATTCATCCAAGGTAGAGAAGGGAAAGATAACGCCCATAGAATCTTCCATGCAATCCATGCAGCCAAAACAAAGAGGTTCCCGTTGACTCTGTTAAGCATAGATGCGGAAAAGGCATTCGACAGAGTCAACTGGAACTTTATGGAAATGACGTTAAAAAAATTTGCCATACCAGAACCTTTCATACACTCAATATTCACTCTTTATCAGCAACCCCATGCCAGGCTGAAGGTCAATGGAACGCTGTCTCCAGCCTTTGAGATCTCAAACGGTACCAGACAGGGGTGCCCATTGTCCTCTCCCTGTTCATCTTGGTTGTGGAAACGCTTATCCAGTTAGTCAGACAGACCCCTGAGATCAAAGGAGTTAGTCATGGCAAGGCAGACTTGAAATGTACTGCTTTTGCTGATGATTTATTATTTCTAGTGACCAATCCTGAGACAGGATTAGATCACTTGACCAAAAAGATTGAGATTTTTAGTCATATTTCAGACTTCAAGGTCAACCATTCTAAATCCGAAATATTAAACATCTCATTCTCTGAAGCACGAGCAGCTACCCTTCAGTCCCACCTTCCTTTCCACTGGACCAAAGACCCCTTAAAATATCTTGGGATACTAATACCGAGAAACCTAGAGGATTTATTTGCAAGTAACTACACCCCCCTCAAAAACGACACTTCACGACTATTACAAAAATACAATTTGCCATATTTATCTTGGATGGGTCGGAAGAACGTGATCAAAGCCTATATTTTCCCTAAGATCCTGTATGTAATGCAAATGGTCCCGATTCACTTGCCGAAAACATTTTTCCGGGAGATAAGGAGACTTTTTTCACAATTCTTATGGAACGGAAAAAGATCTAGGCTTTCGCATTCCCTCTTAACTAGGCATAAACTTAGGGGAGGGTTGGGCCTCCCGGACGTGTCAAAATATTACCAGGCAATGCAGCTAAACAGATGGCTAGAATCAGTAGACCCCAAGAGACGACCGGATGTGCATGACCTAATGCAACAAAATGTAGGGCCTATGCTCCAGAGACTCCTCTGGCTGCCCGACACAAATCAAGGTAAGAACAGGGACCTTGACCCCTTATTGAAAGGGATCAGAGAGACTTGGAGAGAACTAAACAATACACTAGCTCCTAACCCATCTCCACTGTTGCCAGCAAACCTCATTCCCGACTTATTAGGCAAAAGTAGTGATATCCACCCTGAAATATGGGCCTCCTTGACCCAAACTAGAATAGGTGACTTATCTCCGAACACAGAAGAGGCCATTTTGAGCAAAATACCGGAGCGAATCAAAGACTCACCGGGTTTCTTCCTAACGAGAGCATATTTGGGTGCTGTGTGTGGTGGACTGGGAAAGAGGTGCACACCAGGTAGATCTTTAACCGATTTCGAAAAGACAATAATCTCCCCCCTCCCTAAGCAGAGGAGGATCGCATCACTTTACGCCTTGGTGGGAGCCGGGGGCGAGGCGAGAAAACCACTCTATGTGAGGGAATGGGAGAAAGAACTTGACACTGTCTTCTCTGATCGAGATCTTAAAAAGATTTTAGCTTTTTCACATGGAACCTCACCGTGTATACGCCTACAAGAAAACCACTTCAAGCTTCTTACCAGATGGTATAGAACTCCAGAGTTCTTGCATAGATGTGGTGTGGCCCCTGATCGGCTGTGCTGGAGATGTGGTAGAGGCACAGGCTCATTATCTCATATATGGTGGTCGTGCCCATTGATCATACCATTTTGGGAAAACATCTCCAAGATAATTAAAAAAGTTACCACCCCTGAGTTCAAGATCACAGCGGAGATGGTTTTCTTCTCCCTGCCAACTGACCTATATAGGCCATCTAAGCAGAATTTAGTGACCCATCTCATTTCGGCAGCTAAGGCCATTATCCCTCTCCATTGGAGAGATACCAGCACCCCTTCCATACAGGAGTGGGAAGCCAAAGTAAATCAAATATCCCAATTCGAAGAAATGACAAGTTGGATTAACAGAAACCATGAGAGTGTCACAACCAGACAGCTGAGAAGCTCTGACAGGAGCCGTCCAGATCCTCCTCCTTGAGTTTCTTTGTTTTGGTTTCTGTTCCTCACCTCGTTAGTCTCTCTCAGCTGTCATGCAGTCGGACTGATTACTTCCCTTTAAATTCCTACCCATAAGGCAGTAGTGTGCGGCTGATACAACTTCCTGGAGTGTGTGTGCATGCTGTCCCAGCTCCCAGCTCCCAGCTCCCAGCTCCCTGTTCCCTGTCCACAGTCGTCTGCAAGATAAGTTCTGTTTATGTATTTATGATTTTCTGTTTTCTGGATCCAGGTGACCCTGACTCCCTCCGTGTCTGTGTAGGGAGCCGGTGGTCGTGTCCCCTCACTATTGTAGGGCCTTCAGGTCTAAGATAGCCGAGGTACGTGGATATGCGCCCATCCACCTTTGGGGTGGTCGCATAGGCTGAGCAATAAGGGAGAGCGGCAGGTCGATTGCAGGGGTCTCCCTTTTGTTCCTTAGTTGTGGGTCCAGTGAGTCATTGTTTGTATTGTATTATCTTGTTTCCTGTACACCATCCGTGACATTATCAGCCGCCAAAACCGTCTCAAGCACGGTTACACTTTTGGCTGAACGCTTTCAGGGTCTTGCTTTGGAGGTAGCTGATCTCCGTAAGACTTTTTCTCAGTTTCAAGTGACCGGTTCAGCTTGCGTTCATGGAGTTTGTGCTGAGCCTAAGATTTCGCTCCCGGATACGTTTTCCGGGGGTAGTGAGAATTTTGTACGTTTTAGAGAGGCTTGCAAACTCCATTTTCGCCTTCTTCCCCATTCTTCTGGTGATGAAGAACGAAGAGTGGGTATCATTATATCGCTGCTCAGGGGTAACGCTCAGTCCTGGGCCTTTTCGCTGCCGGAGGGGGCACGGCCCCTCCGTTCAGTGGATGAATTCTTTTTAGCCCTGGGTCAGATATATGATGATCCGGATCGTATTGCTCTGGCTGAGTCTAAACTACGTCTGTTATGCCAGGGTAAACAATCCGCAGAGATTTACTGCTCAGAATTTCGGAGATGGGCAGCAGATACGGGTTGGAATGATGCTGCACTCCGAAGTCAATTTTGCTATGGTCTTTCAGAGGGATTGAGAGATGCATTTGCCTTTCATGAAAGACCTACCTCCTTGAATTCTGCTATGTCTCAGGCTGTTCGTATTGACAGGCGTCTTAGAGAGAGAGGAGAGATCTCTCCTTCCTGTCATACTCAGTCCCGGGACAGTGCAGCGGTCTCATTCTGTGCACAGGGGTCTCAGTCGCTGTCAGCCCCTTCTGAGCAGGAGCCCATGCAGCTGGGGTTGATTGCCTCTGACAATAGAAGATTCAGCCCGCAGGGGAGGGTTTGCTTTTGTTGTGGAGGTATAAATCATCTGGCAAATGTTTGTCCCTCTAGGAGATTCAGGCAGTTTTCTGGGAGTAATAAAGAGACAAAAAGGAAGAGGCGGAAATTGAAGGTTTTCCTTTTTCTTGTAGTTCCCGATTTGTCCTGCCTGCTAGGGTGGTGCTAGAGAGCAAGAGCATTTTTTGTGAGATTTTTGTGGATAGTGGAGCAGCTGTCAACCTCATTGATAATCAATTTGCAATAACTCATGGTTTCCAGGTATGCACTTTGGGAAGAGATATTCCTGTTTTTGCTATTGATTCAGCTCCACTTTCTCAGAAATCATTAAAGGGCATAGTTCACAATATCCGTTTAATTGTGAATGATGCTTATGTTGAGGATGTGTCATGTTTCGTCCTTAGCGGTTTGCCTACTCCTCTAGTGTTGGGGCTACCCTGGCTCACTAAACATAACCCCACCATTGATTGGCAAGCGAGGCAAATAAATGGTTGGAGTAACTTTTGCAGAGAGAATTGCCTCATAACATCTATTTCTGAGGTTTCTACTAAAACTGTACCACCTTTCCTCTCTGAATTTTTGGATGTCTTCTCTGAGAGTGGAGTTCAGGGTTTACCTCCGCACAGGGAGTATGATTGCCCTATTGATCTCATCCCAGGCGCCAAGCTGCCTAAATCTCGTTTATACAATCTTTCCCAACCTGAGAGGGTCGCTATGCGTGCTTATATCTCTGAGAGTCTGAGAAAAGGACACATACGACCCTCGAAGTCACCTGTTGCCGCTGGTTTTTTCTTTGTTAAGAAAAAAGATGGTTCTTTAAGACCTTGTCTGGATTTCAGGGAGCTGAACATTATCACTATTCGTGATCCTTATCCGCTTCCTCTGATCCCGGACTTGTTTAACCAGGTTGTTGGGGCGAAAGTCTTTTCCAAATTAGACCTAAGAGGGGCATACAACCTGGTTAGGGTCAGAGAAGGAGACGAATGGAAGACGGCTTTCAATACCCCTGAGGGCCATTTTGAGAATTTAGTTATGCCTTTTGGTTTGATGAATGCCCCAGCCGTTTTTCAGCATTTCGTCAACAGCATTTTTTATCATTTAATGGGAAAATTTGTATTAGTGTATTTGGATGACATTTTGATTTTTTCTCCTGATTTCAAGACTCATAAGGAACACTTATGTCAGGTCTTACTCATCCTGCGGGAGAATAAATTATACGCGAAACTGGAAAAATGTGTGTTTGCGGTTCCAGAGATCCAATTTCTGGGGTTTCTTGTCTCCGCTTCTGGTTTTCGCATGGACCCCGAGAAGGTTCGCGCTGTGCTTGAGTGGGAGCTTCCTGAGAATCAGAAGGCGCTGATGCGTTTTTTGGGCTTTGCTAATTATTACAGGAAATTTATTTTGAATTATTCCTCTGTTGTTAAACCACTCACTGATATGACCAGAAAGGGGGTAGATTTTTCTTCCTGGTCGGTAGAGGCGCGTAAGGCCTTTTCTAATATCAAGGAGAGTTTTGCTTCCGCTCCCATCCTAGTACAACCTGATGTTTCGTTACCCTTCATAGTTGAGGTTGATGCTTCTGAGGTAGGGGTGGGTGCGGTCTTGTCTCAGGGTTCCTCTCCTGCCAAATGGCAACCGTGTGCCTTTTTCTCAAAGAAGCTCTCCTCCGCAGAGAGAAATTATGATGTGGGAGATAGGGAATTGTTGGCCATCAAGTTGGCTTTTGAGGAATGGCGCCATTGGCTAGAGGGAGCCAAACACCCTATTACCGTGTTTACTGACCATAAAAATCTGGCCTACTTGGAGTCAGCCAAGCGTCTGAACCCGAGACAGGCCAGATGGTCTTTGTTCTTTTCAAGGTTTAATTTTGTTGTTACGTTCCGCCCTGGGGTTAAGAATGTGAAGGCAGATGCCCTATCACGTTGTTTCCCGGGAGGTGGGAATTTTGAAGACCCGGGTCCCATTTTGGCTGAAGGTGTGGTGGTCTCTGCTCTTTTTCCTGAATTGGAGGCAGAGGTGCAGGCAGCTCAGTCAGAAGCTCCTGATCTTTGTCCTCCTGGGAGGTTGTTTGTGCCTCTCGCTTTGAGACACAAGATTTTTAAAGAACACCACGATACAGTCCTTGCTGGGCACCCGGGGACAAGAGCCACACTGGATCTCATTGCCCGGAGATTCTGGTGGCCTGCGCTTCGTAAGTCGGTTGAGGGTTTTGTGGCAGCTTGCGAGACTTGCGCTCGTGCCAAGGTCCCTCATTCACGGCCATCAGGTCCTCTCCTTCCTTTGCCCATTCCTTCCCGTCCTTGGACACATCTGTCCATGGACTTCATAACGGACTTGCCTCGTTCCTCGGGGAAGTCTGTGATTCTGGTGGTGGTGGACCGTTTTAGCAAAATGGTGCATTTTATCCCTTTTCCTGGTTTGCCCAATGCCAAGACGCTGGCGCAGGCATTTGTTGACCACATTGTCAAATTGCATGGGATTCCTTCAGACATAGTCTCTGATAGGGGCACGCAGTTTGTTTCCAGATTCTGGAAGGCCTTCTGTTCTCGCTTGGGGGTTCGCTTGTCATTCTCTTCTGCTTTCCATCCGCAGTCGAATGGCCAGACAGAGCGTGTCAATCAGAATCTGGAGACATATCTGTGCTGTTTTGTGGCGGAGAATCAGGAGGATTGGTGTTCTTTTTTGTCCCTTGCTGAGTTTGCTTTAAATAACCGTCGTCAGGAGTCCTCTGATAAGTCACCATTTTTTGGTGCATATGGGTTTCATCCGCAGTTTGGGACTTTCTCTGGAGAGGGCTCTTCTGGTTTGCCTGATGAGGACAGATTCTCCTCGTCTTTGTCATCTATTTGGCAAAAGATTCAGGATAATCTAAAGAACATGAGTGAGAGATATAAGCGTGTGGCGGATAGGAGACGTGTGCCTGGTCCGGACCTGAATGTTGGTGATTTGGTGTGGCTGTCTACCAAGAATATCAAATTGAAGGTTCCCTCCTGGAAGTTGGGTCCTAGGTTTATTGGGCCTTACAAGATCCTGTCTGTCATCAATCCTGTTGCCTACCGTCTTGATCTTCCTCAGACTTGGAAGATCCATAATGTTTTCCATAAGTCCTTATTGAAACCTTATGTTCAACCTATTGTACCCTCGCCTTTGCCTCCTCCTCCGATTATTGTTGATGGAAATCTTGAATTTCAGGTCTCTAGGATTGTGGATTCTCGTCTTGTCCGCGGTTCCCTCCAGTACCTCGTTCATTGGGAGGGTTATGGTCCTGAGGAGAGGATGTGGGTCCCAGTGACGGACATTAAGGCCTCTCGTCTCATCAGGGCTTTCCATAGGTCCCATCCTGAGAAGGTGGGCCCTGAGTGTCCGGAGTCCACTCCTAGAGGGAGGGGTACTGTCACAACCAGACAGCTGAGAAGCTCTGACAGGAGCCGTCCAGATCCTCCTCCTTGAGCTTCTTTGTTTTGGTTTCTGTTCCTCACCTCGTTAGTCTCTCTCAGCTGTCATGCAGTCGGACTGATTACTTCCCTTTAAATTCCTACCCATAAGGCAGTAGTGTGCGGCTGATACAACTTCCTGGAGTGTGTGTGCATGCTGTCCCAGCTCCCAGCTCCCAGCTCCCTGTTCCCTGTCCACAGTCGTCTGCAAGATAAGTTCTGTGTATGTATTTATGATTTTCTGTTTTCTGGATCCAGGTGACCCTGACTCCCTCCGTGTCTGTGTAGGGAGCCGGTGGTCGTGTCCCCTCACTATTGTAGGGCCTTCAGGTCTAAGATAGCCGAGGTACGTGGATATGCGCCCATCCACCTTTGGGGTGGTCGCATAGGCTGAGCAATAAGGGAGAGCGGCAGGTCGATTGCAGGGGTCTCCCTTTTGTTCCTTAGTTGTGGGTCCAGTGAGTCATTGTTTGTATTGTATTATCTTGTTTCCTGTACACCATCCGTGACAGAGAGATTCCTAAAAACTTGGCAACCTTGGAAGACACTGAATGAGGGTGGGCGGGGTGGCTCGCTCTAGTTATTTATACTAAGAGTAGGTCTGGAGACAAAGATCATTGGGTAACCAACAGGGCAAACAGCTGCAAGATGTTTAAGGATATTGACGAACTCAAGTGTATTAGGCCTCGATGTACTCACCCCCTCCCCCCCCTCTCTTCCTTAGTTTCTTCTCTTTTTATTCTTTTTTTTTTTTTTTTTTTTTTGTCTTCTTTCCATATTATTTCTTCATACCATTGTCTAGGTCTATATTGCAAGGAGGTAGTATTTGACATGCTCATCGCCATATTGCCAGGATGTCTCTATATAGTCAAAACTGTTTAAATGACTATGACATTGTAGTGTGATACTTAATATGTCATGCCTGGCTTTTGTATCCCTCCCTGCGAGGAGGTAAATTACTGTCTATAGGATACCTCTGTTTATATCTCTATTGAAAATTCTGAAAATAAAGAATTTATAAAAAAAAAAAAAATCCGGAATCAATGGGAGAGAGTATCTATTTTGGACAGTGATTTTATTTAATCTCCGGTAATCAATACAAGGCCTAAGACCACCATCCTTCTTTTTAACAAAGAAAAACCCTGCTCCCATAGGAGAGACTGAAGGTCTAATATGCCCTTTAGCAAGGCTCTCCTTAATATAATCTTCCATAGCCTTGCGTTCGGGCCCTGAAAGATTATAAATTCGACCTTTAGGAAATTCGGCACCCTCAATTAGCTCTATGGCGCAATCATAAGGTCTGTGGGGGGGTAGAACCTCTGGAGTAAGGGACGAGAACACATCAGAATATTCCTTAATAACAGAGGGTAATGTATTAGACCTTACTGAAACCCCAGCCTGGACCACGGACAAGCATGAGTCACACTTAGAATATGCTTAGAGAAGGCTCACCTCCTAGGCAAAAAACGGAGTGGGTGCACCTGCAGGAAGATTACACCCAATCTTTAAAGAAATTAAACGAAATAGAAAGTGTAGTAGGGCACACCTACACTTGAGGTCACACAGGAGAGTATAATATACAATAATATATTTTATTTATATGAAATATAGTACCAAATTGATACAACCAAAAATTATAAAAGAATACCTATAAAATTATTATTAAACAATATGCTATATAGACTTATAATTCTCTAAAATGGGTATCGCTAAAAATGTAAAAACACATATATGATCCTATGGGATGGATGTCCTGATGGTCAAGTTCGTTACTACTGATAGTGTCCAGTACAATTGGTATATTCAAGTTTATATACCGAAGTTCACAAATTGAAAGCAGTATAATCAGAGTGCCATTCACTCCACTTTCTTTTGCTGTGGATTGACAATGCAACAGGTAGCTCTGCCTGTGTATACACTCGTTCGGCACTATTGTTACTTACGATTCTGTAGGTTAGTGCCGGCTGTGTTGCAATTTCACGTGGCGTCCCACGAGTGATGCGTTATACAGGCTGCGGTATATCCTCCAGGAGTTAAAGTCAGGGATCCACGGTAATCGCTTGTAGAAATGCCGTCACAGTGATTTTGTAGACTTCAGTTTCTGCTCAGATGCTTATTCAAGCAGGTAGGTCAGATGTTACTGCGGCTGATGATTTTTGAAATTTTTTGGATTTATTATTTTTTTTTTTTCTCCAAATTTCGATTACCAATCCCGTTGTTCCTGGTTGACTTGAAGCGCTTCAGTACATCTTTGGTCTCATGGAATTGTCCTACCAATGGTAGGACAATTCCATGAGACCAAAGATGTACTGAAGCGCTTCAAGTCAACCAGGAACAACGGGATTGGTAATCGAAATTTGGAGAAAAAATAAATAAAAAATAAATAAAAATCCAAAAAATTTCAAAAATCATCAGCCGCAGTAACATCTGACCTACCTGCTTGAATGAGCATCTGAGCAGGAACTGAAGTCTACAAAATCACTGTGACGGCATTTCTACAAGCGATTACCGTGGATCCCTGACTTTAACTCCTGGAGGATATACCGCAGCCTGTATAACGCATCACACGTGGGACGCCACGTGAAATTGCAACACAGCCGGCACTAACCTACAGAATCGTAAGTAACAATAGTGCCGAACGAGTGTATACACAGGCAGAGCTACCTGTTGCATTGTCAATCCACAGCAAAAGAAAGTGGAGTGAATGGCACTCTGATTATACTGCTTTCAATTTGTGAACTTCGGTATATAAACTTGAATATACCAATTGTACTGGACACTATCAGTAGTAACGAACTTGACCATCAGGACATCCATCCCATAGGATCATATATGTGTTTTTACATTTTTAGCGATACCCATTTTAGAGAATTATAAGTCTATATAGCATATTGTTTAATAATAATTTTATAGGTATTCTTTTATAATTTTTGGTTGTATCAATTTGGTACTATATTTCATATAAATAAAATATATTATTGTATATTATACTCTCCTGTGTGACCTCAAGTGTAGGTGTGCCCTACTACACTTTCTATGAGTCACACTTAGGTCCCCATTTCACCAACTCTCCTTTGGACCAATCAATTGTGGGGTTATGCAAACGGAGCCAAGGCAACCCTAGTACCACCTCAACCGGTAGGTTCTCCAGGACTAGAAGAGAACATCTCTCAGAGTGGCACACACCCACAGACAGAGAAATTTCAGAGGTACATGACCTCACCGTACCACCAATCAGGGGAGTAGCATCAATAGCCATGACATGGATAGGTGTAGGTAAAGCAAACATTGGAATACCCAATTTACAAGCAAACTCAAAGTCAATAAAGCTGGCCGCTGAACCGGAGTCAATAAAGGCCTTACCCGGCCACTTATTAACCCCCAGAGAAATTGTTATGGGTACCAAAAGCTTACCTTTAGAAAAATCAGGGTGTACCTGGTCTTTAGGTTGTCTTGCCTTAGAAGACTTGTCAGAGAGGTCCCTCTTAGGACACTTGTTGATCCAATGGCCAGGATCTCCACAGTAGAAGCACTTTCCGCGTCTGCGACGAAGATTACCCCGGGTCATGCCAACCTGCATGGGTTCCTCGGTGGAGACCTCAGTGTTGTCCCTGGAAAAGGCCTCTGGCTGGACCACCATCTGAGAACAGAACTGTCGTTCTTGTCGTCTCTCTCTAACTCGTCTGTCAAGTCGGACAACTAGGATCATCATCTCCTCTAAGGTCTCAGGAATTTGGTAATTGACCAATAGATCTTTTAAATTATCAGATAGACCAGACCTAAACTGACTCTTCAGGGCTGGTTCATTCCATTCTGAGGGGACACACCACCGTCTGAATTGGGTGCAATACTCCTCCGCAGGGAGATGTCCCTGAACCAGTGCCCTAAGAGCTGTCTCGGCTACCAGGGCCCTGTCTGGTTCGTCATAGAGGGTACCCAGGGCCTGAAAAAACCCCTCCACAGAAGTTAGACAACTGGCCCCAGGAGGTAACGAAAATGCCCAGTCCTGGGGATCACCCTGTAGTAGAGAAATGATAATCCCCACGCGTTGGCTCTCGGGACCGGAGGACACGGGGCGCAAACGGAAGTAGAGTTTGCAATTCTCCTTAAAGGAGAGAAACCTCTTCCGGTCTCCAGAAAAGGGTTCTGGGAACTTGATCTGGGGTTCAAAATATGGACTGGAGGACAGAGGAGTGGAAGAACCTTGCCCTAACTCACAAGAACGGAGTTTCTCTCCTAGCTCCTGCACCCTCTGTGTCAAGTTAGAGACATGGTCAGTCAGGGTAGTAAGAGGATTTATGATACAGTGGTTATTGGGCCTGTTAATCTGTAACGGTCACGTCCACACACACACAGGGGGAAGGGTAGTGACCACTGCGCTCCACCCTCACCCCTGGCCCTGCCTACTTGCCTCACGAGTCCTGATGACAGGGGACAACTGGACGGCAGTCCCTAACTTAGGATATGTGCAGGGAAGACAGACAAGACAAAATACGGAACATGAACGGACCGGGTCAGAACCAAGAGAGCTACGCAGTACAACGGATTAAGCAAAGAATGGTCAGGAGAAGCCGGGGTCAAATACCAGGAGAGTAGCGAAGTACAAGAGGAGTCCTAAGAGAGTAGTCAGGTGGGAGCCGAGGTCACAAAACCAGGATGTATGCGCAGTACAGGAGGAGCAGGCAGAGGATCATCAGGGAACAGGATCAGGTAAATATTCAATAGTCCAACAAATAGCCAGGAACCTAGAAATTAACAGGCAACCTGTAGCCAGCAGGCTGCCTGTATTTATAGTGGGGAGTGAGGGTCATGTGACGTGGCCAGCGTCACATGACCGACAGACCAACCAGTCGAGCACCGAGTGATCAGCTCGGCGCTCAAGGCAGACTAGGAGCAGGGAGCCACCCAGCTAGTAAAGCCGCCCTGGGAATGAGGTCAAACACAGAACCTCATTCCAAAAGCTAAGCAACAGTTCTGCGGGCAATGGGGGACCGAGTGCACCTTCGGAACCCCGTGACAGGTCCCTTATCAAGTGGGAGGCACATATGCAAACTGTTGTAATTCTTGCACCGTTCACTTGATTTGGATGTAAATACCCTCAAATTACAGCTGACAGTCTGCAGGTAAAGCACATCTTGTTAGTTTCATTTCAAATCCATTGTGGTGGTGTATAGAGCAAAAAATGTTAGAATTGTGTCCATGTCCCAATATTTATGGACCTGACTGTATATGTATATATACATGTGTGCATATATGTGTATATATGTGTGTGTGTCTGTGTATACATGCATGTATGTATATATATGTTTGTGCGTGTATATAAATATATCTATATATATATATATATATATATTTATATATATATGTATATGTATATATATATTATAATTATATTATTATTATTTATATTATAATAGAACTTGTAATATATTTTCTTAGTTGCAAAAAATGCATTGCCAGTTATCAATAATAATAATATCAGTTTTTATGTATTACATTTCTATGAAGTCATGCATTGCGATTGGTAGTGGAACTATATATATTCACAATATACTGCTGCACTAGATATAAATATAAACATAAAACACTTCTGAGGACTTAGGCCTCTTTCAGACGGGCGTTTCGGGAAAATGTGCGGGTGCGTTGCGGGAACACGCACAATTTTTCCGCGCGAGTGCAAAACATTGTAATGCGTTTTGCACTCGCGTGAGAAAAATCGCTCATGTTTGGTACTCAAACCCAAACTTCTTCACAGAAGTTCAGGCTTGGGATCACCATGGTAAAAGATCATGTGATGGATCCTGTGATTAGTGATGAGCTTGAGGTGCCATATTCATTTTCGCGATATTTCGCGAATATTCGTTAGAATATTCGTATTCTATCCTCAGAAATCGAATATTCGTACGTTAGCTAATAATATGCGCATAATATGCGCATAGTTATATACGCGTAATATGCGCATATTATGCGAATTCGCAAATTTCTAAATGTCTTTAGTGTTCAGTGGTGTACTGTTCACTGTTCAAATTATACAATAAATGTTTTGAATATTCTCTATATTGCAATATAAAATCAGACTAGAACACAATGTTATTGCAATATAGCCTAGGCAATATTATTCATTTTCAATAGAAAGATTTCGAAACTACTAATGCCTTATATCCGCTTTGTTTTTTACGAATATTATAGATATTGTAATATATCATAGATTTCGAGTGATACGAATATTCTAAAACCTGATATATCATTAATTTTATCGAATATTCGTTAACATACAAATAGCTGAAACGGCACTGACATTTTCGTATCATTTTGCGCATGCGCGTGATTTGTTCAAAACCGGAAGTAAGCGCCGTTTTAAACCAGAATTCAACTTGCGTCAGTTTTGTGCGGTTGAAAACTTTATGCGCTCAGTTTTTACGATGGTGGCCAGCAAGTTCACTAAAGCTGAGGAGGAGCTGATCGTCATAGTAAGTATAATCTAATTGAACATTTGTTCGCATACACGCTTGTTTCGCATATCTTAGTAATATTCCTATGTAGGTTTATTGAATTGAATTTTTCGGATGTATTTGTTTAAACTATTTTCGCATGGCATTAAAATTCGGATAGTACATACTTTGATTACATATAAATGATAGTTTGAAACAAGTATTGTTGACATTCCAAAGTAATATATTTTTCAGATAATCATTAACATCTACTCATACTATATATAATGTGATTTTATCTATATTACTAAAATAAATAGTTAAGCATTTTTGATCTCATAAATGGTTTTAATGGTCTGCCATCAAAGCAGTATCTCACTGGCATCTGCTATATATTTATATGCTATTCATACATACATGTGGCCGACGTGTCATTATGTATGGATAGCAATGCATACAAATATATATATCAGATGCACATTGTACATCTAATTTCCTGCCTCAGACAATATACCCACACTGCATACCACCAAACCCCCCCTCAAACCCCCCCCCCCCCCCCCCTGACCTCCCCCAACACACAAACACACACACACAGTCTATTCAAACAGCGGTCCTCCAGTTGTTCTAAAACTACAACTCCCGTCCCATTATGTCCTTCTATAGGATGATAGCTGTAGGTTGTCATGGAATGATGTGAGTTTTATTTTTGCCACAGCCGGAGGGCCGCAGTTTGCAGGGGGGCCGCAGTGTGCGGACGGCTAGTCTAAATATTCAAATAAGTGTCCTGTTGGTCAGGAGAAGTAATTTTTTACATTATACAGTATATTTGCTGGTTCATTTAGCGTTACCCAGGGTGCACCACGTGGAGGCGGACCAGCTTTACACCCCAAACTATGCCGTCACTAGACAGGTACATCTCTCCTCAGATGGACAATATCTAATAGCTTATACCCCACACACATACAATTTCACCACAATTAGATTTTATACGGTTACGTTAAGTTAAATTGTAGTATTTGACTCGCAAATAATAATAATTTTTGGTTTGGTATTTGAGATAATGATGACATGTTGGTGGTCAGTTACTGCGGCATCAAGGCAGCGCACGGCGAGCGGTTCCGTGTAATTAAACTACAACATGCAGAGCTTTTAGTTAGACTGCCTCTGGCCGTGTGCTGACTTGCTGCTGCTGGAACGTTTCCCTCGACACCAGTGGTGTAGCTGCAGGCCCGGCAGCTGTTCCATCCGTTTTGTTAACTGTCTATACTGTCACTGTGTTACATAATTTCATTGTGTAATACTACCGAGGGGGCCATGACGAAATCTTTTAGTCCTCCTTTGTGGGATGGGCCTCTTCTGGGTCAGGGCCGCAAAGCAGACGCTTCTCCTGCTTCCCGGATAGTTACACCCCTGGCCGCCATTATTATAGTAAATGTTGACGTATCGTCATTCTTGTCGCTGTGGCGTATTTACAGGGCATGCTTGGGGGCCCTGACCCAGAAGGGGCAGATCCAGGAGGAGGAGGTCTAAAAGATTTTTTCAGGGCCCCCTCAACAGTATTACACAATAAAATTATATACAGTGACAGTATAGACAGTGTATAAAATGGATGGAACAGCTGCCGGGACTGGTGTGAGAGAGCAATCTTTACTAGCCACAGTTATGTGGGTGGCTTGAAAGTAATGCCTTTTTGAAAATTTGTGGGTGGTAGGTAGGTTGTCCCCATTAAAAAAATTTTGCTGTGGGGCCAAGTCATTTCTAACTACGCCACTGTCTGGGGGCATAAGTGAACTAGCGGCAGGAAGGATCTGACCGCTTGTTCAACTTCCTAGAATAGCCTGACGTACTCCACTTGTGCTAATGTTAAAGTTCCTTAATCTTAGTTTTATTAAATAATTTTTATAAAATGCTTCTTTTCTTAATCACGCAGCGCCTGTTAGAGCAAGGTTATGATGAACTACGCTCTAACAAATCAAAACACGCCATAGTAAGGGAGCTGAGGAAGGAGATGAGGAGGGTTCATGAGGGCAAACATGAAGCCTTGGCCATTTGCAAAAAGTGGTCGGACCTGAAGCGGAGACATATGGCCAGAATCCGCAAGATCCGTGACGAGCACTGTCCAGGTACAAACATTATTGAGTGTTGATGAAATAAACAAAAGTAACGTAATGGTGAGGTACATTTATTATTTGTGATTTTTATTTTTACATAAGTATTAATTTGTAATTATAGGGGCTCGCCTTCCGTCTGTAAAACACAGGCCTGCCAGCAGGGATTCCTGGGAGCTGTCGGCGTCTGAGGGGGAGCAGGAGCAGCAGGCAGGACCCTCAGGGACATCAAATGACCCACCACCACCACAGGAGGGGGAGTCAATGGTGGAGGAAGAGGCTGGACCAGCAGCCCTACCTGAGTTGCCCCCCCACATTTTTGAGGATGAGGAGCAGGAAGAGGAGGATGATGACGGGGTAGTCACCACCCCACACAAGGAGGGTAAATATGTGTGTAGTGGAGGGGTAGCACGATCCACAAGGTCTCCGCTGGGAGCCTGGAAACAGGAGCAAGCTCTTAAAAGAGCTTATACTCAGGGGAGTATTGTGATATAGCAATCCCCAAGAGTGTAGTTATTCCATCCCCCAAACAGGAGCCAAGACTTCATTAAGGAATAAAACAGGAACTCTTTATTGAGGGCTACCCCCCCTATGCAGCTCCCCATCTGGTGGACACGCCCCTAGTGGACAAGAAGCAAGACTGCTACACAGGACAGATATGCAGCAACTTAGGATACACAGACACAACACATCCCCACAATGCATCATGGTTTCATCCTCTCTGGCCTGGAGGGGAGAGGAGTAATCCAATTATCTTTCAGGACAAAGGGACATCGGCAATACACATGTGAGAACAACAGAACAGGAATCCCCACCCAAAAACACAATGTCACACCCTCCCAGCAACACAGACATTTAACATATTCCAAGATAGCTGAAGTCTGAGTGCATATCATTAGGTGAATGCCGCTCAGAATACACAAATACAATACAAATAGCTATCTGGGTGCCCTCACATAACAACATACAATTGCATCAATGCTGGCGGTTTTCATGCAGCCAGCCTAGGAACTTTACAGCCCACACGAACCATATTACACAAAACATCTATACGCTTGATTCTTTTAAGTGGCATACACATATGCAATAACGTCGTACATACAGGAATGACAATATACAGTGGCTGAGTTTGCCACCATGTGCTTTTGTTGTTTAAACTTATTCACACACACATGTATTAGTTTAGTTATATTGGATAACATAAAGTGCCAAACTTACAGTTCATTACAAGCAGGGTAAAAAGACAGTACTATCGAAACACACTACTGTCTGTCACCATTCTGGTTCCTTTCTTAGATTGTTCTGCGTTGGGATGGCCTGTCCACAATTTATCTTAAAATCCTTTTTAACAGCACCGTTATGAGAACATAGGATGGAGTACGGATGAGACATGTCCCACCCAATGTCTATGTTAACTATTTTAACCCCGTTCAAAAATCAATATTAAAGACAAAACTCCAGAAACAAAACAGGTGTGCTTATTCCCGACGTACAGATTAACGTAAATTTGTTTATCTTTTTCACACTTTTCAATCTTGTCGTTGCAATATTATTCAAAAATCTATTGATTATAAAAAGTATAATAATAATAAGAACCCTATCATTTATACCAATAAATATAAATTAATTATACAAATCAAATATCATATGTAAATTATGACCTCAATGACATAGACTATTCATGGACTAATGTTAGGTTAAAAAAAAATTTTTTTTTATTTTATATAGACGTTTAAAATGAAAAATATATTTTTCATATTTTTTTTCACCTACAATAGTCAATAGTGAACAACTTTATACAATATTCACTAAATTGCATTTAATGAGATGTCAAACAAATAAATACATATTTAAAATGTACTATATATATTATATATATATATATATATATATATATATTTAATTATATATTTTTTTCTTTTTAACAGTAATTAAATCCCTCAAGGAGAAGGTTCAAGTCCTTCAGAGGGACCATGTTTCTCTGTTGAGGAAGTGCCGGGAGCAGCACTGCCGCAAATTACGCCAGTTAAGGGTGCAGTACTCCCACCAAATGGCTGTCGTGGAGGAGCAGCACAACAAGGCGGTTGGGGAGATACTCAACATTATTAATGTTCTGAAGGCCTTGCCTTAAGGCCAATTTTACTTTTTTTTTGTTGTTATTTAAATATTATAAAAAATATTATTTTATTTGTTGATCTATATATTGTGTGTTTGTTTTTATTTTATTAATTGAAGTTTTGCAATTCATTTCAAAACATTTGTTTACAGTGAGGCCCCTATACTATACACAAACTCATCAGTACACTGACAAACATCAACCGGAATGTACATATAAAATTGGCATTTTTTGTCCCACCCAGAAGTTCAACGCATATTTATAATAGCAGTAGTCCTTGATAATCGTTGAGTATGTTGCCTACACATAATTATTAAGCAATTGGATAATATGAGCATTTATGGTTGTTGTAGGCCTTATAATCCACCGTTAATCTCTTATTTCGAACTAATTGTGTATACCCCACAAAAAAAAAAAAAAAAAAAGTAGATATAAGTAAAATGGTAAAGGCATGTTGTAAAAACTAAACAGCACGTATCCGTAATAGTGCACTTATTACAAAAAAATTTAAATGTCCTGGCATTGCTTCCGCCAAACAGACCAAAAAATGTGCTTACATGACTCAGAGTATAAGAATTCTCCAACAGTTGAGGAACATTATATAGTACGTATTTTTAAATTAAATTTTTTTAAAGCTGTGTCTATATATATTTAGCATGTGCAAATCATCATTACATTATTGTCAATATTTAAAAAAATAGATAAAAGTAAATATCCCTATATACATGTGTCATTCAGGCTTCATTATCAAAACCGGATTGTCACACGGATGAGTCTAACGCCAGTCAGACCCAACCATGTAGATAGGTCAACACGGAAGTCGGCCACCCCTCCCAGGACAACAGACACCACCATGTTAGAACCTTAATCCGTAGGGAAAAAATAAACTTAAATAAAATCAAATAAAATTGTTTCATTAGGTTCATCAATAAGTCGAGTACTATTTTTATTGCACAAGACCTTTTGACAAGGGAAAGCCACATGCGGTCCACAACTTGCTACATCGTGAACCACAACATTGGCCCCCCAAACCCAATTTTTTAAAATAAACCAAAGAAAATAAAATAAAGTTAAATAATTTAATTTTGTAAATGAAGCCAAACAACACTTTTTATTTTATTGTGTTATTGATATACTTTTTTCTTATTTTAAATATTGACAATACATAAGTGACACAGCACATGCATGAATATTAACAATCCAAAACAAGTTTTGAGAATTCTACACTCTAGACTTGTTATAGTGCAAAGTAGAAAAATTGATCCATGCTGGTTGCCTACGCACGATTAAGAACCTTCATGTTTTACAGTTAACACTGTAGTAAAATGCAGACTCCAAAGTTATGATTCATAACTCTGCAGAATAATTGAATTAAATAACGCTTAAGTAGACTGTTATTTAAAAAAAATATATAAGGTCTTAAAGGTCTCAAATAACTTGTTTGTACATGGATTTAAATTAGGTTTAATGCTCCCTGAACAAATAGTTCACATTTGATACAATATGCATGATGCTATTGTCTTATTCTAGACTGTTCATGGCATCACGGAAGAAAACATTAATTAATGTATTACTAACATGGTCAGTTGATCTGTTGATTTAGTCTTTTCAACTGATTCATTAAAAACATAATGTTGCTCAATGATGAACATAGACTGGGACAACTCTAGCAAAGGCAGAATATAGCACTGGACCAACAGGCTTGTACAGTAGACACTAGTCATAATGGGTGAATGACTTCATCTTCATCTTTTTTGGTTGAGCCTATCACTCGGGAACCTGTTAAATCTTGAATCATTCAAAATCAAAAAATTTTGACATAGCTCCAGATTACGATTTTTAAGCTCCTTAGCATGAACATTTTTTAGATATCAAAATAAAAACTATATTATATATGTTTTTTCATGAGGGTATTGTCAAAAAATGTTCAATAGCAGCAGCAGTAGATCCATTGTTTTAATCCACCTAGATGACTAGGATATATCAGGAGTCGTGACAGGTTGCATCATCCACCATAGGTTTTTTGAAAATGGTATTGAATGAGCCCCACACAAGCAGAACATGAAGCAGCAGCAGTAGATTGAGTGTTATAATGCCCCTAGATGACTAGGATAGATCAGGAGTCAGGACAGGTTGCATCATCCACCATAGGTTTTTTGAAAATGGTATTGAATGAGGCCCACATATAGCTAGGCCCAAATCAGCAGAACATGAAGCTGCAGCAGTAGATTGAGTGTTATAATGCCCCTAGATGACTAGGATAGATCAGGAGTCAGGACAGGTTGCATCATCCACCATAGGTTTTTTGAAAATGGTATTGAATGAGCCCCACACAAGCAGAACATGAAGCAGCAGCAGTAGATTGAGTGTTATAATGCCCCTAGATGACTAGGATAGATCAGGAGTCAGGACAGGTTGCATCATCCACCATAGGTTTTTTGAAAATGGTATTGAATGAGTCCCACATATAGCTAGGCCCAAATCAGCAGAACATGAAGCAGCAGTAGTCGATTGAGTGTTATAATGCCCCTAGATGACTAGGATAGATCAGTAGTCAGGACAGGTTGCATCATCCACCATAGGTTTTTTGAAAATGGTATTGAATGAGCCACACACAAGCAGAACATGAAGCAGCAGCAGTAGATTGAGTGTTATAATGCCCCTAGATGACTAGGATAGATCAGGAGTCAGGACAGGTTGCATCATCCACCATAGGTTTTTTGAAAATGGTATTGAATGAGCCCCACACAAGCAGAACATGAAGCAGCAGCAGTAGATTGAGTGTTATAATGCCCCTAGATGACTAGGATAGATCAGGAGTCAGGACAGGTTGCATCATCCACCATAGGTTTTTTGAAAATGGTATTGAATGAGCCCCACACAAGCAGAACATGAAGCAGCAGCAGTAGATTGAGTGTTATAATGCCCCTAGATGACTAGGATAGATCAGGAGTCAGGACAGGTTGCATCATCCACCATAGGTTTTTTCAAAATGGTATTGAATGAGGCCCACATATAGCTAGGCCCAAATCAGCAGAACATGAAGCAGCAGTAGTCGATTGAGTGTTATAATGCCCCTAGATGACTAGGATAGATCAGTAGTCAGGACAGGTTGCATCATCCACCATAGGTTTTTTGAAAATGGTATTGAATGAGGCCCACATATAGCTAGGCCCAAATCAGCAGAACATGAAGCTGCAGCAGTAGATTGAGTGTTATAATGCCCCTAGATGACTAGGATAGATCAGGAGTCAGGACAGGTTGCATCATCCACCATAGGTTTTTTGAAAATGGTATTGAATGAGGCCCACATATAGCTAGGCCCAAATCAGCAGAACATGAAGCTGCAGCAGTAGATTGAGTGTTATAATGCCCCTAGATGACTAGGATAGATCAGGAGTCAGGACAGGTTGCATCATCCACCATAGGTTTTTTGAAAATGGTATTGAATGAGGCCCACATATAGCTAGGCCCAAATCAGCAGAACATGAAGCAGCAGTAGTCGATTGAGTGTTATAATGCCCCTAGATGACTAGGAGAGATCAGTAGTCAGGACAGGTTGCATCATCCACCATAGGTTTTTTGAAAATGGTATTGAATGAGGCCCACATATAGCTAGGCCCAAATCAGCAGAACATGAAGCTGCAGCAGTAGATTGAGTGTTATAATGCCCCTAGATGACTAGGATAGATCAGGAGTCAGGACAGGTTGCATCATCCACCATAGGTTTTTTGAAAATGGTATTGAATGAGGCCCACATATAGCTAGGCCCAAATAACTAATATGATAATAATTAAACAAATATTGATAAAATTATGGATTTTACATTAAAAACAATTAAAAAACAACGTATTGGAGGGAGAGCAAAGGAGAGGGATGAACAAGGGACCCTTCAGCGCCCTGAACCGACAGCGGGGGCCAAGAAGTCACTGCCGATCCAGGACTCATTCATTTTTATGAATGTTAGTCTGTCCACAGAGTCAGTGGACAGACGGGTCCTCTTGTCGGTGACCACCCCACCTGCCGCGCTGAAAGTCCGCTCAGACAGTACGCTGGAGGGGGGGCAAGAAAGTATCTCCAGCGCATACTGAGCGAGCTCGCGGCAGGTGTCCAGCCTGGCAACCCAGTACTCCATGGGGTCGTCGGTGCTCATGCTGTCGGAAGCACCAACGGACCCCATGTAGTCTGCCACCATGCGGGCCAGCCGCTGGTGGTTACTCATGCTGCTGCTGCTGGTACTGGGTCGCGCAGACTGGTAGAACAGCCTCATCTCACCCTCAAGGTCACCTGCTCGGCTGGTGCTGGTGGTTCCAGACACCTGCTGGGTGAGATGGGCGGGGAGAACTGGAGCGTGAGGCATAGGGTTTGCCTCCTCCAGCCGGTGGACCAGACAGGCCCGCAACTTTTCAATACGGGCCTGCCTCCGGCTGGCTGGTAGAAACTCCTCCAGTTTCCCCTTGCAGCGAGGGTCTAATAGGGTGGCCAACCAAAACTCATCCCTCTCCTTTATTTTGATGATCCGGGGGTCCCTCCTGAGGCATCGCAGCATGTGGGCAGCCATGGGGAAGAGCACAGCCCGCTGTGACTCTTCAGAGCTGCCAGAGACCATGACCTCTTGGTCCTCCTGCTGCCGATGCTGCTGCTCCCGGTCGGAGGTGCCCCACCCCCGGACTATAGGTGCCCCCAGCACCGGCTCTCCCTCCTGACCAAGCCCAGACTCATGGATGTCCACTAATTCATCCTCCTCCTCGTCCTGGGCCTGGTCCAGGTGGAGCATGGTTGACTCTTCATGCTCCACCAAGGCACTCTCCCCAGCTTCAAGCAGGCGATCTAGTGTCCTGTCCAGCAGGAACACTAATGGGAGCACATCGTTGAGGCCGACATGCTCCCTGCTAACCATCTTTGTCGCCTGCTCGAATGGGGCCAACACGTGGCAGACTTGCTGAATCTGCCCCCACTCCGCATTAGTGATGTAGGGGAGTGAGTGTGTTGGCCCTGCAGTGCCTAGCTCCAGCAGGTATTCCCTCACCGCCCGTCGCTGCTCCCACAACCTCTCCAGCATGTTGAGGGTGGAGTTCCACCGCGTCACACTGTCCATAATCAGCCTGTGGGTGGGCAGGCTGTTGTCCCGCTGCAGTTTGGACAGGGACGCGGTGGCGGTTGGGGATCGGCGGAAGTGGCCGGCAATCCTACGTACCCTTTGCACAATGTCACTCAACCCTGGGTAAATGCGGAGGAATTTCTGCACCACAAGGTTGAGGACATGTGCCATGCAGGGCACGTGTGTAAGACTGCCAGCCTGAAGGGCGGCGAGTAGGTTGCTGCCGTTGTCACAGACAACCATACCTGCCTGGAGCCTTCGGGGTGTCAGCCACTTCTGGACCTGAGCCTGTAGTGCGGACAGAACATGAGGTCCAGTGTGTCTCCGTTCCCCCAAGCTAACAAGCTGGAGCACGGCCTGGCAGCGGACGTGCCCCACACTTGCGTAGCTACGGGGACGCTTGCTTGGGGGCTCAACAGCCGTGGAGACAGTGGCTTGCGGGAGAGGAGTAGTTCTCCCATGGACACCCCGGGGCGGCACCACAAACTCAGATGCCGCCGTTCCCTCCCCGGCGCCTCGGAGGGAAACCCAATGGGCTGTGAAACTTAGGTAGCGACCCTGCCCATGCCTGCTGGTCCAAGCATCCATTGTGAGATGCACCCTGTCGCTGACAGCATGATCCAGCGACAGGCATACATTCTGCACAAGGTGCTGGTGCAGGGCAGGGACACCAGTCCTGGCAAAGTAATGGCGGCTGGGGACACGCCATTTGGGTTGGGCCTGCTCCAACATCTGCCTAAATGGGTTGCTGTCAACCAGATTGTACGGAAGCAGATGTTGGGCAATAACCCTTGCCAGGAGCCCATTGAGTGAACGCACACGTCGATCCCCTGGGGCGTAGGGCACGGTACGTTCAAAAGCATCAGCAATTGTTGGCTGGCGCCGGACGGCAGAGGAGATAGAGGAGGGTGCACTGGTTGCAGAGGGATGGCTGCCGGTACCAATACCTCTACTAGAGGAAGCTGGTGGGTGGGAAACAGTAGTGGCAATATAGAGGGGGAGCTGCTGTACAGTGGCAGGAGCTGCTGTCCCCTGAACACTGGCGTTGCTGCTACTACCACTCTTACTGTGTTCCCACTCCCGCCAGTGGTTCAATCTCATGTGCTGGTTCAGGGCTGTGGTACCCAGCCGAGAAACTAACCTCCCTCTCCTCACCCTGGCATGGCAGAGGTTACAAACAGCAACAGTAACATCATCTGTTGCCAGGGTGAAGAAAGCCCAAACAGGAGACTTCCGCACCAACCTCCTGTCCGATGGCATGGTGCTGGCTTGCGCCTGTTGGGCCTCAGTGTGCACAGGCGGAGCATGCTGCTGCTGTTGCTGCCTGATCCTCTCGACAGTAGAGCCCCTGCCAATGGGCTCCCTGGAGACCTGCCGCACCGTTTCCCTCTGGTGCCTACCTACTTCAGTGCTGCTGGTACTTGACAAAATAGGTGGCACCCATTCGGCATCACCCTCCTCCTCATTTTCAACGTCAGACCCGGTGCCAAACTGTGGTGGACTGAGGGGAACAGCTAACATGGAGCCCCTGACTGTTCTCCGCTGTCCCCTTGCTGGCGCCTGGGTCTGACTAGATGCGGGAGTTGTGTGGCTCAAACCACCCGCACCTGTTGGAAGGGATTCCAAAGGCGTATTTATTGACGTTGCCCCCTCCTCCTCGTTATCACCCATCCCTTCCAAAAAGTACTGCCCATCTTGAGGGCTGAACTGTAAATCACCCTCCTGAATAGCCTCCCCCAGAATGTCCAGCTCTGTGTCCTCGTCTTCAAACATGAGCGGGGACAATTCTGTGGGAGTGGGGGTTGCTAGTACAGGAGGCGTAGATCTGCCGCTACTGCTGCTGCTATGAACTGGGGCTGAGGACTCCGTGTCATTCGAGTCAGCCACCAGAGCCATCACTGTCTCGGCGTCCTGGGAAAGTATGGCCCTTGGACGGCTGCTAAAATTAAAAAAATCACGGATCAGGCGGACACCACTGCCACTGGCACCTGCCTGTACATGACTGGAGGAGCGGCCCCGCGCTGTCGGCGGTCCAGCAACGGAACTGACTCCTCTATTTGCCCGACCGCGGCTGCCTGCACGGCCCGGTGCACTCATAATTTACGTACAAGTGATTGGGCCAAAGGTTTATTGTGGTAGGGACGTGTGTCAAAAAACAAAATAGATTTAACTTGTAATGTAAACCAAAAAAAATAATAAAAATAAATTAAAGTAATAAACGGAAAATAAATAAAACGCCTAACTTCAAAACGAGACTAATTTAGAGTAAGTATAATTTTTTTTTGATTTATTTATGAAAAAATAAGAAACACAGAAAACACGCACACAATCAGACGCAAAGACAAGACAGATGTAACAAATCTAAACACAAAACTAAACTTTTTTTGTTTTTTTTTCTTTTTTCTAACTATAAAACAGAAAAACGCGGACAATCAGACGCAAAGACAAGACAGATGTAACAAATCTAAACACAAAACTAAACTTTTTTTGTTTTTTTTTCTTTTTTCTAACTATAAAACAGAAAAACGCGGACAATCAGACGCAAAGACAAGACAGATGTAACAAATCGAAACACAAAACTAAACTTTTTTTTTTTTTTTTTTTTCTAACTATAAAACAGAAAAACGCGGACAATCAGACGCAAAGACAAGACAGATGTAACAAATCGAAAAACAAAACTAAACTTTTATTTTTTCTAACTATAAAACAGAAAAACGCGGACAATCAGACGCAAAGACAAGACAGATGTAACAAAACTGAAGTTTTAAATTAACTATAACACAGAAACACGCAATCAAACAGAAGTTTAAACAAGGACGGACAGACAGAAAATTACACTAAATCCCTAACTGACCTAACCTAAAATCTGTTCTAAATAGCCCTAAACACTAACCTAAACTATTAATCTATATCTAGAGGTCTTTTCAAGTCCCTAACTACCTATACCTAATGCCCTACACAGATCCCTGCACTAAAACCTATCAGCTAACTGTATCTTGTATCTTTTAACTAACTAATCTAACCTATCTAATAATTCAGACCCTAAAAGATATTCCCTAATCACTACCTAACACTAACTAGCTAAATGATAGAATAATTCAAAATTTCTGGATCAATAGAATAGCACAGCACAAAACAAGCAGCTCCTATCTCTCCAATAACTAAACCCACAAAATGGATACCGGGGAGTGCCTCGATTTATATAGTGAGAGGTAGACTACTTTCCTATTGGTTGCTAGGGATGTTGCTAAGCTGTGACAATGCCTTCCCATTGGCTATAAGCAAAAATAGGGAGGGGTGAACAATAACCTCACATGGAAAACAAGGAAAAAAAAATGCGAATAGGCAGTCACGAATAATTCGCAATAATATACAATTCGCAGAAGCAGAATCCATAGTCGAATGGCCTTATAGGAATAGATTTATGCGAATTTTTGAAATGTCCGCTTTTTTTCGCATTACAGGAACCGTTGTAAAATAGGCTACATTAAATGGTATTTCAAGGGTCAATCAGTAAGTACACGATAGGATGTCTGGTAATATTTAGGTGCCCATTATTCTCTCAATAAAGGCTATATGTGAAATACTCAATAACACTAGTTTAGGCGGGCGGGAAAAACATAACACGAAAAGTATTTTTTTGCGAATGTTATGGCAGCGGATTTTCGCATACAATATAATATATTGAAAGTGTTACAATTAAATGAGTAAGGATCCTGAACGGTTTTGGACATGTCAAGTAACTTCTGGGCTAGATTGCTTGTCATGGAACATAATTTAGGATTGGCGAAAAACCGTATTTACAATATGCGAGTAGATCGGATCGCATACAAGCTGTAAGGAAAAAACAGCTAACAGTGGTTGGGATATTATATGCGAAAATTCGCTAACATTAAATGCGTAAAACAATTCGGTTCGTGTAATGGTAACTAACCATTACGCGAACAGAATTTTTTTGCGCATTTAATGTTAGCGAAATTTCGCATGTAATATAAGAAAGTTAAAATTAAATGAGTAACTGAACGCTTTTGACATGATTGTCAAGTGAATTCTCAGCACGGTTGCTAGTCATGGAACATAACCTAGCCTTTGCGAAAAAAAAAAAGTCTTTAGAACATGCGATCCGCACACAAGCTTTAAGCATTAGCAATAAGCATAGTAATACTTGACTGATGGAATGACTCGAAATTTTTCGAAAATAGTGCTATATAAGAAAATCTAGAATATAGCACTATATTCGAAAACTACGGAATTCCGCATTTTTCAAATATAGTGGCATATTCTGGATTTTCGTATATAGCACTATTTTCGTAAATTTACGAGTTATTTCATGAGTCAAGTATATGCTTATTGCTATGCTGCTAATGCATTGATTGCATATATATTATATGCGAAAATATTAAATGCGTAAAAAAAATTCTGTTCGTGTAATGGTTAGATGGCTCTTTCCAAGTTGTGAAGAGCCATCTAACCATTACACGAACAGAATTTTTTTACGCAATTAATATTTTCGCATATAATATATATGCATTAGCATAGCAATAAGCAGCATATACTTGTCCTTGACTGATGAAATGACTCGAAATTTTTCGAAAATATTACTATATACGAAAATCAAGAATATAGCACTATATTCGAAAAATACGGCATTCCGTATTTTTCGAATATAGTGCTATATTCTTGATTTTCGTATATAGCATTTTTTTAGAAAAATTTCGAGTCATTTCATCAGTCAAGTATTACTATGCTTATTGCTAATGCTTAAAGCTTGTGTGCGGATCGCATGTTGTAAAGACGTTTTTTTTCGCAAAGGCTAGCAACCGTGCCGAGAATTCACTTGACATGTCAGAAGCGTTCAGTTACTCATATGGTTTTGACTTTCTTATATTTTATGCGAAAATTCGCTAACATTAAATGCGCAAAAAAAATTCTGTTCGTGTAATGGTTAGCTGGCTCATCCAAACTACTGTTAGTTAGCTGCTTTTGCTTACAGCTTGTGTGGAATTTATAAATATGTGAGTTGTTCTAAATGCATTGGGACTAATCAATTATATTTCTATTGTGTTATTAGCTTAAAAGGAAACGAAATTTCGTTTTAACGAATATAGAGGCAAATATTCTAATTGTTCGCGAATTCTCGAAGTTACGATATTCGCAATAAAAATTCGCAAAACGGATATTCGCGCTCAACACTACCTGTGATGACCGGAGTGACGTCACCACAGGTCCTGTTCAGCAAAGGAGACAGAAGGAGATGCCGGGCTGCGCGATCAAGTGGACTAAGGTGAGTTAAATTTTTATTTTATTTTTTTAACCACTCCAGCGCTATTTTACTATGCATTCTGTATTCAGAATGCTATTATTTTCCCTTATAACCATGTTTTAAGGGAAAATAATAATAATCAGGTCTCCATCCCGATCGTCTCCTAGCAACCGTGCGTGAAAATCGCACCGCATCCGCACTTGCTTGCGATTTTCATGCAACCCCATTCACTTCTATGGGGCCTGCGTTGCGTGAAAACGCAGAATATAGAGCTTGCTGCGATTTTCACGCAACGCACAAGTGATGCGTGAAAATCACCGCTCATGTGAACAGCCACATAGAAATGAATGGGTCGGTATTCAGTGCGGGTGCAATGCGTTCAACTCACGCATCACATCCGCGCTGAATACTCACCCGTGTGAAAGGGGCCTTAAGCTTATATTAGCAAATCTAATGTTAGTCAGTTCCTGTAAAGAGCCTTTGTTCTGCTAAAGAAAGTACTGTATGCACTACTCCCTTTTTTTCTTGGAGAGCAATAGATACCTGAATATATACATGTAATTACAAACATATAATATATATATATATATAGATAGATACATGTTTACACAGACACACACATATATACACATATATGCATACATATATATCAAATGAACTTTACTGGGGCTCTGAATAGGGTTGCATCCCGCTCCCCCTACAGTTATCTTGCTGTCTGTGAATTAGATCGCACGCTATCTCTCTACACACTGATGCCCTGCCCTCCCATTTACTGATCTCGCCCGTGTGAAAGGGGCCTTACAATTGGAGTATGTGTTTATTAACTAAAATCAGGACAATAGCTAAAATAATGACCAGCAATAAAAAATAGCAATGTATAAAAAAAATAGCAATACATATAATATAGTGATAGATCCAGGAGCATACACAACCAAATAAATTAATATCCCATAAATAGGTCCTTCACTAACTGCCTGCTGTCTCTGTTATATGGCAAATTCCATTAAAAGATCAAAGTGCTGACATTGATAGTTACTTACCAACTACTTACTGCCACCTTGTCTATACTGCAACATATTGCTGTGAACTTGATACAAATATATATATTCTCTATTCTCCTATTCTATGCTGCTACAATTATATTAGAATATGGAAGTGAACTGAATTTGTATTATTCCCCTCTGTGAATTGGAACACTAACTCAGGTGCTGCTACATAAACTATGATATTTATGGGATATTAATTTATTTGTTTGTGTATGCTCCTGGATCTATCACTATTTTAAATTTATCGCTATTTTTTATTCATTGCTATTTTTTATTGCTGGTCATTATTTTAGCTATTTTCCTGATTTTAGTTAATAAACACGTACTCCACTTGTAAGGCCCCTTTCACACGGGCGAGATTTCCGCGCGGCTGCAATGCGTGAGGTGAACGCATTGCAACCGCACTGAATCCGGACCCATTCATTTCTATGGGGCTGTGCAGATTAGCAGTGATTTTCACGCATCACTTGTGCGTTGCATGAAAATCGCAGCATGCGCCTCTTTATGCGTTTTCCAAGCAACGCAGTCCCCATTGAAGTGAATCGGGTTGCGTGAAAATCACAAGCATCCGCAAGCAAGTGCGGATGTGGTGCGATTTTCACGCACGGTTTCTAGGAGACGATCGGGATGGAGACCCGATTATTATTATTTTCCCTTATAACATGGTTATAAGGGAAAATAATAGCATTCTTAACCACCTCAGCCCCCCTAGCTTAAACACCCTAAATGACCAGGCCACTTTTTTCTGCACTACACTACTTTCACGGTTTATTGCTCGGTCTTGCAACTTACCACCCAAATGAATTTTACCTCCTTTTCTTCTCACTAATAGAGCTTTCATTGGTGGTATTTCATTGCTGCTGACATTTTTACTTTTTTTGTTATTAATCAAAATTTAACGAAATTTTTGCAAAAAAATGAAATTTTTCACTCTCAGTTGTAAATCTTTTAAAAAAAAACGACATCTACATATAAATTTTGCTCTAAATTTATTGTTCTACATGTCTTTGATTAAAAAAAACATGTTTGGGTAAAAAATAAAAAATGGTTTGGGTAAAAGTTATAGCGTTTACAAACTATGGTACAAAAATGTGAATTTCCGCTTTTTGAAGCAGCTCTGACTTTCTGAGCACCTGTCATGTTTCCTGAGGTTCTACAATGCCCAGACAGTACAAACACCCCACAAATGACCCCATTTCTGAAAGTACACACCCTAAGGTATTCGCTGATGGGCATAGTGAGCTCATAGAACTTTTAATTTTTTGTCACAAGTTAGCGGAAAATTATGATTTTATTTTTTTTCCTTACAAAGTCTCATATTCCACTAACTTGTGACAAAAATAAAAACTTCCATGAACTCACTATGCCCATCACAAAATACCTTGGGGTGTCTTCTTTCCAAAATGGGGTCACTTGTGGGGTAGTTATACTGCCCTGGCATTTTAGGGGCCCGAATGCGTGAGAAATGTGTAAAAAATGCCCTGTGAAATCCGAAAGGTGCTCTTTGGAATGTGGGCCCATTTGCTCACCTAGGCTACAAAAAAGTGTCACACATCTGGTATCACAGTACTCAGGAGAAGTTGGGCAATGTGTTTTGGGGTGTCATTTCACATATACCCATGCTGGGTGAGATAAATATTTCGGTCAAATGCCAACTTTGTATAAAAAAATGGGAAAAGTCTTATCTCGGCAAATGACAACTTTTCCAATTTTTTTATACAAAGTTGGCATTTGACCAAGATATTTATCTCACCCAGCATGGGTATATGTAAAATGACACCCCAAAACACATTCCCCAAATTCTCCTGAGTACGGCGATACCACATGTGTGACACTTTTTTGCAGCCTAGATGCGCAAAGGGGCCCAAATTCCTTTTAGGAGGGCATTTTTAGACATTTGGATCCCAGACTTCTTCTCACGCTTTAGGGCCCCTAAAATGCCAGGGCAGTATAAATACCCCACATGTGACCCCATTTTGGAAAGAAGACACCCCAAGGTATTCAATGAGGGGCATGGCGAGTTCACAGAATTTTTTTTTTTTGGCACAAGTTAGCGGAAATTGTTTTTTTTTTTTCTCACAAAGTCTCCCTTTCCGCTAATTTGGGACAAAAATTTCAATCTTTCATGGACTCAATATGCCCCTCAGCGAATACCTTGGGGTGTCTTCTTTCCAAAATGGGGTCATTTGTGGGGTGTTTGTACTGCCCTGGCATTTGAGGGTCTCCGCAATCATTACATGTATGGCCAGCATTAGGAGTTTCTGCTATTCTCCTTATATTGAGCATACGGGTAATGAGATTTTTTTCCCACTCCTGCTACAGACACAACATCTTTTTCGGGTTGACGGTTGGGTTGAGGTACCAGCAACGACATTGGGGAAATGTCGCTCGTGTAGACGGCTCACTACACTGGTGGATGGGGCCACGGAACCTCCTGGATACAGGAGGTTCTCGATGATCTCTTCCTGAAATTTGAGGAAGGATCCTGTTCTCCCAGCCTTACTGTAGAGAACAAAACTATTATATGCAGCCAATTGAATCAAATATACAGACACCTTCTTATACCAGCGTCTGGTGCGTCGGGAAACTAAATAGGGAGCCAACATCTGGTCATTGAAGTCCACCCCTCCCATGTGAAGGTTATAGTCGTGGACTGAGAGGGGCTTTTCAATGACACTGGTTGCCCATTCAATTTGTATTGTCGTGTCTGCGTGAATGAAGGAGAGCATGTAAACGTTACGCTTGTCTCTCCATTTCACCGCAAGCAGTTCTTCGTCACACAAGGCAGCCCTCTCCCCCCTTGCAAGACGGGTGGTAACGAGCCATTGGGGGAAGCACCGGCGACTAGGTCGCGCGGTGCCACAGCAGTCAATCTGTTCTAGGAACAAATGCCTGAAGAGGGGCAAACTTGTGTAAAAATTGTACCCCTTGCCAAATAAGGGTGACACCAAGTCCCAGACTGTCTTCCCACTGCTCCCCAGGTAGTCAGGGCAACCGACCGGCTCCAGGGTCTGATCTTTACCCTCATAGATCCAAAATTTGTGGGTATAGCCTGTGGCCCTTTCACAGAGCTTATACAATTTAACCCCATACTGGGATCGCTTGCTTGGGATGTATTGTTTGAAGCCAAGGCGCCGCGTAAAATGTATAAGGGACTCGTCTACGCAGATGTTTTGCTCAGGGGTATACAAATCTGCAAATTTGTTGTTGAAGTGGTCTATGAGGGGCCGAATTTTGTGGAGCCGGTCAAAAGCTGGGTGGCCTCTGGGACGGGAGGTGGTGTTGTCGCTAAAGTGCAGGTGTAGCAAACTCACCTTTTTGCCAGAGTTTGCCATGAGCTTTTGGAGGGAGCTGCGTGCCCGCCTCTTGCCCTGGGATTATGGTCCCTTAAGTTATTGGGTCTTAAGGCACTTGGGACTGAGCCCTCTGTCCCTGGATTGCATCATTTGCCTTACTTGCTTGGATTTTACTATTCCCATGGTGAGAACAATGGATGAAGCACATGGTGAGAACAATAGATAGCGGCCATTTTACCTCACAGACACTGTTCTGACTTTTCAACACGGTGCTATCTTGCCTGTATTTGGTGCACAGAGACATCATTCAGTAGTTTGAAACTACCAAACAGGGGACACATTTATTAGTGACTATTTTCTGTATAACTTGTATATTTTCGGTGTAACTGGCATAAAACTGTATCTTCCAAACTACTGAACGGATGTGGGTGAATTTTGGATATGTGGTTCACCCAGATCCCCCGGTTCCGAGGATATACTGGTTATGGGGTTATTGCATGTTTTGGGGTTCCTGTGATATGTTTTATAAAACTGTATTTCTCTGCCTTTGATAATTATATTCGCCATTGTGTTCAGTAATCATCACCGGCAGAGGGGAGGATTTTGTGTGGGAGTGTCTGTGTGTATTGTACGGATTGATTGGTTGTATTTCAAAACCCTGTGGGCAGTACTATGTTTGTGGATTGTATGTAAATGAGGCTGTTGGTTTTAAAGTAGGTGTGCTGTGTCTAAATAAAGGGAGTTCCTGTTTTAACCCTCAAGGTGAAGTGTCGTCTCATTCTTGGGGGAGGATTTATTGCATGCTGTCCCAGTTTGACTGCTAGGAGTGAAAACCTATTCGTATGGTTTCCTATTCAACTGTCTACAGCATTCATATGCTTGAAGAGGATTTATATGCTGCTTCGGTTCTGTGATTGTGGTGTCTGCCAGAGGGCTTGGAAACCTCTGGAAACGCTAGGAGCAACCGTCAACGGAGGTACTCAGTCGGGGTGCCAGGTGATCCGTTACAGCAGGAAACGCAGGATGGTCTCAAATCGTGTCCTGGACATAGCAGCAGAGAACATGGACATGTGATGAATTGGGTTCATGGACCAATATGACCGCAATTCATGCTTTTTGGTTAGACTCATGTTAAGGAGAAGGCCCAGAAATTTTTTTATTTCGGAAACTTGGACTGGTTTCCACCGGAAAGGCTCGGCATAAAAGCTTCCCGGGTTGGCGGCTATAAATTGAGTGGCATACCGATTTGTTTCTGCCACTACTAAGCCCAAGAGCTCTGCAGTCAAGAACAGCTCAAAAAATCCCAGTGCCGAACCGATCTGAGCTGTCTCAACCCAAACTCCAGACTGGGTGGTGAAAAGGGGAAATACAGGTGCGGTTGAAGTTGGGGACTGCCAATCAGGGTTTGCCAGCACCTCAGGGACTCTAGGGGCTCTACGGGCCTGTCTGTGCGGTGGCTGTGACGTGGTAACTATTGCACGTGCCACCGTACCAGCTTCAACTGCCCTTCTGGTGCTCGCCACTTCACCATGTTGTACGGCAGTGCTGGTACTAGGTCCAGGATGGGCTGCGCTGCTGGTGTATGCCTCACCACGTAATCCGACAGCGCCAGCCCCACTCTGCTGCCCTTGAAGCGGATCCTGCGCAACAGTGGTCTAGCGACACGGGGCCGGGTACGCCTGGTGCTATCAGGGACCTCAACCTCCTCGTCCGAACTTTGGGTCAGACTGCCACTGCTTTCTACAGGTTCATATTCTGACCCGCTAGATTCATCAGATGAGGGTTCCCATTCCTCATCCGACTGGGTCAGAATCCTGTAGGCCTCTTCAGAAGAATACCCCCTGTTTGACATTTGGACTACTAAATTTAGGGGTATTCCCTGAGACTACCCAAGAAAAAAAGCAAGCCTGTCTTACAAATGGGAGGCTAGCGAAGTACCGGAGGCCGCTGCGATTGATAATAAATATCAAAACTGATTTTTTTTTTTATCGCCACAGCGCTTGTAAAGTGATTGTGCAGTGATAAAAAAATATATATATTTTTGTCACTGCGGTGGGGAGGGCGTGGGTGAACGTACGTGTGGGCGACCGATCAGGCCTGATCGGGCGAACACTGCATTTTGGGTGGAGGGCGAACTAAGGTGACACCAATACAATTATAGATCTGACTGTGATCAGTTTTGATCACTTACAGATACTATAAAAGTACAAAAGCTGATTAGCGATACGCTAATTAGCGAATCAGTGACTGCGGTGCGGTTTGCTGGGCGCTAACCGATGCTAACTACCTAACCAAGGGTCCTAAACTATCCTAAAACCTATCAGTCAATACCAGTGAAAAAAAAATGTGACAGTTTACACTGATCACTTTTTTCCCTTTCACTAGGTGATTGACAGGGGCGATCAAGGGGTGATCCAGTGGCGTACCTACCATATAGGCAGACCACGCAGCTGCTACGGGGCCCGTGAGGAAGAGGGGCCCGCAGTGGAGGAGAGGCCCCACCCCCTAATTGCTCCGGTCTATCTTTCTATAGCTAAAGGACCTTTGATGATGTCATCACAGGTCCTGTAAGGGAACTGCACAGTGTAAAGTGTAGTTCCCAGGTTAGAACAGTACATCTGCCAGGACCTGTGATGACATCATCTTCAGCATCACAGGTCCTGCAGTATCTAGCAAAGGAACTGCACCAAAAATGGTGTAGTTCCTAGGTTTGAAAGGTATATCTGCCAGGACCTGTGATGACATCATCACAGGTCCTTCAACCCCTAACAAGTAAGTATTATATGTTCACAATCAGTTCTGCATTGATCCATACAGACTGACTGGAGTGGTAAGAGGAGGTCCTCCACTTCTTGTCATTTACCCCCCCCCCCCATGCCCTGTTTTTACTGATTGCACACTCATGTATAATACCTCAGACAGGTACAGTGACCACTACCTCATGTACCTCCCACACAGTGACCATAATGCATAACTGACCACATATTTCTATAAACAATGCATCTACAGTATTATACCTTGTATGCCTCACATCTATATATATATATATATATATATATATATACACACGCACACACACACACTGCATATATTAAACAGTATTATAGATGCATTATATACAGATATATAATATATATTGCAGTGTACTGATATGTGAGGTACGAGGTATAATATATGCAGTGTGTATAGATATATTGTATATACAGCAGTGTACTGATATGTTAGGTACGAGGTATAATAGATGAAGTGTGTACAGGTATATTGTATATACAGTATTGGATTGATATGTGAGGTACGAGCTGTAATTTATACCTCTCATATCAGTACACTGCTATATTTACTATATATCTGTACACACTGCATCTATTATACCTCGTACCTCACATATCAGTACACTGCTATATATACAATATATCTGTACACACTGCATCTATTATACCTCGTACCTCACATTACACTACTGTATATACTATATATCTGTACAGACTGCATATAATATACCCTGTACTGCACATATCAATACACTGCTGTATATACTATATACCTGTACACACTGCATATATTATACCATGTTCCTCACATATCAGTACACTGCTGTATACACTATACATCTGTACACACTGCATCTATTATACCTCTTTTGTCTGCCAGGCCTGTTTTGTAATCCCAATCCAGCCCTGATGCATAAATTATAAAACGCAGCAGCAAACATAGTTCATGGAACAAAGAGAGAGGCCTGGAATGGGTAGTGGGAGGGGCTATAAAAGGGGAATGGGGGCCCAATTTAGATTCTTGCTATGGGGCCCAGTGATTTCTATGTACGCCCCTGGGGTGATCAAGGGGTTAATTGGGGTGATGGTGGGTGATCTGGGGCTAAGTGTGGTGTTTGGTGGCTACTCACTGTGATGTGTGCTCCTCTGCTGGGACTAACCGACGAAAAGGACCAGCAGAGGAGCACAGAAGCCATTTAACACCTTATATTTATAAATATAAGATGTTAGATGGCTTCTGATTTGATTTTTTGAAAATCGCCAGCCTGCCAGCAACGATCATTGCCTGGCAGGCTGGTGACGAAATTGTTCTTTAACTTTTGCCGGCCCGCAATGCGCATGCGCGGGCCGGCTCAGACCGAAATCTCGCGTCTCGCGAGATGACGCATGGATGCGTCCAGGAGGAATGAATCGACCGCCGCCAGGACGCGTTAGGCAGTCAGAAAGGAGTTAATACAGAATGCATAATGCAATAGGGCTGGAGGGGTTAAAAAGAAAAAAATAATAATTTAACTCACCTTAATCCACTTGTTCGCGCAGCCTGTCTCCTCTTCTGTCTTCTTCTGTGTTGTAATACCTCCGTATATAGAACAGGCTACAGACCTAGATACAAACGTAGAGGCAATAATAGATCTAATTACAATCAACCCAGGTATCAAGGCAATCCTCAGAATCCGCTTAGATGTCCCAATCCGGTACCAACAAATACGAGCGGAGCAACAAGTGGAGGAGAAGGACAGTCACTTTTAGCACAGCCATCTTCCTGCTCATTGTTATCTCAAGCGTCAGGAGGAGTCCCAGTAGGAACTACTATCCAGGCAGGGACCACAACACAAACATTCATGCCCCATTTTTTAGTGCCTGGGGTACAACTCAGGGATCGGGACAAGTGGGGATATCGTCAGGGGACATAGCCACTGAATCACCTAACCTAGGAATGCAAATTATCAACCTTACTGACCTGACACTAACATCAGAACATGAAAACGTATTGAATAAGGGCCTATCGTTTACACCTTTACCGTATTTTGACTGTTTTGGTTGGGTAAAAGACATCAATCTGTTCGCTAGGAAATTAGCTTTACACAAAGAACATAAAAATCTAGAGAGAGACCCAACCAAACTTAACACAAAAGAAGTGAAAGCAATACAAATCCTAGAAGATCTGGAAAGAGAGCATAGGGGAGAAATAGTGCCACTGAGGGCACCACATAGCACCCTAACTCCACAATCCAAATTTACCCCCCCATTCACAAAATACGGGAAAATAGAGTCCTTTGTAGATCTGGTTACTAAAGACCTACAGAAAATAAAGGCAAATAAGTCACAACTGGGATCCAATTTAAATCTTCAAGAAAAAGTGGCCTTAGATAATCTGATGGAGAATAAGAACATAGAGATTAAACCCTCAGACAAGGGTGGGAACATAGTGCTCCTTAAAAAAGACGACTATGTACGCATGGTGATGGCCCTCCTTGAGGACAATAAAACATATCAACTGTTGAAAGACAATCCCACAGAGAAATATAAACTAGAACTAAAAGCCATACTGGACCAAGCCAAACTGAAAGATCTTATCACCAAAGAAGAGATGAAAGTACTCTATAATCCCCACCCAATGATAGCCACTTTCTATGCAATCCCAAAAGTGCATAAAAAACGTGAGCCTATACCAGGTAGGCCAATAGTGTCGGGGAATCAAAGCCTATGTGAAGGGATCAGTGGCTATGTGGACCAGATGATATCCCCATTTGTACCCAGCCTGTCCTCATACTTGAAGGACACAAAAGACACACTGACCAAGCTTCAGGATGTCCAAGTTAACAAAACCACGCTGATAGCGAGCCTGGATGTAGAAGCACTCTACACCAGCATACAACATAACTTAGGCCTAGAAACAATTAGTTATTATCTAAATACTAAAGGGACACAATATCACGAGCACAGCATGTTTGTTTTATCACTTTTACAATTTCTGTTAACACACAATTACTTTATGTTTAACGGGAAATTTTATTTACAGATCACTGGGACAGCTATGGGGACGATCTGTGCCCCGAGCTTTGCAAATTTATATTTAGGGTGGTGGGAGGAGCGCACTGTATTCACCGATGAGAATCACCAATTCACTAAACACATACTATACTGGGGTCGATATATCGACGATATTTTGATATTATGGGATAGCACGAGCACATTATTCTATGAATTTGTCAGGGTACTGAACAATAACCTTCTAGGCCTAAAGTTCACCGCGGAAATAGATCAAAGAACCATCAATTTTTTAGATCTCACCATCAATTTGGAAAATGATGGCAGCGTTAACACTACTATATACAGGAAGCCGACTTCTACAAATAGCCTTCTGCATTGGCAAAGTCATCACCCCACTTCCCTGAAAAAGGGCATCCCTATAGGGCAATATTTGCGGGCGAAACGAAACTGCTCCACCCTGGAGAGTTTTGAGAATGAAAGTAGGCTCCTGTATAATAGATTTCTAACTAGAGGATACCCGAAGAAAACCTTACATTACGCGTACAATAAGGCGAAAAAAAGTGATCGTACCATTCTACTCCACAAGGGCAAACAGCAAGCTAGTCCAAAAAGCGAAGTGGTACGATGCATAGGAAACTATGATGGACAGTACGAAAAAATACGTAACATCTTAGGACGACACTGGCATATATTGCTCTCAGATGACGAATTAAAAGAAATTTTGACCCCCAGACCAGCCATCACGTATAGGAGAGGGCAAAACATAAGAGAAAAATTGGTGCACAGTCATTTTATGCAAGATAAAAAACAAAATGAACCTACCTGGCTCCATACTTTAGGATCCTACCCATGTGGTGACTGTAGCTTCTGTGGGAGAATGGTACCGATAAAAGAATTCTACAATCCAGCAGATAACAAAAAGTACCGGATTAAAGAGTATATAAATTGCAAATCAATGGGAGTCATTTATGCCATACAGTGTGGATGTCCAAAAATGTATGTGGGTAAAACCACACAGGAGCTTAGAAGACGTATTTCTAAACATCTTAGCACCATCAATACGCATAGCGACACACCACTTGCAAGACATGTACAAAATATACACAATGGAAGTACCCAGAGTCTAATAGTGTGGGGGATCCAGAAATTGAAGCTAGGCCCAAGGCTGGGCAATCTGGACATACGACTACAGCAGGAGGAAGCTCGGTGGATATACCGCCTCAATAGTCTAACCCCGCACGGACTCAATGAGGGATTTACTTATGCATCATTTTTATAAAAAGATTCCAACAAACAACTGTAACAATGAATACTGAAAAACTAGACCATTAGAGAACTTCATGAAAGAGATACCAGGGGGAAGGAACTAGACAGTCCCATATAATCACAATGCAATACTAGGACGCCTCACTATGCCAGAACCAATAAACTACCATCCCAAAAAATGTTGACATTTATAAAATATACATAAACGCTGTATACCAGCATAAAGGGACCCCTACAAAGAGTATCCAAATATATCTATCAATGTAGCAAAAATAGCAAATTAAAATTTCTACAAAAATCTATAAAATTTTTATTTATTTTTTTAAAAATTCCTTTTAAAAAATTCTAATAAAAATTAAAATATATAAAAATACAAAAAATGTACACCTAAATCAAATTACTATTAATAAAATAATATTTACATAATGTTTTATATACATACCTGGTGAAAGTCACAATCGAAGGAAGGTGGAAGTATTCCAATATCTATAAAATATAATAAGTAGGTATAGAAGATGATTAATTAAGTACCATCACGCACAATGGGAACATAGATAAATCACTTATAGTAGGGGATATACTAAACTGTAACAGGGGATCCAGAAAAATCCCCCCCCCCCCCTACAACAATATACACTAGAACAATAGGTGACCACAGAGTCGGATATAATAGCACCTTAGTACAAATAACTAAATCACATAAAAATCAATAAAAAAGTGAGAACAGCAACTAATATGTGGCAAAATATGAAGGAATGAAGGTAGGGTATATGCTATATGAGGAAGTGCTACCCTATCAGGATTCTATAGATCAGAAAGTGAATCAGATCCAGTGTCGAACATCAGACTAAGTAGAAGCACTAAGAGCCTGAGCATGCCCAGTGATAATAGGATTAGTATCACAAGCACCAAGTCCGGACGCACGCGCATAGATACCTGATAGCAAGCCGAAAAGATCATCAAGTTCTGGAGCATGCGCAAAGAGGATGCAGTATCTATGATTGGCATCAAGTCCCGACGCAAGCTCCTTACCAGCAATGAATGGAGGTAGCATCAAAGTGCCTGGGCATGCGTATTGAGGACTAACAAGCGGTAGCAGCGGTTTACACTAAGGCCGTGCGCACAGACGAGCGGTGCAGATAGATGAGGATTGGAGAAGAGAGAAGTGGGAGGATCTCACCACGGGCACAGTACCTAACGGCAGCACGGATTGGTTAGATAAGTATTGAGTCTGGCAAGAGAGACGCACATAGGATAACACTATCATGACACTGTATGGGAGGTGTTAAAAGCCGAGTCCCGCCCCCAACACAAACACTGCCCGTTCCCCTGAAGACGCCAAGATAGCTTGGTGAAACATGTCGGGGGGCAGAGTGTGTTAAATGTGGTTTTAGGCAGCGAGTGCCATGCCAAGTATAAGCAGTACATGCTAGTTATCAATCTGCACACTGGGAAGGAGCCCGCTGTTTAGAGCAGTATCTGTGGGAATAACAGAACGCTGGTATCCTTCAGCACATTGGAAAAAAGCCTGAGGCTTAGAGAAGTACACTGTGGCAATAACAGTGCACTATGTAACAACTATGATCACTGCTGAACCGTGATAGCAGGAACTACTAAAGGGAATAGAGTGCGGGCCCCCCAGTGGTCAATAAGCATATAAAATGATACAATATAAGATATATTGCAACAGGGCTGGCACCACTGATAGTTTTAATATGTGAGTTCTAGGCATCTAATTTTAAGAGTATCAAATAAACGTTAGATTTTATATACAATTTATTGATACATTTAGTAGCACGTATTAACCTAGAGACAATTGTGGTCTCCCTGACCAATTAAAAATTTCTTCTGTGTTGTGCACAGGAAAAGGACCTGTGGTGACGTCACTACGCTCATCACATGGTCCGTCACATGATTAATCACCATGGTAACAAATCATGTGATGAGCGCAGTGACGTCATCAAAGGTCCTATTCCTCAAAGAAGAAGACAGAAGAAAAGCTGGGCTGCGCGAACAAGTGGATTAAGGTGAGTTAAATTATTTTTTATTAATTTTTTACCCCTCCAGCCCTATTTTTAACCCTTCCAGCCCCTCCTCGCCCGTGTGAAAGGGGCCTTAGATGCTATTGTAGCCATACTGAGAGTGGGGGGTAGGGTGTAAAGTAACACCATAAACAATGTATACCACGGTCAATAGACCAAACCAAATCCCTTTAGGGGTCTCTATCTAATATTAAAATATATATCTTTATTTTATCATTCTTAAAACATAAGTGTAATAGAAAAAAATATGTTTCAAATTGTCAGTGTGCAGCGGGGTTTTATATCTACTCAACTAGTAGCTGCTAGTAATTACCAGCGGCAACCAAGGGATCCTGTCCTCTTATTCAGTAATTATAGACACCTATTCAGGTGTTATATTTATATTTCTGTGGCAGACAAGTTGATGTCAATAGTTAGTGAGGATAGATATATTGCATTATCGTACTGTGCCAAAATTTAGTCTGGCAGGGATATGGGTATTTTACTATATTCGATCAGCCCAGCAATCTATCTGTGCGTGGCCGGCTTTGCGAGCCCTACACACATATCAGCTGTTCACCAGAGTCAGGTGCAGGCAGTGTAGTCAGCGATACTGAGGTTAATACTGCAATGTACACCATTAGTCGATCCTTTTGTATGTACTTGCAACCTTAATGTATCACACTGACCACTGCGTGCTTCCACTCCATTAGCTGAGATTAGCTTATACTGCTATATTAACCCTATCTTCTGCCAGTAATTCCAGTCGCAGCTGTTTACTAATTCCCTATATACCTATCCACTATTCACACATTGATTCTAACTTGCCCTAAGCTGCTTCGTTAGCTACAATGAAACTCCTTTCTGCAAAACTGTCTAAAAGTTAAGCGCTACACTGTAACACTCCTCTCGACATGTTTCTGTCACGGCTGTATGTGAGCAACAAGAGCATGCACAGAAAATAGAGCTACTGACCGGACCCAAACTAGGGAGGATAAAGGGTTACCCCTGTCAGACCCTCGAAAGCTCTCCCTATGCTGCTAAGCCCATGCCCGGATCCAAATGGTGGAAGGAGGCATGCCCGCGTACCTAAGACTGATGAGCACTGTAACCCCTACAATAGTGGAAGGGGCACGGCCAGCGGTGCCCTGCTCAGTATATGGAGGGAACCGTGGTCGCCTCGGATCCAGTCAGAAAACACACAGATACACAACAATGTCTGCACACTTAGCTGAAGGGGCTGCAGCCGCAGTGAAGACGGATCCAAAGACAGGCTGGCAATATCCGGAGTACTTGCTGCAGCAGAACACAGGTCCAGTGAAAGGATAGCATGCAAGGGAATATACTCAAGCAAGAGCTACAACCCAAATGAGAAATATAATCCACACCTACAATAGGAGGAGGGGGAATATAAAGGCAGGGAAATCAAACGCAGCTGGGAGGAAGAAAACAGAAAACTCCTCCCAGCTCTAGTAGTGACATCATCACAGGGGTGGAGAAACAGAGCTGTGAGAACGTCCCAAAGCTCTGGTAGTGACAGTACTCCCTCCTCTACGGGTGGACTCCGGACACCTAGGACCCACCTTCTCAGGATGAGCCCTATGAAATGCCCTGATGAGGCGAGTGGCTTTAATGTCCGACACCGGAACCCACATCCTCTCCTCAGGACCATAACCCTTCCAATGAACGAGGTACTGGAGAGAACTGCGGACAATGCGAGAGTCCACAATTCTGGAAACCTCAAACTCCAGATTGCCATCAACCAAAATCGGAGGAGGAGGCAAAGAGGAGGGTACCGTGGGCTGGACATATGGTTTTAAGAGAGATCTGTGAAATACATTATGTATCTTCCAAACCCGTGGAAGATCAAGACGGAAGGCAACAGGATTGATGACTGACAAGATTTTATAAGGCCCAATAAACTTGGTACCCAATTTCTAGGAGGGAACCTTCAGTTTAATATTTCTTGTAGACAACCACACCAGATCACCCACACTCAGGTCCGGACCAGGCACACGTCTCTTATCAGCCACACGCTTATACTTCTCACTCATCTTTCTAAGATTACTCTGAATCTTTTGCCAAATGGTAGACAAAGACGAGGAAAATCTCTCCTCCTCAGGTAAACCAGAAAGAGCCCCTCCCGAGAATGTCCCAAACTGCGGATGGAACCCATATGCACCAAAGAATGGCGACTTATCAGAAGATTCCTGACGACGGTTGTTCAGAGCAAACTTAGCAAGAGGGAGAAATGAACACCAATCCTCCTGGTTCTCTGCCACGAAACAGCGCAAATATGTCTCCAGATTCTGATTGAGGCGCTCAGTCTGACCATTCGACTGCGGTGAAAAGCAGAAGAGAAGGACAGCCGAACCCCCAGGCGAGAACAGAAAGCCTTCCAGAACCTGGACACAAACTGCGTGCCTCTATCGGAAACAATATCAGAGGGAATGCCATGCAATTTAACAATATGGTCGACAAAAGCTTGCGCCAACGTTTTAGCATTGGGTAAACCAGGGAAAGGTACGAAATGAGCCATCTTGCTAAAACGGTCCACCACCACCAGGATCACCGACTTCCCTGAGGAACGAGGAAGATCCGTGATAAAGTCCATGGACAGGTGTGTCCAAGGACGGGAAGGTATGGGTAACGGGAGAAGGGAACCTGAAGGCCGTGAACGAGGGACCTTAGCGCGAGCGCACGTCTCACAAGCAGCCACAAAACCCTCCACCGACTTACGAAGAGCCGGCCACCAAAATCTCTGAGCAATGAGATCTACCGTGGCTCTACTCCCGGGGTGACCAGCAAGAACAGTATCATGATGCTCCTTGAAGAGTTTGTGACGTAGCTCAGGAGGCACAAACAACTTCCCAGAAGGACAACGGGCAGGTGCCTCAGTCTGGGCAGCCTGGACCTCGGCCTCCAAATCCGAATATAGAGCAGAAACAACTACCCCCTCCGCCAAAATGGGACCGGGGTCCTCGGAGCTTCCTCCTCCCGGAAAACAGCGAGAGAGAGCATCAGCCTTCACATTTTTGATCCCAGGGCGGAATGTGACGACAAAATTGAATCTGGAGAAGAACAGAGACCATCTGGCCTGTCTCGGATTCATACGCCTGGCCGACTCCAAGTATGCCAGATTCTTATGGTCGGTAAAAACGGTGATAGGGTGCCTGGCCCCCTACAACCAATGGCGCCATTCCTCGAAAGCCAACTTGATGGCCAACAACTCCCTATCTCCCACATCATAGTTTTTCTCTGCCGGGGAGAGTTTTTTAAAGAAAAAAGCACAGGGTCGCCATTTGGCAGGAGAAGGGCCCTGGGACAAAACCGCACCCACACCCACCTCGGAAGCATCCACCTCAACAATAAAAGGTAAGGAAACATCGGGATGCACCAAGACGGGAGCAGATGCAAAACTCTCTTTAATCTTAGAAAAAGCTGCAAGCGCCTCCTCCGACCAAGAGGAAAAATCCGCCCCCTTTTTTGTCATGTCAGTGAGGGGTTTGACAACAGAGGAATAATTCAAAATGAACTTTCTGTAATAGTTCGCAAAACCCAGAAAGCGCATCAATGCCTTCTGATTCTCAGGAAGCTCCCACTCAAGTACAGCACGGACCTTCTCCGGATCCATGCAAAAACCAGAAGCAGAGAGGAGAAAACCCAGAAATTGAATCTCTGATACCATAAAAACACATTTCTCCAGCTTGGCGTACAATTTATTTTCCCGCAGAATCTGCAGAACCTGAAAAAGATGATCCTAATGGGTCTGAACATCAGGGGAAAAAATCAAAATATCAAGATACACCAATACAAATTTCCCCATTAGATGGTAGAAAATACTGTTAACAAAATGCTGAAAGACGGCCGGAGCATTCATCAGGTCGAAAGGCATAACGAGATTCTCGAAATGCCCGTTAGGGGTATTAAAGGCCGTTTTCCATTCATCCCCCTCTCTGACCCTGACCAGGTTGTACGCGCCTCTCAAATCCAATTTGGAAAAAACCTTGGCCCCAACAATTTGGTTGAAGAGGTCCGGGATCAGACAAAGGGGATAGGGATCGCGAATCGTGATACGGTTCAGCTCCCTAAAATCTAGGCAAGGTCTCAGAGAGCCATCATTTTTTTTTAACAAAAAAAAACCCAGCGGCAACAGGTGATTTTGAGGGACGAATATGCCCCTTATCGAGACTCTCGGAGATATAGGTTTGCATTGCGATTCTTTCCGGTTGTGAGAGGTTGTAGAGGCGAGCTTTTGGCAGCTTGGCGCCGGGAATGAGGTTAATGGGACAGTCAAACTCCCGGTGAGGAGGTAGCTCCTGAACACCGCTCTCGGAAAACACGTCCGAGAAATCAGAGAGAAATGATGGCACAGTTTTAGTAGACACCTCTGCAAAAGTCGCTGTAAGACAATTCTCTCTACAAAAGTCACTCCACTCATTTATTTGCCTTCCTTGCCAATCAATAGTGGGGTTATGTCTAGTGAGCCAGGGTAACCCCAAAACTAGAGGAGAAGGCAATCCGTTAAGGACAAAACAAGATATATCCTCCACATGAGTGTCACCTACAGCTAACCGGATATTGTGAACAATGCCCTTCAGAGATGTCTGTGAGAGTGGAGCAGAGTCAATAGCAAAAACAGGTATATCCTTTTCTAATGTGCAAACCTGAAAACCATGCATGGCTACAAATTGAGTATCAATAAGATTGACGGCCGCTCCACTATCAACAAAAATCTCACAAGAAATGACTTTGCTCTCTAGCGCCACCCTGGCAGACAGGAGAAAACGGGAACTGCAGGTCAGAGGAAAAGCATCAATTCCTACATCAACTTTGCCCAAAGTAGCAGATGAAGCAGAATTTGATGATTTACCTTTTGAGGTTTTTCTCTTATTATCGCTCTTAGTACAGTTCAAGAATCTCCTAGACGGAGAAACATTTGCCAAATGACCTATGCCCCCACAACAAAAACACACCATACTCTGAGGACTAAATCCTCTTTTATCAGGGGCAAGTCGACCTAGCTGCATGGGCTCCTCCTCAGAGGGGAGCGAGACAGGATGAGGCCCCTGCACACTGAATGAGTCCGCACCACTGCCCCTAGACTGACAATGGCTGGACAGAGAGGTCTCGTTTCTTTCTCTTAGACGCCTGTCAAGGCGTACCGCCAATGACATGGCAGACTCTAAGGACGTTGGTCTCTCATGGAAAGCAAACACATCTTTCAATCTCTCTGAGAGACCATGACAGAACTGACTCCGGAGTGCAGCATCATTCCAACCTGAATCAGCTGCCCATCTCCGAAATTCAGAACAATAAAGCTCCGCAGACAGTTTGCTCTGGCATAAAAAACGTAAGTTAGATTCGGCCAGAGCAACACGATCCGGGTCATCATATATCTGCCCCAGGGCCACAAAAAATCCTTCCACGGATCGAAGGGAGGGATCCCCTGATGGCAGCGAAAAAGCCCAAGTCTGAGCATTACCCCTGAGCAGGGAGATGACAATCCTCACCCTCTGCTCCTGATTACCAGAGGAATGTGGACACAAGCAAAAATGGAGTTTGCATGCCTCTCTGAAGCGAACAAAACTCTCACTGCCCCTGGAGAACGTTTCCGGAAGTGAGACCTTTGGCTCGCAACAGACTCCATGGGCCGGAGCAGAGCCCAATGCTTGAAGCTGAGTCATAGATTGACGGAGATCCGCTACCTCCAAAGAAAGACCCTGCATGCGGTCAACCAGGCCAGAAAGCGGATCCATGTCAAAAAAGACGGTTTTGGGGTGGATTATAATGTCATGGATGTATGTGAGCAACAAGAGCATGCACAGAAAATAGAGCTACTGACCGGACCCAAACTAGGGAGGATAAAGGGTTACCCCTGTCAGACCCTCGAAAGCTCTCCCTATGCTGCTAAGCCCATGCCCGGATCCAAATGGTGGAAGGAGGCATGCCCGCGTACCTAAGACTGATGAGCACTGTAACCCCTACAATAGTGGAAGGGGCACGGCCACCGGTGCCCTGCTCAGTATATGGAGGGAACCGTGGTCGCCTCTGATCCAGTCAGAAAACACACAGATACACAACAATGTCTGCACACTTAGCTGAAGGGGCTGCAGCCGCAGTGAAGACGGATCCAAAGACAGGCTGCCAATATCCGGAGTACTTGCTGCAGCAGAACACAGGTCCAGTGAAAGGATAGCATGCAAGGGAAGATACTCAAGCAAGAGCTACAACCCAAATGAGAAATATAATCCACACCTACAATAGGAGGAGGGGGAATATAAAGGCAGGGAAATCAAACGCAGCTGGGAGGAAGGAAACAGAAAACTCCTCCCAGCTCTAGTAGTGACATCATCACAGGGGTGGAGAAACAGAGCTGTGAGAACGTCCCAAAGCTCTGGTAGTGACAGTTTCGCCACTGTGTGGCTTCGTCAGGGGAAGTGGGGTACTACTAGGAGTGGAAGCACGCAGTGGTCAGTGCGATACATTGAGGTAGTCACATGCCCTCCTTAGTATTCTTTGAATGGAACCTAGTTGCATTAATGTGAATGGCCAGAGGAGGGCATGTGATTCCTGCAACCAATGAAAACACGCCTCCGGGGTATAAAAGGACCAGTCAGAAAAGAAAATGGCAGTCCCCATTATGTTTAAAGCCGAGATGCTGTCATTTTTTTCTTTTTCTTTTATTGTCCCCTAAAATAAATATAGGGAACAGGGGAAAATGCTAATACAAGATATATATATATATATATATATATATATATATATATATATATGCACAGGCAAAACTGCAGAGAATGAAACAGTTGATGCAACCTCCCGTATATCCTTTCCATATATATGGAAAACGCCCACCAACCACATAAATGTAATAAAAGGCCACAATGAAAGATGGAGTAACCCCTTTTTTTGAAAAGGGTACTCTATATACAGGTTTTGCTATGGACATGAGATATGACCCGATCCAGCCCACATTTTTCTGATACCGGCTTGTTAACAGCGGCGATATCGAAATGTGTTCTCACAAAAACCTTGGTTCAGTTCTATTTAATAAATATCAAAAAATCGCATATTTTGACGACCTGACATAACCAATTAACCTTAATAGCGTGGTAACTTGACGGTGATTGGTTCACATGACCGTGGGAAATCTCATATCATTGGCTGAATCTTCCATATTCATTGAATGGAGCAAATTTTCTTATGAGTTATCAGACCGGTATGCTGCGATTTTTTGATATTTATTAAATAGAATTGAACAAAGGTTTTTGTGAGAACGCCCCACTGTCCTCTGTTACTATTTTATTGGCTTACTGGCTGAAGTGTTGCTGCACTGTAGAAGATGCAGTGGGGTACAGGACAGTACAGTCGGGTGCAGTGGGGCATAGGACAGTACAGTCGGGTGCAGTGGGGCACAGGACAGTACAGTCGGGTGCAGTGGGGTACAGGACCACTTTTTTTTATGATTTAATGTCTAGGTGCCATCGCCCGGCTCCTGTATAGTGTCGGGATGACTACGGGCTGTATCAGGAGCCGGATAGCGATATAAACTTTAACTCAACACCGCCATCTACTGGCATTGGTGTGTATTGATGGACTGGAGGAGATAAAATCGCGTTTAGTTAGTAACGAATTGCGAAATAAGGGAGAGGTAGCGATGACACATCTGTACATGTAATAAATGCTTTTCATCTTTACAATTTAGAGGTATCTACACATAAGAGAGGAAACATTTTCTGTATAGTACTTGGCTTCTGTGTTGTTCTTCAGTATTATATTAATGATGGAGGCTTACAAACTTTATTGAAGTTTATGAAAGTGGTTTAGAAAATTACACTGAAATATAAAAAAGTAATGTGATCAGATAAAATGCGATGGCACACTTAACCTAGAGTCTTGTTTGAAGACACATTTTGTTGAGATTTTACTGTTTTATAGTTTATACAAGATTTCCATTTCATGTTTGATGTTTTTAAAGAATTCAGTTCAAGGGAAGTGAGTAAAAATGCAGTATTCCTTATATCTTTGCATGGACTTAAATTATGGTAGTGGTGAGTATACTTTTTAGGACATGTGAAATTGCTGTTTTCGGTAGTGTTTCCAGCTCAGCTCAAGGCTGCAATGGGTATTTATTAGATTAATGTGTTTCTAAGGGTACTTTCACACTTGCGTTGTTTGATTCCGGCAGGCTTTTTTTTTTTTCTCATTTTTAAAGGTCTGCGCATTTTGAATGCCGGATCCGGCACTAATACATTCCTATGAAAAAAATGCATTCAGGCAAATCTTCAGTTTTTTTCGCCAGAGATAAAACCATAGCATGCTACGGTTTTCTCTTTTGCCTGATCAGTCAAAATGACTGAACTGAAGACATCCGGATGCATCCTGAACGGATTACTCTCCATTCAGAATGCATGGGGATATGCCTGATCAGTTCTTTTCTGGTATAGAGCCCCTGTGACAGAACTCTATGCCGGAAAAGAAAAACGCTAATGTGAAAGTAGCCTTAGTACTTTCAGTACCCAGTATACTTAGATCAGTGGATGTAAATAGCTATTTAGACTTTCAAAGTGCATACTGCACCCCATTGGTTTAAAAAATATACCTTTCAGTAAATCCAAGCGCATTAGCAAAATTATTCAGATTCTCCAAATATTCTCCAGCAGCACTGCTATATCTTGCTGGTGGATCACTATTTTATCCTGTCGGGAACTTGCGATTTTCCGTTTTTGTTTTTCACTCCATGCTTTCCCAGAGCCATAACTTTTTACATTTTCCATTCATATAGCCGCTTGTTTAGTATTTTTCAATGGAACTATTTAATACTGCATACAATGTAGTGGGAAGCTGAAAAAAATCCAAATGGGGTAAAAACCATAAGGCCCCATTCACACGGGCATTGCGGGAAAATGTGCGGGTGCGTTGCGGGAACACGCACGATTTTTCCGCGCAAGTGCAAAACATTGTAATGCGTTTTGCACTCGCGTGAGAAAAATCGCACGTGTTTGGTACCCAAACCCGAACATCTTCACAGAAGTTCGGGCTTGGGATCGGTGTTCTGTAGATTGTATTATTTTCCCTTATAACATGGTTATAAGGGAAGATAATAGCATTCTGAGTACAGAATGCATAGTAAAATAGCGCTGGAGGGGTTAAAAAAAATGGGGATAGGGATCGCGAATCGTGATACGGTTCAGCTCCCTAAAATCTAGGCAAGGTCTCAGAGAGCCATCATTTTTTTTAAAAAAAAAAACCCAGCGGCAACAGGTGATTTTGAGGGACGAATATGCCCCTTATCGAGACTCTCGGAGATATAGGTTTGCATTGCGATTCTTTCCGGTTGTGAGAGGTTGTAGAGGCGAGCTTTTGGCAGCTTGGCGCCGGGAATGAGGTTAATGGGACAGTCAAACTCCCGGTGAGGAGGTAGCTCCTGAACACCGCTCTCGGAAAACACGTCCGAGAAATCAGAGAGAAATGATGGCACAGTTTTAGTAGACACCTCTGCAAAAGTCGCTGTAAGACAATTCTCTCTACAAAAGTCACTCCACTCATTTATTTGCCTTCCTTGCCAATCAATAGTGGGGTTATGTCTAGTGAGCCAGGGTAACCCCAAAACTAGAGGAGAAGGCAATCCGTTAAGGACAAAACAAGATATATCCTCCACATGAGTGTCACCTACAGCTAACCGGATATTGTGAACAATGCCCTTCAGAGATGTCTGTGAGAGTGGAGCAGAGTCAATAGCAAAAACAGGTATATCCTTTTCTAATGTGCAAACCTGAAAACCATGCATGGCTACAAATTGAGTATCAATAAGATTGACGGCCGCTCCACTATCAACAAAAATCTCACAAGAAATGACTTTGCTCTCTAGCCCCACCCTGGCAGACAGGAGAAAACGGGAACTGCAGGTCAGAGGAAAAGCATCAATTCCTACATCAACTTTGCCCAAAGTAGCAGATGAAGCAGAATTTGATGATTTACCTTTTGAGGTTTTTCTCTTATTATCGCTCTTAGTACAGTTCAAGAATCTCCTAGACGGAGAAACATTTGCCAAATGACCTATGCCCCCACAACAAAAACACACCATACTCTGAGGACTAAATCCTCTTTTATCAGGGGCAAGTCGACCTAGCTGCATGGGCTCCTCCTCAGAGGGGAGCGAGACAGGATGAGGCCCCTGCACACTGAATGAGTCCGCACCACTGCCCCTAGACTGACAATGGCTGGACAGAGAGGTCTCGTTTCTTTCTCTTAGACGCCTGTCAAGGCGTACCGCCAATGACATGGCAGACTCTAAGGACGTTGGTCTCTCATGGAAAGCAAACACATCTTTCAATCTCTCTGAGAGACCATGACAGAACTGACTCCGGAGTGCAGCATCATTCCAACCTGAATCAGCTGCCCATCTCCGAAATTCAGAACAATAAAGCTCCGCAGACAGTTTGCTCTGGCATAAAAAACGTAAGTTAGATTCGGCCAGAGCAACACGATCCGGGTCATCATATATCTGCCCCAGGGCCACAAAAAATCCTTCCACGGATCGAAGGGAGGGATCCCCTGATGGCAGCGAAAAAGCCCAAGTCTGAGCATTACCCCTGAGCAGGGAGATGACAATCCTCACCCTCTGCTCCTGATTACCAGAGGAATGTGGACACAAGCAAAAATGGAGTTTGCATGCCTCTCTGAAGCGAACAAAACTCTCACTGCCCCTGGAGAACGTTTCCGGAAGTGAGACCTTTGGCTCGCAACAGACTCCATGGGCCGGAGCAGAGCCCAATGCTTGAAGCTGAGTCATAGATTGACGGAGATCCGCTACCTCCAAAGAAAGACCCTGCATGCGGTCAACCAGGCCAGAAAGCGGATCCATGTCAAAAAAGACGGTTTTGGGGTGGATTATAATGTCATGGCTGTATGTGAGCAACAAGAGCATGCACAGAAAATAGAGCTACTGACCGGACCCAAACTAGGGAGGATAAAGGGTTACCCCTGTCAGACCCTCGAAAGCTCTCCCTATGCTGCTAAGCCCATGCCCGGATCCAAATGGTGGAAGGAGGCATGCCCGCGTACCTAAGACTGATGAGCACTGTAACCCCTACAATAGTGGAAGGGGCACGGCCACCGGTGCCCTGCTCAGTATATGGAGGGAACCGTGGTCGCCTCTGATCCAGTCAGAAAACACACAGATACACAACAATGTCTGCACACTTAGCTGAAGGGGCTGCAGCCGCAGTGAAGACGGATCCAAAGACAGGCTGCCAATATCCGGAGTACTTGCTGCAGCAGAACACAGGTCCAGTGAAAGGATAGCATGCAAGGGAAGATACTCAAGCAAGAGCTACAACCCAAATGAGAAATATAATCCACACCTACAATAGGAGGAGGGGGAATATAAAGGCAGGGAAATCAAACGCAGCTGGGAGGAAGGAAACAGAAAACTCCTCCCAGCTCTAGTAGTGACATCATCACAGGGGTGGAGAAACAGAGCTGTGAGAACGTCCCAAAGCTCTGGTAGTGACAGTTTCGCCACTGTGTGGCTTCGTCAGGGGAAGTGGGGTACTACTAGGAGTGGAAGCACGCAGTGGTCAGTGCGATACATTGAGGTAGTCACATGCCCTCCTTAGTATTCTTTGAATGGAACCTAGTTGCATTAATGTGAATGGCCAGAGGAGGGCATGTGATTCCTGCAACCAATGAAAACACCCCTCCGGGGTATAAAAGGACCAGTCAGAAAAGAAAATGGCAGTCCCCATTATGTTTAAAGCCGAGATGCTGTCATTTTTTTCTTTTTCTTTTATTGTCCCCTAAAATAAATATAGGGAACAGGGGAAAATGCTAATACAAGATATATATATATATATATATATATATATATATATATGCACAGGCAAAACTGCAGAGAATGAAACAGTTGATGCAACCTCCCGTATATCCTTTCCATATATATGGAAAACGCCCACCAACCACATAAATGTAATAAAAGGCCACAATGAAAGATGGAGTAACCCCTTTTTTTGAAAAGGGTACTCTATATACAGGTTTTGCTATGGACATGAGATATGACCCGATCCAGCCCACATTTTTCTGATACCGGCTTGTTAACAGCGGCGATATCGAAATGTGTTCTCACAAAAACCTTGGTTCAGTTCTATTTAATAAATATCAAAAAATCGCATATTTTGACGACCTGACATAACCAACGGTGACGGTGATTGGTTCACATGACCGTGGGAAATCTCATATCATTGGCTGAATCTTCCATATTCATTGAATGGAGCAAATTTTCTTATGAGTTATCAGACCGGTATGCTGCGATTTTTTGATATTTATTAAATAGAATTGAACAAAGGTTTTTGTGAGAACGCCCCACTGTCCTCTGTTACTATTTTATTGGCTTACTGGCTGAAGTGTTGCTGCACTGTAGAAGATGCAGTGGGGTACAGGACAGTACAGTCGGGTGCAGTGGGGCATAGGACAGTACAGTCGGGTGCAGTGGGGCACAGGACAGTACAGTCGGGTGCAGTGGGGTACAGGACCACTTTTTTTTATGATTTAATGTCTAGGTGCCATCGCCCGGCTCCTGTATAGTGTCGGGATGACTACGGGCTGTATCAGGAGCCGGATAGCGATATAAACTTTAACTCAACACCGCCATCTACTGGCATTGGTGTGTATTGATGGACTGGAGGAGATAAAATCGCGTTTAGTTAGTAACGAATTGCGAAATAAGGGAGAGGTAGCGATGACACATCTGTACATGTAATAAATGCTTTTCATCTTTACAATTTAGAGGTATCTACACATAAGAGAGGAAACATTTTCTGTATAGTACTTGGCTTCTGTGTTGTTCTTCAGTATTATATTAATGATGGAGGCTTACAAACTTTATTGAAGTTTATGAAAGTGGTTTAGAAAATTACACTGAAATATAAAAAAGTAATGTGATCAGATAAAATGCGATGGCACACTTAACCTAGAGTCTTGTTTGAAGACACATTTTGTTGAGATTTTACTGTTTTATAGTTTATACAAGATTTCCATTTCATGTTTGATGTTTTTAAAGAATTCAGTTCAAGGGAAGTGAGTAAAAATGCAGTATTCCTTATATCTTTGCATGGACTTAAATTATGGTAGTGGTGAGTATACTTTTTAGGACATGTGAAATTGCTGTTTTCGGTAGTGTTTCCAGCTCAGCTCAAGGCTGCAATGGGTATTTATTAGATTAATGTGTTTCTAAGGGTACTTTCACACTTGCGTTGTTTGATTCCGGCAGGCTTTTTTTTTTTTCTCATTTTTAAAGGTCTGCGCATTTTGAATGCCGGATCCGGCACTAATACATTCCTATGAAAAAAATGCATTCAGGCAAATCTTCAGTTTTTTTCGCCAGAGATAAAACCATAGCATGCTACGGTTTTCTCTTTTGCCTGATCAGTCAAAATGACTGAACTGAAGACATCCGGATGCATCCTGAACGGATTACTCTCCATTCAGAATGCATGGGGATATGCCTGATCAGTTCTTTTCCGGTATAGAGCCCCTGTGACAGAACTCTATGCCGGAAAAGAAAAACGCTAATGTGAAAGTAGCCTTAGTACTTTCAGTACCCAGTATACTTAGATCAGTGGATGTAAATAGCTATTTAGACTTTCAAAGTGCATACTGCACCCCATTGGTTTAAAAAATATACCTTTCAGTAAATCCAAGCGCATTAGCAAAATTATTCAGATTCTCCAAATATTCTCCAGCAGCACTGCTATATCTTGCTGGTGGATCACTATTTTATCCTGTCGGGAACTTGCGATTTTCCGTTTTTGTTTTTCACTCCATGCTTTCCCAGAGCCATAACTTTTTACATTTTCCATTCATATAGCCGCTTGTTTAGTATTTTTCAATGGAACTATTTAATACTGCATACAATGTAGTGGGAAGCTGAAAAAAATCCAAATGGGGTAAAAACCATAAGGCCCCATTCACACGGGCATTGCGGGAAAATGTGCGGGTGCGTTGCGGGAACACGCACGATTTTTCCGCGCAAGTGCAAAACATTGTAATGCGTTTTGCACTCGCGTGAGAAAAATCGCACGTGTTTGGTACCCAAACCCGAACATCTTCACAGAAGTTCGGGCTTGGGATCGGTGTTCTGTAGATTGTATTATTTTCCCTTATAACATGGTTATAAGGGAAGATAATAGCATTCTGAGTACAGAATGCATAGTAAAATAGCGCTGGAGGGGTTAAAAAAAATAATTAAAAAATTTAACTCACCTTAGTCCACTTGATCACGCTGCCCGGCTTCTCTTCTGTCTTCTTTGTTGAACAGGACCTGTGGTGAGCATTCATTACAGGAACAGGACCTGTGGTGACGTCACTCCGGTCATCACATGATCCATCACATGATCTATCACCATGGTAAAAGATCATGTGATGGATCATGTGATGACCGGAGTGACGTCACCACAGGTCCTGTTCCTGTAATGAATGCTCACCACAGGTCCTGTTCAACAAAGGAGACAGCCGAGAAGCCGGGCAGCGCGATCAAGTGGACTAAGGTGAGTTAAATTATTTTTTTATTTTTTTTAACCCCTCCAGCGCTATTTTACTATGCATTCTGTATTCAAAATGCTATTATTTTCCCTTATAACCATGTTATAAGGGAAAATAATAATAATCGGGTCTCCATCCCGATCGTCTCCTAGCAACCGTGCGTGAAAATCGCACCGCATCCGCATTTGCTTGCAGATGCTTGCGATTTTCACGCAACCCCATTCATTTCTATGGGGCCTGCGTTACGTGAAGAAAGCACAAAGAGGAGCATGCTGCGATCTTCACGCAACGCACAAGTGATGCGTGAAAATCACCGCTTATGTGAACAGCCCCATTGAAATGAATGGGTCGGTATTCAGTGCGGGTGCAATGCGTTCAACTCACGCATCGCATCCGCGCGGAATACTCGCCCGTGTGAAAGGGGCCTAACAGTTTTAGGGCTGTTTCACACGAGCGGATGCCGTGCGTGACATCCGCTGCGTGAATGACAGCCAAGACCCGATGCGGACAGCAGAAGCACGGAGCATTAACATGACTGATAATGCTCCGTGCCTCTCTGTGATCTCTTTACTACGAAATCACAGTGACAACTTTATCTCACTGTGATTTCATAGTAAAGAGATTACAGAGAGGCACGGAGCATTATCAGTCATGTTAATGCTCCGTGCTTCTGCTGTCCGCATCGGGTCTTGGCTGTTATTCATGCAGCGGATGTCACGCACGGCATCCGCTCGTGTGAAACAGCCCTTATGAGGTCTGGTTTTACAGAATTCCCTTTGTGGTAAAACTGACCAGTTACCTTCATTCTCCGGGTCAGTACGAGTACAACGACATCACATTTATATACACTGCTCAAAAAAATAAAGGGAACACTTAAACAACACAATGTAACTCCAAGTCAATCACACTTCTGTGAAATCAAACTGTCCACTTAGGAAGCAACACTGAGTGACAATCAATTTCACATGCTGTTGTGCAAATGGGATAGACAACAGGTGGAAATTATAGGCAATTAGCAAGACACCCCCAATAAAGGAGTGGTTCTGCAGGTGGTGACCACATACCACTTCTCAGTTCCTATGCTTCCTGGCTGATGTTTTGGTCACTTTTGAATGCTGGCGGTGCTTTCACTCTAGTGGTAGCATGAGACGGAGTCTACAACCCACACAAGTGGCTCAGGTAGTGCAGCTTATCCAGGATGGCACATCAATGCGAGCTGTGGCAAGAAGGTTTGCTGTGTCTGTCATCGTAGTGTCCAGAGCATGGAGGCGCTACCAGGAGACAGGCCAGTACATCAGGAGACATGGAGGAGGCCGTAGGAGGGCAACAACCCAGCAGCAGGACCGCTACCTCCGCCTTTGTGCAAGGAGGAACAGGAGGAGCACTGCCAGAGCCCTGCAAAATGACCTCCAGCAGGCCAAAAATGTGCATGTGTCTGCTCAAACGGTCAGAAACAGACTCCATGAGGGTGATATGAGGGCCCGACGTCCACAGGTGGGGGTTGTGCTTACTTTGGCATTTGCCAGAGAACACCAAGATTGGCAAATTCGCCACTGGCGTCCTGTGCTCTTCACAGATGAAAGCAGGTTCACACTGAGCACATGTGACAGACGTGACAGAGTCTGGAGACGCCGTGGAGAACGTTCTGCTGCCTGCAACATCCTCCAGCATGACCGGTTTGGCATTGGGTCAGTAATGGTGTGGGGTGGCATTTCCATGTGCTCGCCAGAGGTAGCCTGACTGCCATTAGGTACCGAGATGAGAACCTCAGTCCCTTGTGAGACCATATGCTGGTGCGGTTGGTCCTGGGTTCCTCCTAATGCAAGACAATGCTAGACCTCATGTGGCTGGAGTGTGTCAGCAGTTCCTGCAAGACGAAGGCATTGATGCTATGGACTGGCCAGCCCGTTGCCCAGACTGAATCCAATAGTTGGATCAGCCTGAAGTGTGTTTTTCCACTTTCATTTTGAGTGTGACTCCAAATCCAGACCTCCATGGGTTGAAAAATTTGATTTCCATTTTTTTATTTTTGTGTGATGTTGTTGTCAGCACATTCAACTATGTAAAGAACAAAGTATTTCAGAAGAATATTTAATTAATTCAGATCTAGGATGTATTATTTTTGTGTTCCCTTTATTTATTTGAGCAGTGTAGTTTTTGTGTATTAATACTGAAAAAAAATTCAAACCTTGGAAAAAATTATTTTCTTTTTTATTGCCATATTTTGACCCAAGTAACTTCTTTATAGTAAGGCTCCATTCACACGTCCGCAAAATGGGTCCGCATCCTTTCCGCAATTTTGCGGAAAGGGTGCGGACCCATTCATTCTCTATGGGGACGGAATGTGCTGTCCGCATCCACATTTGCGGATCCGCACTTCCGCATCCGTGCTTCAGTTTCCGCAAAAAAATAGAACATGTCCTATTCTTGTCCGCAATTGCGGACAAGAACAGGCATATTCTATTATGTCGGCAATGTGCGGTCCGCAAAATGCGGAACACACATTGCCGCTTTCAGTGTTTTGCGGATCCGTGTCTCCGTGTATCCGCAAAACACATTGCGGACGTGTGAATGGAGCCTTAAGTCTATGAAGCTGTGTCAGGGCTCTTTTTCACAAGAAGATCTGTAGTTTTTATTGCTACCACTTTGGAGTGTGTATGACTTTTTGATCACTTTTATTTTTTTGTTTTTTGGGGGAGGTGAAGTGATGAAAAAATGGTGAATCGGTCATATAGATAGTTTTTTCAATTTCGTTGTTTGTTGTATGGGATAAATAATTTCTATTTCAATAGTTTAGGCATTTTCGGATGCGGCGATGCCCATGATGTCTAAATGTTTTACTGTTTTTTTAAATAACAAATTCGAATTTTTTTTTTTTTAGGTTTTTAAAACTTTTTTAACTTTTCTTTTACTTTTTATAGTCACCAAAGGTGACTATATGCAATCATTAGATTGCCTCTTGTATTAATATCTATCCATTGCATAACAGTTGCCCCAATATTGTTAGTAAATAGGCAAGCATGCAGCAACAGAGAAAACTCTATTGCTCGCAACATCTATCTTATGTTCAGGGATAATGAACACAGTAGTGAGATAAAACATACAGTGAAATCACAGCACAGATAAGGTGCACACTAATGTCCCAGCATATGCATACAGGGCAAAGAGATGTCACAGTGAAGGGATAATCTACTCAGTGATATTATAGCAAAACATTTTTATACATTGATGTCACAGTATAGAGATATTGCACCAGTCCAGATGTTAAAGTAAGAGATAATGTCTTGGGGTTATAGCACAGGAATAATGAAAAAAGTGATGCTGCAGAGAAAGGATGATGCTCACAGCAGGAGTAATCATGGGGAAACATAGCAGAACTCAGAATGGAGTCACATTCCATCTTTCCATCTTCCATCACCCATAGTCATCACTAACTATTCCTTATTCATTATTGTTTTAAGCACCATTAACCCCGCCCCTGCCTTCACTGTACATATATGGCACATCAGGAAGTGACTTCCCAACCAGAGCCATATATGTATGGTGCACTGATCGGGTGGACATAGGAGCTGTGCTTGCCTGATCTGACGGCATTGTAGAAAACTCTGATTCCAGTGGATTAACCCCTTAGATGCTGCAATCAATACTGATGGACACATTTAAAGGGGTTATCTGGTATCTACAATATATCCCTCAAATATCCTGGACCCCTTGCATGGATTATATTTACCTGCTCCCCGGCACCCATGTCGCTCCGGATCCCTGCATGGCCACTGCTGCATCCCCTGTTGCTCGGATCAAAACATCCGGGATGGGGGAGCAGCCAATAGCAGGCTGCAACGGGGACGAGCGTCTTGTTACCAAAATTCGATTCGGCTGCTTCTCTGAAAAAATTTGAATTTCTTTGCAAGTAGTAGGTGCAATGACAGGGAATGGTGATTGCGCCGCTCCCCATTATTATACCCCTCAGATGCCACATTCATTTCTGATCGTGGCATGTAACATTAATATTAAAGTGTAAAATATAAAAATAAATGAAATCATATGCATTTGATCGCGGAGATCCAGCACAAAATCTTGCATGGCCAGTGATGATGTCACCACGTTGGACGGTGTGGTGACGTCATAGGTCACAGCGAACGGGATTTCGCACGGGATCTTCCATCAAGATGGCGGCGGCGGCGGCTCTTCGCGCTCAAATGGATGAGGCAGGTATGATTTTTTGTATTTTTTACTGCCATTTCCATTAGGAGAATTGATTCGCTACTCAAAGCGCAAGGAAATTTGGCTTCATGGCAAATTGAATTCTACCTGAAATTCGGATCGAAATCCATTTTGTGGACTTCGATTTGCACAACACTAGTTATATTTATGCAGTTGCAAAATTACTAATGGCCCTTTGAAGACAACTATAAGGCTGATGTGGACCTCAGCATAAATGAGTTTGACACCCCTGATTTATTATTTAACCCAAAACCTCTACAGTTGCCAGAACAAGATGTTTAAATCAACACATTGATCCTCAAATGCACAGGCAAAATATTAGGGCTACATGTATGGTGTTTCTAAAACCAGAAAACACAGCCTAATATGAGGGCTTACTTTTCACACTGGCGAATTTTGGGAACAACATATTGAGAACTGAATTGTCATATCTGTGTAAAAAGTGCAATTTCACTTTGCATTATCTGCTGTGAATTAATTTTTGCAAAGCACCCGTTGAGTTCACTATACAAAATGTTCACTATATCCGTTAATACATTTTGTGAGGGGTGTAGTTTCCCACATGGGGTCACTTCTTGGGGGTTTCTTTGTTTTATTTCACCTTAGAGCCTCTAAATCCTCATCTAGGCCTCAAATACACAAGGGGATCTTCCTGTTTTGAACCCTGCAGTGTGCCCAAACAGCAGTTTATGACCACATATGAGGCATTACTGTATTTAGTAAAAAATAGGTGACAAATTGTGAGGTCCTTTTTCTCTTGTTACTCTTTGTAAAATGTGGGTTTAAAGCAACATTTTATTGAAAAAGTATATTGTATACAAAATGAGGGGGCACACACACACGGGCAACACTGGATGATTGAGTAAATGCTATTTAATATTCTAAAAACAAACCCCTAAAAAATACATAAAACATGTAATCTTGCAATATAGCAACCTATAAACTCACATATACCACTGATGGCGAATACGTGCAAGCGCTGACGTGAACACTGCTGTGGGTATGGTCACATATGATAGTGCATACAGCCGTGTGCCAAATCCTATATACTGGCGTGAACCCTATTGCAGGTATGGTGATGTCACAAATAGTCAAACCAATGTCCCAATTGACAACAAATGTAGATGACTAGTCACACGTTGTGTTCCAATAGTGATGGTGGTATTGGAAATCCGGAGAATCCCACCAATAATACTGTGAACTGTGTCCAAAGTGATGAGACACTAATGTCCAATGCTTCAAGAATCGGTACAGCACATGTGGGTAAACTTCCCAGTACTTACGATATCCAGCCGCTTGTACCAACCCGGTCTCTCCCCTCCTTGCTGCCTCACTGCAGCGCTGATTTCCCAGGTGGCCGTGCCTGGCCGACTGTGGCGTCCCACGTGACCTGGTGATCTGGGGTTCCGGGCAGACGCTTGGATGACGTCACTGGTATGCGGCGGCAATTTCGAATTCGGAAGTAAGTCTTTTGTGCTGACAACTTGGTATCCAGTTTCTTTAGTCTTTGGCTTGAATCCACGCTCACTCTGTAATGCCAGACGCGTTTCAGGGTCTTGCGCCCCTTCCTCAGTGGCCTCTGAGGAAGGGGCGCAAGACCCTGAAACGCGTCTGGCATTACAGAGTGAGCGTGGATTCAAGCCAAAGACTAAAGAAACTGGATACCAAGTTGTCAGCACAAAAGACTTACTTCCGAATTTGAAATTGCCGCCGCATACCAGTGACGTCATCCAAGCGTCTGCCCGGAACCCCAGATCACCAGGTCACGTGGGACGCCACAGTCGGCCAGGCACGGCCACCTGGGAAATCAGCGCTGCAGTGAGGCAGCAAGGAGGGGAGAGACCGGGTTGGTACAAGCGGCTGGATATCGTAAGTACTGGGAAGTTTACCCACATGTGCTGTACCGATTCTTGAAGCATTGGACATTAGTGTCTCATCACTTTGGACACAGTTCACAGTATTATTGGTGGGATTCTCCGGATTTCCAATACCACCATCACTATTGGAACACAACGTGTGACTAGTCATCTACATTTGTTGTCAATTGGGACATTGGTTGGACTATTTGTGACATCACCATACCTGCAATAGGGTTCACGCCAGTATATATGATTTGGCACACGGCTGTATGCACTATCATATGTGACCATACCCACAGCAGTGTTCACGTCAGCGCTTGCACGTATTCGCCATCAGTGGTATATGTGAGTTTATAGGTTGCTATATTGCAAGATTACATGTTTTATGTATTTTTTAGGGGTTTGTTTTTAGAATATTAAATAGCATTTACTCAATCATCCAGTGTTACCCGTGTGTGTGTGCCCCCTCATTTTGTATACAATATATTTTCCTTCTAGGTCCTGAGGGTAGGACCAGAGGGTGAGCACCTATCCATACGTGATAGGGGTGAGCCGCTGTATTCCTTATACGATTTATTGAAAAAGTGTTTCTAAATTTTATGAAGCACCCATGGGATCAAAGCATTCACTACACCCCTCAATAAATTCCTTTAATGGTGTAGCTACCAAAATGGGATCACTTTTTGGGGATTACCACTGTAGGGTAATTCAGGGTCCCTTTAACTGCGAAAATCATTCCAGCAAAATCTGCCCTTCAAAAGCCATATGGTGCTCCTTCCCTTCTGAGACCTGCGGTGTGCCCATACAGCGGTTTATGACCACATATGGGATGTTGCTTTGTTTAGGAGATATTGAATAGCAAATTGTAGCTTGCTTTTCCTGTTACCCCTTGTGAAAATGAAAAAATTGGGGTTTATGCAACATTTTATTAGAAGCCAAGTATTTCTAAATTCTAAATTCTGTAAAAAACCTGTGGAGTTAAAGTGCTCAGTCCACCCCTCTATAAATTCCTTGAAGGCTATAGTTTCTAAAATGGGGTCACTTTTTAGGAGTTTCGACTACAAGTGTATAGTGTAGTGACAGCTTTGTTATTGTTGGTTGTAGGCTTTCCTGATGAGATGAGCTTTCAGGTTGGATAGTCCGATGTGCTGAGGATACCTTTTTTTAGCTGTATAGAATAGCATTGTTGAATATGCTCTTTTGTACAGTGGCAGCCAGTAAAATGTGTGACATGTATCACAACCTTGTCATTTTCAAAAGTACTAAATTCAAATTTATAAGATACCATTTTCTTAATTTTCAAAATCAAATCTTAAAAAGTAATTTTTTTTCAGTACTTTTTTCTTTATGAAAGAGAATGTGGAACACTAGCAGGGAGATACAAATATTTTTGCAGGTCTTCTCTCATGGCTACCTCCAATCCTCTTGATCTTGGCTACCATGTTTTTAACCTGAGAGCCTGGATTGAAGTGCCGATGACACGTACAAATATGTCACACCGTGAGTCATATTACCAAATCACCATCATTTTCTCAGGACTTCCTAGTGTCATCTATCAGCCACATCTGTTACATATATAGGGTGATTCAAAAAGAATTATAGGCTCAGTAATCATAACTGAGAGAACATAGCACAAATAACACAAATGTATTAAATTCAAAAGACACACTATCTACATGCTACCAATGTTCAATGTTACTGCCATTGGTGACACAGCAGATGTGGGAGCCTAGTTCTGTCCAGATGCAGACTAGCATCGGATATGGATTCCACTTTTTCAGTGATACATCATCTCAATTCTTTCATATCTTGTGGGTGGGAGTCAGATACACTTAGTTATTATGTCTTATCAGTGAGAAAGGTCTAATTCTCATGTTATCAGCTGTTCCCCTTGCTAATTGATTTTTTAAATTTGAAATACAATACTTGAAATCCATCCAGGATGTGCAGTGTCCCACTACCCTCGTGGGTACTGCAAAGTTGTTGTGTATTATGCTTCGTATTCCATATATAGCCTGTTTTTATGCTGCAGTGCATCTTTATGCATAATCCCTGCTTACAGGTGTATTTAGATTGCATTACACTGAGCCTACCACTAGGGGCAGATAACACCTCCCATATATATAGCTCAGCTCAAGCCTAGCCAGTTAGTTCCAGACCAGTTGTGTCCAGTTCAGTCTGAGTCTGCAGTGAGTGCAGACTCTGATCTCTCCACCAGTCTTCAGCCCAGAGCTGAAGTGGGCCACATACCCAGAAGTATATTAACTCAGAGAATAGCAAAGAAGGAGACCCCCAAAGGGTTACGGCCATCTCTACAAGCGCCTTAGGACCTTTTGGATTTAAAAGTGAAGGATTCACCAGCCTCCGGAAGCCTCACTAACCTGCACTGGGATAACCAGGACCAGCCTAGAAGTCCTTTACCAGTAAGGCTACAAACCTATATAATTTAATAGCTAGATAGACAGACATTACACCTGTCAGCAGTGGACTGGTTGCAGCTTTACCCCTGTCTATCTTAAAAGAGACTGTTTAATACTTGGATGTTACTGTTACCAGGAGCAACGTTCAGTAAAAGTTATCAGTTGAATTACACCATCCTTGTCTCAGTCTTCAGTTCCTCAATTAACACTACAGTAAATGGTTGTGCCACCACAAAAGGTACTGGTATCATGACTAAAAGGGACCTTGCCATTGGCACATTAATACAGACCATCAAGGGCACCTCGAATCATCATCTGGCCTGTGTTCCTTACACCAGAGTGTGCCCCAGAGAATCATTGTGCCGTTCTCCTCTTCACTTATGCGAGCCTGCCCAGGGAATACATAACCGTGAGTAACCAGAACTGCATTTACCTTGGTCCGCCTATTGCTCACACCATGACCTCACGTGTAATTCCCCTGTTTGGTCTGGCATAACGCAGATGGGATCATCTCTGTTAAAACATTATATTACACATGTTAATACAAGTCTATGGAGAGGGGAGGGGGAAAAGTTAACAGCAGTAGGAGTGAGATAGAGGAGAGAGGCACAGACATAGAGCTGAATAGGAGGTTTAGATCTCAGCACAAGTTCTTTATTCTCAACTATACAGGTTAAGACTTCTCTTCCAAGTAGCAGTGGCCAGTGACAGTATCCTTGGCAAAAAAGAAGGGACTGCAGACCTTGCACCTGTTCATTGCACACAACACATTCACAGTCCCTCATGTCCTTGATAAAGGCCCATGGGTTTTCTGAGCCTCAGATTTTAATGTTGTGGTGATTGACCTTCCAACTGAGGTGAAAGGTAGCCTCATCTCTGAACACCAGCCTGTCAGCAAATTTGTCCTTTTCCAATCAGCCCTGCAACTCAGTGCAAAAGTCATGGTGTTTCAGTTTGTTGTCCAGTTTCAGCTCCTGAATAATTTTAAATCTACAATGCACATATGCCAAGATACTCCATACTTGTGACAACTGCAGTTCCATAGTAGCCAGCCTGGTCAACTTTCTAGGACTATGCTCATACATGGCTTGAATACTGTTCACTGTCTCTTCTGAAGTCTTTGTGCGGCCCATACTTTTGCCATTACATAAACAGCCAGTGGTTTCAAATTGCTACATTAAACAGTAAATGCAGTTTCTAAGTGGAGCACATTTCCTGAATTTATTCTGAAACTTTCTCTGTACTGACAACAGATCTGTTTTTCACAAATTCCAAAATGTAAAAATGTTTTTTCAGTGTTGCCATCTTCAATCTGCCCCTTTGTGTACAGGTTTAAACTAATAAAAAGGGACATATTTATGAAAACTGTCTAATAGAAAACTGACTTTGCTGCCCATAGCCACTACTGTTGATCGAGCACCGAAGTGCTCAGGTGTTCGGGTGCTCGGGTCGAACACCTCGGGAAGCACAATGGAAGTCAATAGGAGAACCCGAGCATTAAACCAGGCACCCCCTGCTCTGAAGAGGGGAGGGTGTCTGGTTCATAGGAAAAGGTCAGAAATTGATGGAAGCACCACCAAAATGGTTCGGGAACAGCATGGGGAGGATGTCTGGATGCATCTTGGACATAGATTTTAGAGGAAAAATTGTTAGGAAACATTCTTTCCTGTATATTTACCTGTATATAAAGTGCAAGCGCTTCCAAAAATTACAAGGAAGTGGCACTCCGATACAACCTGTATATCACATATATCACATAAAGGAGGGCCTCATTCACATTGTGGTACAATTGTTCAGTGGGACTCTTACACTCATAAAGCCTATGCAATAAGTGAAAGGGCTGCCAAAGATTACAAGAAACTGGCACTACAATACACAATTTATTACACATAAAGGAGGGCATCATACACCCTTGAAAAATTATGATTGATGGCTTGCTGGTTACCTTCAAAAACATTAGGAGCAAGGGCCTGCTGGTGACCCTCTAAAACATTACAAGCAAGGGCCTGCTGCTGAGCTGACCATCTAAAACATTAGGGCTGAGGGTCTGCTGTAGAGTTGACTCTCTAAAACATTAGGGTCGAGTGCCTGCTGCTGATCTGAGCATCGAAAAAATGATGGGCTAGTGCCTGCTGCTGAGCTGACCATTAAAAAAACTATGGGCGAGAGCCTGCTGGTGAGCTGACCCTGTAAAACTTTATGGTTGAGGGCATGCTGGTGAGCTGACCCTCTAAATCATTATATGCGAGGGCCTGCAGGTGAGCTGACCCTCTAAAGGTTGTAGGTGAGAGCACGCCGGTGAGCTGACCCTCTAAAACATTATATGCGAGGGCCTGCAGGTGAGCTGACCCTGTAAAACATTACATACAAGGGCCTGCAGGTGAGCTGACTCTTTAAAAGATTGTAGGTGAGGGCCTGCTGGTGAGCTGACCCTCTAAAACATTATATGTGAGGGCCTGCAGGTAAGCTGACCCTCTAAAAGATTGTAGGTGAGGGCCTGCTGATGAGCTGACCCTCTAAAACATTATATGCGAGGGCCTGCAAGTGACCTGACCCTCTAAAAGATTGTAGGTGAGGGCATGCTGGTGAGCTGACCATCTACAACATTAGGAGCAAGGGCAGACTAATAAGAATGCTGATATGATGTTATACCTATAAATCACTACCAGACCACTTGTAATAAATATCAGTTTATTGTATGATTCCAAAAACCTTAAAAAACCTTACATATTAAAAATAGTAAAGAGAGGATACAAGTGCAGGAAAGATGGCATCACCTGGAGGGAGGCCACAGCAGATAAACGGTTCATACAAATGTCCATGTACTCAAGTAAAACACAAAGTGCAATACCGCAGATAATGTTGCTGATGTCAGCAGCGGCTAATACAAAATTACATGGAATATCACAGATATTTTGGATGTGGAAATGTTACACAGGAGAAATACCGCAGATAATGTCGCTGATGTCACCAATGGCTAATATAATACAAACCGGATTCCAAAAAAGTTTGGACACTATACAAATCGTGAATAAAAACTGAATGCAATGATGTGGAGGTGCCAACTTCCAATATTTCATTCAGAATAGGACATAAATCACGGAACAAAAGTTTAAACTGAGAAAATGTACCATTTTAAGGGAAAAATATGTTGAATCAGAATTTCATGGTGTCAACAAATCCCCAAAAGGTTGGGACAAGGCCATTTTCACCACTGTGTGGCATCTCCCCTTCTTCTTACAACACTCAACAGACGTCTGGTGACCGAGGAGACCAGTTTCTCAAGTTTAGAAATAGGAATGCTCTTTCATTCTTGTCTAATACAGGCCTCTAACTGTTCAATCGTCTTGGGCCTTCTTTGTTGCACCTTCCTCTTTATGATGCGCCAAATGTTCTCTATAGGTGAAAGATCTGGACTGCAGACTGGCCATTTCAGTACCCGGATCCTTCTCCTACGCAGCCATGATGTTGTGATTGATGCAGAATGTGGTCTGGCATTATCTTGTTGAAAAATGCAGGGTCTTCCCTGAAAGAGATGACGTCTGGATGGGAGCATATGTTGTTCAAGAAGATGAATATATTTTTCTGCATTGATGGTGCCTTTCCAGACATGCAAGCTGCCCATGCCACACGCACTCATGCAACCCCATACCATCAGAGATGCAGGCTTCTGAACTGAGCGTTGATAACAACTTGGGTTGTCCTTGTTCTCTTTGGTCCGGATGACATGGCGTCCCAGATTTCCAAAAAGAACTTCGAATCGTGACTCGTCTGACCACAGAACAGTCTTCCATTTTGCCACACTCCATTTTAAATGATCCCTGGCCCAGTGAAAACGCCTGAGCTTGTGGATCTTGCTTAGAAATGGCTTCTTCTTTGCACTGTAGAGTTTCAGCTGGCAACGGCGGATGGCACGTGGATTGTGTTCACTGACAATGGTTTCTGGAAGTATTCCTGAGCCCATTCAGTGATTTCCTTTACAGTAGCATTCCTGTTTGTGGTGCAGTGTCGTTTAAGGGCCCGGAGATCACGGGCATCCAGTATGGTTTTATGGCCTTGACCCTTTCTGATATTGCTCCACAATCTTTCTGCGCAACATTGTGGGAATTGGTGATCCTCTACCCATCTTGGCTTCTGAGAGACACTGCCACTCTGAGAAGCTCTTTTTATACCCAATCATGTTGCCAATTGACCTAATTAGTGTTAATTGGTCTTCCAGCTCTTCGTTATGCTCAAGTTTACTTTTTCAAGCCTCCTATTGATAGTTAATTGTAAAAATAAATAAAGATATGGCACTCAATATCTGGAGGACTGCTCAAAGCAAATTACTTTATTACTACTACTATAACAGTTCTCAATTATTAAAAGATTTAAAATGTCATACAAGATACGTAAATTGTACAGAAATTAAATAACAAAAGGATAAAACATCACAAATGACGATAAGATAAAAAATCACTTGAGGTATAAATGTGTATGTCAGACAGCTTGTAGGTGCTTTCTGAATTTCTGATTAGTCCACCACAGAAAAATTGGTTATCAGCACTATATAGGCTGTTTGTTGGTAATTCTCAGAGATTTTTGATAGTCACCAATTCTTCAGTTAGTAAAATAATAAGCGATTCTTGATGTTATAACGCAATGATAGACTTTACGAAAGAGTTATATTATTCTTATAACACAGTTCTGAAATTTGTCAAATTGTAGAAATACGGGAATTATTAGCTCTGGGTGGCGTCCCACCTATTATCGAGCTGCCTTATTCCCTTACCTCCAACCTCTGAGTGCGGCTTTTTCCTTTTGGTCGCCGTTCCTTCAGCGTCCCACGTGTTCAGATTTTCCTTAGCTTCAATTTAGATGAAGAGTGGAACTGTGTCATTCCAAGAAGCTATCAGGCATAAGTCTTTATGTAGGACGAATCAGTCACTTGAGAGGTTAAAACGGAGGTAGAGCTGTAAGTGTCCTTGCGTACGCCAAAATGGTGGTAATGTGGGGTCCAGATTCCTCCCAGACGCGTTTCGAAGTCCCAAAAGGTACTGACTTCTTCCTCAGGAAGAAGTCAGTACCTTTTGGGACTTCGAAACGCGTCTGGGAGGAATCTGGACCCCACATTACCACCATTTTGGCGTACGCAAGGACACTTACAGCTCTACCTCCGTTTTAACCTCTCAAGTGACTGATTCGTCCTACATAAAGACTTATGCCTGATAGCTTCTTGGAATGACACAGTTCCACTCTTCATCTAAATTGAAGCTAAGGAAAATCTGAACACGTGGGACGCTGAAGGAACGGCGACCAAAAGGAAAAAGCCGCACTCAGAGGTTGGAGGTAAGGAAATAAGGCAGCTCGATAATAGGTGGGACGCCACCCAGAGCTAATAATTCCCGTATTTCTACAATTTGACAAATTTCAGAACTGTGTTATAAGAATAATATGACTCTTTCGTAAAGTCTATCATTGCGTTATAACATCAAGAATCGCTTATTATTTTACTAACTGAAGAATTGGTGACTATCAAAAATCTCTGAGAATTACCAACAAACAGCCTATATAGTGCTGATAACCAATTTTTCTGTGGTGGACTAATCAGAAATTCAGAAAGCACCTACAAGCTGTCTGACATACACATTTATACCTCAAGTGATTTTTTATCTTATCGTCATTTGTGATGTTTTATCCTTTTGTTATTTAATTTCTGTACAATTTACATATCTTGTATGACATTTTAAATCTTTTAATAATTGAGAACTGTTATAGTAGTAGTAATAAAGTAATTTGCTTTGAGCAGTCCTCCAGATATTGAGTGCCATATCTTTATTTATTTTTACAATTTACTAATCTCTTGGTGTTTTTGGAGTTAACACTTAGATAGTGAGCACCTTTTCTATCCTACCGATTGGTAGAGCCACCCCATTCTGTGAACATTTTCTTATGGCTAGTTGTCCCAACTTTTTTGGGATTTGTTGACACCGTGAAAATTGGAATCAACGTATTTTTCCTTTAAAATGATACATTTACTCAGATTAAACGTTTGATCTGTCATCTACGTTCTATTACAAATAAAATATTGCCATTTGCCATCTCCACATCATTGCATTCAGTTTTTATTCACAATTTGTTTAGTGTCCCAACTTTTTTGAAATCCGGTTTGTATTACAGGGAAAGTCACAGGTATTTGGGATGTAGAAACGTTACACAGGAGATATATTGCAGATAATGTCAATGCTGTCAGCAGCGGCTAATATAAAATTACAGGGAATGTCACAGGTATTTGGGATGTGGAAACGCTACACAGAAGATGTACCCCAGGTAATGTCACTGTCCACAGTTGACACCGTCTACGGAAAAAGTACACTGAATGTCACTGAAATTTTTTCGATGTACATACGTTACACAGGAGATGTAGCACAGCTAATGTCACTGTCTGCAGCGGACACCGTCTACAGAAAAAAGTACAATGGATGTCACAGATATTTTTGGGATTCGCACACGTTACACAGAAGATGTACCGCAGATAATGTCGCTGATGTCAGCAGCGGTATTTGGGATGTGGAAATGTTACACAGGAGAAATACCACTGATAATATCGCTGATGTCACCAGCGACTAATAAGAAATTACAGGGAATGTCAAAGGTATTTGGGATGTGGAAACATCACACAGAAGATATACCGCAGATAATGTCAATGCTGTCTCCATCGGCTAATAAAAAATTACAGGGAATGTCACAGGTATTTTGGATGCGCACAAGTTACACAGGAGAAATACCGCAAATAATGTAACTGATGTCTGCAGCCGCTAATATAAAATTTCTGTGAATATCACAGGTATTTGGGATGTGGAAACGTTAATGTACCCCAGGTAATGTCACTGTCCGCAGCAGCCACACTAGCAGCCTAACTATTGCACGCTATTTAGCGCAGGATGCGCTAAAAATAGATATTGCTGTCACACACAATAGTCCTTAAAAGGACTTTTGGGTCTTTAAAGTTTTAAGAATTATTAGGAACACCTGTTCTATTTCTCATTAATGCAATTATCTAGTCAACCAATCACATGGCAGTTGCTTCAATGCATTTAGCGGTGTGGTCCTGGTCAAGACCATCTCCTGAACTCCAAACTGAATGTCAGAATGGGAAAGAAAGGTGATTTAAGCAATTTTGAGCATGGCATGGTTGTTGGTGCCAGACGGGCCGGTCTGAGTATTTCACAATCTGCTCAGTTACTGGTATTTTCACGCACAACCATTTCTTGGGTTTACAAAGAATGGTGTGAAAAGGGAAAAACATCCAGTATGCGGCAGTCCTGTGGGCAAAAATGCCTTGTGGATGCTAGAGGTCAGAGGAGAATGGGCTGACTGATTCAAGCTGATAGAAAAGCAATGTTGACTGAAATAACCACTCGTTACAACCGAGGTATGCAGCAAAGCATTTGTGAAGCCACAACACGCACAACCTTGAGGCGGATGGGCTACAACAGCAGAAGACCCCACCGGGTACCACTGATCTCCACTACAAATAGGAAAAAGAGGTTACAATTTGCACAAGCTCACCAAAATTGGACTGTTGAAGACTGGAAAAATGTTGCCTGGTCTGATGAGTCTCGATTTCTGTTGAGACATTCAAATGGTAGAGTCCGAATTTTGCGTAAACAGAATGAGAACATGTATCCATCCTCTGATGGCTACTTCCAGCAGGATAATGCACCATGTCACGAAGCTCGAATCATTTCAAATTGGTTTCTTGAACATGACAATGAGTTCACTGTACTAAAATGGTCCCCACAGTCACCAGATCTCAACCCAATAGAGCATCTTTGGGATGTGGTGGAACGGGAGCTTCGTGCCCTGGATGTGCATCCCTCAAATCTCCATCAACTGCAAGATGCTATCCTATCAATATGGGCCAACATTTCTAAAGAACGCTATCAGCACCTTGTTGAATCAATGCCACGTAGAATTAAGGCAGTTCTGAAGGAAAAGGGGGTCCAACACCGTATTAATATGGTGTTCCTAATAATTCTTTAGGTGAGTGTATATGTTGCTGCTGCCACACATAGCAATAGTCCTTAAAAGGACTTTTGGGTCTCTGACAAGTCTTTCAACTTACAAAAAAAAATTCACTCCCTACACTATTTTTCCCTTCTTCAGCACAGCTCTCCCTGACTAACACTGAGCCGCGTTTCGGCCAGCCAATCACTGTAATGCCAGTAACCAACATGCTACGGCATTACAGTGAAGGACATTACTTACCTGCATGTTTATTGGCGGCATGCTCAATCAAAACTAATAGCCACCAATCACAGTACAACTGTTTAATTTTTTCAACAGATGAATGTGTTCACTTTATTTTGCGCCATCCTTTTTTAATCACCCTTTATATCCGAAGCACAGCTTACAATAGGTCTCAGTAAAAACAGATAATAATTTTACAGACATTCTCTGCACTTAGTGATAAATTAATGAATTATTGTCAAATCAAATTTTGGTGATGTAGTTGTGTAAAAAAAAAAATTAAATACCTATATTCACCTACTCTCTGTTTCCTGCTGCTTCTCTTCTCACTAAACACTTGAAAATGTAGTACGTGGACAGATGTTGCTGAGTGATCTAACCGATTTTCTGCCTGCTCCATTCCCCAATGACAGGGGTTAACACAGTCTCAAACAACCAGTTACCCAATTTTTTTCTCTGCATCGAAGGGATATTCTTAAAGTTGTTACTAACGTACCACCATGGTTGTGTTTATAGCTGCTAACTAAATCTTCCATGTTCAAGTGTATAAGGCTTGGATATGATATAGTCATATCCAAGTTCACTATTTCATCGGCAATGTGCTAACATAATATAACCAGAATTAATCCTTTCTGTTCATATCTTTTTTTTTTTTTACTTTATTTGTTGTTATGTTAGTTGTGGTTAGTTAGGAATATATTGACATCTTCTTAACAACTTTTTTTTCTTTGATAAGCTTTCTTTTGTGATAGTCTATTTTTTTGAGAAACTTAGAAGAAGTTTACATCCAAATAATATATTACTGTCTGGTATTTCAGAAAGTTGTGTTATGTGTTAGCACAAAATGCTAACATAGCCCTTCTTTCACATTCATTTAGTTTTGTTCAGGAGACATTTGAAGATTTATTAAAGATGAGAGAATAAAAAAAAAAATTGATTCAATCTGAATTTATTTGCGGTGAATCGAGTTAAAAAACGGCTATTTCTGGGCTGCAGAGAACCTTTATAGGGGTGTAGAACACTGTGCCTTGCAGTAGCACGCAAAGGGAGTCTGCTGTGGTAGCGAAACAATACTGTGAGTCAGTATGACAAGCACATGACAGGTGTCGCTCTTAGAATCTCTGCATAATTAACTTATTTGGGCAGTCACGGGGCCAAAACTGACCAAATAACTTAAGTACTGTATCAACTCAGCCTTACATGTAGATGTTAGCGTCAAGAAGAAGCGCACTTCTTTTACACCGTCGTCAGCTAATTCCACATAGATATCTACAGAACCTTTTCTATTAAATGCTTATACATGTAGAGCCCCCCGACAGAGCAGAGAGGGTGTCAGCAGTAAGTTTGTGTTAACGTCACTGATTATTTTGCCCTTCCTCTGATACGTCAGAACAATAACCCCTCAAAAAACTGATCCTGTCTGTGGAGCATCTGCCTTCACTCGGTCAGCATTTGGTCAGTAATCCATCAGTATTGCTAATGCCCAAAAAAACTGGAGTGGATCTAAAACAGAGATGACACGTAAACCGAATATTTGCATGTCTTCTGTGTTTTCTACCCACTCTTGCTTTTGGCTACCAATTAATAAACCAATTCTGATGGGACCATACAGGCCTTAAAGCTGCTACACAGACAGGATCTGTTGTGCATCTCATTTTTCCTTCCTTCTGACTAGAGTTGAGCGGACACCTGGATGTTCGGGTTCGACGAGTTCGGCCGAACTTGAAAAAAAAGTTCGGGTTCAGGACCCGAACTTGACCCCGAACCCCATTGAAGTCAATTGGGACCCGAACTTTTGGGCACTAAAATGGCTCTAAAATAGTCCTGGAAAGGGCTAGAGGGCTGCAAAAGGCATCAAAATGTACTTAAGAGCATGGCAACTGTTCTGCAAACAAATGTGGATAGAGAAATGACTTAAAATAACATAAAATACAGAAAAATTAAAAATAACAATCTGGATCGAGGAGTAGGAGGTTGAGGAGGCGGTGGATGGGTGGATGTGGGAGTGTAGGTTGACGTGGCGGTGTAGGTGGAAGCGGCGGTGAAGGAGGAATAGGTAGCCAACACTGATTTGTGTTATTTTTTATTTTTAAATTGGGGTATCCCCCAAAATATTAGAACATATAACAAAATAAAACAAAGAATAAGTGCACTTGAGTACAAGAATGAATGGTTGAGGCTGGTATAAATGTCTATTCTGCACAACGTACAGACAAGTCCTGTGGGATCCATGCCTGGTTCATTTTAATAAACGTAAGCTTGTCCACATTGGCTGTGGCCTGTGATAATGCTCTCTGCCGTGCTAAACACATGTTCACACTATACACTGGCTGCAGGGCAGGTCAGTACCTCCAAGGCTGACAAAGCTTTTCCACATTTTGGCCATGCTAACCCTGCCTTCTCAGGTGCTGGCGGTGTACCAGCTGCGTTGGCGACCTCTTCCTCTCCTCTGCCTTCACCTTGTGCTTCCACTGTGCCCCCGCTGTCAGGTGGGAATGCCATCATCAGCGGGCGCTTGTAGTCGCGCATCTTCTGATCAGTAACAGATGTTTTCATTAAATTTAGTTCCCTGTCAGCAATGCAGAGCAGGGGTTCATTCACGGCAAAAGGGGGTACATGTCACCCAGCAATAGAACAGAGGATTTTGAGAGAACGAGGCCCATGTCACCCAGGCACAGCAGGGGTTCATTCACGGCAAAAGGGGTTCATGTCACCCTGCAATAGAACAGAGGATTTTGAGAGATTTAGGCCCATGTCACCCAGGCACAACAGGGGTTTAGTCACGGCAAAAGGGGGTTCATGTCACCCAGCAATAGAACAGAGGATTTTGAGAGATTTAGGCCCCTGTCACTCAGGCACAGCAGGGGTTCATTCACGGCAAAAGGGGGTTCATGTCACCCAGCAATAGAACAGACGATTTTGAGAGATTTAGGCCCCTGTCACCCAGGCACAGCTGGGGTTCATTCACGGCAGAAGTGAGTTCTTGTCACCCAGCAATAGAACAGTGGATTTTGAGAGAATGAGGCCCATGTCACCTAGGCACAGCAGGGGTTCATTCACGGCAAAAGGGGGTTCATGTCACCCAGCAATATAACAGAGGATTTTGAGAGATTTAGACCCATGTCACCCAGTCACAGCAGGGGTTCATTCACGGCAAAACGGGGTTCATGTCACCCAGCAATAGAACAGAGGATTTTGAGAGATTTAGGCCCCTGTCACCCAGGCACAGCAGGGGTTCATTCACGGCAAAAGGGGGTTCATGTCACCCAGCAATACAACAAAGGATTTTGAGAGATTTAGGCCCCAGTCACACAGGCACAGCAGGGGTTCATTCACGGCAAAAGGGGGTTCATGTCACCCAGCAATAGAAGACAGGATTTTGAGAGATTTAGGCCCCTGTCAGCAATGCAGAGCAGGGGTTCATTCACGGCAAAAGGGGGTTCATGTCACCCAGCAATAGAACAGAGGATTTTGAGAGATTTAGGCCCCTGTCAGCAAGGCAAAGCAGGGGTTCATTCACGACAAAAGGGGGATCATGTCACCCAGCATTTCAACAGAGCATTTTGAGAGATTTAGGCCCCTGTCACCCAGGCACAGGAGGGGTTCATTCACGGCAAAAGGGGGTTCATGTCACCCAGCAATAGAACAGAGTATTTTGAGAGATTTAGGCCCCTGTCACCCAGGCACAGCAGGGGTTCATTCACGGCAAAAGGGGGTTCATGTCACCCAGCAATAGAACAGAGGATTTTGAGAGATTTAGGCCCATGTCACCCAGGCACAGCAGGGGTTCATTAACGGCAAAAGGGGGTTCATGTCACCCAGCAATAGAACAGAGAATTTTAAGAGATTTAGGCCCATGTCACCCAGGCACAGCAGGGGTTCATTCACGGCAAAAGTGGGTTCTTGTTACCCAGCAATAGAACAGAGGATTTGAGAGATTTAGGCCCCTGTCACCAGGCACAGCAGGGGTTCATTTACGACAAAAGGGGGTTCATATCACCCAGCAATAGAACAGAGGATTTTGAGAGATTTAGGCCCATGTCACCCAGGCACAGCAGGGGTTCATTCACGGCAAAAGGGGGTTCATGTCACCCAGCAATAGAACAGACGATTTTGAGAGATTTAGGCCCCTGTCACCCAGGCACAGCAGGGGTTTGTATACGCCAAAAATGGTAAAATGTCACCCGACAATTGAAAATAAGATTTTTTTCAATTTAGGGCAAACAATTTTTCAATTGTCTCTAAAATAGTCCTTGAAAAGGCTAGAGGGATGTAAAAGGCAGTAAAATGTGCTTAAGAGCATGGCAACTGCTCTGCAAACAAATGTGGATAGGGAAATAACTTAAAATAAAATAACAAAAAATTGCAAATTTTTAACCTGCAACGCAGAGAAGGAGGTGGATATGGAGTCGGAGGTTGAGGAGGCGGTGAATGTGGTAATGTAGGTGGAAGCAGCAATGGAGGAGGAGGAGGTAGCCAACAATATTATTTTTTTTTTTATTATTTGGATAGGTAGCCCCCAAAATATTGGGACACATAAAAAAAAAAAAGAAAACAAAGAATCATTACACTTGACTTGAGAACAAGAATGTATGTTTGATGGTGGTATAAATGTCTATTCTGCACAAGGTACAGACAAGTCTTGTGGGATCCAAGCCTGGTTCATTTTAATGAACGTGAGCTTGTCCACATTGGCTGTGGGCAGGCGGCTGCGCTTGTCTTTAATGACGCCCCCTGCCGTGCTAAACACACATTCAGATAAAACACTGTCTGCAGGGCAGGCCAGCACCTCCAAGGCGTAAAGGGCAAGCTCAGGCCATGTGCCCAATTTGGAGACCCAGAAGTTAAAGGGGCAGACCCATCATTCAGTACGTGTAGTCGTGTGCACACATACTGCTCCACCATGTTGGTGAAATGCTGCCTCCTGCTAAGACGTTCCATATCAGCTGGTGGTGCTGGTTGTTGTGGCGTGCTGACAAAGCTTTTCCACATTTCGGCCATGCTAACCCTGCCTTCTGAGGTGTTGGCGGTGCCCCAGCTGCGTTGGCGACCTCTTCCTCCTCCTCTGCCTTCGCCTTGTGCTTCCACTGTGCCCCCGCTGTCAGGTGGGAATGCCACCAGCAGCGCGTCTACCAGCGTGCGCTTGTACTCGTGCATCTTACAATCACGCTCCAGTGACAGAATTAAGGACGGTACGTTTTCCTTGTAATGGGGATCCAGCAGCGTGGCCAACTAGTAATCAGCAAAAAGTTTGAATGTGGGCAACTCTGCTGTCGTTGCGGAGACACTGCAGCATGTAATCGCATATGTATGCCAGGCTGCCCAGAGGCAACGAAAAGCTGTCCTCTGTGGGAGGTGTATCGTCTGTGTCCTCTGTATCTCCCCATCCACACACCAGTGATGGCCATGAGCTGGTCTGGGTGCCACTCTGCTGTGAACATGGTTCCTCCTCATGCATCTCCTCCTCCACCTCCTGATCCTCCAGAACTGTGCCCTGGCTGGACAATTGTGTACCTTGGATTTTTGGGTGCAGGAACCCACCCTCGGATCCACTTGGGAATGACTGGCCGGAAACCCTATGAAATGATCCCTCTTCCTCCTCCTCCTCCTGTGCCACATCCTTTTCCATCATCGCCAGGAGCGTTTTTTCAAGAAGGCATAGAAGTGGGATAGTAACGCTGAGAACGGCGTTATCGGCACTGGCCATGTTGGTGGAGTACTCGAAACAGCGCAACAAGGAACACAGGTCTCGCATGGAGGCCCAGTCATTGGTGGTGAAGTGGTGCTGTTCCGCCGAGCGACTCACCCGTGCGTGCTGCAGCTGAAACTCAACTATCGCCTGCTTCTGCTCGCACAGTCTGGCCAGCATGTGCCAGGTGGAGTTCCACCTTGTGGGCACGTCGCATATGAGGTGGTGAGCGGGAAGGCCGAAGTTACGCTGCAGCTCTGACAAGCTGACACCACCAAATTCAGCACATGCGCCAGGCAAGGGATGTGCGTCAAACCGGCTAGTCCCAGAGCTGCTACGAGATTTCGCCCATTATCGCACACCACCAGGCCGGGCTTGAGGCTGACTGGCACAAACCACTCATCGGTCTGTTGTTCAAGGCCCGTCCACAGCTCCTGCGCGGTGTGGGGTTTGTCCCCCAAACAGATAATTTTTAAAACTGCCTGCTGTCGTTTACCCCTGTCTGTGCTGAAGTAGGTGGTGAAGTTGTTACGCTGACCGGATGAGGAGCAGGTAGAGGATGAGGAAGCAGAGTAGGAGGAGGAAGCAACAGGAGGCAAACAAGCGCCCTGCAATCCTCGGTGGTGGAAAGACATGCGCCAAACTGCTATCCGCCTCAGGCCCAGCCGCCACTGCCTTTACCCAGTGTGCTGTTATGGAGATATAACGGCCCTTACCGTGCTTACTGGTCCACGTATCCGTAGTCAGGTGCACCTTGCCAAAGATGGCGTTGTGCAGTATTGTCCCCTACTTGGTTGTGAAGGGAAGGGATGGCTCGCCTTGAAAAGTTGTGGCGGCTGGGCACAACGTACTGTGGGACAGCCACCGCCATAAGGCTTTTAAAACTATCCGTCTCCACCAGACGAAATGACAGCATTTCAAAAGCCAGTAATTTAGAAATGCTGGCATTCAGGGCTAGGGATCACGTGTGGGTAGGGGGATACTTCCTCTTCCTCTCCAGCGTTTGGGAGATGGAGAGCTAAACGCTTCCGTGGGACATTGTGGAGATGCTTCGTGACCCAGGTGTTGGTGTTGCTGGAAGATCCTCTGTTTGAGGGGTGCCAGGTGGCACTGTCACTCCAGAGGTGGATGAAGAGGCCGCGACTGCAGCAGAAGAGGAAGCAGGAGGAGCCAGAGACCTTTCTTGGTTTTTGAGGTGTCTACTCAACTGCAGCTCGTGCTTTGCACTTAAATGCCTGGTCATGCAGGTTGTTCTCAGGTTGAGAATGTTTATGCCTCGCTTCAGGCTCTGATTGCACAGCGTGCAAACCACTCGTGTCTTGTCGTCAGCACATTGTCTGAAGTACTGCCATGCCAGGGAACTCCTTGGAGCTGGCTTTGGTGTGCTTGGTCCCTTGCTGCGGTGGGCAGTAGGAGGCGTACTGTCTAGCGGACGGCCGCTCAGCTTTTGCACCCTGCTCCCTCTTCTGCTGTGCTGGTGGCTCTGTGCGACCACCGCCTCTTCCTCCGAACTACATCGGTCACTCGCATGACCTTGATTCCATGTGGGGTCAAAAACCTCATCATCCTCCATATCATCTTCCACCCAGTCTTCACCCCTGACTTCCTTGTCGGTCTGCACGCTTTCGAAAGCCCCAGCAGTTGGCACCTGTGTTTCGTCATCATCCGAGACGTGCTGCGATGGTCCGCCCATGTACTCATCTTGAAAAAAAAGTGGTTGGGCATCAGAGCACTCAATCCCTTCTGGGGCAGGGCTAGGTGGATGGCCCTGGTAACCCCTGCTAACAGAGTCATCAAAAAGGAGAAGAGACTGCTGCATAACTTGAAGCTCAGACTGCTTGGCTGATTTGCAAGGGGGTGAGGTGAAAGACTGATAGACATCGGCTGCAGGTGCCAACTGTGGTCTTTCAGCAGGAGACTGGGTGGGAGACAATGTGAAGGAACTGGATCCACTGTCAGCAACCTAATCTACTATCGCCTGTACTTGTTCAGCCCTCACCATTCGTAGAGCAGCATTAGGCCAGACCAAATACCGCTGCAGGTTTTGTCGACTACTCGCACCTAAGGAAGGGGTTTCACTTTTGCTTTTAGCTGGCACAGATCGACCACGTCCTCTCCCTGCAACAGGAGCTCCACCAGCAGCACCACGACCAGGGCCATAACCCTTATTTGACGCTCTCCTCATATTCTTTTTAATTTAGGATCTTGCCCTAAATGGGTGTTTAATTAATAGGAAAAAAGAACGACAGAATGTAAAGGGTGTATCTCACACGGCCTGAACCAGACTAGGCTTAAATTAAATATTTCTTTGCACAAAAAGGCTGTATTTCAAATGGCTGTATTTCAAATTCCTAATTCAAACCCCTGTATGTAGGGGGGTATCTCACACGGTCTGAACCTGTGTAGGCCTGAAGTAAATATCTCTTTGCACAAAAAGGCTGTATTTCAAATGGCTGTATTTTAAATATCTAATTCAAACCTCTGTATGTAGGGGGGTATCTCACACGGTCTGAACCTGTGTAGGCCTGAAGTAAATATATCTTTGCACAAAAAGGCTGTATTTCAAATGGCTGTATTTCAAATGCCTGATTCAAAACCCTGTATGTAGGGGGGTGTGGCGAAACCAACCTCGCCACTGGGTTTTGGAGGGGCCTGGCTACCAGCCTCTTGCCCCAGGATTATGGGCCCTCTCATCAGCCAGGCTTCCTTTGTTTACAAAGGACTTGTACTAACTTGAACCCCTGGTCTAATTCGTGCCATTTTGGGATGTTAAATGTCTATGTGTATTGTAAAGGGTGAGACATTGTATACGTTTTGTAGTGAGGTCTGTTCCATTGTCTCTCTGTGTGTATTGGCGATTTCCTTTGTCCTGAGAGATAATCGAATTACTTCTCGGTTGTCTCCAGGACAGAAGATATTGTGTATTCTCCTGCCTGAGATGATTACATCAACCCAGTGTGAGGTAATGGTATCGCAGGCAGAGGGGAGGATTTTATGTGGGAGTGTCTGAGTGTATTGTACGTGGTTATTGGCTGTTTTTAAAAAACCCTGTGGGTGGTAACCTTGTTGGAAAATGTGTATAAATCAATGCTTGTGTGTTCAAAGAGAGAGTTCCTGTTTTACCCTTTACCATGTTGAGGCTGGTGTTTGGGTAACTGATCGACACTGGGGGATTGCTATACGCTGAAGATTTGCTATACTCCCCTGGCAGAACTACTAGCTCTTGTAAGAGCTGTTCCTGCTCTCGGGATTAGGAGAGGTTCACCCACTGGAGCCTGGAGCCTTGTCGTAGGCCCAGGGTGGGTAGGAGATGGTGAGGCCTCAACCAAGCTTCGGCAGTTCGTGGGGTCTGCAGCGATTACGGTGTCAAGTGGAGTGCTTGGAGACCTCGGGAAGCACTAGGAGCATCTATCAACGGAGGTACCCGGTCGGGGTGCTAGGAGATCCGTTACAGGGGGTATCTCACACGGTCTGAAACTGTGTAGGCCTGAAGTAAATATATCTTTGCATAAAAAGACTGTATTTCAAATGCCTAATTCAAACCCCTGTATGTAGGGGGGTATCTCACGGTCTGAACCTATGTAGGCCTGAATTAAATATATCTTTGCATAAAAAGGCTGTATTTCAAATGGCTGTATTTCAAATGCCTGATTCAAACTCCTGTATGTAGGGGGGTATCTCACACGTTCTGAACCTGTGTAGGCCTGAAGTAAATATATCTTTGCAAAAAATGGCTGTATTTCAAATGGCTGTATTTCAAATGCCTAATTCAAACCCCTGTATATAGAGGTGGTATCTCACAGGGCCTGAACCTCTGTAGGCCTGAAGTAAATATATCTTTGCACAAAATGGCTGTATTTCAAATGGCTGTATTTTAAATACCTAATTCAAACCACTGTATGTAGGGGGGTATCTCACACGCCCTGAATCAGTGTAGGCCTGCAGTAAATATATCTTTTTACAAAAAGGCTGTATTTCAAATGGCTGTATTTCAAATGCCTAATTCAAACCCCTGTATGTAGGGGGGTATCTCACACGGTCTGAACCAGTGTAGGCCTGAAGTAAATATATCTTTGCACAAAATGGCTGTATTTAAAATGGCTGTATTTCAAATGCCTAACTCAAACCCCTGTATGTAGAGGGGGTATCTCACAGGGCCTGAACCACTGTAGGCCTGAATTCAATATTGGTGCACCAAATGGCGGTATTTAAAATCTCTGAATGTAACCCAAATGTATTAAGGGTGTATCTCACAATGACCTCTGCATCAAAGGCTGCCAACTAAATTTTTTGTGCCCAAATGAGTGTTTGAAAACTGAATTTGACAGCAGTATATAAGCCTGTAATTTCACACGTGCTGATGCGGCAAGGCCTGAAAATAGTGTTTTTTGTCAAAAGAGTGTGTTTTTCAAACCCCAGAAAATGATGGGTGTATTTCTACCTTAAATTGCCCACTGACTAATACAGATGTTGTAGATTGCCAAAAAAAGTCTTTTTTTGCTAAAAGAATATGAAAACTGTATATATTAATCTTGAATTTAACAATTGCAGATCTGGAAAATACTGTTTTTGAAGAAGAAAAAAAAGTGTGTTTTTCAAACCCCAGAAAATGATGGGTGTATTTCTACCTTAAATTGCAAACTGACTAATACAGATGTTGTAGTTTGCCCCCCAAAAATTGTGATTTGCAATGTCCCAAAAGCTCAGATGCAGTGCTGGTACACTGAGCATGCATAAAATGGCCGCCGCCGCCACCCACCTAACTAACAGAATTCTAAAAGTTTGTATTTTTTGGTCAATGAGCTCAGGGCAGGGTAAAACGATAGTGCCCTGCACCCACACAACTATTTGTCTTTAGATCGCTGAGTTAGATTCTCTCCTAGTCCAGCAGCATCCTCTCCCTACATTTGTAACAGCAGAGTGACTTCAGCGCTATGTGACTCAAGCTTATATAGAGCCTGGGTCACATGCTGCTCTGGCCAATCACAGCCATGCCATTAGTAGGCATGGCTGTGATGGCCTCTTGGGGCAAGCAGTATGACGCTTGTTGATTGGCTGCTGTGCAGCCTTTCAAAAAGCGCCAAGAAAGCGGCGAACACCGAACCCAAACTTTTACGGAAATGTTCGGGTTCGGGTTCGGGTCCGGGGTCCCAAAATCCTAAAGTTCGGTACGAACCCGAACTTTACAGTTCGGGTTCGCTCAACCCTACTTCTGACAGATCAGAAGAAGTGTCAAATAAATGATGATGTCGACCAGGCCGAAAGCCAAAATAGTGGACCAGTCATGAAGTGGGGAAGGGTGGGAACAGCATGAGAAGTCCACAGAGTGGACCTATGACATAGTGGTGAGGTGGAAGCAGCATGAGGAGACCAGAGAGTGGCCCAATGACAGGGTCTGGAGGTGGAAGCCGTAGGAGGAGGCCACCTAGTGGCACAATGACAACAGAGTCTGGAGGTGGCAGCAGCATGAGTAGGACACAGAGTGTCACAATGACAGAGTCTGGAGGTGGCGGCATCAGCATTAGGAGAAGGCCACCGGCTGGCACAATGACAGAGTCAGGAAGTGGCGGCAGTATGAGTAGGCCACAGAGTGGCACATTGACCGAGTCTGGAGGTTGCAGCAGCATGAGTAGGCTACAGAGTGGCACAATGACTGAGTCTGGAGGTGGCAGCAGCATGAGTAGGCCACAGAGTGGCACAATGACCGAGTCTGGAGGTGGCAGCCACATGAGTAGGCCACAGAGTGGCACAGCGACAGAGTCTGGAGGTGGCAGACGAGTTAACAAGACGATTACTGAAATGATCTCAGCAGGTCCTTTAATGACAGCAATGAAATGCAGTGGAAAGGTTTTTGTGGGATTAAGTTAATTTTCATGGCAAAGAAGGACTATGCAATTCATCTGATCACTCCTCATAACATTCTGGAGTATATGCAAATTGCTATTATAAAAAATTATCAGCAACTTTTCCAATTTCCAATATTTATGTAATTCTCAAAACTTTTGGCCACGACTGTACATCAAGATGCGTCACAAAATATTTTACCGCATACAACCGCATACAACCGCAGCGCTGACCGCAGAATAAATTTAGTTTTTCGACCAAAATACTTCAATAAAGATTTTACCACATATAACCGTAATGCTGACCACTGAATTAATTTTGTTTTTCGACCGACATACTTCTATAAAGATTTTAGCGCATATAACTGCAGTGCTGAATGCTGATTAAAATTAGTTTTTCCACCGAAATACATCACAAAAGATTTTACAGAATATTTCTACAGTGCTGAACTCTGAATAAGAATTGTTTTTCCACCGAAATACGTCACAAAAGGTTTTACTGCATATAACGGTGCATGGAGATGGAGAGGGGCCCCCACACTACAGATTTATCATGGAGATTTTACCGCATCTAACTACAGCGCTGAATGCTGAATAAAATTATTTTTTCGACCGCAATACGTCAATAAAGATTTTACCACATATAACTGCAGAGCTGAACGCTGAATACAATTAGTTTTTCCACCGAAATACATCAATTAAGATTTTACCACATATAACTGCAGCGCTGAACGTTGAATACAATTAGTTTTTTCACCGAAAAAAAAAGGTTTTACCACATATAACTGCGACCGAAATATGTCAATTAAGATTTTACCACATATGGGTACTTTCACACTAGCGTTATTCTTTTCCGGTAGTAAGTTCCGTCACAGGGGCTCAATACTGGAAAAAATGCTTTAGTTTTATCCTAATGCATTTTGAATGGAAAGCATTCTGTTCAGATCCGCAGCTGGATCCATCTCCTAATATATCTATTTGCATACGGATTTCCGTATCTGGCAGGCAGTTCCGGCGATGGAACTGCCTGCCGGATCCTCATAAAGCAAGTGGGAAAGTACCTTGTAACGGAGCACGTAGATGGAGAGGGTGTTCGGATTCCCCCAGCACTATACGGACGTCTCAGAAATGAACCACTGCTCCCAACAACAGCTCCTGGGAAGGTCATGGAGCGTCCCGGTCATCCGGAATCTATTCGCTCCGCTGAAGGATGATTTTGAAAGTGTGTAGAAGCCACACGGGGCCCCCACGCTGCAGATTTATCATGGAGACATCATGGAGATTTTACCGCATATAACCGCAGCGCTGACTGCTAAATAAATTTTGTTTTTCGACCAAAATACTTCAATAAAGATTTAACCACATATAACTGAAGCACTGACTGCTACCACCACTACTTCCGTGAACCCCTGCACCACTGCTTCCCAGGTAGATAGGCTTCTGCGAAGCAGGTGCCCTACCCTAGGCACATTTGGCTCCCGACCTCCCACTGCTGCCACCCTGTTGAATCCCAGCCATGCTTTCAACACATATAACCGCCACCGACTTGAACTGAGAATGCATTTTTCTGTTTGTACTGAAATAGGCCACTAAACGCTTTCAACACATATAACCGCCGCAGACGTGAACTGAGAATGTATTTTTCTTTTTGCGCTGAAATACGCCACTAACCGATTTCAACACATATAACCGCCGACAACAACCATCGCCGACGTGAACTGAGAATGTATTTTTCTGTTTGTATTGCAATAGGCCACTAAACGCTTTCAACACATATAACCACCGCTGATGTGAACTGAGAATGCATTTTTCTGTTTGTACTGAAATAGGCCACTATACGCTTTCAACACATATAACCGCCGCCGACGTGAACTGAGAATGTATTTTTCTTTTTGTACTGAAATACAAAATAACACACATTAACGCCACACTGACTGACTGCTACCGCCGCTACTTCTGTGAAACCCTGCACCACTACTTCCCGGATAGGTAGGCTACTGCGAAGCAGGTGCTTTACCCCGGGCACGTTTGGCTCCCGACCTCCCACTGCTGCCACCCTGCTGACTTCCAACCATGCTTTCAACACATATAACCGCCGTCGTGAACTGAGAATATATTTTTCTTTTTGTACTGAAATAGGCCAGTAAACGCTTTCAGCAGAAATAAATGCACCAGTGAAGTGCGTATATATTTTTCTTTCTGTACTGAAATAGTCCACTGAACGCTTTTGTCACAAATAGGTCAGTAAACGCTTTCAGCAGAAATAAATGCACCAGTAAAATACATATATATTTTTCTTTTTTTTTACTGTAATACGCCCCTATATGCCTTCAACAGAAATAACTGCAGAAGTAAACTGAGCATATATTTTCTTGTTGGACTGAAATAGGCCACTATATGCTTTCACCAGAATTAGGCCTCATGCACACGACAGTATTTTTTCACGGTCCGCAAAACGGGGTTCCGTTGGTCCGTGATCCGTGAGGTTTTTTTTGTCCGTGGGTCTTCCTTGATTTTTGGAGGATCCACGGCCTGGCCGTGCGGACCCAGACGGATCCGTCCTAACTTACAATGCAAGTCAATAGGGACTGATCCATTTGACGTTGACACAATATGGTGCAATTGCAAACGGATCCGTCCCCCATTGACTTTCAATGTAAAGTCAGGAGTCCCTACTATACCATCGGATCGGAGTTTTCTCCAATCCGATGGTATATTTTAACTTGAAGCGTCCCCATCACCATGGGAATGCATCTATGTTAGAATATACTGTCGGATATGAGTTAGATCGTGAAACTCAGATCCGACAGTATATTCTAACACAGAGGCGTTCCCATGGTGATGGGGACGCTTCAAGTTAGAATATACTAAGAACTGTGTACATGACTGCCCCCTGCTGCCTGGCAGCACCCGATCTCTTACAGGGTGCTGTGATCTGCACAATTAACCCCTTAGGTGCCGCACCTGAGGTGGGTTAATTGTGCGTATCCTAGTCCCCTGTAAGAGATCAGGGGCTGCCAGGCAGCAGGGGGCAGACCCCCCTCTGCCCCCCTCCCTCCCTCTATTGTATTGTTTTCATTGGTGGTACAGTGTGCACCCTCCCCGGCCCCCCTCCCTCCCTCTATTTAATTATTTTCATTGGTGGCACAGTGTGCGGCCCCCCCTCCCTCCCTCTATTGTATTATTTTCATTGGTGGCACAGTGTGCGCCCCCCGGCCCCCCCCTCCCTCCCTCTATTGTATTATTTTCATTGGTGGCACAGTGTGCGCCCCCCCCGGTCCCCCCTATTGTATTATTTTCATTGGTGGCCAGTGTGCGGCCTCCCCTCCCCCCCCCCGATCATTGGTGGCAGCGGAAAGTTCCGATCAGAGTCCCAGTTTAATCGCTGGGGCTCCGATCGGTAACAATGGCAACCAGGACGCTACTGCAGTCCTGGTTGCCATGGTTACTTAGCAATATTAGAAGCATCATACTTACCTGCTGCGCTGTCTGTGACCGGCCGGGAGCTCCTCCTACTGGTAAGTGACAGGTCTGTGCGGCGCATTGCTTAATTATCTGTCACTTACCAGTAGGAGGAGCTCCCGGCCGGTCACAGACAGCGCAGCAGGTAAGTATGCTTCTAATATTGCTAAGTAACCATGGCAACCAGAACTGCAGTAGCGTCCTGGTTGCCATGGTTACCGATCGGAGCCCCAGCGATTAAACTGGGACTCCGATCGGAACTCTCCGCTGCCACCAATGATCGGGGGGGGGGAGAGGGGAGGCCGCACACTGGCCACCAATGAAAATAATACAATAGGGGGGCCGGGGGGGGCGCACACTGTGCCACCAATGAAAATAATACAATAGAGGGAGGGAGGGGGGGCCGGGGGGGGCGCACACTGTGCTACCAATGAAAATAATACAATAGAGGGAGGGAGGGGGGGCCGCACACTGTGCCACCAATGAAAATAATACAATAGAGGGAGGGAGGGGGGCCGGGGAGGGTGCACACTGTGCCACCAATGAAAATAATACAATAGAGGGAGGGAGGGGGGGCCGGGGGGGCCGCACTGACCACCAATAAAATTAAAACTGGGGAGGGAGGGGGGTCTGCCCCCTGCTGCCTGGCAGCCCCTGATCTCTTATAGGGGGCTATGATATGCACAATTAACCCCTTAGGTGCAGCACCTGAGGGGTTAATTGTGCGGATCACAGCCCCCTGTAAGAGATCGGGTGCTGCCAGGCAGCAGTGGGCAGTCATGTACACAGTTCGTAGTATATTCTAACTAGAAGCGTCCCCAAAACTCAGCTCTAAAAAAGCTTTTATGCAGACGGATCTTCGGATCCGTCTGTATGAAAGTAACCTACGGATCACGGACGCGGATGCCAATCTTGTGTGCATCCGTGTTCTTTCACGGACCCATTGACTTGAATGAGTCCGTGAACCGTTGTCCGTCCAAAAAATAGGACAGGTCATATTTTTTTGACGGACAGGAAACACGGATCATGGATGCGGCTGCAAAACGGTGCATTTTCCGATTTTTCCACGGACCCATTGAAAGTCAATGGGTCCGCGAAAAAAAAACCTGAAAACGGCACAACGGCCACGGATGCACACAACGGTCGTGTGCATGAGGCCTTAACTGCAGAAATGAACTGACAATATATTTTTCTTGTAGTACTGAAATACGCCCCTATACGCTTTCACCAGAAATAACTGCAACAGAGCAGTTCGTATATATTTTAGTTTTTTTTACTGTAGTACGCCCCTATACGCTTTCAACCGAAAAAACTGCAGAAGTGAACTGAGAAAATATTTTTCTTGTTGGACTGAAATAGGCCACTATACGCTTTGACCAGAATTAACTGCAGAAATGCACTGAGAATATATTTTTCTTGTTGTACTGGAATACGATCCTATACGCTTTCAACAGAAATAACTGCAGAATTGAAATGCGTACCGTATTTATCGCCCTATAAGACGCACTTTCCCCCCCCAAAAGTGGGGGAAAAATAGCAGTGGTTCTTATGGGGCGAATGCTGCTGATTTTGCCGTATTTTCAATGATACACCCGCCGCGATGCCGCGCGGCGGGTGTATCAGCTGTGAGGGAGGAGGGGCTTGGGGCCGGCATCTGCTTTTATAATTACAGCGGGGCCCGTGCAGTGACTGTATTCTACTACACGGGCCCCGCTCACTGTATAATCGTATCTGTAATAGTTAATTAAGTATATACGTCATGAGGCGTTGCGGCATGACGTGAACAGACGTGCGTGCAGCGGTCCTCCCCCCTCCCATAACGCCGACTCCGGCTCCTGCTCTCGCTGCGGCACGGGCGACGAAGCTGATACGCTGATACGCTGATGCGCCGCTCGACACGATGAGCTCGTCCCCCTGTTGAGAAGCTGACCCACTTGATCGACGTGTCCGCTGGGTCCTCCGGTCTGTCCCCCTGCTGTGAAGCACTGCTGCTCTCCCTGCTGAATCGACTTCGGAGGTTGGACGTCCGGGGTACTCACCAGGGAGCCTAACTGTCCCAGGCTGCCCTTCTATGCCCGCTCCGGGCTGCTCAAGATCGGAGGTCCTATGCGGTGTCTGAAGATTGGGAGTCGCGCGTGGCGTGAGTAGATGCCTCCTTGTGTGTTGCTGTACTGCTGTCTCTGGGAGTCCCGTTTGCCTGGCGCTGTTTGTCGGGAGCGGTCGTTTGTAAGCCGTTTCCCTGGTCTTTTCTGCCCTGCTGCCGGGTGGCCCTGAAGAGAAGGGGGCTGACCGATTCACTATATGATTTCCTGCCTCGCTGCAGGGTGGCCCTGAAGAGAGGGGGGCTGATTGCTTCATTATATGCTGCACTATACGTTGCTTCACCCGTCAGCTGTTTTATTGATCTACCTGTGGGGTTGCCACGATAGCTGTCAAGTTCAAAACAGCCTTATATCAGCCACCCCAGTATATATCACCACTGCCCCTGTTTTGTTGTTGGACATTGCACTGCTTCGTGGTAAAAACTGCCCCACCCCCCCTTTGATCCCCAGACCCCGGAATCTACGAGCCCCAGAACTGGGACAATTCTATTCAGGAGTTTTTTTGCGATTCAGGTGACTGGGGGCTTATATGCAAGATCCCGGATTTATTGAATCTCTCTGGGTGCTATAAGATATACACGGTTGTATGTATAAGGAACATTGAGATCTGTGCAACATCTATTCTGGAATCACCGTGCAAGAGGTCGAAAGGGGAGGGGATCAAGGGGGTAAAGGGGGGGAAAGAAAACCCAAAAAAAAAATGGCCCCAAACCCGCAAAACAGAAAGTCCATTGGAACCTCTCCACCCAAAGGGGGCGCTGTAAGGACGCAGCTTGATAAATATCTTAAATCCCCACCTCTTTTGCCCAAGACAAGGGGTAATCAGAAACAAACATCACAGATGGGGGATTATGAAGAGAATGAAAACCCTCTAAATAAGGTGGGAGAAAACCGGGTAGCAGAAGTAGATAACCAGATGAGCAACATTGATCACAAATTAGCAGGCATACTGGAAGCAGTTAGAACAACCAACCAATCATTAAGTACTCTAACGACAACGGTGGCAGCAGTGCAGACCGACATCTCGGCAATACGGGACGATCTAAATAAAATGAGGCAGCGCGTCAAAGAGTATGAAACCTTGACTACAGAGCTGCAAAAAGAATCCAGACAGATTAAAAAAAGGATGGCAACAGTAGAGAGTGATAATAAGGCACTAAAGGAAAAAATGGCCGATTTGGAGGACAGATCACGGAGAGATAATCTCAAATTAGTGGGTTTTCCAGAAGAAGCAGAAAAAGATGACCCTATAGGTTTCATACAAAAATGGCTGTCAGATAATATAATAGCCTCAGGAGCGGCTATAGCACCCATAGTGGAGAGAGCACACCGTATCCCAACAAGAAAACCTCTACCAGGGCTAGCACCAAGGCCGTTGTTAATTAAAATGACCTCTTCAAGGGACCGGGATAATATCCTTAGGTGGAAGAGAGAAGCACAAACGGTGAAATACAACGATGTTAATATAGAGATATACCCGGATTTTTCGAAAGCTACGCAAGAAAAAAGAAGAGAATATAAGGATGTTAAAAAGAGACTGATACAAGCCCAACTAAAATATTCCATGATGTACCCTGCGAAACTACGGGTTATCTATAAAGAAACCGTTCAATTCTTCTCCAACTCAAGTGACGCAGCCGATTGGATGGACTCTAAGGGCATTAAATAACCTGCTCATGATCGCGGTGGGGGAGAGTCGGGGGGGTCGACGGCGGGGGGGGGGGGGGATAGTCTACAGTTAGAGACCAATGAGCCGCAGTTTGCGACTCATAGGTCAGAATGGGATTGGGGTTTGGGGGGTTGGGGAGGGGGTTTCTTTCCGCGGGGGACTGTCATGGTGTTGAGGGTATGTTGCTGGGGGTTCCCCTGTCCCTCCGCTCAGTGCTGCCTTATTCTTTAAAATGTCTAGTATATTGACATGGAATATCCGCGGTTTTGCGGATAAAATTAAGAGGTGCGCAGTGTTTGATTTAGTTTCTAGACATTTACCAGCAATAGTGGCCCTGTTAGAAACACATCTTACAGGTGAAAAAATAGCAACGCTGGGCGGAAGGAGATGGGCCTCTCACGAATACCATTCCTGTCACTCTACATATTCCAGGGGAATTAGCGTTTATATTCATAGACAGGTAGATTATTACCCAATAGAACAGCTAATCGATCAAGAGGGCCGGTACATCTTTTTGCACTGCTACTGGCAGGGGCAAAGGAGAATTATAGCATTTATATATATCCCGCCCCCCTTTACTACCACAGTACTATGTAAATTAATGGACTATATCGCAGCACGAGAGGAGTGCCCGGTGCTGGTGATGGGCGATTTCAACTCGGTCATGGACATTAAAAAAGATAGGATCTCCACCATAACCAACTACGAACCAAACTCAGGATCAAGTACAGTATTATCTAGAATCTGTACAGAGATGCCACTGGTTGATATATGGCGATCTCTTTATGGAAATAAGCAAGTATTTTCATGCTTTAGTAACACATATAGGTCCATGTCCCGAGTTGATCTGGCCCTCGCCAGCCCCGGGCTCATTAATAGGGTTAAAAAAATGAATTATGAATGTCATGGCATCTCCGACCATAGCCCGGTTATGGTAATACTGGACAGCCCTAATAAACCAAATCAAAATAGAACTTTTAAACTTAACCCCCATTGGATGACATTGATAAAGGATCTAGATAAGATTAATGAAGAAATAAAACTCTTTTGGAGGGATAACGTTAATTCAACCCATATCCACATGGTTTGGGACTCGCTTAAGGCATACCTTCGGGGTATATATGCACACGAAATCAGGAAACAGAAAAATCTCTTTGCCCAAACTCAAAAAGAAATAGAAGGGAGGCTTAACCAGATAACGAATGAGATTAGTCACGTAAATACCCCAGAAAAACAACTTCAACTTAAAAAAGTACAAGATGAATATAAACAATATTTACACAAAAAAGCACAGAACAAAATGTTCTTTTCAGGGTTGAGGAGTTTCAGCGAGTCCGGCAAGCCAAGTAGATTACTTTCTATGATAGTAAAAAACCAAAGGGGAGGTACTAATATCATCGGAATTAGGACAGAGCTAGGAAATATCTTACGAGACCCTGAAGACATCTTAAGGGAATTTACAAGGTATTTTTCGACATTATATCAAGCCGGGTCTAAAAATCAGGGAGGAAAAATAGATCAATATCTGGACAACATTGAGATCCCTAAATTTGACCAACAAGACATTGACGGGTTAAATAGACCTATCCAACTGACCGAGCTACAGACCACGTTGCAATCTATCAAGGGCAATACATCCCCAGGGGTCGACGGTTTCCCATTTGAAGTATACCGGAAACATGAGGGAACTATTCTTCCCCAAATGTTGGAGGTACTAAACGAATCTTGGACAATGGGTTCCCTACCTCCCTCATGGATGGAAGCCACCATCACATTGATCCCCAAAAGAGGGAAAGATCCGCTGTTAGCTGCTTCCTATCGCCCCATCTCTCTGTTGAACACAGACTATAAAATTCTTGCCAAACTGTTAGCCAACAGATTAAAAACTGTCATACACAAAGTCGTCCATGCAGACCAAACCGGGTTCATTCCCAAAAGGAACATACAGGATAATATAAGGCGGGCTTTCTTGAACATTCAGATGGGGGATGGGGAGGACTGCTCCATCCTGTCCTTGGATGCCACTAAGGCCTTTGACAGGGTGGAGTGGTCCTTCCTTTGGAGAGTATTGTCGCGGGTGAGGATAGGTGAATATTTCTCCAGATGGGTTCGCATTTTGTACCAAAACCCGGTATCTAGGGTCCGAATTAATGGTGAGCACTCTGCCCCATTTCCCCTGAATCGCGGAACACGCCAGGGCTGCCCCCTTTCCCCTTTGCTCTTCTCGCTGTTCCTGGAGCCAATTGCATGTAAAATCAGAACAGATGTGGAAATATCCGGCTTCGGGTGCGAGGGAGAAGCCGATAAAATTAGTTTATACGCGGACGATATGCTGCTCTTCCTGGGGAAGGGGTATATAAACTTGCCCAGGGTCATGGAAAGTCTGGATGAGTTTGGATCCCTATCTGGATACGATATAAACTGGGAAAAATCAAAATTTCTTCCATTAAGACGCCCGGTTCCACTGGGCCACAATTTCCCGGTTAGCATATTGACCCCAGCAGACTCCTTAACCTATCTGGGTATCCAGATAGGGTCCAAACTGGAACATTATTTGAAACTGAATATACTACCAATAATAGATAAAGTTAAGGGAAAAATTAGAACATGGTTAAAACTCCCTCTGTCACAAATTAATCGAATAGCGCTTATTAAAATGACATTATTACCAATGTTATTATATGTTTTCAACGCTAGTCCAATTATGATAGAAGACAAGTTTTTTAATAAGTTAGAGACCCTCTTTAATAAATTGATATGGGGCCGCAAACGAGTCAGAATTAAGATTCAGTATCTGTATAAAGAAGAGGGTGGAATGTCCATCCCTTTCTTAAAAGGATACTATCTAGCTGCCCAATTGAGATGGTGTATGAGGAATCGAAAGAATAAATGCATTTGCCTTTTTTTTGGGGAGCATTGTAGACCATGGTCGGATCTTTTTCATATTCTGGAAACTGGTATTTTTAAGACAATAACAAACCCGTTTAGTAGAATGCTTGGGTATATCTGGCAACAAATTAGAGATATGGTGGGTGCATCTGAAGCAGTTCAGTACACCCCACTATGGGGGAATGCACACTTACCACAAGTTATGCAATTAGGCCACGCTGAATATTGGGAAAAACATGGGATATATTTAATTGCACAAGTTTTTCATCAAGGACTGATTAAGCCCTTAAATGAAATATTACCAGACATTAAATTGGGATTTATTGATAAATTTCGATATGAACAATTACGTCACGCTATATAACACACGGAGAATAAGAATTATTTGAAGATAGTAAGGAACACTTTTTTAGATTTCTGTCAAGATATGACATTTAATACTTCTATATCACATATCTACGCTAAGCTTAAACATGAATACACAAAAATGATCACATTTAGGGGTGAGGCTAAATGGGAAAGAGACCTACATAAACGGGAACTTATTATGTGGAACACCGTGTACAGAAATATTAAAAGATCGACTGTGTCACCCACCCATGCATGGATCCTTTTGAAAATTATACACCGCCTCTATTACACACCAGCATTACTGCATATCATTTATAAAGATAGGAGACAGAACTGCTATAAATGTAACAAAGACAAAGGAGACTATAAACATCTGCTGTGGGAATGCCCAGGGATAAAGGAATATTGGCTTAAAATATTTCGGAAACTGCAGGATCGCTCCCCTATGAAGTACCAGGCATGCATTGACTATGCCATCCTGGGTACATTCCCAGAGACAGACCAAAATAAAACTGAGCAGATACTGTGGTTTCGGGGCATGGCACTAGCTAAAATAATAATTGTTAAACACTGGGGCACCATAAAATACCCCAGTTTTCAGGAGTGGATGGAGTGGATGAATAGGGTTAGGCAGTACGAAAATATTCTAGCCCAAACAGCAGGGAAAAAGGCAGTCTGGCTGCGGATCTGGGTCCACTGGAAATAACGACAGTCGATGTAGATACAGCAGCCCTGCGGAAAAGAAAGGGGGCAATTGGAAATAATGATTAAGATGTAGACACGGCAGCCCCGCGGAAAGAAAAAGGGGGGGTCGAGGGAGGGACAGGGGGGTTTATAAATAAAATGGAAACTCAATATAGGATGAGATGAATTTATTAATGTATTCCTATCTTATCGCTTTGTGATATTGAAATAGAAGATTGCTGTATTTTTTCTTTTGGAAAATAAAATATATTGAAAAAAAAAAAAAAGTATATACCGCTAATCGCATAATCAGCTCTACTTACAATAACAAGCACTCGGTAGGTAGCAGAGAGGAGGGAGGAGGCAGGCCGGGAGGACGGGCGGGCGGCGTGTCACTCACTACGTGCGGCGCCCACTTTATGAATGAAGCAGGCAGCGTGGGCGCATGACGTAGTGACTCACGCTGCCAGCGCCAGTCCTCCCGGACTGCCTCCTCCCTCCTCTCTGCTACCTACCGAGCGCTTGTAGTTGCAAGTAGCGCTGATTATGCGATTACCGGTATATACATAATTAACTAGTACAGATACGATTATACAGTGAGCGGGGCCCGTGTTGTAGAATACAGTCACTGCACGGGCCCCGCTGTCATTATAAAAGCAGATGCGACCCCCACCCCCTGTATTGAGGGTCATTCACTACAAGGACACTTATGGAGGGGATCTGTGGATGACACATAGCATAAGATGCTATATATGTGTCATCCACAGATCCCCCCCATAACTGTCATACACAGATCCCCATAACAGTGCCATACAGAGACCTCAATAAGAGCCACCCACAGATCCCCCATAAGTGTCACCCACAGATCCCCCATAAGTGTCACCCACAGATCCCCCATAAGTGTCACCCACAGATCCCCCATAACAGTGCGTCACCCACAGATCCCCCATAACAGTGTGTCACCCTCAGATCCCCCATAACAGTGCGTCACCCACAGATCCCCCATAACAGTGCGTCACCCACAGATCCCCCATAACAGTTCGCCATCCACAGATCCCCATAACAGTTCGCCATCCACAGATCCCCCATAACAGTGCGCCATCCACAGACCACAATTAGTTCAAAACCCAGCAAAAGCACACCTATTGGTTCAAAAATTTTTTTTTCTTATTTTCCTCCTCAAAAACCTAGGTGCGTCTTATGGGCCGGTGCGTCTTATAGGGCGAAAAATACGGTATATATTTTTCTTGTAGTACTGATATAAGATACTAAAGATACTAAGATATAAGCCACTTAAGGCTTTTAAACATTGCACTTGCAGCCCAATAACAAATATTTGGAATGACAGAGCTGTCTAATGGCTATTTGGATCCCCAAATAATATTTTCCTGCATTTGTAAATCACTTTTCTATCAATGTCCCTAGCGCCTTCTGACGTCTCTCCCTGCACTAAGCTGCTGTAAAATGATTCCTCCCTATCCTTTCCCTGCACTTATAAATCTTTTTTTCTGTCTTTTTTTTTCAACAATGAGGTTTTTCCAATTGTTGCCCCTAATGACTTCACACGTCTGTCCCTGCACTCTGAACGCTGGAAAATGGCAGAATCTAAAATGGCTGCTGTATTTATAGGGCTGTGACATCACAGGGCTGGCTGCTGATTGGCTGCATGCAGGCATGTCAATCTGGGTGATCACGCCTTCCTAGAGTTCCTTGCCCCATGTCCTCAGTCCTCACACGTGTAGCTGCAATTTTAAGAAAATTGCAATTCGTTACCATGAAGCGCGAGGAAATTCGCATTCGGTGCGAATCAAATTTTTCTTGAAATTCGTATCGAATTCCAATTTGTCAGCTTTGATTCGCTCATCTCTAGTCACAAGCTTTGGGCTTTATTATTTATAAAATTTATATCTATCTATCTATCTATCTATCTATCTATCTATCTATCTATCTATCTGAGATGGCCATATGCTATATAACAATTATCATTAAAGTGGTTGTCCCACAAAATTTTTTATATAGTTTTCCAACCAGCACCTGGATATGAATACTTTAGCAATTTCATGTAATTAAAAATTTAGCATAGCCACTGAGTTATCCAATCAAATATATCTGTATAGCGCCACCTGCTGTTTGTTTTTTTCTTATTTTTTTGGCCTGCTCACTGAGAAGGCCGCACATGCTCAGTTTCATCCTTCAACGGCCTTCTGAGTTGTGATAGGGAGAGAGCTGCAGCATAGTAGACATACCCCCTCTTAGGTGCAGTAGAAAAGACACCCCTTTAAAGGGACACTGACAGGCCCTATAAACATATTTAGTTATTCCTATGCAGTCATAGATCTATTAAAGTGTATTCCAATGATATAAGAGTACCCCCTGTCCGCATTGTAAACCATGTAAAAACAACTTTATATTGGTCTGTCAATCACATTTCTTTATGCCCAAGGGGCGTTTTTTCTCCTACCTTCGTGCCCAGCCGCGCCTCAACTGTCGATTCCTAGCGCCGCCCAGCTCATTATTATTCACTGCGCTGGGCGGCTCTTACATTTCCCGATCCTGTCACCCGAGAGAAGAGCGCTGGATTCATTTACAGGCTTGGGAGAGTGCCGGCACATGCGCAGATGGTCCGATTGAGGCCGATGCCCATAAGTATTTATCGGGCATGCGCGAGAACTGACCGGATCGGGGAATGTAAGATCCGCCCAGCGCAGTGAATAATAATGAGCTGGGCGGCAGTAGGAATCGACAGTTGAGGAGCGGCTGGGCACGAAGGTAGGAGAAAAAACGCCCCTTGGGCATAAAGAAATGTGATTGACAGATCAATATAAAGTTGTTTTTACATGGTTTACAATGCGGACAGGGGGTACTCTTATATCATTGGAATACACTTTAATAGATCTATGACTGCAGTGCATAGGAATAACTAAATATGTTTATAGGGCCTGTCAGTGTCCCTTTAAGCTTACAGTTTGATATACATCTAGCAGAGCAATGAATGTGGAGATCTCTGGATCCATGTGAGGTATAGGGCTGGTTCTAGCTTTGTTAGAAAGTCATTTTTTAAATTATTCATGGGATAACTCCTTTAATGATCAGAAATATTTGGTAATAATTAAGCATAATCACTACTTCTAGTTGACTAAAGTTGATGAATCATATTTGATGGACATTAATATTTTTATTGGTAATAAAATAAATGTTCCCACTTTTTTCCCAAACTCCCAAAACCAATATAACGTGTTAGAAGCATTCTTACTCTACTGTCCATGTTTCCAGTGGCTTCCATATTCTTTTGCGGTGCAAATTCTAAACTGGGCAGTTCAGTTGACCATATGATTTTATAAGGTAAAAAACAAAGCTTTTTTGGCCAGAAAAGCATACTGCACTTATCCCCTCTGTACTTATGCAGAACAGAACTGTGTGCCTGTGCAATATTACAAGCCAACATTACTAACTGGAATACATTTGTTTATGCCCAGCAGAAGAAATCAACAGCAGGATGTATCCAGTGGCCCAGGATTTCAATTCTTGGGCAAGGAATTATTTAAAATGATACTTTGTATTTTTTATGTACATTGGAAATGTTAATCATTTTTCAAATGCTATTTATTAAGACCCAGACCCCCGCTGATCTAATGTTCATGGCTGTCCTGAGAATAGGAGCTGTGCCTAGTGTTGCTGTCACGCTCAAGTGTGGGAGGAAAACCCCACACTGAACATAGGAGGGAAAGGGAAAAGGAAATAAGGACTGAAAACTAGGGAAGGAAGATGGACACCTCCTAGTGGAAACCCTAATCAAAGCCCTGACTGACTACCAGTATGAAATGACCCCAGAGGTAGGTGAGTTTATACACAGGAATACCTAAAGTCCTATCTAACCCTAAAGAACCCTGGTATTAATTACAGGAATGAAACATCCTGTTCCTCCAAAAGGAAGGATGAACGGGAGACTCCCTAAGGCCTAATACGAAACAACAAGGAAATGCAACACACAGAAAATCCAAAATACAAAGGGAAAGGTAACACTTAACTTCAAAGAAGCTATGGCAGCAACAGGAACTCAGCCGAGATCCAAACACCAGCTATCCACAGGTCCAACTGAAGCGATAAACTGCACAGCATTGTGGGACAAACAACTATAAATAGGGAAAATTAAATAACCATAATAGTAACACCTGGAGGTTAAGAGTGTGGCCAGTACCAGAAACAACATAGACACCTATTGATCCACAAGGTAAACATGTCAAATCAAACCACATGTTGCCAGTCTCAAAGATCTCCTGCCACTTACTGCCACAGGGACGTCCGTATGTCTCGGTACGTCTGTGACAGTACCCCCCTTCTACGAGTGACTTCTGGGCACCCAGGACCGATCTTATCCGGGTGAGACCTGTGAAAAGCTTTCACCAAACGACTGGCATTCTCATCAGATGCCGGTACCCACATCCTCTCCTCAGGTCCATAACTGTCACGCCCATGTTTATGGTCGTGACTCCTTGGGAGCCGCATGCAGTTGCCCGCGGTCTGGGTGTTTTGTCAACTGCAGCTGGGGGCTGTTAGTAGTTGGCCTCAAGTGCGGTTGCCACGGACAACAGGTGTTTGTTGGCAGTGTAGCAGCCTGAGCTGGTTGCTGGGCGTCTCACTGTTGATGCGAGCGGTTGCCTCTGGTTATGTGTGTGTGTATGTATGCACTTTCTATGTCTGGTGTGCACAAAGTTTATGTATGTGTGCACTGTGACACTTACCTTCACTTGTGGCTGCCCGTGGCAACGTGTGGTGTTGTGTACATGTGGTGGCAGTGTCTCGGCCTTCTGGCTGTTTCCCAGGACATGGTTGCCACGCATGTCGTTGCCTGCGGTAACAGCTGCAGTGTGATAGTTGATTGTACACTTCCCCTTTAAGTGGCCTTCTTCCCTTGCCTGGTGTAGGAAGGGTTAACTCCCTTCTTAGTGTGTGAACACTGGGTGTGTCTCTGTGTGGGTGTGGCTACTTGGGCTATTTAGCTTCCGCTGGATGCCTGTATCTGAGGGGTACTTCAGCCATGGTTTGCTGGAGTCATCCTCCTGGTTATATACCATCTGCCAGTGAGGGCCACCCTTGTGGTTATAAGTTATGTTAGACATTATTGTTCTTGTATTGTTATATGTCTAGTGGTGTCTTTATCTTTATTGCAGCTTATGGTCCTGGGTTCCTGTGTGATGTGTGGTGTGGGCTGTGTCCGTTTGTGTTCTTGTGGACAGCAGCTCTCGTGCATGGGTTCCAGGCTGTGTGTCTGTGGCAGGTACGTGTAATACTAGTTTACTTACCTGCCATTGCCATATGCTGTACATGTGCCCCTTTCCTTGCAGCCTGGCCACTGAGACTCCTGTTCATCCGTGATGGGGAGGAACAGGTCGTCTTACTCTGCTCCTAGTCCAGGGCCACCCTGAGGGCTAGTAGGGATCTTAGGTTCCTGAGTATGAGCCCTCCTACCATCAGGGTCGGCTCATATGGCTAGGAGACAGGGTCAGAATTAGGGATGTAATAGGAGGTGACCTGCTCCCTGATTCCTGTCCTGGCCTAGCAGCTATCTTTTATATTGACATCCCACGGATTAGAGTTACCCCCACTCTGATCCGTGACAGTATGACCACAATGGCTCCTCACGTGGTGACCTTCGGAAGAGGGTGCAGCATGCATCGCCATCTGTTTGTGGGGTGCATGCGTGTTCTCCGGAGGGAGAGCGGTTTTGGGTTCACCGTTAACGGCGCGGTTGGTGGCTTATTCCCCGCCACCCTGCCTTCCGTGTCCGTGTTGGTGATCCCTTGTCCCTCTCTATGTTCCTATCTCTGGTCGTCTGTTGGCAGCATTCCGTTAGTGTTCCGGCTTTGTGCTGGTTAGGAGTGTCTGTTGGCAGCGACTGGAGTGGGAACGTGTGTAGAGAATGGACGCAGTGTCAGTGCGGTCTCCCCGGGCTGTTTCTTTGCTGGTCTCTGGTTCCTGTGTGTTGGTCCAGAGCCTGGCAGTCGGATCCCTGGTTCCTGTGTGTTGCTCCAGGGTCCGGCAGCAGTCCTGGGGAGACTCGCATGTATTGGCGCTGATTCCCCTATTTTTTCCCTTCTCCCATCCCTTTTTGAGTTCCTCATTAGTTTCCCTTTTTTTTTGGTGGGGGGGCTTTGAGGGGTGGGAGTATCACGCCCATGTTTATGGTCGTGACTCCTTGGGAGCCGCATGCAGTTGCCCGCGGTCTGGGTGTTTTGTCAACCGAAGCTGGGGGCTGTTAGTAGTTGGCCTCAAGTGCGGTTGCCGCGGACAACAGGTGTTTGTTGGCAGTGTAGCAGCCTGAGCTGGTTGCTAGGCGTCTCACTGTTGATGCGTGCGGTTGCCTCTGGTTATGTGTGTGTGTAGGTATGCACTTTCTATGTCTGGTGTGCACAAGGTTTATGTATGTGTGCACTGTGACACTTCCCTTCACTTGTGGCTGCCCGTGGCAACGTGTGGTGCTGTGTACATGTGGTGGCAGTGTCTCGGCCTTCTGGCTGTTTCCCAGGACATGGTTGCCACGCATGTCGTTGCCTGCGGTAACAGCTGCAGTGTGATAGTTGATTGTACACTTCCCCTTTAAGTGGCCTTCTTCCCTTGCCTGGTGTAGGAAGGGTTAACTCCCTTCTTAGTGTGTGACCACTGGGTGTGTCTCTGTGTGGGTGTGGCGCTTCCGCTGGATGCCTGTATCTGAGGGGTACTTCAGCCATGGTTTGCTGGAGTCATCCTCCTGGTTATATACCATCTGCCAGTGAGGGCCACCCTTGTGGTCATAAGTTATGTTAGACATTATTGTTCTTGTATTGTTATATGTCTAGTGGTGTCTTTATCTTTATTGCAGCTTATGGTCCTGGGTTCCTGTGTGATGTGTGGTGTGGGCTGTGTCCGTTTGTGTTCTTGTGGACAGCAGCTCTCGTGCATGGGTTCCAGGCTGTGTGTCTGTGGCAGGTACGTGTAATACTAGTTTACTTACCTGCCATTGCCCTATGCTGTACATGTGCCCCTTTCCTTGCAGCCTGGCCACTGAGACTCCTGTTCGTCCGTGATGTGGAGGAACAGGTCGTCTTACTCTGCTCTTAGTCCAGGGCCACCCTGAGGGCTAGTAGGGATCTTAGGTTCCTAAGTATGAGCCCTCCTACCATCAGGGTCGGCTCATACGGCTAGGAGACAGGGTCAGAATTAGGGATGTAATAGGAGGTGATCTGCTCCCTGATTCCTGTCCTGGCCTAGCAGCTATCTTTCATATTGACATCCCACAGATTAGAGTTACCCCCACTCTGATCCGTGACAATAACCCTTCCAGTGAACAAGATACTGAAGATATTTACGGAGAGCTCGAGAGTCAATTATCTTGGCAATCTGGAATTCAAAACTACCATCCACCATGACAGGAGCGGGTGGCAAGGAAGACAGCTCCAAAGGTTCAACATATCTCTTTATCAAAGATTTATGAAACACATTATGCATTTTCAGAACCTGAGGACGTTCAAGACGAAAAGCTACAGGATTAATAATGGGCGTAATTTTATATGGACCAATAAACCTTGGACCCAACTTCCAAGAAGGTACCTTCAACTTATTGTTTCTTGTGGACAGCCACAGCACATCACCCACTCTTAGGTCCTGACCCTTCATACATTTCCTGTCAGCCACACGTTTATACTTGTTGCCCATATTCATCAAGTTATTTAGAATTTTCCGCATATAGATGATAATGATGATGAAAAACATTTCTTCTCAGGAATACTAGAAGTATCTAAACCAGAAAAAGTGCCAAACTGCGGGTGAAACCCATATGCCCTAAAAAACGGCGACTTACCAGTGGACTCCTGTCTCTGATTGTTTATGGCAAACTCTGCCAAAGACAAAAACAATGACCACTCCTCCTGGTTCTCAGAGACTAAGCATCTTAAGTGGGTCTCCAGGCTCTGATTAGTGTGCTCTGTCTGTCCATTTGAGAATGAAAAGCTGAAGAAAAAGAAAGTTGTACCCTCAGCCGAGTACAGAACGCCTTCCAGAATCTGGACACAAACTGAGTCCCACGATCCGAAACCATGTCAGAGGGAATGCCATGGAGTTTCACAATATTATCAACAAACACTTGAGCAAGTGTTTTAGCATTACGTAGGCCAGACAACGCTATAAAGTGCACCATTTTACTAAAACGATCAACCACCAACAAAATAATTTTCTTAACGAATTAGGCAGATCAGTGATAAAATCCATAGCTAAATGAGTACATGGTCTGGATGGGATAGGCAACGAAAGTAGAGATCCAGAAAGCTGAGTATGCGTCACCTTAGCACCTGCACAGACACTACAGGACGACACATAGTCTTCAACACACTTACACAACCCCGGACACCAGAACCTATGAGAGATGAGGTTGGCAGTGGATCTGCTCCCAGGGTGTCCCATAAGAACTGTACAGTGATGTTCCTCAAACACTTTGTAACACAATTCTGATGACACAAACAATTTCCCAGAGGGGCAAGAATCCGGTGTGTCTCCCTGGGCCTCTAACACCTTCAACTGTAGGTCAGGGTATAGGGTGGATATCACTACCCCCACCGATAGTATAGGACTTGGATTTTCAAAATCACCACCTCCAGGAAAACTATGTGACAAGGCATCTGCCTTGACATTCCTAACCCCAGGACAATAAGTGACAGTGAAATTGAATCTGGTGAAAAAAAAAGACCATCTGCCCTGCCTCGGGTTCACTTGTTGAGCCGACTCCAGGTAAGCCAGGTTTTTGTGATCTGTGAACACCGTGATCGGATTAATCGCCCCTTGCAACCAATGATGCCATTCCTCGAAAGCCAACTTAATAGCTAGTAACTCTCTGTTACCCACATCATAATTTCTCTCTGCGGAAGAGAGTTTTTTTTAGAGAATAAGGCACATGGACGCCATTCCCCAGGTGACGAGCCCTGCGATAAAACTGCTCCTTCTCCCACCTCGGACGCGTCCACTTCCACAATGAAAGGTTGTGATACATCTGGCTGCAACAATATAGGAGCAGAAGAGAAGCACTCCTTAACCGCAGAAAAAGCTTGCAATGCCGAATCAGACCACACTAAGATATCCGTCCCTTTCTTAGTCATGTCCCTTAAGGGTTTTACCACTGTCGAATAGTTCTGAATAAATTTTCGGTAATAGTTGGTCAACCCAAAAAAACGCATAAGAGCCTTCAGATTTTCAGGTCGATCCCAGTCCAATACAGCATGGACTTTCTCCAGATCCATTCGAAAACCCGAAGACGACAACATTTATCCCAAAAAATTGCTCCTTGTGTACAGCAAAAGCACACTTCTCTAATTTTGCGTACAATTTATTATCCCTTAAGATCTACAACACCTGTCTAACGTGATCCTGATGTATCTCCATGTCTGGAGAATAAATTAGTATGTCATCCAAATACACGACTACAAACCTCCCCACCAGGTGATGAAAAATGATATTCACAAAATACTGGAAAACCACAGGAGCATTGGTCAACCCAAAAGGCATGACCAGGTTCTCAAAGTGACCCTCATGAGTATTGAAAGCCATCTTCTATTTATCCCCTTCCTTGATCCTCACCAGATTATATGCCCCCTTAAGTCCAACTTGGAGAACACCTTGGCACCAACAATCTGGTTAAACAATCAGGAATCAAAGGAAGGGGGTAAGGATCATGGACAGTAATCCAATTGAGTTCATGGAAATCCAGACATGGCCAAAGACCTCAGTTTTTTTTTTAACAAAAAAACCCTGCTGCCACTGGAGATTTGGAAGGTCTTTTGTGTCCTTTAGCCAAACTCTTGGTAATGTACTCTCTCATGGACAGTCTTTCAGGTCCAGAAAGGTTATACAACCTAGATTTGTGCAACTTAGCTGTGGGAATAAGGTTGATAGGACAATCATATTTCCGATGTGGAGGTAAATCCTGGCATCCACTCTCAAAAAATACGTCAGCAATATCAGATATAAAAGAAGGCAATGTCAGTAGTTAAAACAGAAAAAGATGTATTAAGACAATTGTCAACGCAATAATCACCCCGATCCAGAATCTGTCTATCTTGCCAATTGATGCTTGGATTGTGCTTGCTCAATCATGGCAAACCCAGAACCACTGGAGCACGGAGACCCTCCAACGCAAAACACAAGATAAATTCCTGATGAAAGTCACCCATTTTTAATCTGATATCATGCACCACTTGCGATAATCAATAGCAAAAATTGAAATATTTTTCTCTAATCCATTAAGTGACAACCCATGCATACGGATGGACTGAGCACCAATCAGGTTCACCCCTGCCCTGGTGTCGATAAACACCTCAATCCCACAGTATTTTTTACTTTAGCGCCACTTCAGCAGTCAGGAGAAATCGGGTACTACCAGTCAAAGATAAATGCACATTTTCTAACTCTCCTCTCACCCCTCCAAGAGTCAGATGGGAATTAAACGTCATTTTTTTTTACGCAGAATGTATGGACATACTCCGATAAAATGTCTCTCCTGTCTGCAGAATTAACACACTCCCTTATTAATACCAGTATGCTTAAAAGCGGATCCATGATGAGTAGCTCCCCCTAACTGCATGGGTTTGTCCACAGACCTAAACTCAGGAGTATCTTCGCCCAAAGTGTCAGAGTAGGACGATACATCATGTGATAGTATGTTCTGAGAGTGGGGCCCCTAGATATTTCTCTCAGGCATCTATCAATGCATATGGCAAGAGACATAGCAACCTCCAGAGACACAGGAGTTTCATGAAAGGCCAAAGCGTCCTTCAGCCTCCCTGATAAACCCTGACAAAACTGGCTACGGAGACCCGGATCGTTCCACTCCTAAACTCAGAGCAATAAATCTCAGTAGAACCATCTCCCTGACGAAGTCAACACAGCTTGGTTTCGGCCAGGGATGTCCGATCCGGATCTTCATTGATAAGATCCAAAGCTTCGAAAAATTCATCCACCGACCGGAGAGACTGCGATCCGGTCGGCAGAGAAAAAGCCCATGACTGCGCATCCCCCTTAACCCCTTAAGGACTCAGCCCTATTTCACCTTAAGGACTTGGCCATTTTTTGCAAATCTGACCAGTGTCACTTTAAGTGCTGATAACTTTAAAACGCTTTTACTTACCCAGGCCGTTCTGAGATTGTTTTTTCGTCACATATTGTACTTCATGACACTGCTAAAATTGGGTCAAAAAAGTTAATTTTTTTGCATAAAAAAATACCAAATTTACAAAAAATTTGGAAAAATTAGCAAATTTCAAAGTTTCAGTTTCTCTACTTCTGTAATACATAGTATATATCCACTGGACTCTGGGGTCGAGTGGAGGGTGGACCATAGGCGCAAAACACAACCAGAGTTTGTTTCAAACCAATAGGTTTTTTTAATTGTTTTTGTTATCGTGACAACGCGTTTCGGGGTACTGTGGACCCCTTTTTCAAGTCTATCAAAATGCTGCTGATGGAAATTGCACTGCTCCCAGCTTCTGGCACGTGCGGCGTCCAGATGCTGTGTGCTGGGAGCGCGCGCTGGGCCGGCTCATTGCCGCACGTGCCAGAAGCTGGGAGCAGTGCAATTTCCATCAGCAGCATTTTCATAGACTTGAAAAAGGGGTCCACAGTACCCCGAAACGCGTTGTCACGATAACAAAAACAATTAAAAAAACCTATTGGTTTGAAACAAACTCTGGTTGTGTTTTGCGCCTATGGTCCACCCTCCACTCGACCCCAGAGTCCAGTGGATATATACTTCATACACTGACCCGGACGGCGGCTTGGCCCCCGCCAAAGGTGAACACGGACGTAACCGGCAGCACCAACCAGCAACACCTAAACCACTCCTACTCGCCTCCAGTATAGTTGCACCAAACATTAGGTGCAACAATAACAGGTGAGCAGTACCACTCTTCCTGTATTTGGAAGCTTGTTCTGAACCTACTCACCCTATGAGCGCCTTTTTCCTCTGTAATACATAGTAATACCCCCAAAAATTGTGATGACTTTACATTCCCCATATATCTACTTCATGTTTGTATCATTTTGGGAATGATATAAAAAATTTTGGGGATGTTACATAGCTTAGAAGTTTAGAAGCAAATTTTGAAATGTTTCAGAAATTTTCCAAATCCCACTTTTTATGGACCAGTTCAGGTTTGAAGTCACTTTGTGAGGCTTATGTAATAGAAACCATCCAAAAATCACCCCATTTTAGAAACTACACCCCTCAAGGTATTCAAAACTGATTTTTACAAACTTTGTTAACCCTTTAGGTCTTCCACAAGACTTCATGGCAAATGGACATAAAATTTAAGAATTTCGATTTTTTGGAAAATGTTCTAATATAATCAATTTTTTTCCAGGAGCAAAGCAAGGGTTAACTGCCAAACAAAACTCAATATGGGTTGCCCTGATTCTGTAGTTTGCAGAAACACCCCATATGTGGTCGTAAACTACTGTTTGGCCAAACGGGAGGACATAGAAAGAGGGGAACGCCATATGGTTTTTGCAAGGCAGATTTTGCAGGACTGGCTTTCTTTATACCATGTCCCATTTCAAGCCTCCGTTGCACCCCCTAGAATAGAAAATTCAAAAAAGTGACTCCATCTAAGAAATTACACCCCTCAAGGTATTCAAAACTGGGTTTACAAACTTTGTTAACTCTTTAGGTGTTCCACAAGAGTTAATGGCAGATGGAGAAACAATTTTGGAATTTAAATTTCTTGGAAAATTTTCCATTTTTACCCATTTTTTCCAGTAATAAAGTAAGGGTTAGCTGCCAAATAAAACTCAATATGGGTTGCCCTGATTCTTTAGTTTGCAAAAACACCCCATATGTGGTCCTAAACTACTGTTTGGCCAAACGGGAGGACATAGAAGGAGGGGAACGCCATATGGGTTTTGGAAAGCAGATTTTGCAGCACTGGTTTTGTTTATATCATGTCCCATTTCGAGCCCCCCGTTGCACCCCTAGAATAGAAATTCCAAAAAAGTGACTCCATCTAAGAAAGTACACCCCTCAAGGTATTCAAAACTGGGTTTAAAAACTGTGTTAACCCTTTAGGTGTTCCACAAGGGTTAATGGCAGATTGAGAAACAATTTTGGAATTAAAATTTTGGGAAAATTTTCCATTTTAACCCATTTTTTCCAGTAATAAAGTAAGGGTTAACTGTTAAACAAAACTCAATATGGGTTGCCCTGATTCTGTAGTTTGCAAAAACAACCCATATGTGGTCCTAAACTACTGTTTGGCCAAACGGGAGGACATAGAAAGAGGGGAACGCCATATGGGTTTTGGAAGGCAGATTTTGCAGGACTGGTTTTGTTTATACCATGTCCCATTTCAAGCCCCCCGTTTCACCCCTAGAATAGAAATTCAAAAAAAGTGACTCCATCTAAGAAAGTACACCCCTCAAGATATTCAAAACTGGGTTTACAAACTTTGTTAACCCTTTAGGTGTTCAACAAGAGTTAATGGCAGATGGAGAAACAATTTTGGAATTTCAATTTTTTGGAAAATTTTCCATTTTAACCCTTACTTTATTACTGGAAAAAATGGGTTAACAGCCAAACAAAACTCAATATGGGTTGCCCTGATTCTGTAGTTTGGAGAAACACCCCATATGTGGTCGTAAAATACTATTTGGCTAAACGACAGGACATAGAAGAAGGGGAACGCCATATGGTTTTTGGAAGGCAGATTTTGCTGGACTGGTTTATTTACACCATGTACCTTTTCAAGCCCCCTGATGCACCCCTAGAGTAGAAACTCCATAAAAGTGACCCCATCTAGGAAACTACGGGATAAGGTGGTTGTTGTTTTGGGACTATTTTAGGGTAAATATGATTTTTGTTTGCTCTATATTACACTTTTTTGAGGCAAGGTAACAAAAAATTTAAATTCTAAAATTGTTTCTACATTCGCTATTTAGTTTTGTGGAACACCTAAAGGGTTAACAACGTTTGTAAAGTAACTTTTGAATACCTTGAGGGGTGTAGTTTCTTTGATGGCGTCACTTTTTTGGAGTTTCTAGTCTAGGCTACATCAGGGGGGGCTTCTAATGGAACATGGTGTAAATAAACCAGTCCATCAAAATCTGCCGTCCAGAAACCATATGGCGTTCTCTTCGTTCTATGCCCTGCCATGTGGCTATATAGCCATTTACGACCACATATGGGGTGTTTCTGCAAATTACAGAATCAGGGAAATAAATATTTAGTTTTGTTTGGCTGTTAACCCTTGCTTTATTACCGAAAAAAAAAGATTCAAATGGAAATTTGGCCGAAAAATGGGTGTTTTGGCACAGTTTTTATTTTATATTTTTAACGCTGTTCATCCGAAGGGTTTGATCAAATGTTATTTTTATAGGGCAGATTCTTACGGACGCGGCGATACCTAATATGGCTACATTTTAAAATTTATTTCGATTTTACACTATATTATCATTTTAGGAACCCCAAAAAATTATTTTTGTATCTCCATAGCCTGTTGGGCGACTACCTTATGTAGGGGCTCATTATTTGCAGGATGAGATGGCGGTTATATTGGCACTAATTGGGGGTGCATATGACATTTTTATCGCTCGCTATTACACTTTTTGTGATGTTAGGTGACAAAAAATGGCGTTTTTTACACTTCTTCCTTTTTTTTTTTTTTTAAACGCTGTTCATCCGGAGGGAGGGGGGGGGGGTGGGTTACATGTTATTTTTATAGAGAAGATTTTTATGGACACGGCGATGCCCAATATGTATGGTTCTCAGACTTTGGACACACTAAGCAGGCATCCTCAAACTGCGGCCCTCCAGATGTAAAACTACAATTCTCACCATGCCCTGCTGATGGCTGTAGGTTGTCTGGGCATGCTGGGAGTTATAGTTTTACAACATCTGGAGGGCCGCAGTTTGAGGATGCCTGCATTAAAACTAATATTTTTGGGGAACAAAATGGTTCCGTGTCTCCAAAGTCTGAGAGCCATAGTTTTTTATGTTCTCTAGGGGACTGTTGGGGATTATAAAAATTTAGTACTCCATGGAAGTGTGATACTCCCTGAAGCAATCGATAACGCAGAGGCCCGGATGATCGGGGCAAGTGTCATATTGAGTGGTGGTGTCCTTCCGTATCCCCCTCTTGTGACACACTCTGCATCTTTTTTTGGTTCATCCCTTCTTTCCAGTATGGGGGACCACACCTGGAAAATGTTGGCCAGGGACGAACCGGGGGCGCCTCCAATTCCCGAGGTACTCCAACCTGCTCTTTCCCGGTCTGAAAAAATCAGGTCCTTGAGGACTGCCTCATAGAATTGGAGGAATGTCCCTGTGCAGCCAGCGCTTCGGGATAGTACAAAAGAGTTGTACAAGGCAACCTGTACCAAGTAGACCGCAACTTTTTTGTACCATGCCCGGGTTTTGTGCATGGCATTATATGACTTGAGGACTTGATCAGAGAGATCAACTCCTCCCATATACCGATTGTAGTCGACGATACAATCGGGCTTGAGGACCGTTGCCGCACAGAGACGGGGGTGGTGCTGTTATCGTGGATTGTGGACAGTACAAGGATATCCCTCTTGTCCTTATACCTGACCAGCAACAGGTTTCCAGTGGTAAGGGCACGGGTCTCACCCCTGGGGATAGGTACCTGGAGGGGGTAGGCAGGGAGGCTGTGCTGATTTTTCCGCACGGTCCCACAAGTGAACGTTGATCTGGCGGCAAGGGACCTGAACAAGGGAATGCTAGTATAAAAGATATCCACGTACAAGTGGTAACCCTTATCTAGCAGTGGGTACATAAGGTGCAACATGAGTTTCCCGCTAACACCCAGAGTGGGGGGACATTCTGGGGGTTGAATACGGGAATCTCGCCCCTCGTAGGCACGAAATTTGTAAGTGTACCCTGAGGTACTCTCACAAATTTTGTACAGCTTCACGCCATACCTCGCCCACGTAGTGGGAATGTATTGGCGGAAACTGAGTTTCCCCTTGAACGCAATGAGAGACTCATCAACCGCGACCTCCCTTCCAGGTACATAGGCCTGCGCAAATTTGGCCCCGAAGTGATCGATGACCGGCCATATCTTATACAGACGGTCATAGGCAGGATCACCTCGGGGGGGACATGCTACATTATCTGAATAATGCAGACATTTCCGATGGCCTCAAACCGGGGACGTGTCATGACCATACTGTAGAGTGGGGTCTGGTAGAGGATGTCCCCACTCCAGTATTACCTGACTCTGGGTTTTTGCACTAGACCCATGTGCAGCACGAGGCCCCAAAATGTTCTCATCTCGGCTGCACTGACTGGCGTCCAGCCACCGGGTCTAGCCAAAAAGGAGCCCGGGTGCTGAGCAACGAACTGTTGGGCGTACAGGTTCGTCTGCTCCACCATCAGATTCACAAATGGGTCACTGAAAAAAAACTAAAAAAGTCCATTTCAGTAAACCCCACTGTGGGAATCTGGATTCCTGGATTGCCAACAAAATCCGGAATCTCGGGCTCAAAATCCACTGGGGGGACACTAGCTAAGTTCACCGGCAGGGGGCTCCGGTGGGCCTTTTTGGTGCGCCGGGAAACCAGTACGAGCCCCAGGGTTGCTCGTACTAGGGTGGGCCACAGGGTCTCTAGCATGTGGGGCCCCTGGCTCCGCCTGGCGGCGTCTCCGCCGCCTTGGGGGCTCATCGTCATCAGATGATGATGAGGAGGATGCGGATGACAAGAGGAAAGTGGGGTCATCCTCATCCTCACTGGGGCTCTCGGAGTCGGAGGCAATCTGGGCGTATGCCTCCTCCACCGAGAACATCCGGCGGGCCATGGGTATGTGTGTGCGTGTGTATGTGCGTGCGTGTAAAATTTTATTGTATGTGCGTGTGTGTGGGGGCACGGGTGTTCACGTACTTAAAAGTAAAAAAAAAAAAATGGACAAGTGTTAGAAAAAAAAAAATTAAATTCAAAGTTGCTGATGAGGGGGCAAGTGGCAGGGTGGGGTCTAGGGTCTCAAAGCTAGAAAATGATAAGTTTAGATAAAGTGTTTTTTTTGTTTTGTTTTTCCTAACTAACTTTTCCCTTCTATCCCTGCCTAATGGTGCCTCTCCCTCACTGACCCTAACCTACCTGGAGGGTGATGGGTGCAGGAGGGTGATGGGTGCCGATGGGGGGGGATCGCAGGAGCCTGGTAAGGACGGTGCTGGACTGTGCAGGTGCTGAACAGGAAGAGGAGGGGAGAGAGGAGCGCTAGAAGTTTGAATCTCGCTCCTCTCTCCCTGCACCAATCAGCACCATGGACAGCGGCATTCAGCACCACGGCCAGCACCGCCTCTCCCAAATGCTCAGACGATGATTGGTGGTGTGTAATCACACCACCGATCACAGTCTTTTTCCGGTTCATCGGGTCACCGGAGACAGGAATGGACCGTTTTCTGCGATACGGGGGGGTTACATGACATCCCCCGGGGTTGTTACAGGATGCCCGCTGAATGATTTCAGCGGGCATCCTGTTCCGATTAACCCCCGCTGCGCCGCAATTGCGTTTTAAACCCATGACGTACCGGTACGTCATGGGTCCTTAAGGACTCGGGAAATATGCCGTACCGGTACATCATGCGTCCCTAAGGGGTTAAGCAATGAAATAACCACACCGACTTGCTGTTTCTCATCCCCAGATGAGTGTGAACGTAGCCTAAAATAAAGTTTGCACGCCTCCCTAAATAAAATGAAATTATCATGTCCCCCAGAGAATCTGTCCGGGGGGGGCAACTGCAAGCTGCTGCTCACAAGCAAATGGATCCCTTAAGCGCTTCTCATAGAGGTGAGGAAGATTTAGATTTTATCCCTATCTCGCGCACATACCTCAGATGCCCTCACATCCTCACTAGCTGCGGCGCTGGAGCCTCTGAGTTCTGACCTCCTGGTCATAAAGCAAGATGTCCGACACATAGGACGCCGCGTGGAATCACTGGAGGATTCGCAGACAGTGATCATTCAGCACCAGAGCGCTGTGCAGCACTCCCTCCACAAGATACAGGCTAACATCAATTCTCTATTTGAGGCTGTAGAATACCAGGAGAATCGGGGGAGATGGAATAATTTGCAATTCAGGGGGATACCTGAATCTGTCCTCCCTGGAGACATCCCCAACACCATTGTCCATATCTGTCTCTCCCTCCTGGGCCCTGACTCGGCACACAAAGTGCTCCTAGAGAGAGCCCATAGGGCCCTAAAGCCTAAACCTGCACCCACAGCACCTCCTAGGGACATCATATGCAAGTTCCTGCATTTTCAAGTTAAGGAGGCAGTAATGAATAAAGCAAGGGAGGCAAGAATTGTCACATGGTATGAACATGACATCCTGATATTTCAAGATCTGGCACAGTCTACTTTGAAAAAGAGACGCTCCTTAAAGCCCCTTACAGAATGGCTTAGATCAAGAAATACCCCATATAGGTGGTCGTTTCCTTTTGGCCTCTCATTCACACATGAGGGCCGCAGGATCAGCATCTCTTCATTCCAAGACCTGAACCAGGCCTACACCATCCTGGGGATTAAGCCTCTAGATATACAGAACTGGGACATTGTCCAAGATCTGGCAGATCTTCCAGCCCTTCCTCTCCTGGAATCCTGGGAAAAGCAACAGACCCCTAAAGCACAAAGGGGCAGAAGAGGAACCTCTAAAGCTACGCCGAGAAGACTAGCCCTGGGAGAGCGAGAAGAATCCATATAGCGAGACCCTTGTCATATGGACTACATCTCATATACTTCCCCTAAAGTCTTCTATAATCCCTCCCTCTTATACTGCAATATCTTTTCATCCTTTCTCTCTCCTAGATGTCTCCTGCTGGACCCCGTCTTGGATCCCATATTCCATTTTGGGTGACACAATTTCTTTTATTTTGTAACTTCCCCCCTCATTTACTTATCTATTTATCAAATTTTTCTTTCCTTATTCAAATTTTTTTTCCCTCTTTCTCTACTCAAACCTAACCCATACTCTCTGGCTTTTGGGGATGACTTTCCTTAAGTCAGTGTATTTACTGTTTAGTTGTAATGTGTTCTTTTTCTTTAATTTTGTTCTGGTTCTTATAAATGATTGGTCCAACAACAGACAAATACACCATACTGCAGATAAAATGCTAGTAGTTGCTCTACCTCGAGGCGGTGCTCCCCCTCCACAGTTGTCAGCTACTCATACCTGTAAGGTGAGAATACTCCTTATCCCCCTCTCCCTCTCTCAGCATAATCCAACATGAATAAACTCAAAATTGTTTCCTATAATGTCAAGGGAATGAGATCCCCTTCCAAAAGATGCCAAATCCTCTCCCAGTTACATAAAGAGAAATGCTCCATTACCTTTTTACAAGAAACCTACTTTAAACAGGGTAATTTCCCTAATCTTTCTTTTTCCAAATTCCCTTGCTGGTATCACTGTGGAGCTAGGGGTGCCGCCTCGAGAGGTGTGAGCATTGGTTTTAACAGGGGCTTGGCCTTCCAATATAAGACCCATATACAGGACTCAGAAGGTAGATTCTTGATTCTTAAAGGCCTTATAGGGCAATCTTTATACACGTTTGTAAATCTGTACGCCCCAAACTCGAACCAAATTTCCTGGTTATTCTCTCTCTTTAAACTAATAGAGTCACATAAGGAAGGGATTTTAATAATTGCAGGAGATTTTAATTTACCTATTAACCCCCTCAATGATTCCTTTAAGAAGAAGTCTTCTATATCTACTAGAGCACTAAAATCGCTTCAGTCCACTCTCTATCAGCTAGGGGTACTAGACACTTGGCGCTGTATTAACCCTAACTTAATTGATTACTCCTTTTACTCAGTGCCAAACAATTCTTATAGTAGACTGGATTACATCTTCATATCTAGGGAGCATTTACAGTTTTGTACTTTAGCTAGGATTGGAGATATCACTATCTCAGACCACTCCCCGGTTTTCTGTGACTTTCAACCCCCTGGTGGAGGAAACAGAATGTCAATTGGAGGTTCAATGAGTCTCTGCTGGGAAATCCAGAATATGTATCACGGATCACCTCATACCTAGATGAATATTTTTTAACTAACAACACTCCAGATATTTCCCCCCATGCACTATGGGATGCCCATAAGGCATATATCAGAGGCAGGTTGATTGGACTCACTTCCTTATTAGCAAGGATTCACATATTGGAAAAAGCTCACAAGCAATCTCTTCTTGCTCAACAATTAGATGAACTCACTTCTCTCAGGACGGAACTTAAAAAACCTCTTAAATGAACGCTCAGCTAAATTCTTTTTATCTGCACAGCAAAAGTTTTATGCCCACGGAAATAAGGCTTCTAAACTTATGATGCAGAGAGTTAAACAAAGAAGAGACTCCAGATATGTCCAATCCATTAAGGCTCCCAATGGAGATCTGGTTTTCAAAGCAGAAGAGATTGCTGAGCAATTCAAGCTTTTTTATGCGGAGCTGTACAATCTGCCTGCCTCTGCTCTACCTGATCCCTCCCTGGGAAGAGAGGCCAATATTAACAAGTTCCTTGATTCTATTCACCTGCCGAACCTTACCCTGACCTAGCGTAACTCCCTAACGAAACCATTTACCACTCAAGAATTGACAAGAGCCATTAACTCCACCCCCAAAGGTAAATGCCCATATCCTATTACTCAACCTTTAAAAATTCCCTCCTTCCTTTCTTGCTCCCTATATGTAACTTAGCGTTGCAAAACCATCCCATTTCTGCAGATATGACTAGAGCCACTATTACAGTAATCCCCAAAGAAGGGAAGGACCCCTCGGCCTGCACTAGTTACCGCCCGATCTCATTACTCAATGTTGACCTCAAATTAATGGCTAAAATGTTGGCCTCTAGAATACAGAACTTTTTACCCCATTTAATTGGTCCTGACCAGGTAGGATTCGTCAAAGGACGCGAGGGAAAAGATAACACTATGAAAGTACTTGATGCCCTATTTTTTGCTTCTCATAAATCCATCCCCTGGTTCTGATGGGCACGGATGCCTTGAAAGCATTTGACAGAGTTGACTGGACCTATATCAGGCTAACCATGGCTAAATTCGGGTTCCCTGAACCCTATATCAGTGCGGTATTTTCCATGTACTGCCACTCCTCGGCATCCGTGTCGGTTAACGGAACCCTATCCTCCCCCTTCCGGATCAGGAATGGTACGAGGCAAGGATGTCCCCTCTCCCCCCTTCTTTTCGTAATAGTTATGGAAACCTTATTGCAGGAACTTAGGGAGGAGGGGGACATCAGAGGCCTTTGCCGACGATTTATTGATCCTCACGACCAATCCCTCTAAATCCATAAGTATTATCCTGTCAACCCTAAACCATTTCGGCTCTTTGTCAAACTTTAAAATTAACCCTTCCAAGTCCCAGGTTCTTCATGTTGGCCTCTCTCCCCTGACTCTTTCCTCTCTTCAGAAGAACTCCCCCTTTAACTGGTGCTCGCAACAATTAACCTATCTTGGAGTGAAACTTACTCCTTCCCTACCAGAGTTATTTAACCTTAACTGTAAACCATTACTACAATCCATCACTACTCAGCTGGACTCATTGGACCTCCCCTACTTATCATGGTTCGGGTGGAAAAACATGCTTATGTCCTTGGTCATCCCAAGGTTAACTTACCTGTTGCAGGTACTACCTATTGAGATTCCTAAAACGTTCTTTATCTCCCTAAACAAAATAATTTGCAAATTTATATGGCAAGGGAACAGTTCTCGTATCTCCTTTCTCACGCTCACTAAACCCAGAGAGTAGGGTGGCATTGGGTTGCCTGACCCTGAAATGTATATGAGGGCTGTCCAGCTCTCTAGGGCAGTTGACTGGATAAGGAGTCCACCCCACAAATTATGGATCGCCCTGGAAAACACCTTTTTACCCTTTCCAGCTCGGGCCCTGCTGCTGGCTGATAGATCACCTCCGACCTTCAGTTCTATTCCTAATCCCATGATACGTAGCACGCTGAAGGTTTGGGGGTGGTTCCTGGCCAGTAGTCGGGCTCTAGCGCTGCCATCCCCCCTGTTACTGCTAAAAGACATCTTGGATCTGGCTCTTAAGGAACTTAGAGATAGTTGTCCTATCACCCTGAGAACATCTAAACTTCCTGTTTCGGATATCCTGGATTCTGAGGGATGTACCCCCTCCGAACCTGAACTTCTCAAAAAATTGGGATTGTCTGCTCACAACTATATGTTGACACACTTTATTAAGAAAGAAACTCTCAGCCTCACAAAAAACTCCCCGTCCAAAAGATACAGACTGGTTTGAAAAGTTGATAGCCAGCTTAAACCCTCCTCCCAAGTTAATATCAACAATTTATAATTCCCTTAAGTCCCTCCTTTACACCTCCAAACCTGCTGCAATTGGATTATGGGAGAGAGATTTGGAGCGATCCTTCTCAATTCCTGAAATTAAGAGGATACTAATTACCCCTCATAAGATTTCTAGATGTATCCGCATACAGGAAAACAGCTACAAAGTACTATTACGTTGGTATAAGACCCCAGACAAAACATGCCTGTATAAACCTGGCTCTTCGGACTCCTGTTGGAGATGGAGGAGAAAGGCACTTTTCTTCATATATGGTGGTCCTGCAAATTAATAGGTGCTTGGTGGTCGGAGATAGTTAAAGTTAGCAACCAGATATGCAAAACTTCCTTCCCTTGTACCCCAGAACTGGTTCGACTCACTCTGGGAATGGAGGGCAGCAATAAACATACAACCTCCCTCTTCTCTATACTTCTAGCAGCAGCCAGGATCCTCCTGCCTTCTCACTGGCTCTCCCCTGAAATCCCAAAGATCCAGCAATGGATCAACAAAGTTGATCAGATATACAGACTAGAAGAGATCTCCCAATGGGAATTAAGATCAAGACAGACCTTCCTTCAAATATGGTCACCATGGAGAAAATATAGGGAATTCTCTTAGTTTATCTACATACATTAAATATCCTCGTCTGCAACATTATTGATAAATTGTGAGCCAAGCACTTTAACCCTAACAAAAATCTACTGATGCCATTCATGTCTACTTCTTGTTGTAACAGTTATGTTATGGTTATGTTATTAATTGTAATAAGTATAATACCTATATACCAGTCTCATGACGGTCATAGGTTCAATTTCACTTCTTGCACTTATATCTGTAACCTGTCTATATAAGATTGTATGTACGTTTTCTACCCATGGATATTTGTGACTATCTAGTGAAAACAATAAAAATTGTTAATTATAAAAAACAAAAAAGGATTCTACAAACCAGTGTAAAATCTGATGACAACAATGAAGACACTGCTGTGCTTGCACAAGCACCATGGCTCATATACAGACCAATGACAGCAATGTTGTGTCCATAGTGCCTAACAGCTGATCAGCAGGGATGCTGAGAGTTGAATCCCCACCGATCTACAATTGATGGCCTATGCAAATAATAAACCATCAATTTATGTTCAAACTATTTTTATTGTACATATTTGTTTCATAAGTACAAAAGTATGACAGATCATTTTGTAAATATCAGTGAAAGTATGAATGACATCTTATACATTATAAGACAGCTTATTTCGCTTATAATCCAAGGCATAAAAATGATAATCTAAAGCATGAAAAAATGATAGTGTATAAAATAATTAAACATAATGGGGAAGGGGGAGGGGGGGAGGAGAGGGGGGGTTGTTGCAGCGTGCGTCTCAGCATCCCCCAGAGAGTAAATCTTGGAACCTCTCCAGCCTTGGAGAAAAAGGTGATAGAGGTATTTCCTTATGTAGGTTGGAAGCCTCGGTACGCTACCCAAGGGCTCCACACTTTTTGGAATACATGGGTGAATCTGTTTTCCCACCCTGCTATTTGTTCCATCCTGTATATATCATCACATCTAAGTTCCCAGTTACCCATTGAGGGAGGGGATGTATCTCGCCATTTAACTGCGACTAATACTCGTGCAGCTGCAAGCAAATGCGAGATGAGACGTTTGGTCGTACCTAAACACTTTATTTTGTCCATTAAGTTTAGTAGACAAATCTGTGGAGATGGCTGTACCGGAATCTTACATATCTTTGTGATTGCTGAGCAGATCTGTTCCCAATATTCTCCAATTATCTCGCATTTCCACCAGATATGAAAAAAGGTGGCTATTTCTCTTTTGCATCTCCAACATCTCTCACTAACCTCAGGATACATTTTATGCAGAATATCTGGCGTATAATACCATCAGGTAAGTATTTTAAAATAATTTTCTTGTAATCTCACACAAGTCGAGATCTTCGGGGTCATTGAGAGACACCTAATTAGTGATCTATCTTCCCTGTCTAAGCTTAGATCCAATTCCCATTTCACTAGATATGGGTTAATCTCTAAGCTTGTAAAGGTAAGTATCATAGAGTACAGTATAGAGATTTTTTTAACAGGTTCCTGTTTCTGGAGGGCTATTTTCTCAAACCTTGTTGGGTCTATCTTATGTAGTGGAGTCATTGGTTTCAAATAGTCTCTTATGTATGATCTGTGTAGAAAAGACAAAGAAGAAATACTGTCCCCTTTATCCCATTCCTCTCCCAATGTACCCCATGTATCAAATAGGTCCACCACTGGTGTGGTAAAAGCTTTTGCCTTTTCAGGTAAAGTTTGTATAAATTGTAGGGAAGCATCTTGCAGGATATCTCTCAGTTGTGTCAAGCGGGAGATTGTAGCAGTGAGAAAGTGAGTACTCAATTTTTGTCTCCATAGCCGTATTGTATTTTTTGTAATGGGGTTTCCAATACATGTTTCAGTTACATACTTTCCATACTTTACAAAAGAAAAAGGAGAAGGACCTCCACTAGAAAGAATGACTATTAAATCGTTTGATGCATGTATCTTTACAGAGGAAGATGTTCTAAGTTTGCTGTCTAAGGTGAAGACAGATAAGTCACAGGGGCCTGATGAGATACACCCAAAATTATTAAAAGAGCTTAGTGGTGAGCTGGCAAAACCGTTAACAGATTTATTTAACCAATCATTAGTAACAGGAGTCGTCCCGGAAGATTGGAAATTGGCAAATGTCGTGCCCATTCACAAGAAAGGTAGTAGGGAGGAATCGAGCAACTATAGACCAGTGAGTCTGACATCAATAGTAGGCAAATTAATGGAAACCCTATTAAAGGATAGGATTGTGGAACATCTAAAATCCCATGGATTGCAAGATGAAAAACAACATGGGTTTACTTCAGGGAGATCATGTCAAACAAATCTTATAGATTTTTTTGACTGGGTGAATAAAATAATAGACGGTGGAGGTGCAGTAGACATCGCATATCTAGATTTTAGTAAGGCTTTTGACACTGTCCCACATAGAAGACTTATCAATAAACTGCAGTCATTGAGCATGGACTCCCATATTGTTGAGTGGATTAGGCAGTGGCTGAGTGACAGACAACAGAGGGTTGTAGTCAATGGAGAACATTCAAAACAAGGTAATGTTACCAGTGGGGTTCCACAGGGATCTGTACTGGGACCGATTTTGTTTAATATCTTCATAAGTGATATTGCAAAAGGCCTCGCTGGTAAGGTTTGTCTTTTTGCTGATGACACAAAGATATGTAACAGGGTTGATGTTCCTGGAGGGAAACGCCAAATGGAAAAGGATTTAGGAAAACTAGAAGAATGGTCAGAACTCTGGAAACTGAAATTTAATGTGGATAAGTGCAAGATAATGCACCTGGGGCGTAAAAACCCAAGGGCAGAATATAGAATATTTGACACAGTCCTGACCTCAGTATCTGAGGAAAGGGATTTAGGAGTAATTATTTCAGAAGACTTAAAGGGGGGAAGACAATGTAATAGAGCAGCACGAAATGCCAGCAGAATGCTTGGATGTATAGGGAGAGGTATAAGCAGTAGAAAGAGTGAAGTGCTTATGCCGCTGTACAGAACACTGGTGAGACCTCACTTGGAGTATTGTGCGCAGTACTGGAGGCCATATCTCCAGAAGGATATAGATACTCTAGAGAGAGTTCAGAGAAGAGCTACTAAACTAGTACATGGATTGCAGGATAAAACTTACCAGGAAAGGTTAAAGGACCTTAATATGTATAGCTTGGAAGAAAGAAGAGACAGAGGGGATATGATAGAAACTTTTAAATACATAAAGGGAATCAACTCGGTAAAGGAAGAGAGCATATTTAAAAGAAGAAAAACTACCACAAGAGGACACAGTTTTAAATTAGAGGGGCAAAGGTTTAAAAGTAATATAAGGAAGTATTACTTTACTGAGAGAGTAGTGGATGCATGGAATAGCCTTCCTGCAGAAGTGGTAGCTGCAAATACAGTGAAGGGGTTTAAGCATGCATAGGATAGGCATAAGGCCATCCTTCATATAAGATAGGGGGCTATCCATAGTATTCAGTATATTGGGCAGACTAGATGGGCCAAATGGTTCTTATCTGCCGACACATTCTATGTTTCTATGTTTCTATGTAAAAGTAGAGGCCGTATTGCAACTTGGCTGATGGCAAACTCAGATTGAATATCCAGTCTATCACCTTGGTACCGCAACCATTCTAGGCATCTCATTCCGTGAACCGCCAAATAATATCCATAAAAGTCTGGTGCCCCCATACCTCCTTGTTTGATAGGTAAAAAAGTATATTGTTTTGTAAGTCTAGGTCTCTTTTTATTCCACAAGAACTTGGAAAGGGTTGACTCTATTTTGGTGAAAAAGGAGCGAGGAAGGGGAATAGGGAGGGTTTGAAGGAGATATAAAACTTTGGGTAATATGATGGTTTTGATTAATGAGCGTCTGCCGAACCAGGAAGTGAATGCTATTTCCCATGACTCCAGCGTATGTCTAATTTCATCAGATAGACCTCTATAGTTCTCATCAAATATCCGAATAGGATCCGATGTAAGTTTAATGCCCAAAAACTTCAGGCTAGTGGCCGACCATTGATACGGGGTATTAAGCTCCAGGCTTTTCTGGTTCCGAATATCCAATGTCACATTTAAAACTTGTGACTTTGTGGGAATAATCAAGAAGTTAGATAGATCCCCAAAGAGTTCAAATAGTGACTGTATAGCCGTGAATGCTTCATTTGGATTTGTAATTAATACTAAAAGGTCATCAGCAAATGCTGCTAACTGGTGGTGAACCCCTTGTAGCTCAATACCCCATATTCTATCGTCCTGTCTTATAGCCTGGAATAGACACTCAACTGTCAAGATAAATAGTAAGGGCGATAGAGGACAACCCTGTCTTGTCCCATTGTAAATTTGCAGAGGGGGAGAGAGTGTATCATTAACCACCACCCTAGCAGATGGTTTGGAATACATTGCCATGATAGCGTTAACAAAGTCTGTAGGGATTTTAAACTTCGTCAAGGCCTTCTGCATAAACAACCAATCTATACAGTCAAACGCTTTTTCGGCGTCTGTCCCCAACAGTAATAAAGGTACAGAACGGCTACATGAGTATTGAATGATGTTGATAAAGCGAGTAGTGTTCATCCTACCCTCTCTCCCCGCTACAAATCCAACTTGTTCGCTATTTATAAGGTTTGGTAATAATGGTTTTAGCCTAAGCGCCAAAATTTTGGCAAACATTTTTAAATCATTATTTAATAGAGATATGGGCCTATAACTTGCGCAGCTCGTCTCATCCTTCCCCTATTTAGGGATAATAGTGATGTGAGCCATCAACATCTGTTCTGGCAATGGCTTCCCTCTGAATGTGTCATTGCAAAGTGCCAAAAATTGGGGGAGAAGAACTTTTTGAAATTTACGGTAATAGACCATTGGAAGGCCATCAGGGCCCGGACTTTTATGCATCGGGATTGATTTAACTACTTCTATTATCTCCTGTAATGTGATAGGTTTGAGTACAGAAGCTATCTGTTGGTCACCAAGTGTAGGAAGCTCCAGAGACTCTAACCAGTCATCAATTCTTTTTGATCTCTGATCTCTGATCTCTATCCTGTGGTGTATTACTGGACCGGAGATTATATAGTGCCTCATAAAATTCTTTGAACTGTATCGCTATTTCTTCTGTATTCCTAGCTAGTGAGGATGTCGTTGTGCGAATCTTTTGTATGTATGATTTAGCTTTCCTCTTTTTAATCTGTGCGAGTAAAAATTTCGAAGCTTTGTCTCCATGAGCATAATATTTAAATCGCGCAGAGAGAAAAAGCTTAGCTGTTTTTTGGTTCAGAATATTTTTGAGGGATGATCGTGCTAGATTCAATTGTATCAGATCCTCCTTAGATCGGGTTTTTTTTATGAGAGGTTTCTAAAGCTTGTATTTTCTTTGTTAGGGATGACACCTGTTCTTCTCTTTTCTTTTTAAGGAAAGAACCTAAGCTTATAAAGTGACCTCTTATTACAGCCTTATGGGGCTCCCAAATCATGCATTGTGCAACATCTGGAGTTGCATTTAGCTGAAAATATTCCTCTAATTTCCCTTTAGCCTTCTGAACATGTTCCAGTGAGTCTAGCAATGTCTCATTGAGCCTCCAATTTGACATAGGTTTAGGCAATGACTCAAAACCCATCTCTACAAACACCGGGGCATGGTCTGACAACAGCAAAGTACCAATTGAGGCGTTGACACATGAGGTCAGTTTATAAGTAGGCACAAACAGATAGTCAAGTCACTGATATGATCTGTGGGCCACCGAGTAATGAGAGTAATCCTTAACAGTGGGATTTAGTGTCCTCCACATGTCTACTAGTCCCAAGGAGCTTATAGCTGAGTGTACTCTTTTCAAGGCTATTTGTGAAGTAGACGAGATTCCCGTCGATGAATCTACAAGCGGGTGCAGTGTGATATTTAGGTCCCCACCCAGAATCAAAATAACTTCCGTAAATTCTCTTAGGAGGTTTAGGGTAGTACATATCCACTTGGTTTGCACAGTGTTCAGTGCATACAAATTGCCAAATGTATAGGTACTGTTCCCTATTGTTCCTTTAATAAAAAGGAACCTACCCTCTGGGTCCTCTAAAGTGGAGCTGACGTTCAGATGAAAGTTTTTGTGTAAGGCAATTGAAACTCCTTTTGAGGCTGAGGAGGGCCATGTACTGTGATACCACCTATTGTTAGTAAGATGGCTCAATCGCGGCACATGGTCATTCTTAAAATGTGTCTCTTGTAGCATCAATACGCTCAGCTTTTGCTTACGCATAAGCTGAGTTATCTGACTTCTTTTGGCAGGTGAGTTTAACCCTCTGACATTGAAGGAACAGATCTTTATAGTAGCCATTTCATGACTTCTCGTGAGTCCAGTGACCAACCATTAAGGCCTATAAGGGAGGAATGCTGAAACGTCCGCTGCAGGGAAAGAAGTGGGATGGGGGGGGGGGGGGGGAATTGGAGAATGTAAATCAGAAAGAACAAAGAAAATAACATTAGTACATGAATCCAAAGATATCTCTAGACATGTAACGTATATGGTAGAAAGTAGTAAAATAACCATCCTAATAACAAGTCTCCTCATACAAGGAGGTAATCTAGGGGGGGAGAATTGGTCCGAAAACATGGCTAATCCGTGCACACAAGCATGTAGAACTTCCTTATGTCACAACCAGAAATATTAAATTAAGCACAGGCAAACAGGCCTGCAAATATTTGGCTTGTCTTGCAAACCTGACATATTTATGAAGGAAACTACTCCTAACAATCCAACCAAGAGGAGCAATTAGTCTAAGCGACCCTTTATGTTACACCCATTCCCTTCCTCTACTTTCTTCATCTTCCCTAAAGTAACTCCTGATCTACAGAGCTCTCTAAAAAGAGGGAAGGGGGGAGTAAAGGACAGGGAGATGTGCAAAAGAGTAGTGGAGGAGAGAGGAAATACAATACCTATGGTCCCTATAAATCATTAAGACCACTAGAAGTTTATCTTTAGTGTAGTCTAACCTAAATAGCAGATATAATAACATAATAGTAACATCAAAATTTTTCCCTAGTTAAGCTTAAGATCAACCTAGATCTCCTCTTTACTCCTTTACATATATGTATAAACCAGCAATAAAAATAATCATAAAATCTCAATCTGGATGTAATGTCAGCCTCTTAGGTGTCATCTTAGGCAGATTCCTCTTGTGCCTTTGGGGTCTGAAGGATGAAGCAGGGGTCCAGGCAGTCAGCGTCGGAACAGCAGGGAGATCTGTAAGATTTCTCACAGTGGTCCAGTCCTGGATATCTAGTGGCTCTGTCTCCAAGATATTATAGATCTGGATAAGGTCTGCAGGAGATCTGATCACAACTTTACGTCCTGGGGTATTCACTAACAGACCAAACGGATGGAGCCAACGGTAAATAATTTTCCTATTTTGTAGGATTTCCAGAAGTGGCTTCAATGCTTGCCGTTTTTGCAGGGTCATAGGCGACAAATCTTGGAACAAAGCGATTGTGGAGCCAAAACAGGCTACTGGGTGTTTGTCCCTCGCTGCTTTGAGCAGCTTCTCCTTTGTGCTAGTTAGACGACATATTATGTCTCTTGGTGATTCTTGAGGCTTAGGGGGAGGACGTAACGCTCTGTGGGCCCTGTCCATAGTAAAGTCATCCGTGGCGTCCGGGCCTAGGATTTTGTGAAAAAGTTCCACCATTGATGCCATGATGGCGTCTGAGGGCAGAGTCTCCGGTACTCCTTTTATGCGCAAATTATTTCTACGCCCGTTGTTATCTTGATCCTCTATCAAACTATATAGTTGATTAACATGGGCTTGGGTATGATCGAAGCTGTTGGTTACTGCTGAATTAAAGGCAATAGTCCCTTCCCAGCCCGCTTCAAGGGGTTCAAGCCTATCACCAACCTGCTTCAGGTCGGACTTGATATCTTGAAAGTCCTGTCTCAGCGGAGCTAATGCAGCCCCTAATGCTTGAGTAATAAAGTCCCTGGATACTGGGAGGTTGTCTCTGGTGCATGTTTCGCTGTCCCTACCTCCATCAGAGTCGACCGAGGCGTCCGTTTGCTCTCCTTGTTCAGTGGCTTCTCTTTCCGGCGCCATCTTGGATTCGGCTCTAGTCGGCCCGACTCCTCTTCTCAGGAATTTCTCCATCTCTCCGTGGGTAGGGTGATTCCCACGTGTTCATGGAGTATCTTTAGCTCTATCTCTGCCAACTTTACCCATTTCTAGGCTCCAGTTGTGTCTTAGAAAGCTTGTGTGTACGTAGCCAGCAGCGGAGCTCACACAGACATGTGCGTCTCGCTCTGCAGCCAAGCTCCGCCCCCTAAACCATCAATTTAAAAACCTGGATAACCATTTTAGTGAATTAAAATGCAAACCCAACAAGATCCTGATAAAACTTATTGGGTAGAAGTGTGTAACAGACAGGCTCGGATTGGACAACAGGTCAACATGTGGCACATGATATAATTCACTGTCCTACATGTACATATAAACAGTCAGCACACAGCACCTCAACCAGCCTACGCTCATAAAAAAAATGGGTAGATTATTTAGCAAACTATTATTGTAGATGCATTGGATACCTGAGAAGACTACTAGGCACAGAGATAGTCTGGCCAGTATCTTCTTACACCAGGGACCTGCCTTCTCGAAGTTGAAGGGACTCCCATAATCTTGCTGCTGCTGCCTGCCACTGTGTGAGCAAGTTAAATGTTTATGTAGCTGTCCAGTGGCCCCCAGAATGAATTTTTATTGGTGGGTGCTAGGCACCCCAGTCCGACACTGGTAGCAGACAATGCTATTCTGTTCATCAAAAGTAAATGGAACTGTGAGAAAATGAACCCTAACTAGAGACAAGTCATGCTATTGAAAATAATGAGGATGTTAGCTGAAACTTAAATATTTTCTGTAAAAATCATGAAACAGAAAAGCATACAGAAAAACCAAGTGCACTATGACAAAAAAAATAGCTAGATAAATTACAATACACAGATAGTTTGACTAGAGGACTTTATTGCACCTGTCTTTTAATAGCTTCTAATGTCTGTAGACAAGTCAATGATGTATGCTTTGCTTGTGCAGTTCTCACTCTATGGAAAAATGTCCTTGGAGAATATGATAAGAAAAAAAGCTTTATTATAAAAATCCTGCTTATAAAGACAGCAATGTTTTTTATTTAACTGAGCTAGAATAGGCATAAACATATGTGACAAAACCTTTCAGATCAGACAGCGAGTATTTTTTGCTTTTGTTCATTGACTATGTATAATACACATTAATGACTACAGAAAGCGAATATCTCTTATGGATGATAAAAAAAAAAATCTAGCTGCACACAGAAGAAAACGTTTCACCATCTGAGAAATAATTCAAGTATTACTAAGTACCGAGTGTGTATCCCTGGGTGAATGCCTGAATGCCATACCCCAGAAAGACATCCTCTCAAAGTTTTTAACAAGATATAATGTAAGTTAGAAATGAGACCACATTAAAAAAAAACTGGATTTTGTTGTAAATAAATATTTTAAATGTCTTTCATGTGTTTGCATAAGAAAACTGTAGCAGCTGTCTCAGACATGAAAACCTGGAGGCAGCAAAATTAATTCATGAACAAACACCCTTTTTCTAGATAAGAAGTAATCTGATATAGGCCGCTTTCAGACGAGAATATTTGCAATGCGTATATAGTCCTGATTTTATGTTCCGGAATCTGCTGCTAATGTTAATGATTTGGGGCTATTCACACATGGGCGTATAATTTCAGTCAGTATTCAAAATCCGCAGCATGTCGGAGTTTAGTGTGGATTTTGATGAAAATACTCCCATTATAGTCAATGGGACGACTTAACACTCAGTGTGTAGCGTCTGTCATCCGGATGGCATCTGGATTTAGACATGAGTATTTACTGTAAGTGGGGCGAGTCTATTGTCAAAGCAGGAAACAGGAAATACACCTCTGCAATACACAGGAGGAAGATGGCACCACACAGGAGGATGAACATCGATGTGGAGGAGCTGATAAATGAGGTCCAGAGTCATCCTGAGTCATGGGACACTTTATCTTCTCTCTACCTAGATCGCCTGCGTAAAGATGCAGCCTGGGATGCCATAATGAAAATCATATATCCTGAGTAGGACGATTTAAGTGATAAACAGTAAGTATATATATGTAAGTAGTGTATTTTTTTTTACTTTATACTATAGTAGCAGAAGGACCCGGCTTTGCATGGGTATATTTAATCTATTTCATTTAATGTTTGTGTGTGTTGTTAAACGATATGGACAGTATCCCCCATAACAGTGACATCTACAGTAACCCGACCCCTTAACCGTGACCTCCACAGCCCCCCACCCCTTAACACTGACTCCCCACAGTGCCCCACCCTCTTAAAATGGGACCTCCACAGCAGCCCACCCCCTAAACTTTGACCTTCAGAGCAGCCTGCCCTTTTAATAGTGAGTTCCACAGCACCCCACCCCCTTGACAGTGTCCTCCACAGGGGCCCACCCCCTTAACAGTGACCTCTACAGCACCTGCCCCTTAACGCTGACTATAGGGAACAGTCCCCTTAACTGTGACCTTCACCACTCCCAGCCCCCTTAACAGAGACCTCTACAGAGACTGATCCTTTAACAGTTACTGCCACAGTACCCCGCTCCCTTAACAGTGACTTTACAGTACCCTTTAATATTGGCCTCCACACTCCGCTGCTCCCTTAACAGTGACCTCCACAGTGCACGCCCTATAAACAGTGATCTCCACAGCGTCCTGCCCCCTTAACAGTAACATCCACAGCGCCTTCCCCTTTAACAGTGACCTCTACGGCGGCTGCCCCTTTATTAGTGACCTCCACAGTACCCAGTCTCCTTAACAGTGATTTCCACAATAATCCATCCCCTTAACAGTGACCTCCACAGCAGCTGCCCCTTTAACACTAACCTCCAAAGTGCCTGCCCTTTTAACAGTGACCTTCACAGCGGCTGGCTCTTTATTTGTGACCTCCACAGTACCCCGTCTCGTTAACAGTGGTTTCCACAATAACCTGCCCCAATAACAGTGACCTCCACAGAACTCCATTCCCTTGAAATGTGACCTCCACAACACACCGCCCCCTTAACAGTGACCTCTACAGCACCCTGCCCCTTAACACTGACCTCCATAGTGGACCATCCCCTTAACTATGACCTCCACCTCTTAACAGAGACCTCCACAGCGCTCACCCATTTAACAGTGACTGTCACAGTACCCCGCTGCCTTAAAAGTGACCCCCACAGTGGCTGCTCCTTTAATAGTGACCTTCATAGTCCCCTGCCTCCTTAACAGTAACCTCCACAGTGGCTGCCCCTTTAAAAGTCACCTCCACAGCATCCTGTCCCCTTTACAGTAACCTCCACAGCAGCCTGCCACTTTAACAGTGACTTTCACAGCGGCCACCCTTTTATTAGTGACCCCCACAGTACCCCATCTCCTTAACAGTGATTTCCACAACACCCCTTCCCCTTAACAGCGGCCTCTACAGCAATTTGCCCCTTAACACTAGCCTCCATAGTGGACCATCCCCTTAACTGTGACCTCCACAGCGGCCTGCCCCCTTAACTGTGACCTCCACAGCACTCTGCTCCATTAACAGTGTCCTCCACAGCGTCCTGCCCCTTTAACCTGTAGGGGACACATGACATACCGGTACGTCATGATGTCCCGGTACTTAAGGACACATGACATACCGGTACGTCATGTGTATTTCCGATCACCGCTGTGCAGGTATCGCCGTGTCTGTAATAACCTGCTCTATAAAAATACCACATAATCTAACCTGTCAGATGAATGTTGCAAAAAACAAAAACATTAAAACGGTGCCAAAACACCTATTTCTTGTTACCTTGCCTCAAAAAAAGTATAATATAGAGCAACCAAAAATCATATGTACCCTAAAATAGTACCAACAAAACTGCCACCCTATCCCATAGTTTCCAAAAGGGGTCACTTTTTTAAAGTTTCTACTCTAGGGGTGCATCAGGGGGGCTTCAAATGGGACATGGTGTCAAAAAACCAGTCTAGCAAAACTTTCCTTCCAAAAACCGTATGGCATTCCTTTTAGAGTTGAGCGGACACCTGAATGTTCGGGTTCAACGGGTTCGGCCGAACTTCGGAAAAAAGATTGAGTTCGGGACCCGAACTTGACCCCGAACACGAACTTTTGAGCACTAAAATGGCTGTAAAAATGTCATGGGAAGGGCTAGAGGGCTGCAAATGTCGTCAAAATGTGGTTAAGAGCATGGCAAGTGCTCTGTAAACAAATGTGAATAGGGAAATGACTTAAAATACGTAAAAATAAAGAATAATAATCTTGATCTAGGAGGACGAGGTCCATATGGAGTAGGAGGTTGAGGAGGCGGTGGATGTGGCGGTGTAGGTGGAAGTGGCGGTGGAGGAGGTAGCCTACACTGCTTTTTGTTTTAAAATTTATTTTTATTTTTTTAAATTAGGGTACACCCCAAAACATTGGGAAATATAACCCTCCAGTCGTGCTAAACACACGTTCAGACAATACACCGGCTGCAGGGCAGGCCAGCACCTCCAAGGTGTAAAGGGCAAGCTCAGGCCATGTGCCCAATTTGGAGACCCAGAAGTTGCAGGGGCTGACCCCTGTCAGTTAGGTCGTGTAGGCGTGTGCATACTTACTGCCCCACCATGTCGCACGTCCCTGTGATCTTCACGATGCAATTTGATATCTGCTCTATCAACTTTCGATGTTCTTTTATGCGCCTACCATGGTAATTACGGGGGCGGGGAATAAGGTTTCCAGGCCGGAGAGGGAGCGTGAGAAAAAGAGACCAAATTTAAGGGAGATAAATTTATTTTAAAAAATTGGGATCGTGGAGAAATGTGGGAAAAGCTATTTGTGGGACAAATTACAGAAGTCCAAATGTGGGCCAAAAGAGTCAAGCGGAATTGTGGGAAAAGCTATTGAGGCGCAAATGTTGTCCAAAAGAGTATAGCGGAAATGTCGGACAAAGTATTGAAGCTTAAATGTGGTACAACTTGTTTAAGTTTAAGCATTGAATCAAAGGAGGTGGCGCGCATCAATTAAAGAAGCATTTCAGAAATGTTATTCCCTGTTATCTATGCAGAGCAGGGGTTTATTCACATCTAAAATTGTATAATGTCAACCCAAGAATAAAACAGAAAAATTACAGAAATTAATTAACCTGTCTACTTGGTAGAGAAGGGGGCTATGACAGAAAACAATTGTTTATTGTCACCTGAAAATGTAAAATAAAAATTCTTTAAATTTATTAAGCTGTCAATTAGGTAGAGGAGGGGTATATTACACCCAAAAGTTTGTGAATTTGACCATAAAATGTAACTGACAAATGTTTTTTTTTTTTACCGGTCTACTAGGTATAGCAGTGGTACTTCACACCAAAAAATTGCTGAATTTCACCAGAAAATGTAACTGATAAATTTTCTTTTTTTGTTAACCGGCCTACTAGGTATAGCAGTGGTACTTTACACCCCAAATTTTTTTAATTTCACCAGAAAATGTTAATGACATTTATTTATTTATTTATTTTAACCGGCCTACTAGGTATAGCAGTGGTACTATACACCCCAAAATTGGTTAATTTCACCAGAAAATGTTAATGACAATTTTTTTTTCTTTACCGGCCTACTAGGTATAGCAGTGGTACTATACACCCAAAAATTGGTGAATTTCACCAGAAAATGTAAATAACAAAGTAGTGAAATGATGTAAAATAAAACACGTACAAAAAAACAAAAAATTATTTATGAGGTGGAATTCCATATGGAGTAGGAGTTTGAGGAGGCGGTGGATGTAGCGGAGTAGGTGGAAGCGGCGGTGGAGGAGTACGAGATAGCCAACACAGGTTTTTGGTTTTAATTTAATTTTTTAAAATTAAGGTACACTCCAAAAGAGTGTGAAATATCCAAAATACAAACATGAGCAATTGCGCTGCAGTATAACAATGGCTGCTTAGTGCCGGTATACATGTCTATTCTGCACAAGGTACGGACAAGTCCTGAGGGATCCATGCCTGGTTCATTTTAATGAACGTGAGCTTGTCCACATTGGCTGTGGACAGGAGGCTGCACTTGTCTGTGATGACGCAACATGCCATGCTAAACACACGTTCAGATAATACACTGGCTGCAGGGCAGGCCAGCACCTCCAAGGCGTAAAGGGCAAGCTCAGGCCATGTGCCCAATTTGGAGACCCAAAAGTTGAAGGATGCAGACCCGTCATTCAGTACGTGTAGGCGTGCACACATACTGCTCCACCATGTTGGTGAAATGCTGCCTCCTGCTAAGACGTTCCATATCAGCTGGTGGTGATGGTTGTTGTGGCGTGCTGACAAAGCTTTTCTACATTTCGGCCATGCTAACTCTGCGTTCTGAGGTGCTGGCGGTGCCCCAGCTGCGATGGTGACCTCTTCCTCGTCCTCTGCCTTCGCCTTGTGCTTCCACTGTGCCCCCGCTGTCAGGTGGTAATGCCACCAGCAGCGCGTCTACCAGCGTGCGCTTGTACTTGCGCATCTTACGATCACGCTCCAGTGACGGAATTAAGGATGGTAAGTTGTCCTTGTAACAGGGATCCAGCAGAGTGGCCACCCGGTAATCAGCACAAGTTAGAATGTGGGCAACTCGGTGGTCGTTGCAGAGACACTGCAGCATGTAATCGCTCATGTGTGCCATGCTGCCCAGAGGCAATGAAAAGCTGTCCTCTGTGGGAGGTGTATCGTCTGTGTCCTCTGTATCCTCCCATCCACGCACCAGTGATGGCCATGAGCTGGTCTGGGTGCCACCCTGCTGTGAACATGGTTCCTCCTCCTCCATCTCCTCCTTCTCATCCTCCACCTCGTCATCCTCCAGAACTGTGCCCTGGCTAGACAATTGTGTACCTTGGGTTTGTGGGTGTCACGAGGGTGTCAAGAGCCACACCTGACTCCGTTATACCCGGGGTCAGGAAGTCGCAGCGGGTGGCTGCGCGATCGATGTACAAAGACAGTGCTGTTTCGTAATGGTAGCTTTCTGGGTTTGCCTTGCAACCCTTTTGGCTCACTCAGGGATCCGTAGCTTCTCCTCCTCAGCTGTTTCTTGTCCAGCAATCCCAACCTCCTTATATTCCCATCTCCCACTTCTCTGGTTGCCAGATATAGAGCTTCCTGCCTGGACTTCTATACTGACCCACTGGAGCTGTGTAGTTGTGTTCCCTGGTTGTTGTTCCAGAACATTACCCTCCGGATCCCTGTTGGGCCTTGGTGGTCTGTTGTTTTCGCCCACCTGGGATTATATGTTTGTCTGTATTGTCTGTCCTCCCCTTGGTGTTTTCCTCTTAGTGTCAGTGGTGCGGACTAGTGATCCCACCGCCCCAGTTCACTACTCAGGGATCATCCTAGGGAAAGCCAGGGTTTAGGCACGTGATCGGCGTACGGGTGAGGAACCCGTCTAAAGACGTCAGGGCAGTCAGGTGCCAGTCGCAAGGTGAGTCAGGGGTCACCACCTTTCCCTCTCCCTTGGACAGGGCCTTCCCATTTCCCTCCCTTTGCGTGATGCTGGTCATTACAGTGGGTGCAGGAACCCACCCTCGGAGCCACTTAAGAATGACTGGCCAGAAACCCTATAAAAGGATCCCTCTTCCTCCATCTCCTCCTGTGCCACATCCTCTTCCATCATCGCCAGGAGCGTTTTTTCAAGGAGGCATAGAAGTGGGATAGTAACGCTGAGAACGACGTTATTGGCACTGGCCATGTTGGTGGAGTACTCGAAACAGCGCAACAAGGAACACAGATCTCACATTGAGGCCCAGTCATTGGTGGTGAAGTGGTGCTGTTCCGCCGAGCGACTCACCCGTGCGTGCTGCAGCTGAAACTCCACTATTGCCTGCTGCTCGCACAGTCCGGCCAGCATGTGTAAGGTGGTGTTCCATCTTGTGGGCCCGTTGCATATGAGGCGGTGAACGGGAAGGCCGAAGTTACGCTGCAGCGCTGACAGGCGAGCAGCAGCAGGGCGAGAACAACGAAAGCGCGCACAGACGGCCCGCACTTTATACAGCAGCTGTGACATATCGGGGTAATTTTTAAGGAATCTCTGCACCGCCAAATTCAGCACATGCGCCAGGCAAGGAATGTGCGTCAAACCGGCTAGTCCCAAAGCTGCTACGAGATTTCGCCCTTTATCGCACACCACCAGGCCGGGCTTGAGGCTGACTGGCACAAACCACTCATCGATCTGTTGTTAAAGGCCCGTCCACAACTCCTGTGCGGTGTGGAGTTTGTCCCCCAAACAGATAAGTTTTAAAACTGCCTGCTGTCGTTTACCCCTGGCTGTGCTGAAGTAGGTGGTGAAGGTGTTACGCTGACCGGATGAGGAGCTGGTAGAGGATGAGGAAGCAGAGTAGGAGGAGGAAGCAACAGGAGGCAAACTGAAGCGCCTTGCAATCCTCGGTGGTGGAATGACATGCGCCAAACTGCTATCCACCTCAGGCCCAGCCGCAACTGCATTTACCCAGTGTGCTGTTAAGGAGATATAACGGCCCTGACCGTGCATACTGGTCCACGTATCCGTAGTCAGGTGCCCCTTGCCACAGATGGCGTTGCGCAGTGCAAACTTGATTTTGTCCCCTAATTAATTGTGCAGGGGATGGATGGCTCGCCTTGAAAAGTAGTGGCGGCTGGGCATGACGTGCTGTGGGACAGCCACCGCCATAAGGCCTTTAAAACTATCCGTCTCCGCCAGACGGAATGACAGCATTTCAAAGGCCAGTAATTTAGAAATGCTGGCATTCAGGGCTAGGGATCGCGGGTGGGTAGGGGGGTACTTCCTCTTCCTCTCCAGCGTTTGGGAGATGGAGAGCTGAACGCTTCCATAGGACATTGTGGAGATGCTTGGTGATCCAGGTGTTGGTGTTGCTGACAGATCCTCTGTTTGCGGGGTGGCAGGTGGCACTGTCACTCCAGAGGTGGATGAAGAGGCCGAGACTGCAGCAGAAGAGGAAGCAGGAGGAAACAGAGACCTTTCTTGGTTTTTGAGGTGTCTACTCCACGGCAGCTCGTGTTTTGCACTTAAATGCATGGTCATGCAGGTTGTGCTCAGGTTGAGAACGTTTATGCCTCGCTTCAGGCTCTGATTGCACAGCGTGCAAACCACTCGTGTCTTGTCGTCAGCACATTGACTGAAGAACTGCCACGCCAGGGAACTCCTTAGAGCTGGCTTTGGTGTGCTTGGTCCCTTGCTGCGGTGGGCAGTAGGAGGCGTACTGTCTAGAGGACGGCTGCTCCGCTTTTGCACCCTGCTCTGTCTTCTCCTGTGCTGGTGGCTCTGTGCGACCACCGCCTCTTCCTCCGAACTACATCGGTCACTCGCATGACCTTGATTCCATGTGGGGTCAAGGACCTCATCGTCCTCCACATCATCTTCCACCCAGTCTTCACCCCGCCTTCCTTGTTGGTCTGCACACTTTCGAAAGCCCCAGCAGTTGGCACCTGTGTTTCGTCATCATCCGAGACGTGCTACGATGGTCCTCCCATGTACTCATCTTGAAAAATAAGTGGTTGAGCATCGGTGCACTCAATCTCTTCCACTTCTGGGGCAGGGCTAGGTGGATGGCCCTGGGAAACCCTGCTAACAGAGTCATCAAAAAGCAGAATAGACTGCTGCATGACTTGGGGCTCAGACTGCTTGGCTGATTTGCAAGGGGGTGAGGTGAAAGACTGATGGACATTGGCTGCATGAGCCAACAGTGCTCTTTCAGTATGAGACTGGGTGGGAGACAATGTGAAGGAACTGGATCCACTGTCAGCAACCCAATCTACTATCGCCTGTACTTGTTCAGGCCTCACCATTCATAATGCCGCATTAGGCCCGACCAAATACCGCTGCAGGTACTGTCGCCTACTCGCACCTAAAGAAGGGGTTTTACTTGTGCGTGCAGCTGGCACAGATCGACCACGTCCTCTCCCTGCAACAGGAGCTCCACCAGCAGCACCACGACCTGTGCCACGTCCCTGATTTGACGCTCTCCTCATACTTTTCAAATTTAGGATCTTGACCTAAAATGGGTGTTTAATTAATAGTAGAATAGAACGACAGTATGTATGTAAAGGGTGTATCTCACACGGCCTGAACCAGACTAGGCCTCAATTAAATATTTATTTTCCCAAAATGGCTGTGTTTTAAACGGCTGTATTTCAAATGCCTGAATCAAACCCTGTATGTAGAGGGGGTATCTCACAGGGCCTGAACCAGTGTAGGCCTAAATTAAATATTTCTTTGCACAAAATGGATGTATTTTAAATGGCTGTATTTCAAATGTCTGAATCCAACGCCTGTATGTAGAGTGGGTATCTCACAGGGCCTGAACCAGTGTAGGCCTAAATTAAATATTTCCTTGCACAAAATGGATGTATTTCAAATGGTTGTATTTCAAATGCCTGAATCCAACCCCTGTATATAGAGGGGGTATCTCACAGGGCCTGAACCAGTGTAGGCCTAAATAAAATATTTCTTTGCACAAAATGGATGTATTTCAAATGGCTGTTTTTCAAATGCCTGAATCCAACCCCTGTATGTAGAGGGTGTATCTCACACGATCTGAACCAGTTTAGGCCTGAATTCAATATTGGTGCACAAAATGGCGGTATTTCAAATGCCTGAATCAAACCCCTGTATGTCGAGGGAGTATCTCACAGGGCCTGAACTGTCAAGTTTTTATTTCATATAAGATATGAAATCATAAAAATTATGATTTCATATTTTTATAAAAATGAAAAATGAAAAATTTAATTGGCAGACATATAAACGCCACTTCTTTTATTGATGAGATCTAAAGTCAATTTGTGCAGCTAATGAAACAGGGTGAAATTAATTATATAAAATATAATTTATTACAAATAAATACAGTAAAATGGTATACAAATTAACACAAGGACAATATCAAAATTGACCACAAGATGGTGCTCCACCGTTTACGCCAGGCTCATTTAATTTAATACACCAAGTACAATACAATGCTACTCTTTTTTTTATCAAATTATTACCGATTAGTGTACTGGTTATCAAAACATTATAATGCAACGAAAAAAAAATAAGAAAACAATAGAAATTAATCTGTGGAAAGTCCCTTATGCTCAATCAAAGAATATGGCAGTAAGAGACACCTTATAAATACGCCCGTTGGCCTAACTACGGATAATAAAATCTGATCAGAGATCACACTTTCACAATATTTTAGGAATTCTAATGATGTGCACATTCATTAAAATTTCCCATAAAATTATTGTTTTAACACCATTGACCCACTAATAATAGGGTCTCAGCTATATGCCAATTGGTGTGATTTATAATTACTGCAAATGAAATAAATTATACATTACCCCTGGTTTTGGGATAAAGAGCTTTTAGAAGGGACCAGCTTTCCAGGATTTAGATCTGTCAGTTTCTTTTTGCGAGTCTCGGGTGTGTCCCTGGAAGAATTCCTTAGGGTGTAGGGAGCTTTTTCTTAGGATTGGAAGTGGTGAAGATGTTCTGTGATCTGTCACTTCCTGTGGTACGTTCCTGACGTGTGAAGTGATTTCCCCCCGGTCTCCAAACTGGATCAGATATTCTAATCCTTATCTATGTCCATCCCCTCTTGGATTAGAGATTTCCAATTAGATAAGGTGGGTGTGACGTATGTTAATCATGGGGATGATGTCACTTAATTGGCATTCCTTAGAAACTTCTGCCCATCTACCAATTGATGGCACTGTTGTTTCATATATGAAATTTAAATGTTCAGGAATGCCAAATGCACACATATCTAACCTGTTCTCATGACTTTTCTTAACCTTTTCCCATTATATCAACAAAGGAGGTACTCTTTCTGACACTTTGCTCAGACCGACTGGCGGTATTAGAAGTTTCCCTAATCCTTGAATTTATGGGACAGATAAGAATACAATAGTCCTTAGAAAGTTTTATCCAGTTTGTGTATCTTAGCCATCCAAATGACTAATTAATTGCAGTCTAAGATACCTGAGCTCTACTCTAAAAGAAGATCCTCTTAGTAGAAAACCAGCTTATATGCTCTTACAGAATATACTCTCATTGATACATATGTGGCATTATATATATATATATATATATATATATATAGATAGATACAATGATACATTATCAATAACTGGATATGAATATACAAACATATATATCATTGGTTAAAATATATTAAATTAAATGCAATCACACGTGAATATATACTTTATATTGGTGATTATATGGAATAACGCTGCATACCAGTGTCTTAAGCAATAACCTCTCTTGACCCCGGCACTTAAGACAGTTTATGTGAGACCCATTATATTCTTTAAGATACCACATCTGTTGGCAATAACTTTTAAAACAATATACATTGCATGCCAGTGACTTTCCGTACCAGTTAAACTGATCCTGACCTTTTCTGGCTTATTCCAACAGAGAGTTTGGCCTTTTAAAGGTAATGTGAATCTCCATTTTGGTTCTAATAATGTCAGACCTTAATATGCAGATATAAATATGCCCGACAAATCCCCCTTCATTCCAAAATATTCCAAAAAGTGTGAATATATTTGGAATGTTCAAAAGGGCTTCTCATATATTTTCTTCGTGATTCACGGAGCGTAGGCTTTGTTTGTGATGTTTTAACCATAGCTTGGCCACAGTCTTTTTAATAAATCTTATCCAACGTATCATTTGGATAGTCAACATACTTAACCACACCAGGATGACAATAAACAATACACCCCATACATAATTTCCCTCCCATGCCCAGATGGAGGGATACAATATCTCATTGTCCGTTGACGAATACTGAAACGTGTCCATGGTGACGTTATCCTTCCGGATTACCATACGAACGGTATGACTAGGTTTATTATCTAGAAAAAAAAATAATCTGGATTTAAGGCGATCTCTTGATTTTGGAAGGCATCAATACTTTCCACTTCTCCTTCAACATCCTCTATGTCCACAAGATATAGTGTACGATTCCCAATCATAATCCTAGAATTACGGGGTACTTTTATAATGGAGACATGAGAAGGTAGGGTGATGACTTTCACCATTACATGGTCATTTGAAAAGACAGTCATATCTGGCAAGCGTGTGCTAACAAGCCATTTATCTTTTATCAAAACAGCATTCACCTGTCCCTCCTCAATCTTTGACAGGGTCACCTGGCACTTCTCTGATCCATGTTTCTCATATTCCAGACCACATAACGCATTGGTTGCGTCATAATTAAAAGGATCACCTTCGCATTGAAAATTGTTGTCCCGGAACGTTACACAATTCTCCAGAATAGGGACAGACAACCATTCCGGCTTCCATGGCTGGTACGCCACAATGTCAGGAGTTTGAATCCTAACATGAATATTGTCTTTCCAGGTGCCTACATTATGAATTTTTTCATCTGAAATATATTATCCCTAGTGACAAAGGGAATTAATAATAGAAAACAGATCTCCATTTTTATGGGATCAACAACATATAACGGTATCACAATCCCCATGTTGAATGCTAAATTCAGCTGGATATCTTCTATTTTATTTCTGCTGACATTTTGCAGCATTCTACGGACTATATTGTATGATACGAAATAAAGGGGAATACGTCCTTCCCTCAGGTCTTGCATCCCACTTTGTACTTCATCGTGGTAAACCTGAGTTTGGAAATCAATACGTTCTTTTAATAATACGGTATAAGTTCATGTTTAAACTGTTCGTTACTCTGATGAAGGTTTATTGAATGGTCCAATAATTTTTAATGTAAGTTTGTAGTAACAACAGTATCTTGTACCACGGTATACAAATCCGATAAATGTTGCTTCTGCTTTTCCCTCTCCGCATGAATGCTCATTAAGTTACTTTTTAGTGAACTGATCTCGAGCTCTAATGTCTTGATGGAGATGGAGTTGGCGACTGTTACACTTGTGGCAATAACAGCGCCCACTACGCTAAAGATTATGGCGGCTACGATCGCAGGAATAAATCGCTTTGGTCTTTGGCTTATAGAGAATTGCTCTCTGGTCAAGGTCTTCCTTGTTTGCTCCAGGATCTGGGTAATCCGCTCTTGGGAATATCCGATGTGCATCTGGTACCAGGCTTGGATTTACGGTGACTGGATTTCGGACACGTTAAAATGCCTTTCGACGAAAATGCGTGGATCCAGGCTGATGTAGACCTTCTGGGATAATATCCTCTTGTTCGTCAAGATGAACCCCGCTGTATCTTGTAGCATGATTCCGGATGAAGGACCTGGCACAGCAATCAGCTCAGCATGGAACTCCTTCCCCAAGATCAGGAAGACGTAGATAATGGCAATCATCTTTGATGACATCTTACGCCTATAAAATATTGTATGACACATATGAGTAAATATATTTTTCAACTTTATCCTGCAAGAAAAGAGTTACTAATATCATATACCTCTGATTGGCATAAGTTCTTTTCTTGGACAGAGTAAGTTCTGGTTTCAGAGGTGAGTTAGGAGACCTTTTGTTACAGAGGAAACGTATATCAGGATGGGTTAGTATGAGTTAAAGATGTAGAATAACAGATAACACTTTTCCGTTCATACGATACCAATCCTTATTTCCGTCTTTAGCTGTAACCGTAAAGTCTCTTCACCTCTTTTCATCCAGCTTCTTCAATCTCTCGATGTCGTGCACTAGGATGACAAACACGTAGCTGAATAATGTGCACCCATTTTTCAATAAACTCATCCCACTTAGGGATTTTGATCTTGTAGACCACTGGAGATAATTTGTCAGTGATGATATAGGGACCTTTCCAGGAAGGTAGGAATTTTTTCTCCTTCACTTGATCCCGAGCGAAGTTAGAGAGATACACCCGATCGGAAATTTGATACTCCTTCTGCGTAGTCTTCAGATCGTAGTATGTATTAGCACTAACTGCGGCTTTCTCTATATTCTTCTGGGTGAATGCAAAAGCATACTGAAGGTGCTTGCGTAAATTTTGCGTAAAAAAGTTATGGTCTGTTGTCCTGTAAAGTAAATGCTAGGATAACACCATCTTCCTTCCCGTGATCATCTCGAAGGGAGAAAGCTTAGTTGCTGCGCTTGGGGTGGCTCTGATGGCCATAAGTACCAAAGGCAACTTGACATCCCAGTCCTTACCAGATTCATTGACAAACTTTTTCAGGATGTTCACAATGGACTGGTTGTAACGTTCTACTCCACCACTAGAGGCTGGTCGATAAGCTATATGTAGCTTCCTCTTTACCCCCAGGATTTCCCACATCTTTGTCATCACCTCACTGGTGAAGTGACTTCCACGATCGGATTCGATGCGCTGGGGAAGACCAAATTTAGAAAATACGTGGTTAATGAGCAGAGATGCACATACGCTTGAACTGCATGTTTTGCACGGTAAACATTCCACCATTTGGTGAACAGACAAGTTACGGTTAACATATACTTGTTGCCTCTTGATGAGGTTGTTACTGGTCCAATGAAGTCAATTTGGATGTCTGACCATGACATGGATATCCCCTTTTCATCAGCGGTGCCCGATGAGTGGGTCCTTGTGGCTGGAATTGAGGGCAGATTAGACATCCCTGACAATATGTTCGCACATCTTGTAACATATGTGGCCAGTAAGCGTAATCCCGTAGTAACTCGTACATTATTTTCTCACCTCGATGACCAGCTGTTGGGGCATCATGTGCATGTTGCAACATCAGACCTCGGTATGTTGCAGGTACTACCCATTGCGTAATACCGTTCTTAGAGGTTCTTATCAGCATTCTATCCTCTAATGAGAATTGGGACTTACCTTTCATCAAAATTCGTAACTCCTCCTTACCCACACAGTCTTCCGTGGTTATGGGACAGTTGTGTGGATCCTCAATGTGCTTATAAAAAAGACCAATAATTGGATCCCCCTTTTGGCTCGTAATGAGATCCTCACTAGGGGAATCTTGGCTCCACTGCGCCACATTGGCTTCAGCTCCCTTTTGGGCCTGACTCCTTGTCATAGCATCCACTTTGATAGTTCCCATGAGGTCATCAATGTCAAATACTTCTCCGTCAATGGCTGCTTGCTTGGCAAGGGAATCCGCTAGGTCATTCCCCTCTTTATCCATGCCTGGATATTTTGAATGACCTCTTACCTTCTTCCAATAAATGGAAATCAAATCAATTTTACAAAACATCTTACCATGCTTTACTGGCTTGTTATTACTTCTCACCATGTCGGATCTTTTCCATCCAGGAAAGTACTCCACAAAGCTGTTATAAATATAATATGAATCTGTGATGATTACAAACTCCTTAACATCATATTCGATAGCCATTTGTACGGCTTTGTACACAGCAGTAAGTTCTGCAACCTGGCTGCTTTTGGAACCAATTTTGTATCCAATGGATACATCTAGAAATGTATTATTCCACACGACTCCAATACCTGCAACCAATGTACGTTCGGATCCTTCATCGGCATGGAAGGAACAGCCGTCTACGTACACACACGATAACGATTTGCAGTACTCTTCATAACATTTATATGGGGATGATGATTGTTCCTCCAGGAAATCATTTCCCGTTGATTCAATTTTATGTTCCGTATTGGTACAGTCAAGGAGTTCTGCTAATTTTTGAGCAACTGGGTTTTTATTATTTTGTTTGTACCTGATTTCCAATGGCCATCCCATTAAGGACATTGTCCAGGCGGTTATCCTGCTGTTTGACAAGTTTCCATCTCTTATACGATCACTCTGCAAGTATTGCAGTGGCTGGTGTGCGGTCTCCACAATGATCCTTTTGCCTTGGATAAAACTCCTAAAATATTGCAAAGCCCACACAGTTGACAATAATGCTTTCTCACAATCATTGAATTTTACCTCAACCGGTGACAAGGACTTGCTGGCATAGGCGATGATCGTGTTTCGGTTTTCCTGTTTTTGGAAAAGAACTGCACTTATGCTTTTATCAGTGAAACCTGTTTCCACGAAGAAAGGTTTTCCCCCTTCTGGATAAGCAAGGCATGGAGCCTGGATAAGTTTGGCCTTGAGCTCGGTTACAGCTTGCTCATGATGCTCACTCCATTCCCATTTTACTCCTTTCTTTAGCAACTGCAAAAGAGGGTTTGTAATTTCGGCATAATTATCTATGAACTTACGTGAGTAGTTCATCATGCCCAGGAATGATCTCAACTCCTTGAGATTTGTAGGAGATTTTGTCTTGGTCACTGCTTCCACCTTCCTTTTCTGTGGGTTAATTCCATCCGCAGTGACTTCATGACCTAGGAAATTAACCTTGGTCCGGTACCATTGAGCCTTCTGCAAAAAAAGCTTTACACCTGCTTTCCTCAGCTGGATTAGTACATGCCTCAACTCCTGAATATGTTCCTCAAAAGTTGTACTTTTGATCAGGATGTCATCCACATAGGATAAGGTACCTCGTTCAGCGGCATCAGGTATTGTCTTATGTATGAACACTGCAAACTCATGGACCGCATTTATGTACCCGAAGGGCAGTCGGGTCCACGCATACTGTTGTTTGCCAAAGGTAAAGGCCAGTTTGTACTGATCTCTTTCATCCACCTTAATCGTGCAATATCCTTGCTCACTAGTTAAATCGTTCTGGGTGTAGCGTACCTTATCCTTTCATTGCTGGTATCAGTGCTCCAGACTAAAAAAAATACCTAGTAGCCATTGGCTCCTGAACTGAAAAATTTAGGAGCCAAATCAAATTTTTAGTCGCCAAATCGAAACCGAATCAAAATTTTGGTATCGTGACAACGCTACGCCGATCAGATCGGCGTAGGGTTGTTTTGAAACCCAAATTTTGATTCGCTTTCGTCATCATAAAAAATTATTGCGATACTCAATACCACGCAAAAAAAAAAAAACACCAAAAAAAGCTGCGTGCATTTCGCATTTTATGAAACATTTGGCCCATAATAGAACAGTCCTATGCTATTTTTTGGGGTGACAAGGTGACTAAAAAATGGTGAATGCTCAACGCATAGGAGATATGGCCCGCATAGTTTGGACAGCGCTATGTAATATGTTTATTTATTTATTGTTTATATATTTTATATGTAAAATTGGGAAAGGGGGGATTTAAACTTAATATTTTAGGGTACTTTCACACTAGCATTTTTCTTTTCCGGCATAGAGTTCCGTCACAGGGGCTCTATACCAGAAAAGAACTGATCAGGCATATCCCCATGCATTCTGAATGGAGAGTAATCCGTTCAGGATGCATCAGGATGTCTTCAGTTCAGTCATTTTGACTGATCAGGCAAAAGAGAAAACCACAGCATGCTACGGTTTTATCTCCAGCGAAAAAACCTGAAGATTTGCCTGAATGCCGGATCCAGCATTTTTCCCCATAGGAATGTATTAGTGCCAGATCTGGCATTCAAAATACCGGAATGCACCCGCACTGAATCCTGACCCATTCATTTCTATGGGGCTGTGCACATGAGCGGTGATTTTCACACATCACTTGTGCGTTGCGTGAAAATCGCAGCATGCTCTATGTTGTGCGTTTTTCAAGCAACGCAGGCCCCATAGAAGTTAATGGGGCTGCGTGAAAATCGCAAGCAAGTGCGGATGCGGTGCGATTTTCACGCATGGTTGCCAGGATGAAAGTCTATTCACTGTATTATTTTCCCTTATAACATGGTTATAAGGGAAAATAATAGCATTCTGAATACAGAATGCATAGTAGAAGGTCAATATAATAAACATTGGTGGCGCAGTGTGCCCCCCCAACACTTCAGTATAATAAACATTGGTGGAGTAGTGCGCCCCCCCTCAATATAATAAACATTGGAGGTGCAGTGCGCCCCCCCCTCAATATAATAAACATTGGTGGCGCAGTGCGCCCCCCCTCAATATAATAAACATTGGTGGCGCAGTGCGCCCCCCTCAATATACTAAACATTGGCGCAGTGCGCCCCCCTCAATATAATAAACATTGGTGGCGCAGTGCGCCCCCCCTCAATATAATAAACATTGGTGGCGCAGTGGGCAGTGCCAATGAGGGTTAAAAAATTAAAAAATAATTAACTCACCTCCTCTAATTGATCGTCTCCTGTTCTTTCTTCAGGACCTGTCAAAGGACCTGTGGTGACATCACTGTGCTCATCACATGATACATCACATGATCCATCACCATGGTAATGGACCATGTGATGAGCTTAGTGACGTCACCACAGGTCCTGAAGAAAGAACAGGAGACCAGCAGCTACGCGATCAACTGGAGGAGGTGAGTTAATTTTTTTAATTATTTTTAACTCTCATTGGCACTTCCCTGCTCCCTGTCACAAAGGTCGGGTGTCGGCTATTTGATTCCAGCACCCGCCTCCTGTATTTGTATTACAGGTCAGTTTTCTTCATTGGTGGCGCAGTGGCCACAGCCCCTCCCCTCCTCCTCCCGTCTCTTCTTATTGGCGGAGGTGGCGGCAGCAGCACAGGGGGGAGGGAGAGACTCCTCCTGCGCTGCTGAGAACGATCTCCTGTGCCCGCCGCTGCATTGAGCAGAGCTGCGGCGGCGGGTCTAGTCGTAAATGGCGACAAGACTAAAAAGTCTTGTCGCCATTTGTAAATTCTAAGTCGCATTGGCGACCATTTTGGTCGCCATCTGGAGCCCTGTGGTATGATTTATACTCTTTTTCATCGATCTCATGGTTGAAAACCAATAATGACTCTTCGATGTGGCATGTACCTTCTTCAGAGCTGAAAGAGTGGATGTTAAATAACCCCTCAGGGGTTGAGGAAAAATGTTGTTCCACTGTTTGTTCCTCTGTCAGGTATTCATCAGGAATTATTCCAATAACATAATTTTGGAATCCAAATGTGTAGTATTCCGAATCCATAGCTAAACCAATTATGGTGTCCTTTTGTAGGGATATGCTATTGGGAACCATGTTATGAATTACCATATGTAACGGATCCTGAAAGATATTTATCAGGGAAGTAGGCTTTACCTTTAGGCCGAGTTGCTGTATTCTGTTGGATAAACAGATCAACGCATCTGCATTCTTCAGCTTCTGTCCCTTCTTTACTTTAATGGGGAGAAGAAATGGTTTGCATCCTTCAGGAATTTCAACTTTCTCAGCAACCATGATACCTACGGCATAGGGCATCTGTTGTCCCCATCGTAAGGCTTGTTCTACATCCTGGAACCCCTCTGGGTTTCCCGGCAATCTGGACCATAAGGTGTTATTCACCAGGTCAATCTGTACGGCAAATCGGTGCAGAAGGTCATTATACATTTGATACCGTGGTTCATTTGTCACAATGAAAACGTGCTCCGTAGTTTTACTTCCTATGGAGATAGACAAAACGCATCTTGCAGCCACATTATGACTTTGGGAATCTCCATCCAGATCATGAACCCATTGGTCCTGTGGAGAGAAACTTTTAATCATTTTAGGATTGGTGACCTGTTTCAAGAGTCCTAGGCTTATGTAACTTGCTTCGGATTTCAAATCCAACTTGGCAAATTTCACCCGGGCTATATTGTTTACCTGTACGGGAATCAATGAATTGTCATTGACCTTTTTAATCCGTACCATCAATTGAACGTGCCTGGTCAGGTCCACGACTTCGTGATTCCCCCTTTCAAGAGAAATGGTTAATATATCATCATCCAGAGTTACCTTTTTTATTTTGTTCCTCTGGATGGTAATGATGTGAGCGGCACCAATGTCACCTTCCTCGGGCTTACCATTCTTCAGGATTGTGACCTCCGGTATTTGATTGTTCCTGATATGCACTTCAATAGAGCTAGGTTTCTCTTCAATCATATGACAACTGCGTTGTGCTTGTGTGTTGCAAGAGTATTCATAGGCAATGGGTGCCTTCACCTGAGTCCATACTTCATTAATGAAATCAACTATGGGACTCAATCTTTTTAATAAATCGATTCCTATGATCATCCGATCATATGGAAGATCCACAATCAATGTGGGATGTCTAATTGTCTTGATAGATGAAGTAAAAGAATGCTCCAGCACCGAAGGGCGTTTTGTACAAAATCCCGTTCTTTATTGAATTCTTCACCGAAAATACAGGTACGGACAGCGACAGTGGCACAGGGACCCACTGTTTCCCACGACCTACGCGTTTCGAACAATATCGTTCTTACTCATGGTCTAAGGTGTCTGGCGCTCACCCGGCTGAAATAAGGCCCAACCTTGAGTCATCCGCCCATAAGGAGGAGTCTCAGGAAACCAGGGCGGATCAAAAATCAGCTAGGTGGACGCAAGACACCTGTGAAAGCAAGTTCGCCCGTGACATAAAACATTTCCATACCTGAAGTGCTGCAACATATAAAACTATATATAATATAATACAATGATAAAACTTAGCAAACTGTATAATTCTACTCCAAGACAAAGAAAAAGCCACATAGTACCTGCAGACATATATACATATATAATTCATAGTTTAACAGTCCAATTAAGTATAAATAAGTATAAGTAAGTATAAATGCACTGAGGTTGTTCATTATGAAAAGACAGGTGATATGTATCATAGGGAAAGCGTATCAGACAAAAAGGAACTGCATGTGTATATATGTATGTGTGTATAAACACACAAATACAATATGCATGGAGTGGAGTTAATAAATTTCCATGGTCCTATGTCAGCGGGATCCAGACCCACTATGTTCCCCACATGAGGCTAAATAGATAAGATAAATAAGATATTAGACCATTCACTCCCAGCGAATTAACGCAAGGTGTGAATAAAGACATCGGTATTCATAGGCAGAGCTTATTCCTACATATTGAAATGGTGGCAATGTGTCTGGGCGTCACCGGCAAACGCGCCACCTCACCCAAAATTTATCCTCTGTCCTTCACATCTATCTATGAAAAAACGCTCTGTTTGAACTATGACAAATTCTCCAATAGACAATCTGGTCTATGAAGAGAGAACTGAACATGTTGTTTCATTATATTATAACTTGATGTAATCCAAGTGATAGTGAAGAGGTCCACAAAATATAACCGAGACAGAAATCTTTAGATATTATATATGCTTGTTTGGAAACAAACCCGCAGTATGTTTTATTATTGCTATCTATGAGTATATGTCTTGGTACAGTCATGCTATCCTCCTAATACACCACACTTGGGATAAACATTTGATATTAGTAGTTCTTGTATGTTTTTGATATATATATATATTTTTTAATATTATTTGTTACTGCTGCTGCCCCTGACTATCTCCATTTTCCCACGCGCATTTCCACATGTCATATGCATGTTTTCAATATTCTTACCATCTGTCTAGACATAGTTCTAGGGAGATCTTTTTAATATAGAAAAATTAGATAAAGGGAAAAGTAGGCAAGAGGGAAAGAAAAAAGAGAAAAGAAAGACGCAGCAGCATACAACATGTCCGTTTCTTCATTCACCATCTGATATGGTGAGTTTTTATATGTGTTGAAACACATAGATCAATTGGAGTGCCAAGCATTACAACTATAACATTACAACCTCAGTGTCTTGTATGGACCATAAAAAAGAAAGAAAGAAAATTCTCATAATAGTATATATATCAAGATCGAATAATGATCATATAGTGGCTAGATCATAAGTATTGGAGAGAATATATACAATTAATTAACTAAAATTAAGGTATGTATAACTAAATGTAAAAACAAGGCAAAATTGGTTTATGCTGCATATAGGTATTAATACAAATACATTAATTCTCTTTTGAGATTGAGACCGTATGGGACTCTGGTTTTGAGTCTCCAGATCCAAAATGCTTCCCTAAGGAGAATTTTTTGTTTAATGTCGCCACCTCTCTGGGGTAAAGTGACACGTTCAAAGGCAAAGGTACTCAGTGTATCTGTATTGCGGTTATGTATATGTATAAAATGATATGCCGCATTGGATATTCCTGTAGCTGTTGGGTTATGTATGTAATTGAGATGTTCACGTAATCGATCCTTAAATTTTCTGGTAGTACAACCATATAAAAAAGAATTGATTCTCATCTTAGATAAGGGCTTGGAAAAGGGACATATAACTCAAAGGCAATTTGATTTTTTGAATGTAGAAAATCCTGTAACTCCCATAATCCACGCCCTTCCTAAGATGCATAAAGGGCTTAACCCTCCACCATTACGACCCATAGTATCCGGCATTGGATCCTTAACGGAGAAACTGGGAGAATGGTTGGACTCAGTGCTGCAGCCCCTAGTGAAAAGATCACCTGGACATATTAGGGATACAAGTAATGTACTCAGATATATGTATAATTTTATTTGGTCCAAAGAATACACTTGGATGACATTGGACGTTGTAGCACTGTATCCTTCCATCCCCCACTCATATGCTCTCCTAGCCCTAGAATATAGCCTCCACAAATATAGTGGTTATTCTGACATTTTTATTGACTATGTGTTGGAGGTTACCTCGTATTTGCTAATGCATAATTATTTTGTTTTTGATGAGGTTTTCTATGTCCAGATCTCAGGTGTTTCTATGGGGGCCAAATTCTCCCCATCTCTAGCCAACATAGCCATGACATTCTGGGAAGAAAAATATGTCTTCTCAGTTGACAACCCTTATTCGGGGTGCATTGTTTGGTATGGCAGATACATCGATGATTTGCTCCTCGTATGGGGGGGCGATGTGTCTGCCATACCAGACTTTGCTCGCTATCTCAACCAGAACACATACAATTTGAGATTCACACAGGTATATCACCCCACTATCATTCATTTTCTGGATCTGACATTGATTGGGGTGGCGGATAGGGTGGTTCTGACGGAGACCTACCGAAAGGAGGTGTCCGGCAACACCATCCTTAAAGCCAATTCTCATCACCCCCTTCATACCATCAAAAGTATTCCTGTTGGCGAATTCACAAGAGCCAGGAGAAATTGTAGTACAGAGGAAGCTTTTGACAGGGAATGTATTGAGGTGTGGAGACGTTTACAGATGAGGGGTTATCCCCAATGGATGCTCCACAGGGGTCTCAAAATTGCGCAGAACAAAACTAGAGCCAAACTTCTAAACATAAAAACCGAAAAAGAATTAATAAATGCTGTCACTAATGGAGAAAGGGATGGATACAAAAACAAAAATAGTGTTAAAACTGAAATCATCTGTGGAAAAAATGAAGAAAACGAAATAAACAATAATATTATACCAACAATAGTACTTACATACAGCAGACAGTTTGCTGAGATTAAAAATATTATCCACAGATGTTTACCTATTTTGTATGAGGATGACATCTTGAGGGACACTCTAAAACAGGGTTGCCGTGTAGTTTATAAAAGACCTGACACATTGGGAAAAACACTTTCCCCCTCCATGTATACCTCAATTTGTCCCAAAAATACATCTACATGGTTGAAATATACTGGTTTTTCGAAATGCGGACATACGAGATGCAAAACATGCAAAGTCGCGAAAAATACTAAACAATTTCATAATTCTGCGCATACTGAAACCTTCCCTGTCAAAAGCTTCATAAATTGCAACACGATGGCAGTAATTTACATCATTCTTTGTACCACCTGCGATTTAATATATGTCGGTTGTACTACCAGAAAATTTAAGGATCGATTACGTGAACATCTCAATTACATACATAACCCAACAGCTACAGGAATATCCAATGCGGCATATCATTTTATACATATACATAACCGCAATACAGATACACTGAGTACCTTTGCCTTTGAACGTGTCACTTTACCCCAGAGAGGTGGCGACATTAAACAAAAAATTCTCCTTAGGGAAGCATTTTGGATCTGGAGACTCAAAACCAGAGTCCCATACGGTCTCAATCTCAAAAGAGAATTAATGTATTTGTATTAATACCTATATGCAGCATAAACCAATTTTGCCTTGTTTTTACATTTAGTTATACATACCTTAATTTTAGTTAATTAATTGTATATATTCTCTCCAATACTTATGATCTAGCCACTATATGATCATTATTCGATCTTGATATATATACTATTATGAGAATTTTCTTTCTTTCTTTTTTATGGTCCATACAAGACACTGAGGTTGTAATGTTATAGTTGTAATGCTTGGCACTCCAATTGATCTATGTGTTTCAACACATATAAAAACTCACCATATCAGATGGTGAATGAAGAAACGGACATGTTGTATGCTGCTGCGTCTTTCTTTTCTCTTTTTTCTTTCCCTCTTGCCTACTTTTCCCTTTATCTAATTTTTCTATATTAAAAAGATCTCCCTAGAACTATGTCTAGACAGATGGTAAGAATATTGAAAACATGCATATGACATGTGGAAATGCGCGTGGGAAAATGGAGATAGTCAGGGGCAGCAGCAGTAACAAATAATATTAAAAAATATATATATATATCAAAAACATACAAGAACTACTAATATCAAATGTTTATCCCAAGTGTGGTGTATTAGGAGGATAGCATGACTGTACCAAGACATATACTCATAGATAGCAATAATAAAACATACTGCGGGTTTGTTTCCAAACAAGCATATATAATATCTAAAGATTTCTGTCTCGGTTATATTTTGTGGACCTCTTCACTATCACTTGGATTACATCAAGTTATAATATAATGAAACAACATGTTCAGTTCTCTCTTCATAGACCAGATTGTCTATTGGAGAATTTGTCATAGTTCAAACAGAGCGTTTTTTCATAGATAGATGTGAAGGACAGAGGATAAATTTTGGGTGAGGTGGCGCGTTTGCCGGTGACGCCCAGACACATTGCCACCATTTCAATATGTAGGAATAAGCTCTGCCTATGAATACCGATGTCTTTATTCACACCTTGCGTTAATTCGCTGGGAGTGAATGGTCTAATATCTTATTTATCTTATCTATTTAGCCTCATGTGGGGAACATAGTGGGTCTGGATCCCGCTGACATAGGACCATGGAAATTTATTAACTCCACTCCATGCATATTGTATTTGTGTGTTTATACACACATACATATATACACATGCAGTTCCTTTTTGTCTGATACGCTTTCCCTATGATACATATCACCTGTCTTTTCATAATGAACAACCTCGGTGCATTTATACTTACTTATACTTATTTATACTTAATTGGACTGTTAAACTATGAATTATATATGTATATATGTCTGCAGGTACTATGTGGCTTTTTCTTTGTCTTGGAGTAGAATTATACAGTTTGCTAAGTTTTATCATTGTATTATATTATATATAGTTTTATATGTTGCAGCACTTCAGGTATGGAAATGTTTTATGTCACGGGCGAACTTGCTTTCACAGGTGTCTTGCGTCCACCTAGCTGATTTTTGATCCGCCCTGGTTTCCTGAGACTCCTCCTTATGGGCGGATGACTCAAGGTTGGGCCTTATTTCAGCCGGGTGAGCGCCAGACACCTTAGACCATGAGTAAGAACGATATTGTTCGAAACGCGTAGGTCGTGGGAAACAGTGGGTCCCTGTGCCACTGTCGCTGTCCGTACCTGTATTTTCGGTGAAGAATTCAATAAAGAACGGGATTTTGTACAAAACGCCCTTCGGTGCTGGAGCATTCTTTTACTTCATCTATCTATTGCTGGACTGGCTTGAGTCCGCCCCGTGCACCGTCAATAGGATCGGAAGGTGAGCTGGCTGTAACTCCTTTTTTCATTGTCTAATTGTCTTCTTGCCAATCTTAAATGTCAACCAGGATGTTCCTTTTACCTGTAAGGCATCTCCACCTACACTCAAAGAGCTATTAAATGACCTTAATCGTGGCTTCTTTGATGTTAAATCCAAAATCTGTTGGAAATAAGTGCAAGATAAAATGGTGGCTTGTGATCCAGTGTCTATTAAGCCTTTGATTGGTCCGATAAGTTCATTTTGGAGATATATATATATATATCCACAAAGTATCGTCCTTCAATCTGAAATAAATCACACAAGAAATTAGAATGTTTGCTCATATGATTCCTCTGGAGGGTTTGACCTCTCTACAGCTTCGTGACTTCTCCATTCCTGTGTCTCACAGGAGAAGTTGGAGGAGCAGCGTCAGCCCCCACCCTTGGGGAAAACTGCATTACATCACAGTTTACAGCTGATTCATGACTAGAGGCTGGAATGATGGGATCACACTCTGGAATAGACGCATGGTCGCAGGGATAGACATGATTAGACTGCAAGACAAATAACATATTAGACACCTCCTCCCTGGCCCCAATCGCAGGGTCAGGGTTACTGCAAGGAGAAATGGTATTAGTAATCACATTAGATTCTTTCGCATCCATCTTAATAGCCTTGCAGTGGCCTGGGTTCTGACCTGGCCCAATCTGCTTTATGATGTTGAGCTGGGACCTGGAGTTGCCCCTAAAAAAGATTTAGGCTGTTTTTCTGGGGATAACTGGGACAACTTATTCACAATGTCACTTAACTGGGCCACTTGTTCTGCCAGCTGATCAAACCTGTTTGGTTTGGGCACATTTTGGTTTTGCTGGGCACCCTGGTTATTGGTAGGTGACCTACTCCTGGGTGAATTCGAGGATTCCTGCCTATCTTCCCTCTGTTGTCTGGGCCTATTATTCCAACGCCTATAACCCTGGTAACCCCTATTGTTATAGGGCCTATATCCCTGGGGACCCCTATTGTAATAGGGACGGTAGTTAGACATCCCATTACCTGAATTATTCCCCTCTGATCCATTAGTATTTTGGAGTTTGGGCGGTCCTACCTGTTGTTGCTGGGCTTGTTGAGCAGGTCCTGTAGACTGAAGGAACCTTCGTGGCTGGCTTTCAAATCCCAATCTAGGGTTTACCTTAGCTTCAGCTACCTTTTGCTCTGGGGATTTTTTAAACCTTCCCTCACCTGTTGCATGGCACTCACTGATATTATACAGCATGGTGGCAGCCATCACCAACCTATCCAAGGGGGCATCAATATCCAGATCTCTAACTAAGTTAAGTTTGATATGGGTTGGCATAGCGTCATAGAATAACTGTTTGAATTCTTCAGATTCCCAATTTGGGGATCTATATGCCAACCCATAGGCATTTTTGAGGACAGATAGGAATTCACGGGGACTGGGTGATTGGGTTCACACATAAGGTTATATATGTCCCGTTTTGCAGCAGTAGTGGTTCGGTATGGTCCGAATTCCAATTTAACCTCATGCAAAACACTTGGCCAATCTTGTACTCCTCTCTCCTTAAAGGATGTAAAGTAATGACAATATTTATCATCAAATGCCCATGGAAGGAATCTGATCTGGTCAGCATCAGAGTACAATTTTAAGGAATCCATAGTGGATTCATACAGTTCTAAGTGATTGGCTATCTGAAAGGAACCGTTTTGGAAAATTTGGATACTGTAGTATTTAAAAACTTAATTATGCTGGAGGAGCTCTGATCCTTGTCTGAATATTGGGAATTTTTCTTCCTAGAAACCACCTCAGCATATGTTGGTCGGCTGTGATCCTGTGGCAAGGAAAAAGTCACATGCTTCCCCATATCACTGTCAGGCTCACATGCACTTTCACAACTTTCATGAGACTCATATGACACAGGTGATTTAACTCTAACATCTCTCATCAGGGGAACATGTGGAGAGGAACTCCTAGGGGCTTCCATGTTGCTGGCGCCTAGTAAGGCAGTTACAGTTTGGAATGCCCGACTTAATTGGGTCAATGCCTCCTGTGTAATCATGGCATCACTTTCGGGTGGCTTAGGGTCTTGGATGGATCCTGCTTTAAGAGCATTTGCTGATATGTCTAAATGCTGGGGCGTAAGATTTGGAGGGTCAGGAGATCCCACAGTATTAGACGGATCTCTATCAGCATTAATCATAGTATGGCTTGATTTGCCCGTCTGCCGAATTTTGGAATATCGGAGGTGAAACTCCTCTAAGTCACTTTTTGCCTTCTGGTATGCATCATGGCTATGATCAAGGTTGTATTTTAAGTCCTTGATTGTGTCCTCTGTGGACTTTAGTTCTGCTTCTATCTGGGCTATATGGGTTTTCGTTCCCATTATGGATTCATATCTCTTTTGTGAAAGAGTACTGACCGCCAATAATGCATATAAAACAGGTGGCAATCCACATAAGAGGTGTTGGTCCCTCTTGGTATTATCATTTGCCAAATCCATATATGTCAGGTATCTATCAACTGTGCCCCCTAGCATCCATGCATCACAACGTTCTGCAAAGGCTCTGTGACGGACTGAACCGTCACTGGGGCTGCTGGAGAAGCCTGAGGGCCAGCCTCCTTCCTACAGACTATGGACCGAGAACTATGGAGACCCCCTCAGACCTTTTGGGGTTACAAGGAACTATGAACCCTGATTTATGTGTGTAATTTATATGCCACATATTTCCTATTGCCCATTAAAAAGACATGGTGTGGATTCAGCAACACAAAAAGGGTTAACTCTGCACTGAGACGCCCACTGATTGTGTTAGTGATGTGATTAACATAGTTGATTATAATAGCAGCCGACTCCTATGATACACTCAGGAGATAATCCCATCACATGTGTCTCCTCTTCCCATTCATTCATTATGGAGGGGGTGAAGATATCTGTTTGCATGTTCATTGTTGATTGCGTCAAAGACAATGCCAGTGTGTTTGTTAATTGCGTCACAGACAATGCCATTGTGTTTGTTGAATAGGGTTAGTTTTGTGTTTAAACTGTACAGGATTGGCTGCTATGTCATGTCCTCAGTATGTCATGTGTATATAAGTCAATGCTGTGTGTTCAATAAAGAGTTCCTGTTTTACATTCAACATAGAGCCTTGTCTCATGTGTATGGTGATTTCTATACACTGTATACTCCCCTGGCTATAACTACTAGCTCTTGTAAGAGCTTGTTCCAGTTACTCGTTCCTGCTCTCTGGATTTAGGAGAGGTTCACCCACTGGAGCCTGGAGCCTTGTCGTAGGAGACGGTGAGACCTCAACCAAGCTTCGGCGGTTCGTGGGATCTGCAGTGCTTACGGTGTCAAGTGGAGTGCTTGAAGTCCTCGGGAAGCACTAGGAGCAATTATCGACGGAGGTACCCGGTCGGGGTGCCAGGAGATCCGTTACAGGCTCTTGTCTGCATCTCATTAATCCATTCATTCATGTCCTTGTCCACTTTAAACCGAGAATAAAGATATTTGATAATCTTCTGGATTATCTGTTCCGGGTATAATGGACTATCTGCTGCAACATGGCCATTACCCGAGTCACTGCCTGTTGCACTCATGATTCTAATCAATAATCAATAAGAACAACAATTTGACTTGCCAATAAGGATTAAGGAATATTTTCACTAATTGCACAAATTGGTTATAGAAATATCTCAATCAATCTCAGCAGTGCCTCCAAATATGTCGAGTATTTATTTCATATATGATATGAAATCATAAAAATTATGATTTCATATTTTTATGAAATATTAAAAATGAAAAATTTAATTGGCGGACATATTCATATTCTTTTATTGATGAAATCTAAAGTCAATTCGTGCAGCTAATGAAACAGCATGCAATTAATTATATTTTATAATTAAAATATAATTTATTACAAATAAATACAGTAAAAATGGCATACAAAATAATACAAAGACAATATCAAAATTGACCACCAGATGGTGCTACACCATTTTCGCCAGGCTCACTTAATTTACTACACCAAGTACAATACAATGCTACTCTTTTTTTAAAAATCAAATTATTACCGATTAGTGTACTGGTTATCAAAACATTATGATGCAATGAAAAAACAATAGAAATGAATCTGGGGAAAATCACTTATGCTCAATCAAATAATATGGCAGTAAGAGACACCTTATAAATACCCCCGTTGGCCTAACTACGGATAATAAAATCCGATCAGAGATCCCACTCTGATAGAAATATTACAGGAATTCTAATGATGTGCACGTTCATTAAAATTTCCCATAAAATTACTGTTTTAACACTATTGACCCACTGATAATGGGGTCTCAACTATATGCCAATTGGAGCTATTTATAATTACTGCAAATGAAATAAATTATACATTACCCCTGCCTTTGGGATAAAGAGCTTTTAGAAGGGACCCAGCTTTCCAAGATTTAGATCTGTCAGTTTCTTTTGCGAGTCTCGGGTGTGTCCCTGGAAGAATTCCTTAGGATGTAGGGAGCTTTTTCTTAGGACTGGAAGTGGTGAAGATGTTCTGTGATCTGTGACATCCTGTGGTACGTTCCTGACGTGTGAAGTGATGATGATGAATATCCCCTGATCTCCAACACTGGATCAGCTATTCTAACCCTTATCTATATCCCTCCCCTCTTGGATTAGGGATTTCCAATTAGATAAGGTGGGTGTGACATATGTTAATCATGGGGATGATGTCATTTAATTGGCATTCCTTAGAAACTTCTGCCCATCTACCAATTGATGGTACTGTTGTTTCATATATGAAATTTAAATGTTCAGGAATGCCAAATGCACACATATCTGACCTGTTCCCATGACTTCCTTAACCTTTCGCCATTATTTCAATCAAGGAGGTACTCTTTCTGACACTTTGCTCAGACCGACTGGCGGTATTAGAAGTTTCCCTAATCCTTGAATTTATGGGGCAGATAAGAATACAATAGTCCTTAGAAAGTTCTATCTAGTTCGTGTATCTTAGCCATCCAGATGACTAATTAATTGCCGTCTAAGATAACTGAGCTCTTCTCTAAAAGAATAACCTCTTAGTAGAAAACCAGCTTATATGCTTCTACAGAATATACTCTATTGATACATATGTGGCATAATATATATATATATATATATATATATATATAAATGGATACAATGATACATTATCAATAACTGAATATGAATATACAAACATTATATATATCATTGGTTAAAATACATTAAATTATATGCAATCACACGTGAATATATACTTTATACTGGTGATTATATGAAATAACGCTGCATACCAGTGTCTTAAGCAATAACCTCTCTTGACCCCGGTAGTTAAGACAGTTTATGTGAGACCCATTATATTCTTTAAGATACCACATCTGTTGGCAATAACTTTTAAAACAATATACATTGCATGCCAGTTAAACTTATCCTGACCTTTTTCTGGTTTATTACAACAGAGAGTTTTGGCCTCTTAAAGGGGTTGTCCGGGATCAAACTCATTTTTTTTTAAGTAGCTTACTCACCATTAGTAGCCAAGTTTATGTTCCCAAGATGTTTTTAGGTAGCTTTTACACTGCTGCATTGCTCCTACAGTCCCCAACAGACTCTTTACATATCTGTTTATGTATGCCATCACTTCCTGCTGCAAAGCATTGTGTGTCCCAGTGCAGCTCAGCAGCAGGTGGTTTCTACAGTGTAAGATCACCTCCCTGCATCCACCCCCTCATACATATTCAGCCTCCTGCACATTATTCACTCCTCCATAGATCCGCCCCCCTCTTACATATTCATCCTCTAGCCTCATATTCCTCCCCCATAAACTCCTCCTTGCAAATGTCATGTGCTCAGTGTTTGCAGAGCAGAGAGGCAGACAGTGAATCCTCATACAGAATGGTACATCATTTATACTGCATTCCTTTTATGTTTACATTCATCATTACAATAACCAATTTATAGTAATCTATCCAAGCAATGATAAAGTTGTTTTACAATGTTCCCAATTTTGTTCTGCTACTCAGATAAGCCCTCTTTCACACTTGCGTTGTCCGGATCCGGCGTGTACTCCACTTGCCGGAATTACACGCCGGATCCGGAAAAACGCAAGTGTACTGAAAGCATTTGAAGACGGATCCGTCTTCAAAATGCTTTCAGTGTTACTATGGAAGCCAGGACGCTATTAAAGTCCTGGTTGCCATAGTAGGAGCGGGGAGCGGTATACTTACAGTCCGCGCGGCTCCCGGGGCGCTCCAGAATGACGTCAGAGCGCCCCATGCGCATGGATGACGTGCCATGCGATCACGTGATCCATGCGCTTGGGGCGCCCTGACATCACTCTGGAGCACCCCGGGAGCCGCACGGACGGTAAGTATGCTGCTCCCCGCTACACTTTACCATGGCTGCCAGGACTTTAGTGTCTTGGCAGCCATGGTAACCATTCAGAAAAAGCTAAACGTCGGATCCGGCAATGCGCCAAAACGACGTTTAGCTTAAGGCCGGATCCGGATCAATGCTTTTTAATGGGCATTAATTCCGGATCCGGCCTTGCGGCAAGTCTTCAGGATTTTTGGCCGGAGCAAAAAGCGCAGCATGCTGCGGTATTTTTTCCGGCCAAAAAACGTTCCGTTCCGGAACTGAAGACATCCTGATGCATCCTGAACGGATTTCACTCCATTCAGAATGCATTAGGATAAAACTGATCAGGATTCTTCCGGCATAGAGCCCCGACGACGGAACTCTATACCGGAAGAAAAGAACGCAGGTGTGAAAGAGCCCTAAGGCTACTTTCACACTTGCGTTTGGTGTGGATCCATCATGGACGGATCCGCATCTATAATGCAACCGTCTGCATCTGCTCAGAATGGATCAGTTTGTATTATCTTTACCTTAGCCAATACGGATCCCTCTCGAACACAATTGAAAGTCAATGGAGGACGGATCCTTTTTTTATCGTGCCATATTGTGTCAGTGAAAACGGATCCGTCCCCATTGACTTACATTCTGTGTCAGGACAGATCCGTTTGGCTCAGTTTCGTCAGACGGACACCAAAACACTGCAAGCAGCCTGGAGAGCAGAATGGAGACAGAACGGAGGCAAACTGATGCATTCTGAGCGAATCCTTATCTATTCAGAATGCATTAGGGCAAAACTGATCCATTTTGGACCGCTTGTGTGATCCCCAGAACAGATCTCACAAACGGAAACCAAATCGCTAGTGTGAAAGTAGCCTTAGGCTACATGCACACGACAGTTGTTTGTTGCTGTCCGCAAATCGGATCAGTTTTTTTCACAGATCCCTTTTAATAAATGCCTATCCTTGTCCGCAAATGACAAAAAAGTCGAACATACACTATTTTTTTATTTTCTTATAGAAACCACGGACAATGCAGAACACCTATCATAATTTTTTACTGACCCATTGAATTGAATGGGTCCCCATCCTATCCGAAAAAAAAACAGAACGGACTCCAGGAAAAACAACTGTCCACATTGATGGATCTGCAATATACGCGCACCGTTCCGTGTGCATTCCACATCACGGATGCAGACCCATTCACTTCAATGGGTCTGCAAATCCGGAGATGCGGAATGGAGCGGAACAGAAGCGTGGAATGTATCACTAAGGAAACATTATGGAGTGCTTCCTGGGATTCCATTATGTGCCTCAGCACTACAAAAAGATAGAACTTGCTCTATCTTTTTGCGGAACAGATGGATCGTGGACCCATTCAAGTGCATCACGGTGCATTGTGGACCTAGATTTGCGGTCTACAGCACGAGCACGGGTTGCACCAAGTCGTGCAAACAAGGCCTTATGCGGGCGTTAAATTGCGGTTCCTCAAAATACAAATGCCGTCTGTGTGCCGTCAGAAATTTGTCTAAACAAACGGTCAGTCCATTAGGGCTCATGTACACTGCGGATGTCCAACATACAGTGGGTCCACAATACATGATAGAAAGATATGGGGGTGGTCCCTAGAGAGAGAAGGTGCAAAAACACCTCTCTTGGGTGTACCGCTCTGTGAAACGAAATATGTAAGAAAAAGGGGCAGTAACGTATTAAAATCTGTATTTTATTAGGACGATTAAAAACTAAGATGGTGAGCCCCTACCAGACAAACCACATAAACAATGACAAACGATAGTAAGGTCACTTATAGGTCAGGTCCATTTAGGCCCATGGATAGGAGCAAAAGTGGAGGTGACCAAAAAAACATATACACTATTTAAAGGCCCTGGGCGGTGTACCCAAGGTCTAGTAATATGCCAATAGGCAAAAAATACAGGGTAGGTCTTACCGGTAAATACATGTCAAGTGGCCATGTGTAACACGGATCACGGAACCATTCACTTGAAAGTGTCTGCAATCATGGAGATGTGGTGCAGAAGTACGCAGCGGAACCCTGTGGAAGCACTACGGCGTTTCTAGCCATGCCTCCGCACCGAAAAAAAAAATTATTCATGCAATACTGTTATGTGAAACGGAGGTATCACGGACCCATTCAAGTTGAAAGGATCTGGATCCGTCCCGGCGGCCGTACGGACGTTGCCCATGCATTGGTGACCTGAAATTGAGGTCACTAGTGCACGGAAAGGCACACCTACGTGTGAATGAGCCCTCATAGGAACACCTCTTTTTTTCAGGAAGACGGACAAGAATAGGACATAATATGCTGACAGCATCACACTATAAGGGCCACACTCCCACACCTATCTATAAACATCGCTGACAGGGTCACACTATAAAAGACACGCTCCCACATCTATCCATAAACATCACTGACAGCATCACAGCATCACACTATAAGGGCCACACTCCCACATCTATCCATAAACATCACTGACAACATCACAGCATCACACTATAAGGGCCACGCTCCCACATCTATCCATAAACATCACTGACAACATCACAGCATCACACTATAAGGGCCACGCTCCCACATATATCCATAAACATCACTGACAACATCACAGCATCACACTATAAGGGCCACGCTCCCACACCTACTGTATCTATAAACATCGCTGACAGGGTCACACTATAAAAGACACGCTCCCACATCTATCCATAAACATCAATCACAGCATCACACTATAAGGGCCACGCTCCCACACCTATCTATAAACATCGCTGACAGCGTCACACTATAAGGGCCACACTCCCACATCTATCCATAAACATCACTGACAGCTTTACACAATAACATCATTTTTGAAACCAAAACATTTTTTTGCGTCTCGATAGTCTGAGAGCCCTAGCTTTTTTATTTTTTGACCGATTGTCTTAGTAAGGGTCTGATTTTTTTGTGGGATGAAATGACGGTTTGATTGATACTATTTTTGGGGTCATCCGCCTTTTTGATCGCTTGGAGTTGCACTTTATGCGATGTTAGGTGCCAAAAAAAAAATGGCTTTCTTGGTACTGTTTTTATTTTATTTGTTTCACGGTGTTCACCGGAGGGGTTAGGTCATCTGATATTTTTACAGAGCCGCTTGTTACGGATGTTGCGATACCTAATATGTCTACTTTTACGAATTTATTTAACTTTATCACAATAATAGCATTATTTTTTTTTATTATGTTTTAGAGTCTCCATGTTCTAAGAGCAATATTTTTATTTTATTTTTTAAGCAATTTTCTTATATAGGGGCTCTTTTTTGCAGGATGAGGTGACGTTTTTATTGGTACCATTTTGTTGGACATACGCCTTTTTGATGTCTTGCTGTTAAAACTTTGTGATGTAAGGTGAAAAAAAATTGCCTTTTTTTACACCGTTTTTATTTTATTTTTTGTGGTGTTTATCGGACATGGTGGATCATGTGATATATTTATAGAGCCGGTTATTTCGGACGTGGCAATACCTAATATGTGTAGTTTTTTAATTTATAAAAAATTTTTAATGGCGTAAAATGAATGGATATGAGAAAAGCCAATTTTTATAAAATTATTATTATTATTTTTTTTTAATAGAGTTGAGCGAACACCTAAATGTTCGGGTTAGGGGAGTTCGGCCGAACTTTAAAAAAAAGTTCGGGTTCGGGACCCGAACTTCATCCGAACTTGGAGCCGAACCCGAACCTCATTGAAGTCAATGGGGACCCGAACTTCACTTTATTATTTTCCGTTTTAACATGGTTATAACGGAAAATAATAGTATTAGCTTTTTCAGATCTGAGTTTTCAGGATTGTGAAAACTCAGATCGGACAGTATATTCTAACACAGAGGCGTTCCTATGGTGATGGGGACACTTCAAGTTAGAATATACTAAGAACTGTGTACATAACGGCCCCCTGCTGCCTGGCAGCACCCGATCTCTTACCGGGGGCTGTGATCCGCACAATTAACACCTCAGGTGCCGCACTTGAGGGGTTAATTGTGCGGATCTCAGCCCCCTGTAAAAGATCGAGTGCTGCCAGGCAGCAGAGGCCAGAGCCCCCTCCCTCCCCAGTATTAAAATCATTTGTGGCCAGTGCGGCCCCCCCACCCTAAAATCATTGGTGGCCAGTGCGGCCCCCCCTCCCTCCCCAGTATTAAATTCATTGGTGGCCAGTGCGGCCCCCCCTCCCTCCCTCCCCAGTATTAAATTAATTGGTGGCCAGTGCGGCCCCCCTCCCTCCCCAGTATTAAAATCATTGGTGGCCAGTGCGGCCCCCCTCCCTCCCTAGTATTAAAATCATTGGTGGCCAGTGCGGCCCCCCCTGCCTCCCCAGTATTAAATTCATTGGTGGCCAGTGCGGCCCCCCCTCCCTCCCCAGTATTAAATTAATTGGTGGCCAGTGCGGCCCCCCTCCCTCCCTCCCCAGTATTAAAATCATTGGTGGCCAGTGCGGCCCCCCCCTCCATCCCCAGTATTAAATTCATTGGTGGCCAGTGCGGCCCCCCTCCCTTCCTCTCCAGTATTAAATTCAATTGTGGCCAGTGCGGCCCCCCTCCCTCCCCAGTATTAAATTGATTGGTGGGCAGTGCGGCCCCCCTCCCTCCCCAGTATTAAATTGATTGGTGGCCAGTGTGGCCCCCCTCCCTCCCCAGTATTAAATTGATTGGTGGCCAGTGCGGCCCCCCTCCCTCCCTCCCCAGTATTAAATTCATTGGTGGCCAGTGCGGCCCCCCTCCCTCCCCAGTATTAAATTGATTGATGGCCAGTGTGGCCCCCCTCCCTCCCCAGTATTAAATTGATTGGTGGCCAGTGCGGCCCCCCTCCCTCCCCAGTATTAAATGTATTGGTGGCCAGTGTGTCCCCCCCTCCTTCCCTCCCCAGTATTAAATTCATTGGTGGCCAGTGCGTCCCCCCCTCCCTCCCTCCCCAATATTAAATTCATTGGTGGCCAGTGCGGCCCCCCTCCCTCCCTCCCTCTCCAGTATTAAATTCATTGGTGGCCAGTGCGGCCCCCCTCCCTCCCCAGTATTAAATTCATTGGTGGCCAGTGCGGCCCCCCTCCCTCCCCAGTATTAAATTGATTGGTGGCCAGTGTGGCCCCCCTCCCTCCCCAGTATTAAATTGATTGGTGGCCAGTGCGGCCCCCCTCCCTCCCTCCCCAGTATTAAATTCATTGGTGGCCAGTGCGGCCCCCCTCCCTCCCCAGTATTAAATTGATTGATGGCCAGTGTGGCCCCCCTCCCTCCCCAGTATTAAATTGATTGGTGGCCAGTGCGGCCCCCCTCCCTCCCTCCCCAGTATTAAAATCATTGGTGGTTAGTGAGGCCCCCCTATTAAAATCATTGGTGGCCAGTGCGGCCCCCCTCCCTCCCCAGTATTAAATTGATTGGTGGCCAGTGTGGCCCCCCTCCCTCCCCAGTATTAAATTGATTGGTGGCCAGTGCGGCCCCCCTCCCTCCCTCCCCAGTATTAAATTCATTGGTGGCCAGTGCGGCCCCCCTCCCTCCCCAGTATTAAATTGATTGATGGCCAGTGTGGCCCCCCTCCCTCCCCAGTATTAAATTGATTGGTGGCCAGTGCGGCCCCCCTCCCTCCCTCCCCAGTATTAAAATCATTGGTGGTTAGTGAGGCCCCCCTATTAAAATCATTGGTGGCCAGTGCGGCCCCCCTCCCTCCCTAGTATTAAAATCATTGGTGGCCAGTGCGGCCCCCCTCCCTCCCCAGTATTAAATTGATTGGTGGCCAGTGTGGCCCCCCTCCCTCCCCAGTATTAAATTGATTGGTGGCCAGTGCGGCCCCCCTCCCTCCCTCCCCAGTATTAAATTCATTGGTGGCCAGTGCGGCCCCCCTCCCTCCCCAGTATTAAATTGATTGATGGCCAGTGTGGCCCCCCTCCCTCCCCAGTATTAAATTGATTGGTGGCCAGTGCGGCCCCCCTCCCTCCCCAGTATTAAATGTATTGGTGGCCAGTGTGTCCCCCCCTCCCTCCCTCCCCAGTATTAAATTCATTGGTGGCCAGTGCGTCCCCCCCTCCCTCCCTCCCCAATATTAAATTCATTGGTGGCCAGTGCGGCCCCCCTCCCTCCCTCCCTCTCCAGTATTAAATTCATTGGTGGCCAGTGCGGCCCCCCTCCCTCCCCAGTATTAAATTCATTGGTTGCCAGAGCGGCCCCCCTCCCTCCCTCCCCAGTATTAAAATCATTGGTGGTTAGTGAGGCCCCCCTATTAAAATCATTGGTGGCCAGTGCGGCCCCCCTCCCTCCCTAGTATTAAAATCATTGGTGGCCAGTGCGGCCCCCCCCCTCCCTCCCCAGTATTAAATTCATTGGTGGCCAGTGCGGCCCCCCTCCCTCCCTCCCCAGTATTAAATTAATTGGTGGCCAGTGCAGCCACCCCTCCCTCCCTCCCCAGTATTAAAATCATTGGTGGCCAGTGCGGCCCCCCTCCCTCCCCAGTATTAAATTCATTGGTGGCCAGTGCGGCCCCCTCCCTCCCTCCCCAGTATTAAATTGATTGGTGGGCAGTGCGGCCCCCCTCCCTCCCTAGTATTAAATTAATTGGTGGCCAGTGTGGCCCCCCCTCCCTCCCCAGTATTAAATTGATTGGTGGTCAGTGCGGCCCCCCTCCCTCCCCAGTATTAAATTCATTGGTGGCCAGTGCGGCCCCCCTCCCTCCCTCCCCAGTATTAAATTCATTGGTGGCCAGTGTGGCCCCCCTCCCTCCCTCCCCAGTATTAAATTGATTGGTGGCCAGTGCGGCCCCCCTCCCTCCCTCCCCAGTATTAAATTCATTGGTGGCCAGTGTGTCCCCCCCTCCCTCCCCAGTTATAAAATCATTGGTGGCCAGTGCGTCCCCCCCTCCCTCCCTCCCCAATATTAAATTCATTGGTGGCCAGTGCAGCCCCCCTCTCTCCCCAGTATTCAATTCATTGGTTGCCAGAGCGGCCCCCCCTCCCTCCCCCTATTAAAATCATTGGTGGTTAGTGCGGCCCCCCTCTCCCCCCCACCCCTAATTAAAATCATGGGTGGCAGTGGCCGCAGGTTAACAACCCCCCTCCCCCCCATCATTGGTGGCAGTGGAGCGGCAGTTCCGATCGGAGTCCCAATTTAAAAGCATTATACTTACCTGCGCTGTCTGTGGCCGGCCGGTCGCTCCTCTTACTGGTAAGTGAAAGGTCTGTGCGGCACATTGCTTCTAGCACAGACCTGTCACTTACCAGTGAGAGGAGCGCCCGGTCGGCCACAGACAGCGCAGGTAAGTATAATTCTTCTAAAATTGCTAAGTAACCATGGCAGCCAGGACTGCAGCAGCGTCCTGGCTGCCATGGTAACCGATCGGAGCCCCAGCGATTAAACTGGGACTCCGATCGGAACTCTCCGCTGCCACCAATGATAGGGGGGGATTTTAATTAGGGGGGGAGAGGGGAGGCCGCACTGACCACCAATGAATTTAATACTGGGGAGGGAGGGAGGGGGGCCGCACTGGCCACCAATGAATTTAAAACTGGGGAGGGAGGGGGGTTTGGCCCCCTGCTGCCTGGCAGCACCTGATCTCTTACAGGGGGCTGAGATCCGCACAATTAACCCCTCCAGTGCGGCACCTGAGGGTTTAATTGTGCGGATCACAGCCCCCTGTAAGAGATCAGGTGCTGGCAGGCAGCAGGGGGCCGTTATGTCCCAGTTCTCAGTATATTCTAACTTGAAGCGTCCCCATCACTATAGGAACGCCTCTGTGTTAGAATATACTGTCGGATCTGAGTTTTCACGATCTAACTCAAATCCGATGGTATATTCTAACACAGAGGCATTCCCATGGTGATGGGGACGCTTCAAGTCAAAATATACCATCGGACACAGGCGCGCGCGCTCACAGGAACGGAAGGTAAGAGAGTGGATCTCCAGCCTGCCAGCGGCGATCGTTCGCTGGCAGGCTGGAGATGTGATTTTTTTAACCCCTAACAGGTATATTAGACGCTGTTTTGATAACAGCGTCTAATATACCTGCTACCTGGTCCTCTGGTGCTCCCCTTTGTTTGGATCGACCACCAGAGGACACAGGTAGCTCAGAAATATGTTGCACCAAGCACCACTACACTACACCCCCCCTGTCACTTATTAACCCCTTATTCACCCTTGATCACCCCTGATCACCCCATATAGACTCCCTGATCACCCCCCTGTCATTGATTACCCCCCTGTCATTGATTACCCCCCTGTAAAGCTCCATTCAGACGTCTGCATGATTTTTACGGATCCACTGATAGATGGATCGGCTCCGCAAAACGCATACGGACGTCTGAATGGAGCCTTACAGGGGCGTGATCAATGACTGTGGTGATCACCCCATATAGACTCCCTGATCACCCCCCTGTCATTGATCACCCCCCTGTAAAGCTCCATTCAGACGTCCGCATGATTTTTACGGATCCACTGATAGATGGATCGGATCCGCAAAACGCATATGGACGTCTGAATGGAGCCTTACAGGGGCGTGATCAATGACTGTGGTGATCACCCCATATAGACTCCCTGATCACCCCCCTGTCATTGATCACCCCCCTGTAAAGCTCCATTCAGACGTCCGCATGATTTTTACGGATCCACTGATAGATGGATCGGATCCGCAAAACGCATACGGACGTCTGAATGGAGCCTTACAGGGGCATGATCAATGACTGTGATGATCACCCCATATAGACTCCCTGATCACCCCCCTGTCATTGATTACCCCCCTGTCATTGATCACCCCCCTGTAAAGCTCCATTCAGACGTCCGCATTATTTTTACGGATCCACTGATAGATGGATCGGATCCGCAAAACACATACAGGCGTCTCCCTGGAGCCTTCCAGGGGAAATGATCACCCCATATAGACTCCCTGATCACCCCCCTGTCATTGATCACCCCCCCTGTCATTGATCACCCCCCTGTCATTGATCACCCCCCCCCGTCATTGATCACCCCCCCTGTCAGGCTGCATTCAGATGTCCGTATGATTTTTACGGATCCACGGATACATGGATCGGATCCTCAAAACACATACGGACATCTGAATGGAGCTTTATAGGGGGGTGATCAATGACAGGGGGGTGATCACCCCATATAGACTCCCTGATCACCCCCCTGTCATTGATCACCCCCCTGTCATTGATCACCCCCCTGTAAGGCTCCATTCAGACATTTTTTTGGCCCAAGTTAGCGGAAATTATTATTTTTTTCTTACAAAGTCTCATATTCCACTAACTTGTGTCAAAAAATAAAATCTCACATGAACTCACCATACCCCTCACGGAATCCAAATGCGTAAAATTTTTTAGAGATTTATATTCCAGACTTCTTCTCATGCTTTAGGGCCCCTAGAATGCCAGGGCAGTATAAATACCCCACATGTGACCCCATTTTGGAAAGAAGACACCCCCAGGTATTCCGTGAGGGGCATATTGAGTCCATGAAAGATTGAAATTTTTGTCCCAAGTTAGCGGAAAGGGAGACTTTGTGAGAAAAAAATAAATAAAATCAATTTCCGCTAACTTGTGCCAAAAAAAAAATAATTCTATGAACTCGCCATGCCCCTCATTGAATACCTTGGGGTGTCTTCTTTCCAAAATGGGGTCACATGTGGGGTATTTATACTGCCCTGGCATTCCTGGGGCCCTAAAGCGTGAGAAGAAGTCTGGGATGCAAATGTCTAAAAATGCCCTCATAAAAGGAATGTGGGCCCCTTTGCGCATCTAGGCTGCAAAAAAGTGTCACACATCTGGTATCGCCGTACTCAGGAGAAGTTGGGCAATGTGTTTTGGGGTGTCATTTTACATATACCCATGCTGGGTGAGATAAATATCTTGGTCAAATGCCAACTTTGCATAAAAAAATGGGAAAAGTTGTCTTTTGCCGAGATATTTCTCTCACCCAGCATGAGTATATGTAAAAAGACACCCCAAAACACATTGCCCAACTTCTCCTGAATACGGCGATACCACATGTGTGACACTTTTTTGCAGCCTTGGTGGGCAAAGGGGCCCACATTCCAAAGAGCACCTTTCGGATTTCACAGGTCATTTACCTACTTACCACACATTAGGGCCCCTGGAAAATGCCAGGGCAGTATAACTACCCCATAAGTGACCCCATTTTAGAAAGAAGACACCCCAAGGTATTCAGTGAGGGGCATGGCGAGTTCCTAGAATTTTATATTTTTTGTCACAAGCTAGTTTTTTTTTTTCTTACAAAGTCTCATATTCCACTAACTTGTGACAAAAAATAAAAACTTCCATGAACTCACTATGCCCATCACGAAATACCTGGGGGTGTCTTCTTTCCAAAATGGGGTCACTTGTGGGGTAGTTATACTGCCCTGGCATTCTAGGGGCCCAAATGTGTGGTAAGAAGTTTGAAATCAAAATGTGTAAAAAATGACCAGTGAAATCCGAAAGGTGCTCTTTGGAATATGGGCCCCTTTGCCCACCTAGGCTGCAAAAAAGTGTCACACATGTGGTATCTCCGTACTCAGGAGAAGTTGGGGAATGTGTTTTGGGGTGTCATTTTACATATACCCATGCTGGGGGAGAGAAATATCTTGGCAAAAGACAACTTTTCCCATTTTTTCATACAAAGTTGGCATTTGACCAAGATATTTATCTCACCCAGCAAGGGTATATGTAAAATGACACCCCAAAACACATTCCCCAACTTCTCCTGAGTACGGCGATACCACATGTGTGGCACTTTTTTGCAGCCTAGGTGGGCAAAGGGGCCCATAAAAAATTCTAGGAACTCGCCATGCCCCTCAAGGAATACCTTGGGGTGTCTTCTTTCCAAAATGGGGTTACTTGTGGGGTAGTTATACTGCCCTGGCATTCTAGGTGCCCAAATGTGTGGTAAGGAGTTTGAAATCAAATTCTGTAAAAAATGACCTGTGAAATCCGAAAGGTGCTCTTTGGAATGTGGGCCCCTTTGCCCACCTAAGCTGCAAAAAAGTGTCACACATCTGGTATCTCCGCATTCAGGAGAAGTTGGGGAATGTGTTTTGGGGTGTCATTTTACATATACCCATGCTGGGTGAGAGAAATATTTTGGCAAAAGACAACTTTTCCCATTTTTTTATACAAAGTTGTCTTTTGCCAAGATATTTCTCTCACCCAGCATGGGTATATGTAAAATGACACCCCAAAACACATTCCCCAACTTCTCCTGAGTACGGAGATACCACATGTGTGACACTTTTTTGCAGTCTAGGTGGGCAAAGGGGCCCACATTCCAAAGAGCACCTTTCGGATTTCACAGGGCATTTTTTACAGAATTTGATTTCAAACTCCTTACCACACATTTGGGCCCCTAGAATGCCAGGGCAGTATAACTACACCACAAGTGACCCCATTTTGGAAAGAAGACACCCCAAGGTATTCGCTGATGGGCATAGTGAGTTCATGGAAGTTTTTATTTTTTGTCACAAGTTAGTGGAATATGAGACTTTGTAAGAAAAAAAAAAAAAAAGAAAGAAAATCATCATTTTCCGCTAACTTGTGACAAAAAATAAAAAGTTCTATGAACTCACTATGCCCATCAGCGAATACCTTAGGGTGTCTACTTTCCGAAATGGGGTCATTTGTGGGGTGTTTGTACTGTCTGGGCATTGTAGAACCTCAGGAAACATGACAGGTGCTCAGAAAGTCAGAGCTGCTTCAAAAAGCGGAAATTCACATTTTTGTACCATAGTTTGTAAACGCTATAACTTTTACCCAAACCATTTTTTTTTTTACCCAAACATTTTTTTTTATCAAAGACATGTAGAACAATAAATTTAGAGCAAAATTTATATATGGATGTAGTTTTTTTTGCAAAATTTTACAACTGAAAGTGAAAAATGTCATTTTTTTGCAAAAAAATCGGTAAATTTCGATTAATAACAAAAAAAGTAAAAATGTCAGCAGCAATGAAATACCACCAAATGAAAGCTCTATTAGTGAGAAGAAAAGAAGGTAAAATTCATTTGGGTGGTAAGTTGCATGACCGAGCAATAAACGGTGAAAGTAGTGTAGGTCAGAAGTGTAAAAAGTGGCCTGGTCTTTCAGGGTGTTTAAGCCATAGGGGCTGAGGTGGTTAAAGACCACAGATCAGTGCCAGCATGGATTTAGGGTGTTGGAGACCAGTGTTAGCTGTAAATTACAGCTAACACTCTGTCACTCTCTCTGCAAATGTCAGCGACTCCAGGGAAGCAGGAGCAGTAGCGGAGGAACATGGGGGCGATCGAGGACAATGGGGGCCCATACATGAGGGAGGATTTATTTGATGACCGGCACTGGGGGAAATATGAGGGGGTCTTTTATTTTATAAAGGGAACTGGGGGCACTTACACGCTTTCAGGCAGCGATCTCCACTCTGAGTGGAGATTGCAGCCTGAAACCAGCATTTTCACAGTACCGCGCTCCAATTGGTTGGTCTGCATAGACCAACCAATTGGAGTGAGCGTGGGCAAGGAACCACTCTGATTGGTCCCTTGTCGGCACCCGGTATCATCACCGGACTGGAGGGGGTAGAGCTTAGCTGGATCTCGCTTAGCTAGGCTGGCAGTGACGTCACCGGGCTCCCTGAGCAGCTGAAGAGGAAGCTTTCCTCCTCTGCAAGGGACCCGGTACGTCACTGAGTGAAAGAAAACCTTCACTTACGGCAGAGAATTTATTGGAGCAAAAGGGGGCATTAGAAGTAAGTTCATCAGGTAGTTGTTGATGTGGGTGACACTGCAGTATTATAGGACAAAGGTCCCAAATCCCGGACAACCCCTTTAAAGGTAATGTGAATCTCCATTTTGGTTCTAATATTGTCAGACCTTAATATGCAGATATAAATATGCTCTACAAAGCGTTCAGCTCTCCATCTCACAAACCTTTGATAGAAAGCGTAAATTCCCACCTAGCCACCCTCGATCCCTGGCCCTGAATGCCAGCAGTTCTAAACTACTGGCCTTTGAAATGCTGTCATTCAGGCTGGTGGAGACTGACAGCTTCAAACAACTCATGTCGCTTGCTGTCCCACAGTACGTCGTTCCCAGCCGCCACTACTTCTCCAGGAGAGCCGTGCCCTCCCTGTACAACCAAGTATCAGATAAAATCAAGTGTGCACTGCGCAACGCCATCTGTGGCAAGGTCCACCTAACCACAGATACGTGGACCAGTAAGCACGGCCAGGGACGCTATATCTCCCTAACTGCACACTGGGTAAATGTAGTGGCGGCTGGGCCCCAGGCGGAGAGCTGTTTGGTGCACATCCTTCCGCCGCCAAGGATCGCAGGGCATCATTCTTTGCCTCCTGTTGCCTCCTCTTCCTACTCGGCTTCCTCCTCCTCTTCTACCACCTCCTCATCTGGTCAGCGACAGACCTTCACCACCAACTTCAACACAGCCAGGGGTAAACGTCAGCAGGCCGTTCTGAAACTGTTGTGTTTGGGGGACCGGCCCCACACCGCGCAGGAGTTGTGGCGGGGTATAGAACAACAGACCGACGAGTGGTTGCTGCCAGTGAGCCTCAAGCCCGGCCTGGTGGTGTGCGATAATAGGCAAAATCTCGATGCAGCTCTGGGACTAGCCGGTTTGACGCACATCCCTTGCCTGGCGCATGTGCTGAATTTGGTGGTGCAAAAATTCATTCACAACTACCCCGACATGTCAGAGCTGCTGCGTAAAGTGCGGGTCGTCTGAGCGCGCTTCCGGCGTTCTCATCCTGCCGCTGCTCGGCTGTCTGCTCTACAGCGTAACTTCGGCCTTCCCGCTCACTGCCTCATATGCGAGACGTGCCCACCAGGTGGAACTCCACCTTGCACATGCTGGAGAGACTGTGCGAGCAGCAGCAGGCCATAGTGGAGTTTCAGCTGCAGCACGCACGGGTGAGTCGCACTGCGGAACAGCACCACTTCACCACCAATGACTGGGCCTCCATGCGAGACCTGTGTGCCCTGTTGCGCTGTTTCGAGTACTCCCCCAACATGGCCAGTAGCGATGACGCCATTATCAGCATTACAATACTACTTCTATGTCTCCTTGAGAAAACATTTAGGGCGATGATGGAAGAGGATGTGGCCCAGGACGAGGAGGAGGAAGAGGGGTCATCTCTAACACTTTCAGGCCAGTCTTTTAGAAGTTGCTCAGAAAGAGGATTTTTGCAACAGCAGAGGCCAGGTACAAATTTGGCCAGCCAGGGCCTACTACTGGAGGAGGAGGAGGAGGATGGGGATGAAGCATGTTCTCAGCGGGGTGGCATCCAACGCAGCTCGGGCCCATCACTGGTGCATGGCTGGGGGAATACGGAGGGCGCAGACGATATGCTTCCCACAGAGGACAGCTTGTCCTTACCTCTGGGCAGCCTGGCACACATGAGCAACTACATGCTGCAGTGCCTGCGCAACGACAGCAGAGTTGCCCACATTTTAATGTGTGCTGACTACTGGGTGGCCACCCTGCTGGATCCCCGTTACAAAGACAATGTGCCGTCCTTAATTCCCTCACTGGAGCGTGATCGGAAGATGCGCGACTACAGGCGCAAGCTGGTAGACGCGCTTCTAAGAGCATTCCCGACTGACGCCGGGGGACAAGTGGAAGCACAAGGTAAAGGCAGGGGAGGAGGAAGAGGTCGCCAACGCAGCTGTGTCAGCGTCAGAACCTCAGAAGGCAGGGTTAGCATGGCCGACATGTGGAAAACCTTTGTCATCTCGCCGCAACAACCGGCCCCAACTGCTGATATGGAGCATGTTAGCAGGAGGCAGCATTTGAACAACATGGTGGAACAGTACCTGTGCACACGCCTACACGTACTGACTGATGGTTCTACCCCATTCAACTTCTGGGTCTCCAAATTGTCCACATGGCTGGAGTTTGCCCTGTATGTCTTGGAGGTGCTGGCCTGCCCTGCAGCCAGTGTACTCTCTGAACGTGTATTTAGCACGGCAGGAGGCGTCATTACAGACAGACGCATCCGCCTGTCCACAGCCAACGTGGACAAGCTCACATTCATTAAAATGAACCAGGCTTGGATCCCTCAGGACTTGTCTCTACCTTGTGCAGAATAGACAGTTCTAACAGCCTCAACCATCCATCCTTGTACTCAAGTGCACTTATTCCTTTTTTTTTATATGTCCCAATATTTTGGGGGATACCCCTATGTAAAAATGCAAAATAACACACATCTGTGTTGGCTACCTATTCCTCCTTCGCCGCCGCTTCCACCCATTCACCACCTCCTCAACCTCTTCCTCCTTCATCATTCCTAATTTTTATTTTTTTAAAGTCTTTTATGTTTTTTTAATTCATTTCCCTATCCACATTTATTTGCAGAGCATTTGTGATGCTCTTAAGCACATTTTGCTGCCATTTGCAGCCCCCTAGCTCTTTCCATGACATCTTTACAGCCATTTTAGTGCTCAAAAAGTTCGGGTCCCCATTGACTTCAATGGGGTTCGGGTTCAGTGTCAAGTTCGGGTCAAGTTCGGGTCCCGAACCCGAATTTTTTTTTCAAGTTCGGCCGAACCTGCCGAACCCAAACATCCAGGTGTCCGCTCAACTCTACTCAAGACTATGACTACGACTACTAAATTCCTGAACAAGGTCTTTGTCTAGACCGAAACTTTGGCTAGTGGCTATAGCTTCATTTGGATGGATAAAAATAAACAAGCAATTTGTATATGTAAAAACTTGAACACCGCCTTCTTTAAAGAAGATGCTGTTCAACTCTCTACTTGAATTGTCCTCACTGAAAAGCGGAGCAGAGCCCGCAGCTATCATTACACTGCACTTGGCTAGCAGAATCAGTAGCAAAAGCAATAGGCAGATTCAGGACAGGTGAGGGCACAGAGGTAGCTCTTGGGACATGCCAAATAAGTGTGGTGTTAGAGGAACCCACCAATTCCTGGCTGTGTGTATCAGTTGTCACTTGAGATGATGTTGAAGAGCAATACAGCCATTCCATTACAGCTGAATTGGTGGCAAAACCATGACCGCTGGATGACAGTGACAGCTCTGGCCTGTTGCTACGGCTGCTGCTACCACCATCCCTCCTTCTGCTGCTCTTTGTGCCAGCTAAAGCAACATATTTGCCACTGCCATTCCTTTTGAGGGCCCAGGCAACTGTCTGTTGGCCATAGTGTGCAGTAACTTAATCAGTAATGTAACTATGTAGTTAAGTATGAATGACGCAGCAGGTGAACTAAATAAATGTGCCTATATATTAGACCACCTGTTGACACTGGGTCTGGCTATGTAAGGCTATGCATAACAGAACAGATGAATAATGAATGGTGCAGCAGTTGGAAAAGATGGACAGGGTGATTACACTGAGCCTGCACTATCCCTGCAGTCTCCCTATGCTCTCTCCACAGTGTCTAAAAACTCTCCCTACGATCACCCTACACTGTCCTTGCACTCTCCCTATCCAATATTGTACAATTAAAAGCTTTCTAAAACACTGTCCCTAGCCCTTGCCACGTCTTTCCCTGTGCTCAGTTCACAGTGAAATGGCAGCTACCGCGTGGGATGAAGCTTAGGGCCGTAACATCACAGGGTATGGCTATTTGGTAATTGGCTGGCTACATGGCATTATGGGTCATATCACATTCCTGGGCTTCTTACTTTCACTTTGTAACAACCATTTGTAGCTTTGTAGCATTTGTAGCACAACATCCAAGCTTATGGGATTTTAATGTCACTTTTCGTTACTTGAAATGTATCCAAAAAAGTTTAGAGAAAAAAGAAGATAAAGAAGTAGGGAGGATAATTCACTTGTTAGTCTGGCAAATTCTTATGTTTGCATGCTATTTAGTATGAGAAAAACAACCAAAGTTATTTATCACCTGCTGTAGGCTGGCATTAAGAAGGAGGTTGGCGCGCTTCTCTTTACTGGATAAGCAGAGCTTCTCTGCAGGAGAGAACAGCTTTATACAGTAGTATAAAGACTTGGTAAACTGTAGATTTCCATAAACATCTTTTCTTTCAGTAGCAATGTTAATTAAGATTCTGGAGTGTGATTTTGGAAATGTGTGGGTGAAGTAGTAGGCATTTGATATATGAATATATTTATACATTAATTTCATATATTAAAGTTGCTTCCAATCTCCAATTCACATAAAAAAAAAAAAAACAGTACAGCAATTCCATACACCATTCTGTAAGCACATGTAACATGATCTAAGGAAAAAAGACACATAATGTATCACCTTTTAAATGGTATCTGTCAGCAGATTTGTACCTATGAAACTGGCTGACCTGTTACATGTGCACTTGGCAGCTGAAGACGTCTGTGTTGGTCCCATGTTTATATGTGCCCGCATTGCTGAGAAAAATGATGGTTTAATATATGCAAATGAGCCTCTGGGAGCAACCTGGATATTGCTATTACACCTGGAGGCTCTTCTCTCTCTGCAACTGCTGTGCCATCTCAACTTTGATTTACAGAACCAGGCAGAACCAATCAAAGTGCAGAGAGTGCGGTAGTTGCAGAGAGAGCAGAGTCTCTAGGTGTAACAGCAACGCCTCCGTTGCTCCTAGAGGCTTATTTGCATACATTAAAACATCATTTATTCTAAGAAATGCAGGCACATATGAACATAAGGCCAACACAGAATACTTCAGCTGCCAAGCACACATCTTAGAGATTAATACATTTCTTAAAAATTCATTTTATGTCCAATTTGTTGAATTAAAAAATATATATATATTTGTGGCTGATTCTACACGAATCAAATGTGCTCTAATTTGCCAGAAAAATGCTATATGACACTCTGAGATCTCCTAGGTCTCAGATTTTTCATATCTTGTTCTCTTTTCTTTTTTAATGTGTTCTTTCTCTCCCTCCTCCATTTAAGCTCTTTAATGCAATGACAGCAATAGAAAATAATGTCAAAGTGATAGGGATATATAGCTCCCAGATCCTGTTGAATACACAACCATTATCATAGCCCTCATTCTCTTGTTCACATTTATCGGACTATGATATGTCATTGTGGGCTCCTTGACCCCCCTTTCGATTTCCTGCATTGTATTTGCCCTACCCCTTCTGCCACCACTGTGGCTAAAAATGCTGCTACTTCTACTACCACCAACACAGCTACACTGCGTGCAGAATTATTAGGCAAATGAGTATTTTGACCACATCATCCTCTTTATGCATGTTGTCTTACTTTAAGCTGTATAGGCTCGAAAGCCTACTACCAATTAAGCATATTAGGTGATGTGCATCTCTGTAATGAGAAGGGGTGTGGTCTAATGACTTCAACACCCTATATCAGGTGTGCATAATTATTAGGCAACTTCCTTTCCTTTGGCAAAATGGGTCAAAAGAAGGTCTTGACAGGCTCAGAAAAGTCAAAAATAGTGAGATATCTTGCAGAGGGATGCAGCACTCTTAAAATTGCAAAGCTTCTGAATCGTGATCATCGAACAATCAAGCGTTTCATTCAAAATAGTCAACAGGGTCGCAAGAAGCGTGTGGAAAAACCAAGGCGCAAAATAACTGCCCATGAACTGAGAAAAGTCAAGCGTGCAGATGCCAAGATGCCACTTGCCACCAGTTTGGCCATATTTCAGAGCTGCAACATCACTGGAGTGCCCAAAAGCACAAGGTGTGCAATACTCAGAGACATGGCCAAGGTAAGAAAGGCTGAAAGACGACGACCACTGAACAAGACACACAAGCTGAAACGTCAAGACTGGGCCAAGAAATATCTCAAGACTGATTTTTCTAAGGTTTTATGGACTGATGAAATGAGAGTGAGTCTTGATGGGCCAGATGGATGGGCCCGTGGCTGGATTGGTAAAGGGCAGAGAGCTCCAGGCCGACTCAGACGCCAGCAAGGTGGAGGTGGAGTACTGGTTTGGGCTGGTATCATCAAAGATGAGCTTGTGGGGCCTTTTCGGGTTGAGGATGGAGTCAAGCTCAACTCCCAGTCCTACTGCCAGTTTCTGGAAGACACCTTCTTCAAGCAGTGGTAGAGGAAGAAGTCTGCATTCTTCAAGAAAAACATGATTTTCATGCAGGACAATGCTCCATCACACGCGTCCAAGTACTCCACAGCGTGGCTGGCAAGAAAGGGTAAAAAGAAGAAAATCTAATGACATGGCCTCCTTGTTAACCTGATCTGAACCCCATTGAGAACCTGTGGTCCATCATCAAATGTGAGATTTACAAGGAGGGAAAACAGTACACCTCTCTGAACAGTGTCTGGGAGGCTGTGGTTGCTGCTGCACGCAATGTTGATGGTGAACAGATCAAAACACTGACAGAATCCATGGATGGCAGGCTTTTGAGTGTCCTTGCAAAGAAAGGTGGCTATATTGGTCACTGATTTGTTTTTGTTTTGTTTTTGAATGTCAGAAATGTATATTTGTGAATGTTGAGATGTTATATTGGTTTCACTGGTAAAAATAAATAATTTAAATGGGTATATATTTGTTTTTTGTTAAGTTGCCTAATAATTATGCACAGTAGTAGTCACCTGCACACACAGATATCCCCCTAAAATAGCTAAAACTAAAAACAAACTAAAAACTACTTCCAAAAATATTCAGCTTTGATATTAATGAGTTTTTTGGGTTCATTGAGAACATGGTTGTTGTTCAATAATAAAATTAATCCTCAAAAATACAACTTGCCTAATAATTCTGCACTCCCTGTATGCATGGGGTCCTCCAACTACACCTGAACCTCCTCTTCATGTTAGCCTAAATGCTTATGCTGATGCTTCTCACACAACTCATTAACAGGGAGACTATCTTGAGTTTCTTCCATAGCACATAAGGGTTATGTCGCCTCTTCTTAGAAAAAATGAAAGACAACCCACTAGTAGTGGGCAGAGAAGACAGATATGATTCAAGTGAAAGGCATTTCTGGGGCTGCAATAAGGTGGAGCAGAAGGAATGCTGTGACCCCTGTCTACCAGGCACGGTGTCAGGCTCAGAGGTGACCTCAACATCCTGCTATGACTTAGAGGTGTGTCCCACAATTTCATCCTCTTTGTCCTCAATAATGTGACACCTATTAGCAGCAAGCGAGAACTGTAGCCTATTACTATTACCAGTGGCCGGATGGCTGGTGCTGCCACTGCTGTTTGCACTACTACCCTCATTCTGACTCTCAGATGATTAGTCATGGGTCTTTTGTTTTCCACCCTTCCATTTACCAGACATTTTGTTATGGGGCCTATAAATAAAAATTCTGTAAATGTTATTTCAGATATTTAAAGAGAGAGGCGCAATTAAATGTCCCTCCCCTTCTACAAAGACACTGCACACTGATAATAACATTTTACAGTGGTAATACAATGTGTGGAATGAAACGGCTATATTAATTTAGTTATTACAGTACAATTCACTAATAATGCTCGGTATGTTGATGCAATACAATACATTAACGGTTAACTGGTATGTAAATGTTGTTGTTGCAGCACAATGTGTTCAAGAATACGGGTAATTTGACACAGTACAATGCGTTAATAGAGTTGAGCGAACACCTGGATGTTCGGGTTCGAGAAGTTCGGCCGAACTTCCCGGAAATGTTCGGGTTCGGGATCTGAACCCGACCCGAACTTTGTCCCGAACCCCATTGAAGTCAATGGGGACCCAAACTTTTCGGCACTAAAAAGGCTGTAAAACAGCCCAGGAAAGGGCTAGAGGGCTGCAAAAAGCTGCAAAATGTAGTTAAATCCCCTGCAAACAAATGTGGATAGGGAAATGAATAAAAATAAAAATAAAATAAATAAAAATTAACCAATATCAATTGGAGAGAGGTCCCATAGCAGAGAATCAGGCTTCATGTCTGTCAGAACTATTGGGTATAAATAAAGTCCACAAGTATAAGGCCTAGATAAGACAATGTATTAGACATGTGCTGAGTCTTGATGATTTTCAGTGTATAGAAAAACTCTAATCTTTCTTTGGGGTTTTTTATATTAAGCAATGTATGAATAGATTGATTTTTATATCATCAATTTAAATACGTGTGTTGTACTGTATATATATAAGAGTGTGGTCCTTATAGATATATTCAGTTTTAAGGTTAGAAATGAGGTACAGATTTCTCTGTCATTTTTAGAATTTCTCTCAGTATAAAACACAAGTTAATTATTTCTTTCCTTGAGGTTCCTCTTGAATGGAGAAATGTGGACACAGGTGATCATAAACAAACCCTGTCTTTTCCCAAAACAATGACTTCAGTATGGTCATGTGTATCTTGATATAATTAGGTCTGGTCAAAAGATTAAGGGATATGCAAGGTGTTTGACTAAACACAAAAGTCATTGTCTATTTAAGATCTCCTCAAAGTTTTGTCTGAAACCTTAGTTAAAATTTATCGCTAGTAAATGAATAAGAAAAAAAATAAGTGCCTCAATTTTTGTATGGAGTACTAGTGCCATCTAGTGTTAGGGTAACAGAAAGATCTAGGGTGTATTTTCCCTAGAGGGAGGTTCTATTAATTATAAAGTGAGGTCACAAGTTAATGATAAAACTTGGCCAAGCCCTTTCTAAGATAGGATAAAAAGATGTTTCAAAGAAGAAGACCGGCACTTCGCAGATGTAGATCACAATGTAGATTTATTCAGTCACATATTCAAGTGGCATAGTGACGCGTTTCAGCACAAGTGTGCTTTCATCAGACTGCAATGAAACATCTTACACTCCAGCTATTTATACATAAATGAGACACTAAGGAACTGACATCATCAGAGGAGCTCTGCCTCCCTCATTAACTAAAAATTCGCATATCAAATAATCGCAATGAAAAATTCGCATTAGAAAATTCGCCAAAAAAATTCGCATAAAAAGATTCGCAAAAACATATCCACTCTATACTGGCGAAGATTTTCAGTCAAATAGTCCATTTTGGCAGTGATTAATCACGCTGAAGAAAAAAAAAAAAAAAGAAATATATTTATCTAATTGCATAAAGCTGAATGCCTTATAGGAAGCAGGACACATTGTACTCACGATTGAGGCCCCTGGGCTCCATTGTCTGAAGACGATGGATCCAGTAAGCCTCTCTTTTCAATAACAATTTATTTCTATCACCCCCTCGACAGGGTAATGATACACCTTCAATGATCTGATACCTCAACTGCGAGATATTATGTTTTTTATCATGAAAATGAAGGGGTATTGGAAGTAATAAATTCTGTTTGCGGATAGTAGATTTGTGTTTACTTAGTCTGTCCTTCATTCTCATCGAGGTTTCCCCCACATATAATAATCCACATGGACATTTAAGAATGTAAACCACAAATCTACTATCACAGGTGAACGTGCCCCTTATTGGAATATTTTCACCTGAGTGAGGGTGGGAAAAACATGAACCCTTTATGACGCTGGAACAATTGACACAATTTAAACAAGGAAAAGTGCCCCGTCTAGGTGTAGATAAAAAACTCTGTCCTCTTTCTATTTTATTACTTCCCACATCTGCCCGGACTATTTTGTAATATTCTTTGTCTTAGATAAAGAATATTACAAAATAGTCCGGGCAGATGTGGGAAGTAATAAAATAGAAAGAGGACAGAGTTTTTTATCTACACCTAGACGGGGCACTTTTCCTTGTTTAAATTGTGTCAATTGTTCCAGCGTCATAAAGGGTTCATGTTTTTCCCACCCTCACTCAGGTGAAAATATTCCAATAAGGGGCACGTTCACCTGTGATAGTAGATTTGTGGTTTACATTCTTAAATGTCCATGTGGATTATTATATGTGGGGGAAACCTCGATGAGAATGAAGGACAGACTAAGTAAACACAAATCTACTATCCGCAAACAGAATTTATTACTTCCAATACCCCTTCATTTTCATGATAAAAAACATAATATCTCGCAGTTGAGGTATCAGATCATTGAAGGTGTATCATTACCCCGTCGAGGGGGTGATAGAAATAAATTGTTATTGAAAAGAGAGGCTTAGTGGATCCATCGTCTTCAGACAATGGAGCCCAGGGGCCTCAATCGTGAGTACAATGTGTCCTGCTTCCTATAAGGCATTCAGCTTTATGCAATTAGATAAATATATTTCTTTTTTTTTTTTTTCTTCAGCGTGATTAATCACTGCCAAAATGGACTATTTGACTGAAAATCTTCGCCAGTATAGAGTGGATATGTTTTTGCGAATCTTTTTATGCGAATTGTTTTTGCGAATTTTCTAATGCGAATTTTTCATTGCGATTATTTGATATGCGAATTTTTAGTTAATGAGGGAGGCGGAGCTCCTCTGATGATGTCAGTTCCTTAGTGTCTCATTTATGTATAAATAGCTGGAGTGTAAGATGTTTCATTGCAGTCTGATAAAAGCACACTTGTGCTGAAACGCGTCACTATGCCACTTGAATATGTGACTGAATAAATCTACATTGTGATCTACATCTGCGAAGTGCCGGTCTTCTTCTTTGAAACGTTTGTCTGGACGCCATTCCACGGACACGTGCACCGCGAATTCAAGAAGGTAGTGCCGCCCTGTCTTCACTAGAAAGGATAAAAAGATGGTCTGGGCTGAGAGAAAGGATCTCTCTAACCATCAGCAGCTCTCTGGATCTCTCTCTCTCTCTAACTATCATCATCAAGGGACGATCATCAGGAAACCATCAAAAGGGAGAAGACCAGATCCAGCCCTGACCACCTTTTCAGTCATTGGAGGCAGCCATCTTAGAACCATTGAAACTGATTTCTGCTAGCTGACATTTTGGTATAGTATAACCTTACTTATATTTCATAGGATAATTAAGTAATATAATACATATCTATATATATTCAATTAACCATACCTTGCGTATAGTATCTGTTTTGGAATAAGATTGGGGTGTACCTGCAGCATCATCCTGAAAATTAATCCAATACAGGGAGATTGAAAATATACTGGTGAAAACACTGTATTATCTCCAAGGAATTGAATTCAGTTCTAGACCGGTATGGTTGATTATATATGTATAAATATCTGTATAGATAAAAGATAAACCAGATTTAGGTTTAATCGGATATTTGTCGGCTGAGAGAAATCAAGTATTAAATTGATTTAAAATATAATTGAGGGGTATCATTATAAGAAGGCATAATTGTGTAGATATATATTCTCAATTATTCTTGACTTTCTTACTATTTTGCATATCATTGATTGAATTTTATTATAACCAATTTTATTATATATTATTTTGTACTAAAAATTGTATTAATAAATTACATATATATTTTGTCTATAACTGAGTTTTGTCTTCAATTCAACGCAGATCACGAGCTTGTTTTAGCTTGATATTTATGATAATAAATTAGAATCTCCTTTATTATAGATTTTAATTTATTCACATAAATAATATAGACTGTCAATCGGAGACAGCATAAATATTCCGACATAATCAGCAGAGAATCAGTCTTCATGTCATAGCAGAGAATCAGGCTTCACGTCACCCAAAACTGGAACAGTCCATTGTCAGATATTTAGGTCCCGGCACCCAGGCAGAGGAGAGAGGTCCCATAACATAGAATCTGGCTTCATGTCAGCAGAGAATCAGTCTTCATGTCATAGCAGAGAATCAGGCTTCATGTCATAGCAGAGAATCAGGCTTCACGTCACCCACCACTGGAACAGTCCATTGTCAGATATTTAGGCCCCGGCACCCAGACAGAGAAGAGAGGTCCCATAGCAGAGAATCAGGCTTCATGTCACCCACCACTGGAACAGGCCATTGTCAGATATTTTTAGGCCCCGGCACCCAGACAGAGGAGAGAGGTCCCATAGCAGAGAATCAGGCTTCATGTCATAGCAGAGAATCAGGCTTCAAGTCATAGCAGAGAATCAGGCTTCATGTCATAGCAGAGAATCAGGCTTCACGTCACCCACCACTGGAACAGGCAATTGTCAGATATTTAGGCCCGGCACCCAGACAGAGGAGAGAGGTCCCATAGCAGAGATTCAGGCTTGGGTGTGTCTGGTGTCTGCAGCTGAGGTGAAAGGGTGTGTCTGCTGCAGCTCCTGAACCTCCACAGCACAGGCCTCTCCGGGGAGTTTCCTACCATCTGCTCCCCAGGAGGAGTTCCAGGCTTGCGGGGGAGTGTGACACCTTTTCCCCCAGCCCAGGCCCTGCCTCTCCCTAGGGAGCTGGTGGGGTCCTGTGGCCATGAGCTCCCGGAAGGGTGCCCCTGCTCCCCGGCTTGGGTCGGAGGGGAGCATGGACGGGCGGCGACCGACTCTGAGCGATGGCGGCGAGGGGGTGAAAACATCTGGACGCGGTGGTAGCCAAGTCCCCCCTGAGGACCCGAAGACATCAAAAGGAAAAAGGCTACCAGCAGGAAGCCGAGAGGTGTCGTCCCAGGTAGGTTGGGGGTCTCGGTGGGAGGGAGAGAGTACCCTCACCTACAGCTCTCGTATAGCTGCCCACCTGCGAGAATACGATGAGCTGGGACGGCACCTCAAAGCCGTAAGGAAGGATCTGAAGGAGACGAGGGCCAGGTCCACTATCTCCTCTAATTCGAAGAGGCCCCCACTCAGAGAAAAAATTAGGGTCCTGAAAGAGGACCTGGAGACCTCCCTGAAGCGGCAGGACCAGTTGCTTGAGGGCAGTGGGCCCTTCAGAGAAAAGTTATTAAACGGGGATCGATTTAGGGAGATGGAGGCTGCGAGGAGAGGGGAGCCGTGCGGGGGTGTGGAGAGCGAGGTGGAGGAGTTGGAAAACTCCAATCCTCTGGCATCCCGGGCAGGTCCCCAAACCTCGCAGTCTGAACCGGCCCTCCCGGTAACCCCAGTAACGGAGGCATACAGTGGCATTCCGCCAGGGCAAGAACAATTGCGCTTACCAGCATTGCCATCTTCGGATGAGGCATCAGCTATGGAGGGCAGCGATGAGGATGGTGGTCTGCTAAGAGAGATCCGGATGTTGGAGTCGCCCGCGGTGGACTTTCGGGGTTTTGCATTCGGAGAAGACCTGCTGGACGAGGACGAGAGCTGCGGCAAGAAGAAAAAGAACAAGAAGAACAAGAAAAAGAGTGAAGAAAACATCCAGACACGTTATGTCTATACACGCTTGGTGGGGGCTGAAAAGTCCTCACCAGGCGTGTATCCCGCTAAACTCCCTGGCTCGGCATCTGAGGTGGTGCCTGAGCGGAGGAGCGGGGAGATTGTGCAGCCCAAAATGGCGCAGGACGCCGTCCCTGCATGCGGAGGCAGGGAGGAGGTGCCGGCAGAAAGCGGGATCCGGCAGTCATCTGTTGAAAGTGGAGGGGGCGGGCAAAAACATCAGGAGGCCCCGCCCACCACTCTGCCAGCCGCTCCGTCCACTGCTCTGGCTACCGCCCTGCCTGCCGTTCAGGTATGTGGGGTGGTGCTGGAGCGGTGTGACGATGAGGTCACCGTCCCTCCTACCCACGGCGGTGATAGTTCTGGGTCCCCGCCTGCAGCTGCCAACGTGCGGCGGGGATCAAGGGAGGCGGCGGCGGTGAATGAAGAAGGAGGCGTGGCCAGGGGTGTGTCTGGACGCGCTCCCGAAGCTGGGAGTACAGGTGCAGGCAGTAAGCGCCTGCGTATTGAAGAGTCGGGGGCCGGAGCTGCCGGGGAGGATATGACTACGGTGCTCCGGTCCACTAAGAAAGGTTGTGTTGCACCAGAACAGGTGGCCATGTACATTGCCACTGGACACGCCCCCTCTGTCTCGGCCTCCTCCTCCAGCGCTGAATTAAGTGCTGGGGAGGGGAGGAGTGTGATGATCACTGCCCAGGTCTCAAGGGCAGCAGGGGGGGGCTTGACCAGTGGCAATGAGGGTGGCAAGGAGCATAGTAGAGGAAAAAATAAGGCAAATAATAATAAAAAAAATAAAGGTAAAATGACACCTGCTGCACCTGCTGCACCATCTGTCCCAGCAGAGAGAAAGGGTGCATGTGAGCAGGGTAGTAGTAGGGGTGTTGGTGGAGGTGTTGCATCTGGTCCCAAAGGTGGGATGGATGCTGGGAGTCAGCGGACCGTCGCTGAGAAAGCGATGGCTGCGGCTCCTGGTGTCCGCCCTCCGGAGGGGTCCGGTGTGGTGTCTGGTGCTAGTGTAGTGGGGGGGGCCGGTTCGGTTGCCCCTCCTGCGGCCGTAACACCTGGCAGAAGTTATGCCAGTGTGGCTGCGGCCGTGGGGGGGGAGGGGCTATCCTCGTTGGCTTCCTCATTCCCAGGAGTCGCGGTTGGTGACTTGCAGCGGCGGCTCCTGGAGGCCCTGAAAAAGGGGGAGAGTTCAATGACAGTAGAGGGTGAGAAGGTGGACCTATCCTTATGGATAGACAGGCACGGCCTGCGAGCTTTCCGAGAGGAAAGGGGGGGCGAGACCACCTGGTCCCTGCCCACAACCGGCCCTGGGACCAGACGGAATGTAGTCTGTCTCAAGTGGAGAAGCAATGATGCCTGCCCTACGAGAAAGAGGGTGGTGGAGCTCCTGCTTGAGATGGGTTTCAGGGTGGCTGACATCTTCGCCCTGATACATCCCTATGGTTCCAGGGAGTTTGACATCAGCTTTGCCCGGCCGGATGGCCTAGAGCTTTTCTGGTCCGGGTATGAGCTGGTAAAGAACTTACCGGATTGGAAGGGTTTTTTCGCTCAGGCGATAACCCGGCAGAACAACGTCAAGAAAGTGACCGTTTTGACCCGTAATGAATCGCTTTCTTGCGTTGATATTCTGACGTGGCTAAGTAGGTATGGGGACGTCCAGGGTGTACCATCGAAAAACCTGGACGAATTTGGCATTTGGTCGGGAGCCTGGAATTTCAATGTGAAGTTGAAATGTCTAGGAAGCACGGTTTCCCACATTCCATCCTCTGCCTTCATCGGCCGGGATAGGATTCTCGTTTTCTACAGGGGGCAGCCTAAGCTCTGTCACAAGTGTGGCAGCCCTTCACACTTCAGCGCCAGCTGCCAAGTGCAGAAGTGCGCGTTGTGTGGAGGGACAGGTCACCTTGCCGCATCTTGTGTGGAAATTAGGTGCAACTTGTGTGGTGTGCTCGGACACCCATTTAGTCGCTGTCCCCTCTCAGAGGTCAATGCGGCCCGAGCTCACGCAGGAGTGGGCCGGGAGGTCTCTTCGGCTGAGGCGGGTGCTGGCGGAGACAGTCGAGTTAAGGGGTCAGTGAAGACCAAGAGCGGTCCGTCCCGGCAGAGGCGGAGGGAGAGGCGCCAGGCGGAGAGGGAACAGAAGGAACCCCACCAAAATGGGGTGATGTCTGCCCCTCCCCAAGTGGCGGGCTCCCGTAGTTCGGAGACCCTAGGGGACAGGGAGCTAAGTGTGGAGATCAGGAGACTAGACCGGGCCGATGAGACCCAGTCTTCAAACTACGAAAGTGCAGAGGGTAGTGAGACTGGGTCTAATATCAATAGACGGAAACGGTTCTCAAAAAAAAAGAGCCCGACCAAAGTAGCCAGGGAAGGCGTAACTGGCTCCCCTCTTGAGCTCTCCAACCGGTATCTCACTTTGGATGAGACCTCTGCCTCCTCTTCATGCGGGGAGGAGGTAAGAAGTGGGGTACCGGGGGCGAAGGTGGGAGGGCTTCCAGGAGGCCCCGTGCCCCTCTCTGGTGTGGATGTAAGGTCCCCAGAAGAGGAGGCAAATCTGATTCCTGGAACTGAGAAAGACAGGGGCGGTACGCAAGAGGGAGCGGTGGTGACAGATGGAATGGACACCACCGTCTCTCTCAAAAGAGGACGCGCCGCCTTAGAGGATAGCCCCGGGAGGGGTAAGAGGGTCGGGAAGGAAGGAGGACATTCAGCTTAAACACCAAGTATGGCGGTACCCACTCAGCTGACACTGGCGACCATTAATGTCACCAGCGTTAAATCTGATGCGGCTCGCTACACAGCCTTTGATTTTTTCAGCCGAGTTGAAGCTGATGTTTTATTTTTGCAGGAGACCAGACTGTCAAACTTGGCAGAAGTCCACAAGGCGAAGAGGGAGTGGAGATCTGGGCCCTCCTTCTGGTCTCTTGCGGCTGAGTCGTATAGCGGAGTGGCGGTTCTTTTCACCGTACCGGTAGAATGCCGACGGGTGGTTGAGCTGGAAATGGGGAGGTGTTTGATCTTGGATATCCTCATGAAGGGACAGGAACTGCGCCTGATCAATATCTATGGGCCCCAGTCCAGGTGGGACAGGAAATGTCTCTTTATGAGGATCAAGCCTTTCCTTTTTACAAGCCGGCAAGTGGTCTTTGGTGGGGACTTTAACACCATCATAAGGTCCCAAGATAGGGGAGGCACCAGAAACCCGCTGGCTTATGATAGTATAGCTTTAAATAGCATAGCTAGTGAGGCTTGTCTGGTGGATGTCCACATTAGGCACACCCCAGACCACGGGGGTTTCACTTTCTATAGAGGAGATAGGATTAGGTCTAGAATAGACAGGTTTTTTTTGAAGGAGGAGGCTACTTTCTCGCCCTTGAGGGTTGTGGAGGTAGAATTCTCCGACCACTGTCTGATTATGTTCTCTCTGAATATTTCAGAATCCCCCCAAATGGGAAGAGGTTACTGGAAGCTGAATGCGGGAGTCCTGGAGGAAGCAGAGGTAAGACAATCCTTTGAGGACTTTCTTCAGAGTCAGGTAGCTTTGCTGGATCTCTGTGACACTAAGTCAGAGTGGTGGGAGATATTCAAAGACCGGGCCGCAAAATTCTTCTGCCAGCTCTCGAGCCTCAGGTCCCTGGACAGGTACCGCCTGTATCAGGGTCTGAGGAGGAAACTCGAAGATCTGGTCTCGACTGGAGGTAGCCGCGAGGATATCTCCAGGGTGAAATCTTTGCTCAAGAGGTGCCAGTATGATAGGCACACATCTTTAGTTTTTGAGAGGGACTTCGGGAGGTACCGCTCGCCCGACCCCTACAGAAACTGTAAGATGTCAGTGAAGAGTAAGTTAGTGACAGGACTGGTTGACAGTACGGGTTCCCTGAACAGGTCCAGATCAGGGATCCTGGAAGTCGTCAGATCCTTTTACTCGTGCCTCTTGGGAAAGAGGGATCTGGATCGGGACAAGATGTCGGATTTCCTGGCTGAAATCACCCCTGAGTCAGAAGCTCACCTCTCTTTTGACGGTTTGGTAGAAGAGATCAGGAAGGAGGAAGTTATCCTGGCGGTGGAAGGGTTAGCTCTGAAGAAGTCGCCAGGCCCGGATGGCTTAACATCCGAGTTTTATAAGACCTTTAAGGACTCTTTATGTCCCCTCTTGACTGAGGTATTCAATGAGTGTCTATCCTCAGGCACTCTGCCTCAGTCAATGAGGAGGTCAGCCCTGATCCTCCTATCAAAAGGTAAATATCCGAGCCGTATTGAGAACTGGCGTCCCATAGCACTTCTCAATACGGACAGAAAGATTCTGGCCAAGATACTGTTTAACAGGCTGGTGAAATTTGCGCCTCAACTCCTTTCGGTGGCTCAGCATTGCTCGGTTCCAGGCCGCAGCACTTTTAGTGCTGTGCTCGGTGTCCGAGAGGCAGTGGAACAGAGTAGAGCAGGCCACTGGAGGGGGTACATGCTGTCCTTAGATCAAGCAAAGGCATTTGATCGGGTGAACCATGAGTACCTCTGGTCGGTCCTTCTGAAGTATGGCCTGCCGGGGGGGTTTGTCGATTGGTTAAAGATCTTGTATGCGGGGGCGGAGAGTTTTCCGCTTGTGAACGGTTGGTCTGGCTGCCCTTTTGAGGTTGGGTCCGGCGTTCGCCAGGGTTGTCCTTTGAGCCCGCTTTTATACGTGTTCGCGATTGATCCCTTTCTTAAGAGGGTCAATCGTGGACCGTTGGCGGGAGTCGGGATGGATCCGGCGGCGCCGGAAGCCACTCTGAGGTCAGTAGCGTACGCCGACGATGTCACCATTTTCGTGTCCTCGAAAGGGGAGGCGGAATATGTGATGTCTGAGGTGGATCGCTACTCGGAAGCATCCGGGTCCATGATCAACCGGGATAAGTGTGAGAGTCTCTGGCTGGGAGGGGGTGATCCAGCTTTTGATCTCCCGGACACCCTCCCAGGGCCCCAGTCGTCAGCCAAAGTCCTAGGCATCCATTTCGGTCATGGGGATTATCCCACTCAAAATTGGGACGACAGGCTTAAGATCGCCGCTCAGAAGGTCGACCAGTGGAAGGGCTGGTCTTTGACCCTCAGGGAAAGGGTGCACCTGATCAAGGCTTTCCTGCTCCCTCTGCTTATCTATTTGGGCAGTGTGTGTATCTTGCCAGAGCCTCTCTGGACTCGGGTTTACAGTCTGTTCTTCCAGCTCTTATGGGGGAATAGACTGAACCTGATCAAGAGGGAGGTGACTTACCGCACGAGGAGATTAGGGGGGTTATCTATGGTCAACCCCGTGGTGTTTCTTGTAAACACATTTGTTAAAGTAAATCTGGCGAACCTCTGGATGGAGAGGGCTTCTCCGTGGGTAGTCTCCTGCCGGGGGTGGTTTCGGCCTTTCTTCCAGGAATGGGAGACAGGAGGGCAAGTGAAGGACTTGCGTACGCCTCACGGATATCTTCCGGCTTACGTCACCCCGATTCTGAAGGTAATCCGCCGGTGGGGTTTGGAGGTAGGGGAAATCAGGACTCTGTCAAGGAGGTCCCTTGACGAGAGGGTCTTGTTGTCCCACTTCCAGAAGCCCCTGGCCCTCAAGGATTGCCCAAGCCGGGATCTAGACAAGGGGTTACAGTTGCTAAATTCTGCAAGGATCCCCTTGAAGTTTTGGGACTTGGCTTGGCGCTGCTTTCACGGGAGGCTGTATGTAAGGGACAATCTGAAGTACAGGAACTCTGATGAAAGGGGTTGTCCCCGGGAGGAGTGCGGCTCCATACTGGAAAGTATGGAGCACTTCCTGCTCCAGTGTCCCTTTAATACAGAGGTGTACAAACGGGTGGGAGCTTCCATTGGCTGGCCTAGGCTAGCCAGCCTCTCCTATGCCGAGTGGGCCTATGGAGTGCTCAGAGACCTGGGCAGAAGGGACCTGTGCACATGTTTTTTAGTTAGCATAGTGGTTAGGTACTACACGTGGAACGCACGGTGTTTAGTTTCAACAAGGCAGAAAGTCCTCCCAGTGGATGAGGTGTGTAGGAACATTCTGGGAGACCTGGTGAAGGTACGTTCTCTCGAGTACGAAAGACTGGGTACCAGCAGGGCCTCTCTCCTCTGGAGAGGTTTTGCTTTTAGCGTACCATAGCCTAGTAGTACTCTTCCTGGTGGTGGGCTGATACTCTCACCCTAGATTTTTGTTTTGGATAAAGTGTATGGTTTTTAAAAGGCTTGCAAAGGCTGAACTTGGTCCTTCGGGAGTGGTTATGTGTGGTTATAGTAATGTTTATTGTATGGTATATTGTATATATTGTGTATATTATGTTGAAGGATAGGGTAAGCGGGGGTTAGTTAGTTAGGTTGGGTGGGTTAGGGTGAGGGGGGGGACACTTACAAAGTGTGGGGAGGCCTACATCCAGTCCTGGACTACGCGGACATGAGAGGACATGGGGCGAGGGCTGGATGTGGGTGGTGGAGGTAGGGCTGGCCTCGGACTATGCGGACATGCAGAGGACATGAGGCGGAGGTCAGTCCTGGGGGTTTTAGTTTTAGTTTAGGATAGGGAATGGCTAGGGACAGGTTAGGTTAGGGTAAGTTTGTATGAAGGGTTTTGGAACCGCGCTGCTCTGGACCAAGTCTCCCAATAAACGTGGATGGCAGAGGATGAGCCCCTTTCTCCCAACACCCAAAGGATCCAATCTTCAAAAGATCTCCTCCTCTAAGGGTTTAAATGGGATAGGCAGAATAGTGAAGCACCCTTTGCAATTTTTTCTTAAAAGGTTTTATTATACTCACAAGAGTTGGTAGACAAAAAGCATATAATACAAGATATCAGAACGTCAGGTTCCTGCCCGACCCGGGTTTCGCTGTCTCGCTTCCTCAGGGGCATCTGCTGTGCATGCTTGCACTCCGGCCCTTAAATAGCCCAGCTGCTCTTAATCAGTTAACCAGTAAGGTTCCGGAACATGCAGCAGTTACTAAAACAGTTGTACATCTCACATACTTAATTTGTCATTGTTGTTCCTTTATGCTTTCACAAACACATTAGATATAAAAATAAGGAAGGTTCCTTACTCCTTTATGAAAGTCATAAATTCATACATAAAACATATAAAACATTAATGAAATAAAAATAGGGGATCAGTTCCCTCTATTATAAATTAAACAAACCACATTTCTATCCTTATGTTGCCGCACCATTGCATATTAAATTGCAGCCTAATTCGCATTATAACATCATATAACCAAAATCTACATTACCGTTCCTAGTATCCACCCACTCCTAGTGCATAATGTCAGTATCCCCCGCCCATTCTTACTAGCGTCATCCAGGTATCCCTTGCCCCACCTCCCTCCTCTGTCATAATATCATGTGACAGCACCGCCCAATAGAACGGTCCGAATGTCATGACGTCACTCACAGGTCCTTGAGAAACCAAATAAAGGAGGACAGATGCCAACATGGGTACAGACAGGCTACTGGAGCATATATTGAATGTGTAACTGTCCCCTAAACTGCCTATTCCTGAATCTTATATCCACCAATCTCCACCTAATTCCTCCTATAGCGCAATACGGGTATCCTCGACCCCGCCTCCTTCCCCCGGCGTGCGTCTCTTGGGGCACCATCACTCCGCCCCCACGACGTCACCCACAGGTCCTTAGGAGGCGCGGTGGTGGAGAGCCAGATCACGCCACTAGGCGCAAGTTACAGTATACAAGGTTTCAAATCAAATTCAATATTAAGCCCTCCTGGTTGTAGGGTCCCTAATTGATAGATCCACTCCACCTCTTTCTTATTAATCTGTGCCAAAGCATCCCCTCCTCGCCAGTGATGTTTAACACTTTCTACTCCCACAAATGTTAAACCTCGCGGATTTTTTTCATGCTTTAATTTAAAATGTGCTGATACACTGTGGGTCATCAGGCCTTTTTTTATATTACGTAGATGTTCCTGTATTCTGACTTTCAGTTTCCTGACCGTCCTGCCCACGTACTGGAGCCCACAAGGGCACTCCAGCACGTATACCATACCCTCTTTTTCACAGGAGCAATCACCTCTTATACGGAAATCAGCCCCATTCTTTTTTGATGTTATAAAATTGGTGTATCTCTGCCGTTCTTTCGAATTCCGGTTCTTACATCCTGCGCAAAATCCGCACCAGGTGAATTTTCCTCCATTTTTCTGGGTCTTAATATTTGTTGGGGGGATGGCACTATGCACAAGTTTTGTTCTAATGCTTGCTGCCTTTTTAAATATAAAGGAGGGATTCTTTGGTATCGTTTTTCCTAGTATCGGGTCATTCTTTAGAATAGCCCAATTCTTTTTTACCATTTTCTTAATGTTGTCGGACATGGAGCAAAATTTGGTTACAAAGGAGAATCTATAGTCCCTATCCACCTTTTTGTTAATCTCTATAGTTAGTTCCTTTCCTCCCACTTTTTCTAGCTCCACACTCTGTATACACTCATCCAGAACAGCCTCATTATAACCTCTCTCCAAAAACCTATCTTTTAGTACCCCGCATTGTGTCCTATAGTCGCTCATCACTGTACAGTGACGGGCCATCCTCTTAAACTGACCTTTCGGTATGTTCTTGAGCCATGGGCCGTAATGGCAGCTCTTGGTGTCAATGTAGGAGTTCACATCTGTTTCCTTAAAATAGGACTTGGTCATGTAACGGCCATCTTCTATCCGTATGCACAGGTCTAGAAAGTTAACACTCTCATTACTGATATCCCCCACAAATCGTAGATTCCAGTCATTATTGTTCAGTTGGTCAATGAACAACTCGAGTCCCTCTCTTCCTCCTTCCCACACTAGGAGACAGTCATCGATGTACCTCCTCCAGAAGGTCAGTTTGCCTCCTACGGTGTCCGCTCCTAGCGTGGGAAGGATGGCACTCTCCTCCCATGCACCCATAAAAATATTTGCAAAACTGGGGGCGAATTTCGCCCCCATCGCAGTACCAATGCACTGTACGTAATATGAGTCCCTGAACCAAAAATAGTTATGATCGAGGCAATAACTGAGGCATCCTAAAATAAAATCTCTCTGTGGATCCCCTATTCTTTCATCATTCCTAATCCTACTTTCTACCGCCTCCATCCCTAATTTTTTTGGGATGACAGTGTACAGGGATGCCACGTCAATTGTGGCCATCCATGTATTCACAGTTGGGGGACTAAGGCCTTCAATAAGATCTAACACGGATCCAGTGTCCTTTAAATGCGAGGGGTTTTGCAACACGTATCCTTGCAGATAAAAGTCAATGTATTCCGTGACCCTGCACGTCAACGAGTTAAGCCCCGAAACAATTGGCCTCCCCGGAGGATCTGTTGGATTTTTATGTACTTTGGGCAGATGGTAAATCACCGGTACTAGCGGGAATGGGATGGAAAGGTATTCATATTCTTTTTTATTCAATATCCCTTTTTTAAAACCCTCTGATAGAATGTTATCCAGAGTCAATTTATACTCCTGGGTGGGGTTACTTTTCAATTTTTTGTATGTTGTTGTATCTGATACTAATCTTGCCATTTCGGCTTCATATTTTTCTTTGTTCATTACAACAACCCCCCCTCCTTTATCAGCTGGCTTTATAATAATATCTGGGTTTTTTTCCAGATCTTTAAGGGCTTTTCTCTCTTTATATGTTAAATTTTGTGTCCCCTTATCCATATCCATCTCTTCCAACTCCTTTAATAGACCAGTTTTAAAGGCCTCTACACATTCGTTATTGGGATTTTTCGGAAAAAACTTTGATTTTTCTTTCATTTTTGTGTGTAGGATCTCCCTATCCTTATCCGATTTTATATTAATCCCTTCAACATTTATGTTCTGTGGTGCAGGGTTATTAATCCAATATTTGGCCATATTTATTTTTCTGATGAATTTATGAATATCCAAAAATGCCTCAAACTTATTGATCCTCTGGCTTGGTGCATATTTCAAGCCCTTACTCAGGACATTCTTTTCTCCCTCTGTTAGGGTGTGACTGCTTAGGTTAAAGATTCCTCTTATATCTCCTTGCTCCTTTTCATTTTTGGGCTTATTTTTCCCTTTTCCCCTTTTTCCTCTACCAGGCTTCTTTTTTGTGGGGTCCTTACTGCTTGTTCTCTTAGTTCTCCTTCCCTCTGTACTCCTTTTATGCCCTGGTGGGGAAAATTTTGCTCATCCTGTGGCCTCAAACTCTGTCTGTCTCCCTCCTCAGTATCCCTTTTTGGTTCTTCTCCATAGCTGTTTCTTTCATAATGGGCTCCTTTTCCATAATGACTCATATTATAGTTTTCATTGTAATTTTCCTGTGGTCTCCATTTAGGTTTTTGTAGTTTGTAGTGTTGTTTATATATATATAAAAAAAAAAAAAAAAAAAAAAATTAAAATTAAAAAAAAATATATATATATATTTTTTTTGCTTAGGGGCAAGTTGCCTGGAGTTGAGTTACGGCGAAGTAGCCATATTTTCGTTTGAGTTTGATTTTATTCTGTGTTTTATTTCAATTTCTTTGGGTTAGGTTATTTCGGCCGAACCGGCTGGGTAAGTTTTATTTATTTTAGGTTATTTATTGTAGATTGTAGGTTTGTAGTTTTATGTGTAGGTATGAATGTGTGTGTGAATGTGGCTGGGGCAGCTGGAATGCTGTCTATGTTTAAGTTTTGTATGTCTGTACTTGTAATTATTTATGTAGCGTTTTGTAATTTTATAATAAAAAAGAGTTCCCATAGCAGAGAATCAGGCTTCATGTCATAGCAGAGAATCAGGCTTCAAGTCATAGCAGAGAATCAGGCTTCATGTCATAGCAGAGAATCAGGGTTCACGTCACCCACCACTGGAACAGGCCATTGTCAGATAATTAGGCCCCGGCACCCAGACAGAGGAGATAGGTCCCATATCAGAGAATCTGGCTTCATGTCAGCAGAGAATCTGGCTTCATGTCATAGCAGAGAATCCGGCTTCACGTCACCCAACATTGGAACAGTCCATTGTCATATAATTTAGGCCCCGGCACCCAGACAGAGGAGAGAGGTCCCATAACATAGAATCTGGCTTCATGTCAGCAGAGAATCAGTCTTCATGTCATAGCAGAGAATCATGCTTCACGTCACCCACCACTGGAACAGTCCATTGTCAGATATTTAGGCCCAGGCACCCAGGCAGAGGAGAGAGGTCCCATAGCAGAGAATCATGCTTCACGTCACCCAACATTGGAACAGTCCATTGTCAGATATTTAGGCCCAGGCACCCAGGTAGAGGAGAGAGGTCCCATAGCAGAGAATCTGGCTTCATGTCAGCAGAGAATCAGTCTTCATGTCATAGCAGAGAATCAGGCTTCATGTCACCCACCACTGGAACAGGCCACTGTCAGATATTTTTAGGCCTGAAAATATCTGACAGTGGCCTGTTCCAGTGGTGGGTGACATGAAGCCTGATTCTCTGTTATGACATGAAGACTGATTCTCTGCTGACATGAAGCCAGATTCTATGTTATAGGACCTCTCTCCTCTGTCTGGGTGCCGGGGCCTAAATTATATGACAATGGACTGTTCCAATGTTGGGTGACGTGAAGCATGATTCTCTGCTATGACATGAAGACTGATTCTCTGCTGACATGAAGCCTGAATCTCTGCTATGGGAACTCTTTTTTATTATAAAATTACAAAACGCTACATAAATAATTACAAGTACAGACATAAAAAACTTAAACATAGACAGCATTCCAGCTGCCCCAGCCACATTCACACACACATTCATACCTACACATAAAACTACAAACCTACAATCTACAATAAATAACCTACAATAAATAACCTAAAATAAATAAAACTTACCCAGCCGGTTCGGCCGAAATAACCTAACCCAAAGAAATTGAAATAAAACACAGAATAAAATCAAACTCAAACGAAAATATGGCTACTTCGCCGTTAACTCAACTCCAGGCAACTTGCCCCTAAGCAAAAAAAAATATATATATATATTTTTTTAATTTTAATTTTTTTTTTTTTTTTTTTTTTTATATATATATATAAACAACACTACAAACTACAAACTTACCCTAACCTGTCCCTAGCCATTCCCTATCCTAAACTAAAACTAAAACCCCCAGGACTGACCTCCGCCTCATGTCCTCTGCATGTCCGCATAGTCCGAGGCCAGCCCTACCTCCACCACCCACATCCAGCCCTCGCCCCATGTCCTCCCATGTCCGCGTAGTCCAGGACTGGATGTAGGCCTCCCCACACTTTGTAAGTGTCCCCCCCCTCACCCTAACCCACCCAACCTAACTAACTAACCCCCGCTTACCCTATCCTTCAACATAATATACACAATATATACAATATACCATACAATAAACATTACTATAACCACACATAACCACTCCCGAAGGACCAAGTTCAGCCTTTGCAAGCCTTTTAAAAACCATACACTTTATCCAAAACAAAAATCTAGGGTGAGAGTATCAGCCCACCACCAGGAAGAGTACTACTAGGCTATGGTACGCTAAAAGCAAAACCTCTCCAGAGGAGAGAGGCCCTGCTGGTACCCAGTCTTTCGTACTCGAGAGAACGTACCTTCACCAGGTCTCCCAGAATGTTCCTACACACCTCATCCACTGGGAGGACTTTCTGCCTTGTTGAAACTAAACACCGTGCGTTCCACGTGTAGTACCTAACCACTATGCTAACTAAAAAACATGTGCACAGGTCCCTTCTGCCCAGGTCTCTGAGCACTCCATAGGCCCACTCGGCATAGGAGAGGCTGGCTAGCCTAGGCCAGCCAATGGAAGCTCCCACCCGTTTGTACACCTCTGTATTAAAGGGACACTGGAGCAGGAAGTGCTCCATACTTTCCAGTATGGAGCCGCACTCCTCCCGGGGACAACCCCTTTCATCAGAGTTCCTGTACTTCAGATTGTCCCTTACATACAGCCTCCCGTGAAAGCAGCGCCAAGCCAAGTCCCAAAACTTCAAGGGGATCCTTGCAGAATTTAGCAACTGTAACCCCTTGTCTAGATCCCGGCTTGGGCAATCCTTGAGGGCCAGGGGCTTCTGGAAGTGGGACAACAAGACCCTCTCGTCAAGGGACCTCCTTGACAGAGTCCTGATTTCCCCTACCTCCAAACCCCACCGGCGGATTACCTTCAGAATCGGGGTGACGTAAGCCGGAAAATATCCGTGAGGCGTACGCAAGTCCTTCACTTGCCCTCCTGTCTCCCATTCCTGGAAGAAAGGCCTAAACCACCCCCGGCAGGAGACTACCCACGGAGAAGCCCTCTCCATCCAGAGGTTCGCCAGATTTACTTTAACAAATGTGTTTACAAGAAACACCACGGGGTTGACCATAGATAACCCCCCTAATCTCCTCGTGCGGTAAGTCACCTCCCTCTTGATCAGGTTCAGTCTATTCCCCCATAAGAGCTGGAAGAACAGACTGTAAACCCGAGTCCAGAGAGGCTCTGGCAAGATACACACACTGCCCAAATAGATAAGCAGAGGGAGCAGGAAAGCCTTGATCAGGTGCACCCTTTCCCTGAGGGTCAAAGACCAGCCCTTCCACTGGTCGACCTTCTGAGCGGCGATCTTAAGCCTGTCGTCCCAATTTTGAGTGGGATAATCCCCATGACCGAAATGGATGCCTAGGACTTTGGCTGACGACTGGGGCCCTGGGAGGGTGTCCGGGAGATCAAAAGCTGGATCACCCCCTCCCAGCCAGAGACTCTCACACTTATCCCGGTTGATCATGGACCCGGATGCTTCCGAGTAGCGATCCACCTCAGACATCACATATTCCGCCTCCCCTTTCGAGGACACGAAAATGGTGACATCGTCGGCGTACGCTACTGACCTCAGAGTGGCTTCCGGCGCCGCCGGATCCATCCCGACTCCCGCCAACGGTCCACGATTGACCCTCTTAAGAAAGGGATCAATCGCGAACACGTATAAAAGCGGGCTCAAGGGACAACCCTGGCGAACGCCGGACCCAACCTCAAAAGGGCAGCCAGACCAACCGTTCACAAGCGGGAAACTCTCCGCCCCCGCATACAAGATCTTTAACCAATCGACAAACCCCCCCGGCAGGCCATACTTCAGAAGGACCGACCAGAGGTACTCATGGTTCACCCGATCAAATGCCTTTGCTTGATCTAAGGACAGCATGTACCCCCTCCAGTGGCCTGCTCTACTCTGTTCCACTGCCTCTCGGACACCGAGCACAGCACTAAAAGTGCTGCGGCCTGGAACCGAGCAATGCTGAGCCACCGAAAGGAGTTGAGGCGCAAATTTCACCAGCCTGTTAAACAGTATCTTGGCCAGAATCTTTCTGTCCGTATTGAGAAGTGCTATGGGACGCCAGTTCTCAATACGGCTCGGATCTTTACCTTTTGATAGGAGGATCAGGGCTGACCTCCTCATTGACTGAGGCAGAGTGCCCGAGGATAGACACTCATTGAATACCTCAGTCAAGAGGGGACATAAAGAGTCCTTAAAGGTCTTATAAAACTCGGATGTTAAGCCATCCGGGCCTGGCGACTTCTTCAGAGCTAACCCTTCCACCGCCAGGATAACTTCCTCCTTCCTGATCTCTTCTACCAAACCGTCAAAAGAGAGGTGAGCTTCTGACTCAGGGGTGATTTCAGCCAGGAAAGCCGACATCTTGTCCCGATCCAGATCCCTCTTTCCCAAGAGGCACGAGTAAAAGGATCTGACGACTTCCAGGATCCCTGATCTGGACCTGTTCAGAGATCCCGTACTATCAACCAGTCCTGTTATTAACTTACTCTTCACCGACATCTTACAGTTTCTGTAGGGGTCGGGCGAGCGGTACTTCCCGAAGTCCCTCTCAAAAACTAAAGATGTGTGCCTATCATACTGGCACCTCTTGAGCAAAGATTTCACCCTGGAGATATCCTCGCGGCTACCTCCAGTCGAGACCAGATCTTCGAGTTTCCTCCTCAGACCCTGATACAGGCGGTACCTGTCCAGGGACCTGAGGCTCGAGAGCTGGCGGAAGAACTTTGCGGCCCGGTCTTTGAATACCTCCCACCACTCTGACTTAGTGTCACAGAGATCCAGCAAAGCTACCTGACTCTGAAGAAAGTCCTCAAAGGATTGTCTTACCTCTGCTTCCTCCAGGACTCCCGCATTCAGCTTCCAGTAACCTCTTCCCATTTGGGGGGATTCTGAAATATTCAGAGAGAACATAATCAGACAGTGGTCAGAGAATTCTACCTCCACAACCCTTAAGGGCGAGAAAGTAGCCTCCTCCTTCAAAAAAAACCTGTCTATTCTAGACCTAATCCTATCTCCTCTATAGAAAGTGAAACCCCCGTGGTCTGGGGTGTGCCTAATGTGGACATCCACCAGACAAGCCTCACTAGCTATGCTATTTAAAGCTATACTATCATAAGCCAGCGGGTTTCTGGTGCCTCCCCTATCTTGGGACCTTATGATGGTGTTAAAGTCCCCACCAAAGACCACTTGCCGGCTTGTAAAAAGGAAAGGCTTGATCCTCATAAAGAGACATTTCCTGTCCCACCTGGACTGGGGCCCATAGATATTGATCAGGCGCAGTTCCTGTCCCCTCATGAGGATATCCAAGATCAAACACCTCCCCATTTCCAGCTCAACCACCCGTCGGCATTCTACCGGTACGGTGAAAAGAACCGCCACTCCGCTATACGACTCAGCCGCAAGAGACCAGAAGGAGGGCCCAGATCTCCACTCCCTCTTCGCCTTGTGGACTTCTGCCAAGTTTGACAGTCTGGTCTCCTGCAAAAATAAAACATCAGCTTCAACTCGGCTGAAAAAATCAAAGGCTGTGTAGCGAGCCGCATCAGATTTAACGCTGGCGACATTAATGGTCGCCAGTGTCAGCTGAGTGGGTACCGCCATACTTGGTGTTTAAGCTGAATGTCCTCCTTCCTTCCCGACCCTCTTACCCCTCCCGGGGCTATCCTCTAAGGCGGCGCGTCCTCTTTTGAGAGAGACGGTGGTGTCCATTCCATCTGTCACCACCGCTCCCTCTTGCGTACCGCCCCTGTCTTTCTCAGTTCCAGGAATCAGATTTGCCTCCTCTTCTGGGGACCTTACATCCACACCAGAGAGGGGCACGGGGCCTCCTGGAAGCCCTCCCACCTTCGCCCCCGGTACCCCACTTCTTACCTCCTCCCCAGATGAAGAGGAGGCGGAGGTCTCATCCAAAGTGAGATACCGGTTGGAGAGCTCAAGAGGGGAGCCAGTTACGCCTTCCCTGGCTACTTTGGTCGGGCTCTTTTTTTTTGAGAACCGTTTCCGTCTATTGATATTAGACCCAGTCTCACTACCCTCTGCACTTTCGTAGTGTGAAGACTGGGTCTCATCGGCCCGGTCTAGTCTCCTGATCTCCGCACTTAGCTCCCTGTCCTCTAGGGTCTCCGAACTACGGGAGCCCGCCACTTGGGGAGGGGCAGACATCACCCCATTTTGGTGGGGCTCCTTCTGTTCCCTCTCCGCCTGGCGCCTCTCCCTCCGCCTCTGCCGGGACGGACCGCTCTTGGTCTTCACTGACCCCTTAACTCGACTGTCTCCGCCAGCACCCGCCTCAGCCGAAGAGACCTCCCGGCCCACTCCTGCGTGAGCTCGGGCCGCATTGACCTCTGAGAGGGGACAGCGACTAAATGGGTGTCCGAGCACACCACACAAGTTGCACCTAATCTCCACACAAGATGCGGCAAGGTGACCTGTCCCTCCACACAACGCGCACTTCTGCACTTGGCAGCTGGCGCTGAAGTGTGAAGGGCTGCCGCACTTGTGACAGAGCTTAGGCTGCCCCCTGTAGAAAACGAGAATCCTATCCCGGCCGATGAAGGCAGAGGATGGAATGTGGGAAACCGTGCTTCCTAGACATTTCAACTTCACATTGAAAGTCCAGGCTCCCGACCAAATGCCAAATTCGTCCAGGTTTTTGGATGGTACACCCTGGGCGTCCCCATACCTACTTAGCCACGTCAGAATATCAACGCAAGAAAGCGATTCATTACGGGTCAAAACGGTCACTTTCTTGACGTTGTTCTGCCGGGTTATCGCCTGAGCGAAAAAACCCTTCCAATCCGGTAAGTTCTTCACCAGCTCATACCCGGACCAGAAAAGCTCTAGGCCCTCCGGCCGGGCAAAGCTGATGTCAAACTCCCTGGAACCATAGGGATGTATCAGGGCGAAGATGTCAGCCACCCTGAAACCCATCTCAAGCAGGAGCTCCACCACCCTCTTTCTCGTAGGGCAGGCATCATTGCTTCTCCACTTGAGACAGACTACATTCCGTCTGGTCCCAGGGCCGGTTGTGGGCAGGGACCAGGTGGTCTCGCCCCCCCTTTCCTCTCGGAAAGCTCGCAGGCCGTGCCTGTCTATCCATAAGGATAGGTCCACCTTCTCACCCGAACCGGTGAGGGGAGGGGCAACCGAACCGGCCCCCCCCACTACACTAGTACCAGATACCACACCGGACCCCTCCGGAGGACGGACACCAGGAGCCGCAGCCACCGCTTTCTCAGCGACGGTCCGCTGACCCCCAGCATCCATCCCACCTTTGGGACTAGATGCAGCACCTCCACCAACACCCCTACCACCACCCTGCTCACATGCATCCTTTCTCTCTGCTGGGACAGCTGGTGCAGCAGGTGCAGCAGGTGTCATTTTACCTTTATTTTTTCCTTTATTATTTCCTTTATTATTATCCTTAACATTACTTATTGCCTTATCATTTTTTACTCTACTATGATCCTTGCCACCCTCATTGCCACTGGTCAAGCCCCCCCCTGCTGCCCTTGAGACCTGGGCATTGATCATGACACTCCCCCCCTCCCCAGCACTTAATTCAGCGCTGGAGGAGGAGGCAGAGACAGAGGGGGCGTGTCCAGTGGCAATGTACATGGCCACTTGTTCTGGCGCAATGCACCCTTTCTTAGTGGACCGGAGCGCCGCAGTCACATTCTCCCCGGCAGCTCCGGCCCCCGGCTCTTCAAAACGCAGGCGCTTACCGCCTGCACCTGCACTCCCAGCTTCGGGAGCGCGTCCAGAAGCACGGCCGGGCACCGCCCCAGCCACGCCCGCATGCGCGCCAATAGGAGGATGCCCGGACGCACCTCCAGACACACCCCCGGCCACACCTCCTGCTTCATTCACCGCTGTCTCCCTTGATCCCCGCCGCACGTTGGCAGCTGCAGGCGGGGACCCAGAACTATCACCGCCGCAGGTAGGAGGGATGGTGACCTCATCATCACACCGCCCCAGCACCACCCCACATACCTGAACGGCAGGCAGGGAGGTAGCCAGAGCGGTGGACGGAGCGGCTGGCAGAGTGGTGGGCGGGGCCTCCCGATGTTTTTGCCCGCCCCCTCCACTTTCAACAGATGACTGCCGGATCCCGCTTTCTGCTGGCACCTCCTCCCTGCCTCCGCATGCAGGGACGGCGTCCGGCGCCATTTTGGGCTGCATAATCTCCCCGCTCCTCCGCTCAGGCACCACCTCAGATGCCGAGCCAGGGAGTTTAGCGGGATACACGCCTGGTGAAGACTTTTCAGCCTCCACCAAGCGTGTATAGACATAACGTGTCTGGATGTTTTTTTTTTCCTTCTTGCTCTTCCTCTTTTTCTTGCCACTGCTCTCGTCCTCGTCCAGCAGGTCTTCTCCGAATGCAAAACCCCGAAATTCCACCGCGGGCGACTCCAACATCCGGATCTCTCTTAGCAGACCACCATCCTCATCGCTGCCCTCCATAGCTGATGCCTCATCCGAAGATGGCAATGCTGGTAAGCGCAATTGTTCTTGCTCTGGCGGAATGCCACTGTATGCCTCCGTTACTGGGGTTACCGGGAGGGCCGGTTCAGACTGCGAGGTTTGGGGACCCGCCTGGGATGCCAGAGATTTGGAGTTTTCCAACTCCTCCACCTCGCTCTCCACACCCCCGCACGGCTCCCCTCTCCTCGCAGCCTCCATCTCCCTAAATCGATCCCCGTTTAATAGTTTTTCTCTGAAGGGCCCACTGCCCTCCAGCAACTGGTCCTGCCGCTTCAGGGAGGCCTCCAGGTCCTCTTTCAGGACCCTAATTTTTTCTCTGAGGGGGGGCCTCTTTGAATTAGAGGAGATAGTGGACCTGGCCCTCGTCTCCTTCAGATCCTTTCTTACGGCTTTGAGGTGCCGTCCCAGCTCATCGTATTCTCGCAGGTGGGCAGCTATACGAGAGCTGTAGGTGAGGGTACTCTCTCCCTCCCACCGAGACCCCCAACCTACCTGGGACGACACCTCTCGGCTTCCTGCTGGTAGTCTTTTTCCTCCTGATGTCCTCGGGTCCTCAGGGGGGACTTGGCTACCACCGCGTCCAGATGTTTTCACCCCCTCGCCGCCATCGCTCAGAGTCGGTCGCCGCCCGTCCATACTCCCCTCCGACCCACGCCGGGGAGCAGGGGCACCCTTCCGGGAGCTCATGGCCACAGGACCCCACCAGCTCCCTAGGGAGAGGCAGGGCCTGGGCTGGGGGAAAAGGTGTCACACTCCCCCGCAAGCCTGGAACTCCTCCTGGGGAGCAGATGGTAGGAAACTCCCCAGAGAGGCCTGTGCTGTGGAGGTTCAGAAGCTGCAGCAGACACCCCCTTTCACCTCAGCTGCAGACACCAGACACACCCAAGCCTGAATCTCTGCTATGGGACCTCTCTCCTCTGCCAGGGTGCCTGGGCCTAAATATCTGACAATGGACTGTTCCAGTGGTGGGTGACGTGAAGCCTGATTCTCTGCTATGACATGAAGACTGATTCTCTGCTGACATGAAGCCTGATTCTCTGCTATGGGACCTCTCTCCTCTGCCTGGGTGCCTGGGCCTAAATATCTGACAATGGACTGTTCCAGTGGTGGGTGACGTGAAGCCTGATTCTCTGCTATGACATGAAGCCTGATTCTCTGCTATGACATGAAGACTGATTCTCTGCTGACATGAAGCCAGATTCTATGTTATGGGACCTCTCTCCTCTGCCTGGGTGCCGGGGCCTAAATATCTGACAATGGACTGTTCCAGTTTTGGGTGACGTGAAGCCTGATTCTCTGCTATGACATGAAGACTGATTCTCTGCTGACATCAAGCCTGATTCTCTGCTATGGGACCTCTCTCCAATTGATATTGGTTAATTTTTATTTATTTTATTTTTATTTTAATTCATTTCCCTATCCACATTTGTTTGCAGGAGATTTAACTACATTTTGCTGCCTTTTGCAGCCCTCTAGCCCTTTCCTGGGCTGTTGTACAGCCTTTTTAGTGCCGAAAAGTTCGGGTCCCCATTGACTTTAATGGGGTTCGGGTTCGGGACGAAGTTCGGGTCGGGTTCGGATCCCGAACCCGAACATTTCCGGGAAGTTCGGCCGAACTTCTCGAACCCGAACATCCAGGTGTTCGCTCAACTCTAGTCATGTGTATCTTGATATAATTAGGTCTGGTCAAAAGATTAAGGGATATGCAAGGTGTTTGACTAAACACAAAAGTCATTGTCTATTCAAGATCTCCTCAAGGTTTTGTCTGAAACCTTAGTTAAAATTCATCGCTAGTAAATGAATAAGAAAAAAAACTAAGTGCCTCGATTTTTGTATGGAGTACTAGTGCCATCTAGTGTTAGGGTAACATAAAGATCTAGGGTGTATTTTCCCTAGAGGGAGGTTCTATTAATTATAAAGTGAGGTCACAAGTTAATGATAAAACTTGGCCAAGCCCTTTCTAAGATAGGATAAAAAGATGGTCTGGGCTGAGAGAAATGATCTCTCTAACCATCAGCAGCTCTCTGGATCTCTCTCTCTCTCTCTCTAACTATCATCATCAAGGGACGATCATCAGGAAACCATCAAAAGGGAGAAGACCAGATCCAGCCCTGACCACCTTTTCAGTCATTGGAGGCAGCCATCTTAGAACCATTGAATCTGATTTCTGCTAGCTGACTGTAAGATCCTCACCTTCTTTGCACTCCAGGGGAACCAAGAGGGGTCCTCGTGGAGTTGCGGGACAGGTTATGCGTGTCTCTGATGCACCAGCGCTGACCCCTTTGCAAGCCAGTGCGGGGATGCGTTCGCGTGGACATCGGAGGGGAGGACCGCCGGAGTCCCGGGGACAGAGTGGCCAGGCGAGTGACAAGACGCCGCGGCCAGGGTTGTCTCCGGTGTCTCCTGCGACTTCCGTTTCCGCATCTGGGTCCACGCGCTCGCATACTCGCGCTGAGTCAATCATGCGTCCGTGCGTACGCACGAGGGCAGAGGTCACAAGTTAATGATAAAACTTGGCCAAGCCCTTTCTAAGATAGGATAAAAAGATGGTCTGGGCTGAGAGAAATGATCTCTCTAACCATCAGCAGCTCTCTGGATCTCTCTCTCTCTCTAACTATCATCATCAAGGGACGATCATCAGAAAACCATCAAAAGGGAGAAGACCAGATCCAGCCCTGACCACCTTTTCAGTCATTGGAGGCAGCCATCTTAGAACCATTGAAACTGATTTCTGCTAGCTGACTGTAAGATCCTCATCTGCTTTGCACTCCAGGGGAACCAAGAGGGGTCCTCGTGGAGTTGCGGGACAGGTTATGCGTGTCTCTGATGCACCAGCGCTGACCCCTTTGCGAGACAGTGCGGGGATGCGTTCGCGTGGACATCGGAGGGGAGGACCGTCGGAGTCCCGGGGACAGAGTGGCCAGGCGAGTGACAAGACGCCGCGGCCAGGGTTGTCTCCGGTGTCTCCTGCGACTTCCGTTTCCGCATCTGGGTCCACGCGCTCGCATACTCGCGCTGAGTCAATCATGCGTCCGTGCGTACGCACGAGGGCAGGTTCGCAAAGGGATACACGGTCGCGAGTACGCGCTTCTTATGCTCTTCGTCGACCAGTGGCGCATAATATACTGACTCACAAGAGCAAAGTGGATTAGGGAGCCAGCCATGGGTTAATCAACTTGTGATTGCCTTAGGCCATGTACTCAGGTGCAGGGCAATTTGTTCACCTATGGTAGTGGACACTTGGCACCCTGGGATTGGTCAGCAGGCATTTAAAAGGAGGTCTCTCAGGGTGATCAGTGCCCACTGTTATTTTCCCTCAACCAGGTATAGGTCACAACTTCTAGTGACTGAAGACTGCCAGGAACTTTGTCCTTTGCAGCGGACCCAAGATCTGGAGTGACTCGACTGCCAAGTGCACAGCATCATTCAGCACTGGTTGGGACTATTCCTGGAATCTCCTTGCCTGGTTTTTTGTTATTATTCCTTGTTACCAGCAAGTGTCCTGGACGTTTATGTTTCTGGTGAATAAACACCTTTTTGCTTTCATCACTGGTCTGTTTGTTGGTGCCTTGCATTACACTGACATTTTGGTATAGTATAACCTTACCTATATTTCATAGGATAATTAAGTAATATAATACATATCTATATATATTCAATTAACCATACCTTGCGTATAGTATCTGTTTTGGAATAAGATTGGGGTGTACCTGCAGCATCATCCTGAAAATTAATCCAATACAGGGAGATTGAAAATATACTGGTGAAAACACTGTATTATCTCCAAGGAATTGAATTCAGTTCTAGACCGGTATGGTTGATTATATATGTATAAATATCTGTATAGATAAAAGATAAACCAGATTTGGGTTTAATCGGACATTTGTCGGCTGAGAGAAATCAAGTATTAAATTGATTTAAAATATAATTCAGGGGTATCATTATAAGAAGGCATAATTGTGTAGATATATATTCTCAATTATTCTTGACTTTCTTACTATTTTGCATATCATTGATTGAATTTTATTATCACCAATTTTATTATATATTATTGTGTACTAAAAATTGTATTAATAAATTACATATATATTTTGTCTATAATTGAGTTTTGTCTTCAATTCAACGCAGATCACGAGCTTGTTTTAGCTTGATATTTATGATAATAAATTAGAATCTCTTTTATTATAGATTTTAATTTATTCACATAAATAATATAGACTGTCAATCGGAGACAGCATAAATATTCCGACATAATCAGCAGAGAATCAGTCTTCATGTCATAGCAGAGAATCAGGCTTCACGTCACCCAAAACTGGAACAGTCCATTGTCAGATATTTAGGCCCCGGCACCCAGGCAGAGGAGAGAGGTCCCATAACATAGAATCTGGCTTCATGTCAGCAGAGAATCAGTCTTCATGTCATAGCAGAGAATCAGGCTTCATGTCATAGCAGAGAATCAGGCATCATGTCACCCACCACTGGAACAGGCCATTGTCAGATATTTTTAGGCCCCGGCACCCAGACAGAGGAGAGAGGTCCCATAGCAGAGAATCAGGCTTCATGTCATAGCAGAGAATCAGGCTTCAAGTCATAGCACAGAATCAGGCTTCATGTCATAGCAGAGAATCAGGCTTCATGTCACCCACCACTGGAACAGGCCATTGTCAGATATTTAGGCCCTGGCACCCAGACAGAGGAGAGAGGTCCCATAGCAGAGAATCAGGCTTCATGTCACCCACCACTGGAAGAGGCCATTGTCAGATATTTTTAGGCCCCGGCACCCAGACAGAGGAGAGAGGTCCCATAGCAGAGAATCAGGCTTCATGTCATAGCAGAGAATCAGGCTTCAAGTCATAGCAGAGAATCAGGCTTCATGTCATAGCAGAGAATCAGGCTTCACGTCACCCACCACTGGAACAGGCCATTGTCAGATATTTAGGCCCTGGCACCCAGACAGAGGAGAGAGGTCCCATAGCAGAGAATCAGGCTTCATGGCACAGCAGAGAATCAGGCTTCACATCACCCACCACTGGAACAGGCCATTGTCAGATATTTAGGCCCCGGCACCCAGACAGAGGAGAGAGGTCCCATAGCAGAGATTCAGGCTTGGGTGTGTCTGGTGTCTGCAGCTGCTGTAAGAGGTTGTGTGATTCAGAGCTCTCCACAACTTCCAAGCACAGGCCTCTCTGGGGAGTTTCTTAACACCTGCTCCCCAGGAGGAGTTCCAGACTTGCGGGGAGTTCCTCAACATCTCTCCCCAGCCCAGTACCTGCCTCTCCCTAGGGAGCTGGTGGGGTCCTGAGGCCATGGCTTCCCAGAGGAACACTCCTGCTCCCCGGCTTGGGTCGGAGGGGAGTAAGAAGCTACAGAGACCGGCCAGGAGTGATGGCAGCGAGGGGGCAACCACATCAGGACGCGGTAGTGGCAGCCGAGTCCCCCCTGAAGACCTGAAGTCACAAGCAGAGGATCAGGAGGTGTCGTCCCAGGTAGGTTGGGGGTCCCGGAGGGAGAAAGAGGCTACCCAAACCTACAGCTCCCGCGTGGCGTACCACCTCCATGAATTCAAGGAGCTGGGGCGGCACCTCAAGAGCCTGAGCCAGGAGCTGAAAATGCTTAGGGCAAAGGCTAATGTCACGAATAGTAAGAAAAGGGCTCCTATTTCTGAAAAAATTAAGGTGCTCAAGAAGGAGGTAAAAGAGGCACAGGAAAGAAGGGAAAGGCTTCTGAATGAAAGTGGACCTTTTAGGGAAAAACTCCTAAATGAGGAGAGATTCCTGGAGATGGAGGAGAAAAGGAGAGAGCAGAGCGCAAACAGCGACAGTGAAGACAAGGATAGCCGCATACCTGGCGTGGTGTCCGCGTCTGTCACTCGTCGGTCGGTCCGGCCGGAGTCCGCGCCAGCCTCTCCTGACTCGCAGTGGTCTGTGCCAGGTGATTGCAGTATCCCGGCGCAACAAGCAGGGTTGCCCTCGTCCGAGGGAGAATTATCGTCGGCCGCAGAGGCCTTCAGTGAAGAGGAGGGCGGAGGAGGAGGGCTGATGGAGGAGATTCGTCGGCTGGAATCCCCTGTCCAGTTGCAGAACTTTGTTTTCGGCGATGAGCTGTTGGAAGAAACCGGCAAGGAAAAAAAAAAAAAGAAGAAAAACAAGAAGAAGGAAAAACAGCAGGCAGTGGAGACACATTTCATCTATGTTCCTGCGGAGCGCTTGGTGCAGGCTGAAAAGTCTGTGCCAGGTGCTCCGCAGGTTAGTGTCCCCAATTCACTGCCTGTAGCAAGTAACATCCATTCCAAGATGGCGCCGATTGCTGACATGGGTGATGGAGGAAGCGGCAAAATCTTAGCTCAAGTGGGAGCCTCCGGTACTGATGGCCACTCCCCAGTGGGAGGGGGGGGTGGTCCGGCGCCAGAGTCAGCTCCTGTGAAAGAGGTGGCCCCGCCCACCGCTCTGGCTACTGCTCTGCCTGCCGTTCCGGTATGTGGGGTGGTGCTGGGGCGGTGTGACGGGATCGCCGTCCCTCCCACTCAAAGTGGTAATAGCCCTGAGTCTCCGCCTGCACCTGCAAAAGTGCGGCGGGGATCAGGGGATGCAGCGGAGAGCGCGGCTGGAGGCGTGGCCGGGGGTGTGTCCGGGGGTGTGTCTGGGCGTCCTCCTATCGGCGCGCATGTGGGCGTGGCTGTGGGGGTGCCCGGCCGGGCTTCCGGATGCACGCCCGGAGCTGTGATTAATTGCGCAGGCGCAGTAAACAAGCGCCTGCGCATTGAGGAACCAGGGGCCGGAGCTGCTGGAAAGGATCAGCCTGCAGTGCTCCGGTCCTCTGTAAGGAAAGTGAAAGAGGGGTACATTGCGCCAGAGTATATGGCCATGTACATTGCCACTGGGCATGCCCCCCCTGTCTCTGCCTCCTCCTCCAGCGCTGAATTAAGTGCTGGGGAGGGGAGGAGTGCGGTTGCTCATGCCCAGATCCTTAGGGCAGCAGGGGAGGGGAGTGGCTTGGCCAGTGGCAGTGGCAGTGTAAATAATAATAGGGCTAATAAAGTTAATGATTCTAGAAGTGATATGGCGACACCAGTTGCACCAGCTGTCCCAGCAGGGAGACAGGGTGTGTGTAAGCAGGGTGCTGGTAGGGGTGTTGGTGGGGGTGCCGCATCGGGTCCCAAAGGTGGGGTGGATGCTGGGAGACAGCGGACCGTCGCTGAGAAAGCGGCGGCTGCGGCTCCTGGTGTCCGCCCTCCGGAGGGGTCCGGCGTGGCATCTGGTACTAGTGTGGTGGGGGGGGCCGGTTCGGTTGCCCCTCCTGCGGCCGTAACACCTGGCAGAAGTTATGCCAGTGTGGCTGTGGCCGTGGGGGAAAGGGGCTATCCTCGTTGGCTTCCTCATTCCCAGGAGGCCCTCAAAAAGGGGGAGAGCTCAATGACAGTAGAGGGTGAGAAGGTGGACCTATCCTTATGGATAAACAGGCATGGCCTGCGAGCTTTCCGAGAGGAAAGGGGGGGCGAGACCACCTGGTCCCTGCCCACAACCGGCCCTGGGACCAGACGGAATGTAGTCTGTCTCAAGTGGAGAAGCAATGATGCCTGCCCTACGAGAAAAAGGGTGGTGGAGCTCCTGCTTGAGATGGGTTTCAGGGTAGCTGACATCTTCGCCCTGATACATCCCTATGGTTCCAGGGAGTTCGACATCAGCTTTTCCCGGCCGGAGGGCCTAGAGCTTTTCTGGTCTGGATATGAGCTGGTGAAGAACTTACCGGATTGGAAGGGTTTTTTCGCTCAGGCGATAACCCGGCAGAACAACGTCAAGAAGGTGACCGTTTTAACCCGTAACGAATCACTTTCTTGCGTTGATATTCTGACGTGGCTAAGTAGGTATGGGGACGTCCAGGGTGTACCATCCAAAAACCTGGACGAATTTGGCATTTGGTCGGGAGCCTGGACTTTCAATGTGAAGTTGAAATGTCTAGGAAGCACGGTTTCCCACATTCCATCCTCTGCCTTCATCGGCCGGGATAGGATCCTCGTTTTCTACAGGGGGCAGCCTAAGCTCTGTCACAAGTGTGACAGCCCTTCACACTTCAGTGCCAGCTGCCAAGTGCAGAAGTGCGCGTTGTGTGGAGGGACAGGTCACCTTGCCGCATCTTGTGTGGAGATTAGGTGCAACTTGTGTGGTGTGCTCGGACACCCATTTAGTCGCTGTCCCCTCTCAGAGGTCAATGCGGCCCGAGCTCACGCAGGAGTGGGCCAGGAGGTCTCTTCGGCTGAGGCGGGTGCTGGCGGAGACAGTCGAGTTAAGGGGTCGGTGAAGACCAAGAGCGGTCCGTCGAGGGAGAGGCGCCAGGCGGAGAGGGAACAGAAGGAGCCCTATCAAAATGGGGTGATGTCTGCCCCTCCCCAAGTGGCGGGCTCCCGTAGTTCGGAGACCCTAGAGGACAGGGAGCTAAGTGCGGAGATCAGGAGACTAGACCGGGCCGATGAGACCCAGTCTTCACACTACGAAAGTGCAGAGGGTAGTGAGACTGGGTCTAATATCAATAGACGGAAACGGTTCTCAAAAAAAAAGAGCCCGACCAAAGTAGCCAGGGAAGGCGTAACTGGCTCCCCTCTTGAGCTCTCCAACCGGTATCTCACTTTGGATGAGACCTCCGCCTCCTCTTCATCTGGGGAGGAGGTAAGAAGTGGGGTACCGGGGGCGAAGGTGGGAGGGCTTCCAGGAGGCCCCGTGCCCCTCTCTGGTGTGGATGTAAGGTCCCCAGAAGAGGAGGCAAATCTGATTCCTGGAACTGAGAAAGACAGGGGCGGTACGCAAGAGGGAGCGGTGGTGACAGATGGAATGGACACCACCGTCTCTCTCAAAAGAGGACGCGCCGCCTTAGAGGATAGCCCCGGGAGGGGTAAGAGGGTCGGGAAGGAAGGAGGACATTCAGCTTAAACACCAAGTATGGCGGTACCCACTCAGCTGACACTGGCGACCATTAATGTCGCCAGCGTTAAATCTGATGCGGCTCGCTACACAGCCTTTGATTTTTTCAGCCGAGTTGAAGCTGATGTTTTATTTTTGCAGGAGACCAGACTGTCAAACTTGGCAGAAGTCCACAAGGCGAAGAGGGAGCGGAGATCTGGGCCCTCCTTCTGGTCTCTTGCGGCTGAGTCGTATAGCGGAGTGGCGGTTCTTTTCACCGTACCGGTAGAATGCCGACGGGTGGTTGAGCTGGAAATGGGGAGGTGTTTGATCTTGGATATCCTCATGAGGGGACAGGAACTGCGCCTGATCAATATCTATGGGCCCCAGTCCAGGTGGGACAGGAAATGTCTCTTTATGAGGATCAAGCCTTTCCTTTTTACAAGCCGGCAAGTGGTCTTTGGTGGGGACTTTAACACCATCATAAGGTCCCAAGATAGGGGAGGCACCAGAAACCCGCTGGCTTATGATAGTATAGCTTTAAATAGCATAGCTAGTGAGGCTTGTCTGGTGGATGTCCACATTAGGCACACCCCAGACCACGGGGGTTTCACTTTCTATAGAGGAGATAGGATTAGGTCTAGAATAGACAGGTTTTTTTTGAAGGAGGAGGCTACTTTCTCGCCCTTAAGGGTTGTGGAGGTAGAATTCTCTGACCACTGTCTGATTATGTTCTCTCTGAATATTTCAGAATCCCCCCAAATGGGAAGAGGTTACTGGAAGCTGAATGCGGGAGTCCTGGAGGAAGCAGAGGTAAGACAATCCTTTGAGGACTTTCTTCAGAGTCAGGTAGCTTTGCTGGATCTCTGTGACACTAAGTCAGAGTGGTGGGAGGTATTCAAAGACCGGGCCGCAAAGTTCTTCCGCCAGCTCTCGAGCCTCAGGTCCCTGGACAGGTACCGCCTGTATCAGGGTCTGAGGAGGAAACTCGAAGATCTGGTCTCGACTGGAGGTAGCCGCGAGGATATCTCCAGGGTGAAATCTTTGCTCAAGAGGTGCCAGTATGATAGGCACACATCTTTAGTTTTTGAGAGGGACTTCGGGAAGTACCGCTCGCCCGACCCCTACAGAAACTGTAAGATGTCGGTGAAGAGTAAGTTAATAACAGGACTGGTTGATAGTACGGGATCTCTGAACAGGTCCAGATCAGGGATCCTGGAAGTCGTCAGATCCTTTTACTCGTGCCTCTTGGGAAAGAGGGATCTGGATCGGGACAAGATGTCGGCTTTCCTGGCTGAAATCACCCCTGAGTCAGAAGCTCACCTCTCTTTTGGCGTTTTGGTAGAAGAGATCAGGAAGGAGGAAGTTATCCTGGCGGTGGAAGGGTTAGCTCTGAAGAAGTCGCCAGGCCCGGATGGCTTAACATCCGAGTTTTATAAGACCTTTAAGGACTCTTTATGTCCCCTCTTGACTGAGGTATTCAATGAGTGTCTATCCTCGGGCACTCTGCCTCAGTCAATGAGGAGGTCAGCCCTGAATCTCCTATCAAAGGGTAAAGATCCGAGCCGTATTGAGAACTGGCGTCCCATAGCACTTCTCAATACGGACAGAAAGATTCTGGCCAAGATACTGTTTAACAGGCTGGTGAAATTTGCGCCTCAACTCCTTTCGGTGGCTCAGCATTGCTCGGTTCCAGGCCGCAGCACTTTTAGTGCTGTGCTCGGTGTCCGAGAGGCAGTGGAACAGAGTAGAGCAGGCCACTGGAGGGGGTACATGCTGTCCTTAGATCAAGCAAAGGCATTTGATCGGGTGAACCATGAGTACCTCTGGTCGGTCCTTCTGAAGTATGGCCTGCCGGGGGGGTTTGTCGATTGGTTAAAGATCTTGTATGCGGGGGCGGAGAGTTTCCCGCTTGTGAACGGTTGGTCTGGCTGCCCTTTTGAGGTTGGGTCTGGCGTTCGCCAGGGTTGTCCTTTGAGCCCGCTTTTATATGTGTTCGCGATTGATCCCTTTCTTAAGAGGGTCAATCGTGGACCATTGGCGGAAGTTGGGATGGATCCGGCGGCGCCAGAAGCCACTCTGAGGTCAGTAGCGTACGCCGACGATGTCACCATTTTCGTGTCCTCGAAAGGGGAGGCGGAATATGTGATGTCTGAGGTGGATCGCTACTCGGAAGCATCCGGGTCCATGATCAACCGGGATAAGTGTGAGAGTCTCTGGCTGGGAGGGGGTGATCCAGCTTTTGATCTCCCGGACACCCTCCCAGGGCCCCAGTCGTCAGCCAAAGTCCTAGGCATCCATTTCGGTCATGGGGATTATCCCACTCAAAATTGGGATGACAGGCTTAAGATCGCCGCTCAGAAGGTCGACCAGTGGAAGGGCTGGTCTTTGACCCTCAGGGAAAGGGTGCACCTGATCAAGGCTTTCCTGCTCCCTCTGCTTATCTATTTGGGCAGTGTGTGTATCTTGCCAGAGCCTCTCTGGACTCGGGTATACAGTCTGTTCTTCCAGCTCTTATGGGGGAATAGACTGAACCTGATCAAGAGGGAGGTGACTAAATTCTGCAAGGATCCCCTTGAAGTTTTGGGACTTGGCTTGGCGCTGCTTTCACGGGAGGCTGTATGTAAGGGACAATCTGAAGTACAGGAACTCTGATGAAAGGGGTTGTCCCCGGGAGGAGTGCGGCTCCATACTGGAAAGTATGGAGCACTTCCTGCTCCAGTGTCCCTTTAATACAGAGGTGTACAAATGGGTGGGAGCTTCCATTGGCTGGCCTAGGCTAGCCAGCCTCTCCTATGCGGAGTGGGCCTATGGAGTGCTCAGAGACCTGGGCAGAAGGGACCTGTGCACATGTTTTTTAGTTAGCATAGTGGTTAGATACTACACGTGGAACGCACGGTGTTTAGTTTCAACAAGGCAGAAAGTCCTCCCAGTGGATGAGGTGTGTAGGAACACTCTGGGAGACCTGGTGAAGGTACGTTCTCTTGAGTACGAAAGACTGGGTACCAGCAGGGCCTCTCTCCTCTGGAGAGGTTTTGCTTTTAGTGTACCATAGCCTAGTAGTACTCTTCCTGGTGGTGGGCTGATACTCTCACCCTAGATTTTTGTTTTGGATAAAGTGTATGGTTTTTGAAAGGCTTGCAAAGGCTGAACTTGGTCCTTCGGGAGTGGTTATGTGTGAAAAAGTTATAGTAATGTTTATTGTATGGTATATTGTATATATTGTGTATATTATGTTGAAGGATAGGGTAAGCGGGGGTTAGTTAGTTAGGTTGGGTGGGTTAGGGTGAGGGGGGGGGACACTTACAAAGTGTGGGGAGGCCTACATCCAGTCCTGGACTACGCGGACATGGGAGGACATGGGGCGAGGGCTGGGTGTGGGTGGTGGAGGTAGGGCTGGCCTCGGACTATGCGGACATGCAGAGGACATGAGGCGGAGGTCAGTCCTGGGGGTTTTAGTTTTAGTTTAGGATAGGGAATGGCTAGGGACAGGTTAGGTTAGGGTAAGTTTGTAGTTTGTAGTGTTGTTTATATATATATAAAAAAAAAAAATAATAATAATAATAAATAATAATAATAATAATAATAATAATAATAATAATAATAAAAAAAATATATATATATAATAATAATAAAAAAAATATATTTTCTTTGCTTAGGGGCAAGTTGCCTGGAGTTGACTTACGGCGAAGTAGCCATATTTTCGTTTGAGTTTGATTTTATTCTGTGTTTTATTTCAATTTCTTTGGGTTAGGTTATTTCGGCCGAACCGGCAAGGTAAGTTTTATTTATTTTAGGTTATTTATTGTAGGTTATTTATTGTAGATTGTAGGTTTGTAGTTTTATGTGTAGGTATGAATGTGTGTGTGAATGTGGCTGGGGCAGCTGGAATGCTATCTATGTTTAAGTTTTGTATGTCTGTACTTGTAATTATTTATGTAACGTTTTGTAATTTTATAATAAAAAAGAGTTCCCATAGCAGAGAATCTGGCTTCATGTCAGCAGAGAATCAGTCTTCATGTCATAGCAGAGAATCATGCTTCACGTCACCCAACATTGGAACAGTCCATTGTCATATAATTTAGGCCCCGGCACCCAATCAGAGGACAGAGGTCCCATAACATAGAATCTGGCTTCATGTCAGCAGAGAATCAGTCTTCATGTCATAGCAGAGAATCAGTCTTCATGTCATAGCAGAGAATCATGCTTCACGTCACCCACCACTGGAACAGTCCATTGTCAGATATTTAGGCCCAGGCACCCAGGCAGAGGAGAGAAGTCCCATAGCAGAGAATCTGGCTTCATGTCAGCAGAGAATCAGTCTTCATGTCACAGCAGAGAATCAGGCTTCATGTCACCCACCACTGGAACAGGCCACTGTCAGATATTTTTAGGCCCCGGCACCCAGACAGAGGAGAGGTTCATTCAACTTTGGGTTGCCCCGCAATATAATGGTAAAATGAAAATAAAAATAGGATTGAATGAGGAAGTGCCCTGGAGTTCAATAATATATGGTTAAGGGGAGGTAGTTAATGTCTAATCTGCACAAGGGATGGACAGGTCCTGTGGGATCCATGCCTGGTTCATTTTTATGAACGTCAGCTTGTCCAAATTGGCTGTAGACAGACGGCTGCGTTTGTCTGTAATGACGCCCCCTGCTGTGCTGAATACACGTTCAGACAAAACGCTGGCCGCCGGGCAGGCCAGCACCTCCAATGCATAAAAGGCTAGCTCTGGCCACATGGACAATTTGGAGACCCAGAAGTTGAATGGGGCCGAACCATCAGTCAGTACGTGAAGGGGTGTGCACACGTACTGTTCCACCATGTTAGTGAAATGTTGCCTCCTGCTAACACGTTCCGTATCAGGTGGTGGTGCAGTTAGCTGTGGCGTGTTGACAAAACTTTTCCACATCTCTGCCATGCTAACCCTGCCCTCAGAGGAGCTGGCCGTGACACAGCTGCGTTGGCGACCTCTTGCTCCTCCTCTGCCTTCGCCTTGGGCTTCCACTTGTTCCCCTGTGACATTTGGGAATGCTCTCAGTAGCGCGTCTACCAACGTGCGCTTGTACTCGCGCATCTTCCTATCACGCTCCAGTGCAGGAAGTAAGGTGGGCACATTGTCTTTGTACCGGGGATCCAGCAGGGTGGCAACCCAGTAGTCCGCACACGTTAAAATGTGGGCAACTCTGCTATCGTTGCGCAGGCACTGCAGCATGTAGTCGCTCATGTGTGCCAGGCTGCCCAGAGGTAAGGACAAGCTGTCCTCTGTGGGAGGCGTATCGTCATCGTCCTGCGTTTCCCCCCAGCCACGCACCAGTGATGGGCCCGAGCTGCGTTGGGTGCCACCCCGCTGTGAACATGCTTCATCCTCATCCTCCTGCACCTCCTCCTCATCCTCGTATTCCTCGTCCTCCAGTTGTGGGCCCTGTCTGGCCACATTTGTACCTGGCCTCTGCTGTTGCAAAAAACCTCCCTCTGAGTCACTTCGAAGAGACTGGCCTGAAAGTGCTAAAAATGACCCCTCTTCCTCCTCCTCCTCCTCCTCCTGGGCCACCTCCTCTTCCATCATCGCCCTAAGTGTTTTCTCAAGGAGACATAGAAGTGGTATTGTAACGCTGGCCATGTTGGTGGAGTACTCGAAACAGCGCAACAGTGCACACAGGTCTCGCATGGAGGCCCAGTCATTGGTGGTGAAGTGGTGCTGTTCCGCAGTGCGACTGACCCGTGTGTGCTGCAGCTGAAACTCCACTATGGCCTGCTGCTGCTCGCACAGTCTGTCCAGCATGTGCAAGGTGGAGTTCCACCTGGTGGGCGGGAAGGCCGAAGTTACGCTGTAGCGCAGACAGGCGAGCCGCGGCAGGATGTGAACGCCGGAAGCACGAACAGACGGCCCGCACTTTATGCAGCAGCTCTGACATGTCGGGGTAGTTGCGAATGAACTTCTGCACCACCAAATTCAGCACAAGCGCCAGGCAAGGGATGTGCGTCAAACCGGCTAGTCCCAGAGCTGCAACGAGATTTCGCCCATTATCGCACACCACCAGGCCGGGCTTGAGGCTCACCAGCAGCAACCACTCGTCGGTCTGTTGTTCTATACCCCGCCACAAATCCTGTGCGGTGTGGGGCCTGTCCCCCAAACATATGAGTTTCAGAATGGCCTGCTGACGTTTACCCCGGGCTGTGCTGAAGTTGGTGGTGAAGGTGTGTGGCTGACTGGATGAGCAGGTGGAAGAAGAGGAGGAGGAAGCTGAGTAGGAGGAGGAGGCAACAGGAGGCAAAGAATGTTGCCCTGCGATCCTTGGCGGCGGAAGGACGATCGCCAAACAGCTCTCCGCCTGGGGCCCAGCCGCCACCACATTTACCCAGTGTGCAGTTAGGGAGATATAGCGTCCCTGGCCGTGCTTACTGGTCCACGTATCTGTGGTTAGGTGGACCTTGCCACAGATGGCGTTGCGCAGTGCACACTTGATTTTATCGGATACTTGGTTGTGCAGGGAAGGCATGGCTCTCTTGGAGAAGTAGTGCCGGCTGGGAACAACATACTGTGGGACAGCAAGTGACATGAGCTGTTTGAAGCTGTCTGTGTCCAACAGCCTAAATGACAGCATTTCATAGGCCAGTAGTTTAGAAATGCTGGCATTCAGGGCCAGGGATCGAGGGTGGCTAGGTGGGAATTTACGCTTTCTCTCAAATGTTTGTGAGATGGAGAGCTGAACGCTGCCGTGTGACATGGTTGAGATGCTTGGTGATGCAGGTGGTGGTGTTGGTGGTACATCCCATGTTTGCTGCGCGGCAGGTGCCAACGTTCCTCCAGAGGCGGAGGAAGAGGCCGAGGCGGCAGCAGCAGAAGAGGCGGAGGCGGCAGCAGCAAAAGAGGTAGCAGGGGGAGCCTGAGTGACTTCCTTGTTTTTAAGGTGTTTACTCCACTGCAGTTCATGCTTTGCATGCAGGTGCCTGGTCATGCAGGTTGTGCTAAGGTTCAGAAGGTTTATGCCTCGCTTCAGGCTCTGATGGCACAGCGTGCAAACCACTCGGGTCTTGTCGTCAGCACATTGTTTGAAGAAGTGCCATGCCAGGGAACTCCTTGAAGCTGCCTTTGGGGTGCTCGGTCCCAGATGGCGGCGGTCAGTAGCAGGCGGAGTCTCTTGGCGGCGGGTGTTCTGCTTTTGCCCACTGCTCCCTCTTTGTCTTTTGCTACGCTGTTGGCTCGGTCTCACCACTGCCTCTTCCTCCGAACTGTGAAAGTCAGTGGCACGACCTTCATTCCATGTGGGGTCTAGGACCTCATCGTCCCCTGCATCGTCTTCCACCCAGTCTTGATCCCTGACCTCCTGTTCAGTCTGCACACTGCAGAAAGATGCAGCAGTTGGCACCTGTGTTTCGTCATCATCAGAGACGTGCTGAGGTGGTATTCCCATGTCCTCATCATCAGGAAACATAAGTGGTTGTGCGTTAGTGCATTCTATCTCTTCCACCCCTGGGGAAGGGCTAGGTGGATGCCCTTGGGAAACCCTGCCAGCAGAGTCTTCAAACAGCATAAGAGACTGCTGCATAACTTGAGGCTCAGACAGTTACCCTGATATGCATGGGGGTGATGTGACAGACTGATGGGCTTGGTTTTCATGTGCCATCTGTGCGCTTTCTGCAGAAGACTGGGTGGGAGATAATGTGAACGTGCTGGATCCACTGTCGGCCACCCAATTGACTAATGCCTGTACCTGCTCAGGCCTTACCATCCTTAGAACGGCATTGGGCCGCACCAAATATCGCTGTAAATTCTGCTGGCTACTGGGACCCGGGGTAGTTGGTTGACTAGGACGTGTGGCTGTGGCAGAACGGCCACGTCCTCTCCCAGCACCAGAGTGTCCACTAACACCACCACGACCATGTCCGCGTCCCTTACTAGATGTTTTCCTCATTGTTACCGTTCACCACAATAAGAAAAATATTATTTGGCCCAATGTATTGAATTCAAATTCAGGCCTTTTTTTTACAGACACCTAACACTATCTGGCTATCTATTTAGGTACCGTATTACACTAATACAGGCACAGCAGTAATGACAGATTTAGCTGAATATAAATTTGAGGCCTATTATTTAGGCGCTGGGTGACAGGTATGCGCTTACGGACAGAATTAGACTTGGATCTGCACTGTAGCGTGTGTGTGAAGTTATTGAGAATGACCCTATCAGCACCTTGAATCTAATATACCCTTTTAGGGATAGATTTAAAGTAGGCCTGATACAGCAGAAACCACTAATTTAGAAAATTGCTAGGTTGGGAATTGTATTACAACCCAGAACAAAAACTGTGCTTTGACGGACACAAAATAACTTGAGCAGCTACAGCAATAGCCACAGATTTTGCTGAATATAAATTTGAGGCCTATTATTAAGGCGCTGGGTGACAGGTATACGTTTATGGACAGAATTAAACTTGGATATGCACAGTAGCGTGTGTGTGAAGTTATTGAGAATGACCCTATCAGCACCTTGAATCTAATATACCCTTTTAGGGATAGATTTAAAGTAGGCCTGATACAGCAGAAACCACTCATTTAGAAAATTGCTAGGTTGGGAATTGTATTTCAACCCAGAACAAAAACTGTGCTTTGACGGACACAAAATAACTTGGGCAGCTACAGCAGTAATGACAGATTTAGCTGAATATAAATTTGAGGCCTATTATTTAGGCGCTGGGTGACAGGTATACGTTTACGGACAGAATTAAACTTGGATATGCACAGTAGCGTGTGTGTGAAGTTATTGAGAATGACCCTATCAGCACCTTGAATCTAATATACCCTTTTAGGGATAGATTTAAAGTAGGCCTGATACAGCAGAAACCACTCATTTAGAAAATTGCTAGGTTGGGAATTGTATTTCAACCCAGAACAAAAACTGTGCTTTGACAGACACAAAATAACTTGAGCAGCTACAGCAGTAATGACAGATTTAGCTGAATATAAATTTGAGGCCTATTATTTAGGCGCTGGGTGACAAGTATACAGTACGTTTATGGACAGAATTAGACTTGGATATGCACAGTAGCGTGTGTGTAAAGTTATTGAGAATGACCCAATCAGCACCTTGAATCTAATATACCCTTTTAGGGATAGATTTAAATAACCACACCATTGATGGTTAAATGGACTTGGTGGCAGCTTGCCCCTGATGTAGGATATAGCCAAAAAATAACCACACTATTGATGGTTAAACGGACTTGGTGGCAGCTTGCCCCTGATGTAGGATATAGCCAAAAAATAACCACACTATTGATGGTTAAATGGACTTGGTGGCAGCTTGCCCTTGATGTAGGATATAGCCAAAAAATAACCACACTATTGATGGTTAAATGGACTTGGTGACAGCTTGCCCCTGATGTAGGATATAGCAAAAAATAACCACACTATTGATGGTTAAATGGACTTGGTGGCAGCTTGTGCTGGCGCACCACAAGCCACAAAATGGCCGCCGATCACCCCAGAAAAAAGTGACTGAAAAACGCTCTGGGCAGCCTAAAAACAGTGAGCAATTGAATAGCAGCAGTTCAATAATCCACAGCTGTAGATCGATCACTGTCTTAAGTGTTTTGGAGGAGTTAATCACTGCCTAATCTCGCCCTAACGTCGCAGCTGCAACCTCTCCCTACACTTTTAACAGCAAAGTGACGTGCAGCTCTACGTGACCCAAGCTTTTATAGAAGCTGGGTCACATGCTGCACTGGCCAATCACAGCCATGCCAATAGTAGGCATGGCTGTGATGGCCCCTTGGGGCAAGTAGTATGACGCTTGTTGATTGGCTGCTTTGCAGCCTTTCAAAAAGCGGCAAGAAAGCGCCGAACACCGAACCCGAACCCGGACTTTTACGAAAATGTTCGGGTTCGGGTTCGTGTCACGGACACCCCAAAATTCGGTACGAACCCGAACTATACAGTTCGGGTTCGCTCATCCCTAGTTAGCACCCTAGGACTTAGAATTCCAGGTACTTAGGGGTTAATGCCGGGATGTGTATGGCTTCATTCACACATTGCAGATTAAATCAAATCTGCAAACAAGATGTACAGCGTGTAGCATAGCTGTGTGTGTCTGCCTACCCAGAGCAGCTGTGTGTGGGGTGCATGTAGCAGAGCTGAGGGTGCTTCATGTGTATAATGCAGCAAAGATAGGTGTATAGTGTGAATCCAGCACAGTAGTGTGTGTGGTGTATGTAGCAGAGCTGTATGAGACAGGGGAATGTATAATGTGCACAGCGGATCTGTGTATGTAAAATGTGCAACACAGTGATATATAATGTGCCACCCAGAGCTGTGTGTGTAAAATGTGCAACACAGTGATATGTAATGTGCCATCCAGAGTTGTGTGTGTATGCTGTGTGTGTGTGTAGCAGAGCTGTGTATGTAAAATGTGCAACACAGTGATATATAATGTGCCACCCAGAGCTGTGTGTGTGTAGCAGAGCTGTGTATGCAAAATGTGCAACACAGTGATATACAATGTGCCACCCAGAGCTGTGTGTGTGTGTGTGTAGCAGAGTTGTGTATGTAAAATGTGCAAAAACCCTGATGCTCTCAAAAAGAGCAAGCAATATAAAACATTGTAGTTTAAAACCTTTTATCCCTTAAAGACCGGGCCCATTTTCATTTTTACATTAGCCTTTTTATTTTTCCATTCACATAGTCATATGAGGGCTTTTTTTGTGTGGGACAAGATGCATTTTTTAAATGCCGCCACTTAATTTACCATGTCTTGTATCAGAAAGCAGGGAAAAAAATTATTTGTGGGTTAAAAAAACAAACAAAAAAAACACACACACAATTCCACCAAGGTTTTTGAGGTTATGACATCACAGCGTTCACAAAAAATGACGTCTTTATTCTGCAGCTCAATACGATACAAAACTTGTATGGTTTTTATTTGGTTTAATTACTTTAAAAAATAACTTTTCTACATTTCGGTCTATGTGAGGGCTTGTTTTTGTGTAATGGTCAGTAGTTCTCTTGGGGGGGGGGGGGGGCCCAGTCACTTCTAGCTACACCCCTGGTGGTTACCTTGTACATGGGAGAGTCCCAGTATGTGGTCAATGTACTGGGCTGGAGGGGGGCTACAGCTCCCATACAGCCAAGGGACCACGGTACCATTGATCCTGAGTATCTTGGACCATTTTTGAAAAATGTGCTTAAGTTTTTTCAACAGTTTCTTTCTATATTGAGAGTATATTTGAGTTGTAATATAAGCTCTAAAGCTACTTTCACACTGGCGTTTCTGGGTCCGCTTGTGAGATCTGTTTCAGGGCTCTCACAAGCGGCCCAAAACGGATCAGTTTAGCCCCAATGCATTCTGAATGGATAAGGATCCGTTCAGAATGCATTATTTGGCTGCGTTTGGTCTCCGTTACGTTTTTTAGATGGTCACTAAAACGCAGCTTGCAGCGTTTTAGTGACCATCTGACTATGCGGAGCCTAACGGATCCGTCTTGACTTACAATGTGCACATTATGAATAATGCAAACGGATCCGTTGTGAACTGATACAAGCGTTTGCATTATTGGTGCGGTCGTGCGGATCCGTCTGTGCAGATCCAAGACGGATCCGCACCAAACGCAAGTGTGAAAGTAGCCCCACAAACCACAACTAAGAGGGGAGGTCCGCTGGAAGACAGCGCTCCAGGAGTAGTACAGGGATACAAAGGCGGATATAAAAGGAATCACTATTGAAGGATTTTAAAGGACTGGGATAGCGGATCAAGTTAAATGATGCTCATAACGCAACATGTTAGAAACAACGAATCAAAATAATCTTTTTGGAGAAATGAAATAAGAACAGTAATAAAAGGCACAAAGGAAAGAATTATGACAATAGGGGATCACAAAGACCACAGCTATAGCCCCATTTACATCAATTATATGACTTAGATCAAGTGGGATAATACTGTCTGTTAAAGCCACATAAGGAATTAACCTCATGTGGATGGTTATAAAAATAGTAATCAGGAACCATCCAGGAAAAGAATGGTTATGATATCCATATAACTACTCATTTAATTTCCTGTAACATCATCGGTAAGATGTAATACACAATACAAGAAGCCAATTGAATAAGCCTACAGGAAACACAGATATATGATCATTGAGACCATTCGGTCGAACAGTATCGAGCCAAAAGGCACACTGTGCCTCCTTCTGTAGTACTCGTTTATCAAAATCTCCCCATCTTGGGGTGTCTAATTATTTCAATCCCCTGGAAGCAGATAGCCTTGATATCACTAGCGTGGCATTCCACCACATGTCTTGCCACTGGGGTGTCCGCCTCCTTTTTGATGTCATTAAGGTGTTCCCCAATACGCCTCCGGAACTCCCTTACAGTCTTGCCCACATACTGTAACCCACATTCCCTTGTGATTAAATACACCAGACCTATAGAATTACAGTTTATAAAACATCTGATGTTGTAAGTGCTGCCAGTTGTGGTACTCGAGAAGGTTTTGCCTCTTTTGATGGAGCCACATGCAATACAACCCGCACATCTGAAGGTCCCCACAAGCTGTTCCCTAAAAACGTTAGTGGACTTTACAATAGGGTGTGCAGACTATGGACAAGTCGATAACTGATATTTCTAGCCCTCCTAAATGTAATTGAGGGGGTATTGCCCACAAGATGTCCCACATCAGGGTCTGCTTGTAAAATCCCCCCAAATTGTGACAAAATCTGCTTGATTGGTCCATGGGCTTCATCATAATCCGCAATAATGCAAATTTGATCAGATCCTTCTATCGGTACACAGGGATTCAGCAAGGCTACATTTGGTTTGAGGGATAGCTGTCCTGAGGGTTGCTTTATTTCAACCTTTGGGTTTTGAAAAAGAAAATGAAATAGTATCCCAGCTTGAAGTTACTTATGAGTAGTAGTATTTGGTGTGTACTAACAAAAATGTTTTTTTATTCACTTATTCCTACATTGATGACGGTTTAATAACATTTTTAGCACCCCCCCCCCTTTTTTGTGATTATTTTTGAGATATTAAGGGGTTGCAAACCTGATTTATTTGATTCTTTATGTTTGAGGGTAGCATGTACAAATATCTACCGTGAGGAACAAAAGTATTTGAACACCCTGCGATTTTGCAAGTTCTCCCATAGAGTTGAGCAGACACCTGGATGTTCGGGTTCGACGGGTTCACCCGAACTTCACAAAAAAGTTTGAGTTCGGGACCTAAACTTGACCCCGAACCCGAACCCCATTGAAGTCAATGGGGACCCGAACTTTTGAGCACTAAAATGACTGTAAAAATGTCATGGAAAGGGCCATAGGGCTGCAAATGGCATCAAAATGTGGTTAAGAGCATTGCAAGTGCTCTGCAAACAAATGTGGATAGGGAAATGACTTTAAATAACAGAAAATATATAAAAATAAAAAATTATAATCTTGATCTAGGAGGATGAGGTCTGTATGGAGTAGGAGGTTGAGGAGGCAGTGGGTGTGGCGGTGTAGGTGGAAGCGGCGGTGGGGGAGGAGATAGACTACACTGCTTTTTGGTTTTAAATTTATTTATATTTTTTTAAAACTAGGGTACACCCCAAAACATTGGGAAATATAACCTGTGATAACCCCCTCCAGTCGTGCTAAACACACGTTCAGACAATACACTGGCTGCAGGGAAGGCCAGCACCTCCAAGGCGTAAAGGGCAAGCTCAGGCCATGTGCCCAATTTGGAGAAACAGAAGTTGCAGGGGGCAGACCCATCAGTCAGTTCGTGTAGGCGTGTGCACACATACTGCCCCACCATGTCGCACGTCCCCGTGATGTTCACGATCCAATTGGATATCTGCTCTATCAACTTTCGATGTTTTTTTCTGGGCCGACCATGTTGATCACGGTTAGCGGCGAATCAGGGTTTCACGCCGGAGATGGAGCGTGAGAAAGGGATACCACATCCAAGGGAGTTCAATGGATGAAATTCAATGTGCTCTAGCGGAAATGTGGGACAAAGTATTGAAGCAAAAGCTTCTAAGTTAAGGAGGGGACGCACGGCAATTACCCATTCCCGACTCAGGGAGGTAGTGACAATAAATAACAATACAGGACTCTTAAGATGCCCTGTTATTGGAATGATTAATAAAAAATTATAGGGAATGTCACTGGGGTATTTTGGATTTGGAAACGTTAGCCAGGAGAGGCCCTGCTCCCGCTTTGTTGACTCTAGATAACTTCTGCCTGATCGCGCGTCCCCGTGACGTCCACGATCTATTTGGATATCTTCTCTATCAACTTTCGATGTTCTTTTCTGAGCCTACAATGTTGATCACGGTTATCGGCGAATCAGGGTTCCACGCCGGAGAGGGAGCGTGAGAAAGGGATACCACATCCAAGGGAGGTCAATGGCTGCAATGTGATCGAGCTGAAATGTGGGACAAGTTATTAAAGCAGAAGGATCGAATGAAAGGGCCAATTAAAGACAAACTTTACAAATTTAATTCCCTGCCACCTAAGCAGAGCAGGGGGTTTTCATCGCCAGAAATGGGTTAAAGGGAGTCTGTCACCTACATGTTTTAAACTGATGATATAGCTCTGTGGGAGGCAGATCCATAAAACCGATAGTACCCATGTTTAGTTTTTCAGAGCCTCCAAAGTACCTAAAATGAAGTTTTAAAAATATGCAAATGAACCATTGCAAGTGCCCAAGCGTGGAGAGTGTGCTGCAAGTGCCCAGTGCTCCCCGCCTTACTTGCTCCTGACTCCTCCCCTCTGTATCGTCCGGCCAGCCCTGTATCCTTGCGGCGTCATTTTCATCTCCATTCATAATCTAATGCCTGTTCGCTTCACCGCCGGGTCCGGGCATGGGCAGTACATTGCTCACTGTGGGCAGAGGCATACTGATATGCCGTGCGCATGCGCCAGTTACGTACAACGGCGGTAAAGCGCACAGGCTCTGGATTATGAATGGAGATGAAAATGACCCAGCAAGGATACAGGGCAGGCCTGATGATACAGAGGGGAGGAGTCAGTAGAAAGTAAGGCGGGGATCACTGGGCACTTGCAGCACACTCTCTGCCCCTGGGCACTTGCGATAGGTAATTAACATATTTTTACAACTTTATTTTAGGTACTTTGGAGGCTCTGAAAAACTAAACATGGGTGCCATCAGTGTTATGGACCTGCCTCCCACAGAGCTATATCATCAGTTTAAAACATGTTATGTAGGTGACAGACTCCCTATAACCCCTCAAGGACTCGGCCCTATTTCACCTTACGGACTTGGCTATTTTTTGCAAATCTGACCAGTGTCACTTTAAGTGATGATAACTTTAAAACGCTTTGACTTATCCAGGCCATTCTGAGATTGTCTCATATTGTACTTCATGACACTGGTAAAATGAAGTAAAAAAAAAATCATTTTTATTTATAAAAAAATACAAAATTTACCAAAAAATGTTAAAAAATTGCAAATTTCCAAGTTTCAATTTCTCTACTTCTATAATACATAGTAATACCTCCAAAAAGTTTTATTACTTTACATTCCCCATATGTCTACTTCATGTTTGGATCATTTTGGGAATGATATTTTATTTTTTGGGGATGTTACAAGGCTTAGAAATTTAGAAGCAAATCTTGAAATTTTTAATAAATTTTCAAAAACCCAATTTTTAGGGATCAGTTCAGGTCTGAAGTCACTTTGTGAGGCTTACATAATAGAAACCACCCAAAAATGACCCCATTCTATAAACTACCCCCCTCAAGGTATTCAAAACAGATTTTACAAACTTTGTTAACCCTTTAGGTGTTCTATAAGAATTAATGGAAAATAGAGATACAATTTCAAAATTTCACTTTTTTGTCAGATTTTCCATTTTAATAATTTTTTTCCAGTTACAAAGCAAGGGTTAACAGCCAAACAAAACTCAATATTTATGGCCCTGATTCTGCAGTTTACAGAAACACCCCATATGTGGTCGTAAACAGCTGTATCGGCACACGGCAGGGCGCAGAAGGAAAGGAAGGCCATACGGTTTTTGGAAGGCAGATTTCGCTGGACTGTTTTTTTTGACACCATGTCCCATTTGAAGCCCCCCTGATGCAACCCTAGAGTACAAACTCCAAAAATGTAACCCCATTTTAGAAACTACCGGATAGGGTGGCAGTATTGTTGGTACTAGTTTAGGGTACATATGATTTTTGGTTGCTCTATATTACACTTTTTGCGAGGCAAGATAACAAGAAATAGCTGCTTTGGCACCGTTTTTATTTTTTTATTATTTACAAAATTCATCTGACAGGTTAGATCATGTGATGTTTTTATTGACCAGTTTGTCACGGATGCGGCGATACCTAATATGTATACTTTTTTTTATTTATGTAAGTTTTACACAATGATTTCTTTTTTGAAGAAAAAAAAAATCATGTTTTAGTGTTTCCATAGTCTGAGAGCCACAATTTTTTCAGTTTTTGGGCGATTACCCTGGGTAGGGTATGATTTTTGAGAGATGAGATGACGGTTTTATTGGCACTATTTTGGGGTGCGTGTGACTTTTTGATCGCTTGCTATTAGACTTTTTGTGATGTAAGGTGACAATAATTTTTTTTTTTAGCACAGTTTTTCATTTTTCTTTTCCTACGGTGTTCATCTGAGGGGTTAGGTCATGTGATATTTTTATAGAGCCAGTCGATACGAACGCGGCGATACCAAATATGTATACTTTTTATTTATTTATGTAAGTTTTACACAATAACAGCTTTTTTAAAATAAAAAAAATTATGTTTTAGTGTCTCCATATTCTGAGCCATAGTTTTTTTTATTTCTTGGGCGATTGTCTCAGCTAGGGGCTAATTTTTTGCGGGATGAGGTGATGGTTAGATTGGTACTATTTTGGTGGGCAAACGCCTTTATGATCGCTTGCTATTGTACTTTTTGTGATATAAGGTGACAAAAAATGATTTATTTAGCACAGTTTTTATTTTTTATTTTTTACGGTGTTCATATGAGGGTTAGGTCATGTGATATGTTTATAGAGCCAGTCGATACGTACGGATGCGGCGATACCTAATACGTATACTTTTTTTCCCCCCTATTTTTTACCAATTTTTTGAAACTTTATTTGGGGAAAATTACGTTTTTGTTTATTTTTACTTGAAACTTTCAATTTTTGGGGGGGAAAACTTTTTTTTCAACTTTTTTTTTCATTAAATTTTTTGTCCCACTTTGGGACTTGAACTTTTGGGGGACTAATCCTTTACAATGCATTCCAATACTTCTGTATTAAAATGCATTGGCTGTATGATTAATACAGTGAGTATTACTCATACAACTTCCGGGGGCTGGATCTCACAGGCTCGTCACCGGAAGACAGCGCAATGCCTTCCTTAGACATCGCGCTGCCTTCCATACCATCGGATCCCCCCCACAGCCGCATGGGGACCCGATGGCACCGCCCGCCGCCGCAACCGCAGGTAAAAGCCGCAAACCGCAGGTCTGATATGACCTGCGGTTTGCGGCGATCGCCGATACGGGTGGGTCACATGACCCCCACCCCCTCGGCGTTGTGACAGGATGCCCGCTAAATGATTTCAGCAGGCATCCTGTTCCTATTAACCCCCGCCGCACCGCAATCTACTTTTAAACTTAGGACGTATCGGTACGTCCTGAGTCCTTAAGGACTCGGCAAACGTGGCGTACCGGTACGTCCTAAGTCCCTAAGGGGTTAATGTCACCCACCAATGAAACAGATGATTTTTAAAAATTTCGGTCCCTGTCACCTATGCAGAGCAGGGGTTTATTCACGGCAAAAATTTTAAAATGTCACCCAAGAATGTAACAGAAAAATTTGTGAAATTTATTAACCTGTCTACTCGGTAGAGCAGGGGTATATCACAGCCAAAAATTGGTGAATTTCACCTGAAAATGTAACAGACAAATTAGTGAAATGTTTTTACCTGTCCACTAGGTACAGCCGGGGTATATCACACCCAAAAATTTGTGAATTTCACCCGAATATGTAACAGACATATTAGTGAAATGTTACCTGTCTACTAGGTATAGGAGTGGTATATCACAGCCAAAAATTGCTGCATTTCACCCAAAAATGTAACAGACAAATTAGTGAAATGTTTTTACCTGTCTACTAGGTACAGCCTGAGTATATTACACCCAAAATTTAGTGAATTTCAGCCGAATATGTAACAGACAAATTAGTGAAATGTTACCTGTCTACTAGGTAGAGCAGGGGTATATCACAGCCAAAAATTGGTGAATTTCACCCAAATATGTAACAGACAAATTCATGATTTTTTTTTACCTATCTACTAGGTATAGCACTGGGATATTACAGCCAAAAATTGGTGAATTTCACCCGAAAATGTAACAGACAAATTAGTGAAATGTTTTTACCTCTCTACTAGGTACAGCAGGGGTATATCACTCCCAAAAAATTGTGAATTTCACCCGAATATGTAACAGAAAAATTTGTGAAAAGTTACCTGTTGTCACGGCGGACAGGATACAAGATACACAGAAAATCAACAAACAAGTGTCTAGGCAAGAAGCTGGGGATAAAGGTCACCTCCTGACAATCCCTACTAGCTCTCCCTAGACTTCTATGCCCACGTTTAGACCCTGAAGGTGGGAATAAACGTGTCCCCGTGCCTAGGCTGAAGATTCCCTAAAATCCCTAAGATGGTGAAAGGGGGGAAGAGGCAGCCTGCTCCCTCAGGACCTGGAGGGGGCAGGTGTCTCTCTAACAGCCTAGACAGACAACCACAAGAAAACCAAACCAACTTATCTTTTACTGAGCAGGAACAGCAAATCCTTCCTTCCTCTGAGCCAGACAGAAGCTATAACCCGCACAGGTCACTGGGAGTGGGCGTAATTTAAACTCAAACCAACGACTCCACCCAGTGCACCTGAAGAGAGGCGGATCTAGTTCAACTCCAAAACAAAAACAAAAGGCTACACATGTGCTGCTAACCTGGCGGACCTCCGCACATAGCCTGAGCAGGGCATGACAGTACCCCCCCTTCTACGGGTGACCTCCGGACACCCCAGCCCAACTTTATCCGGGTGGGATCTGTGAAAAGCCCTCACCAGTCGGCTGGCACTAACATCCACAGCCGGAACCCACATCCTCTCCTCAGGGCTGTATCCCCTCCAGTGTACCAGGTACTGAACGGAACCCCGAAGAACTCTTGAGTCAAGAACCCTGGAGATCTCGAACTCTAAATTTTCATCAACCAGAACAGGGGGAGGAGGCAATGGCGATGGTTCTACCGGTTTCACATATCTCTTCAGTAAAGATTTGTGGAACACATCATGGATCCTCCAAATCTGCGGAAGATACAGACGAAACGCTACTGGATTGACCACCGCAGATATTTTGTACGGTCCAATAAATCGTGGACCCAGTTTCCAAGATGGTACTCTCAGTTTAATATTTTTAGTAGATAACCACACCAGATCACCCACACACAGGTCCGGACCAGTCATACGTCTCTTGTTAGCCATTCGCTTATACCTCTCACCCATCTTCCCCAAATTCACTTGGATCCTCCGCCAGATAGAAGACAAGGCAGAAGAAAATCTCTCCTCCTCTGGCATCCCAGAGGAGCTAGTCCCAGAAAAGGTACCAAATTGAGGATGAAAGCCGTATGCGCCAAAAAATGGCGACTTACCCGTGGACTCCTGCCTACGGTTATTCAAAGCAAACTCCGCTAGGGACAAGAATGAGGACAAGTCCTCCTGATTCTCAGCCACAAAGCACCTCAAGTAGGTCTACAGGTTTTGATTAGTACGCTCTGTCTGCCCATTCGACTGCGGATGAAAAGCCGAAGAGAACGAAAGTTGAATGCCAAGCTGAGAGCAGAATGCCCTCCAAAACCTGGAGACAAACTGCGTGCCCCTATCAGAAACCACATCCGAGGGAATGCCATGCAATTTCACGATATTATCAACAAAAATCTGAGCAAGAGTCTTGGCATTGGGCAGACTGGCTAACAATACAAAGTGAGCCATTTTACTAAAACGGTCAACAACCACCAAAATTACTGTTTTCCCGGAGGAACTCGGCAGATCCGTAATAAAGTCCATAGACAAGTGCGTCCAAGGACGAGATGGAATAGACAAAGGAAGAAGTGAACCAGCAGGTCGAGTATGAGCAACCTTTGACCGAGCACAGGTTTCATAAGCTGCTACGAAATCCTCAACACTCTTACGTAACCCGGGCCACCAGAACCTCCGGGACACAAGATCAAAGGTGGACTTACCACCAGGATGTCCAGCAAGGACAATATTGTGATGTTCCTTGAATACCTTGTATCGCAGTCCATCAGGAACAAACAACCTCACTGGGGGACAAGAACCAGGAGCCCCCTCCTGGGCTCCCAACACCTCCATCTCCAATTCGGGGTACAGAGCGGAGACCACCACCCCATCAGCCAAAATCGGAGCAGGATCCTCTGAATCACATCCCCCAGGAAAACTGCGAGACAACGCATCTGCCTTGACGTTTTTAACCCCCGGGTGATAAGTAACCACAAAATTTAACCTGGTAAAGAACATTGACCATCTGGCCTGTCTAGGATTCAGATGCTTGGCAGATTGCAGGTAAGCCAAATTCTTATGATCCGTATATACTGTAACGGGATGAGACGCCCCCTGCAACCAGTGACGCCATTCCTCAAAGGCCAATTTGATGGCCAGCAATTCCCTATCTCCTACATCATAATTCCTCTCGGCGACCAAGAGTTTCTTGAAAAAAAAAGCACACGGAACCCATTTGCCAGGAGATGAACCCTGCAACAGCACTGCTCCAACCCCCACTTCTGATGCATCAACCTCCACCACGAATGGTTGAGACACATCGGGCTGCACCAGAATGGGAGCAGACGCAAAACATTCCTTAACCACCTCCGGACCGCCTAACGCAGGATTGCGTTCCGGAGGTGGCAGCGCTGCGCAGAGTCACGCATATACGCGTCATCTCGCGAGACGCGAGATTTCGCTCAAAGCCGGCCCGCGCATGCGCATCGCGGGCCGGCAAAATTAAAAGAAGTATTTCGTCACCAGCCTGCCAGCAACGATCATTGGCTGGCAGGCTGGCGATTTTCAAAAAATCCAATCCAAAGTCATATAACAGATCATATTAGTAAATATGATCTGTTATATGGCTTGTCTGCTCCTGTGCTGGTCCTTTTCGTCGGTTGGATCCAGCACAGGAGCAGACTGAACTGTGAGTACACCAACACTACACCTTAGCCCCAGATCACCCACCTGCACCCCAATTAACCCTTTGATCACCCCTTTGATCGCCCCTGTCAATCACTAGTGAAAGGAAAAAAAGTGATCAGTGTAAACTGTCACTTTTTTTTTTTCACTGGTATTGGCTGTTAGGTTTTAGGGATAGTTTAGGCCCCTTGGTTAGGTAGTTAGCGTCAGTTAGCGCCCACCCCACCGCACCGCAGTCACTTTTATTCGCTGTTTAGCGTATCGCTAATCAGCATTTGTACTTTTATAGTATCTGTAAGTGATCAAAACTGATCACGGTCAGATCTATAATAGTATTAGTGTCACCTTAGCTCGCCCTCCACCCAAAACGCAGTGTTTGCCCGATCAGGCCTGATCGGTCGCCCACACGTGCGTTGACCCACGCCCGCCCCACCGCAGTGACAAAAAATATATATTTTTTGATCACTGCACATTCATTTTACACGCACTGCGGCGATAAAAAAATCAGTTTTGATATTTTTTATCAACCGCAGCAGCCTCCGGTACTTCGCTAGCCTCCCCTTTGTAAGACAGGTTTGCTTTTTTTCTTGGGTAGTCTCAGGGAATACCCCTAAATTTAGTAGTCCAAAATGTCAAACAGGGGGTATTCTTCTGAAGAGGCCTACAGGATTCTGACCCAGTCGGATGAGGAGTGGGAACCCTCATCTGACGAATCTATCGGGTCAGAATATGTACCTGTGGAAAGCAGTGGCTCTCTGACCCAAAGTTCGGACGAGGAGGTGGAGGTCGCTGGCAGCACCAGGCGTACCCGGCCCCATGTCGCTAGACCACAGGTTACGCAGGATCCGCTTCAAGAGCAGCAGAGTGGGGCTGTCGCTGCCGGATCACGTGGTGAGGCATACACCAGCAGCGCAGCCCTTCCTGGACCTAGTACCAGCACTGCCGTACAACCTGGTGAAGTAGCGAGCACCAGAAGGGCAGTTGAAGCTGGTACGGTGGCACGTGCACTAGTTACCCCGTCGCAGCCACCGCACAGACAGGCCCGTAGAGCCCCTAGAGTCCCTGAGGTGCTGGCAAATCCTGATTGGCAGTCACCAACTTCAGCCGCACCAGTAGTTCCCCCTTTCACCGCCCAGTCTGGAGTTCGGGTTGAGACGGCTCAAATCGGTTCGGCCCTGGGATTTTTTGAGCTGTTCTTGACTGCGGAGCTCTTGGACTTAGTCGTGGCAGAGACCAACCAGTATGCCACACAATTTATAACCGCAAACCCGGGAAGCTATTATGCCCAGCCTTTCCGGTGGAAACCAGTCCAAGTTTCCGAACTTAAAATTTTTTTGATAAACCAACACTGTTTCCTTATTTCAAATAAGTAAATGATCCACAATCATTCATTACAAAACCAATAAAAGATATATGGATCTATAAGTATCAAATCACAACTCAAGCAACAAAGTTTTATACAAAATCACAGATCTTTTTATTGGTACAAAATTAGAGTTGTGACCACTGGCCACACAGACATTTAAGAACACTTAAAATGCCATACAGACCGCAGATATGTGGTAGTTACAATGATAATGCGTAAAGTGCAAGTGCTAAAAAACTTTACAGCAAAGAGATTGGTCAGTGCCTAACACCAAGTTAAGTCCTGTCTATACTATATAGCAAACGGTAAATATTGGACCATAAACTGAAAGGACCTATTACTTACAACAGTGACTCTAAACAAATAATGACATGAATGAGAAAGCATACTGACCACAATCTCTACCACGGCACTGACAGTCTGTGCCGTGGTAGAGATTGTGGTCAGTATGCTTTCTCATTCATGTCATTATTTGTTTAGAGTCACTGTTGTAAGTAATAGGTCCTTTCAGTTTATGGTCCAATATTTACCGTTTGCTATATAGTATAGACAGGACTTAACTTGGTGTTAGGCACTGACCAATCTCTTTGCTGTAAAGTTTTTTAGCACTTGCACTTTACGCAATAAAAAGATCTGTGATTTTGTATAAAACTTTGTTGCTTGAGTTGTGATTTGATACTTATAGATCCATATATCTTTTATTGGTTTTAAAAATTTTTTGGGTCTTCTCCTCAACATGGGCCTGACAAAAAAGCATGAATTGCGGTCATATTGGTCAACGCACCCAATTCATCACATGCCCATGTTCTCTGCTGCTATGTCCAGGACACGATTTGAGACCATCCTCCGTTTCCTGCATTTTAGCGACAACACCACCTCCCGTCCCAGAGGCCACCCTGCTTTTGACCGGCTCCACAAAATTCGGCCCCTCATAGACCATTTCAACCTGAAATTTGCAGATTTGTATACCCCTGAGCAAAACATCTGCGTAGACGAGTCCCTAATACATTTTACCGGGCGCCTTGGCTTCAAACAATACATCCCAAGCAAGCGTGCCTGGTATGGGGTCAAATTGTATAAGCTCTGTGAAAGGGCCACAGGCTATACCCACAAATTTCGGATCTATGAGGGAAAAGATCAGACCCTGGAGCCGGTCGGTTGCCCTGACTACCTGGGGAGCAGTGGGAAGACAGTCTGGGACTTGGTGTCACCCTTATTCGGCAAAGGGGTACCATCTTTATGTGGACAATTTCTACACAAGTGTGGCCCTCTTTAGGCATTTGTTTCTAGAACTGATTTGCGCCTGTGGCACCGCGCGAACTAGTCGCGTGGGCTTCCCCCAACAGCTTGGAAGGGGGCAGAGGGCTGCCTTGTGTAACGAAGAACTGCTCGCGGTGAAATGGAGAGACAAGCGTGACGTTTACATGCTCTCCTCCATTCACGCAGACACGACAATCCAAATTGAGCGAGCAACCCGTGTCATTGAAAAGCCCCTCTGTGTCCACGACTATAATGCGCTCATGGGAGGGGTGGACTTCAATGACCAGATGTTGTCTCCGTATTTAGTTTCCCGCAGAACCAGACGCTGGCATAAGAAGGTGTCTGTATATTTGATTCAATTGGCGCTGTACAATAGTTTTGTTCTCTACAGTAAGGCTGGGAGAACAGGATCCTTCCTCAAATTCCAGGAAGAGATCATCGAGAACCTCCTTTACCCAGGAGGTTCCGTGGCCCCATCCACCAGTGTAGTTAGCCGTCTACACGAGCGACATTTTCCCAGTGTCGTTCCTGGTATCTCAACCCAACCGTCACCCCGAAAAAGATGTCGTGTCTGTAGCAGGAGTGGAATAAGGCGTGACACCCGCTATTTCTGTCCTGACTGTGCTGACCACCCTGCCCTATGCTATGGAGAGTGTTTCCGGAAGTACCACACACAGGTACACCTAGCATAGGGATCACATCTCACCAGGACAGGCACACAGGGCTATTAGGGCCCATTCACTCACAGCTGCTGCAAACCTCTCCTTTCACCTGGGATAAAGTGCATAACGTACTTCGCCACATCTTTGGGCGATTTGCGCTTTGCACATTGTCCCATGGGGAAGGAGAGGTTTGTTCTATAAAGGTAAAAAAAACTAAACAAAAAAAAAATACCGGTAAGTAAAAAAGTTAAACGTTCAGTTAAAAAAGTTTAAAAAAAGTTTCTATGTTCTGTTCAACAGTTAATAAAGTTATTGCTTTGCGGCCTGGTTTTTTTTTTATTTTTTTTTACCTTTCAGGTGGACCAACCGATCGACTAGCTGCAGCACTGATGTGCATTCGGACAGAAGCATTGCGCTGCTGTCAGATTACACGCAAGTCGGTGTATGCGGCGCTGCAAGACGAGATTTCTCCTCTGCAGTAAAAGATACGTTTGCCGAGGCATATGAGCTGAGGAGGTGGCGGTGTTCATATACTTTGGCAAACACTTTGTATATATAAAAAAAAAAATCCCGGCAATGATTTATTCATCCACATCGATTGATGTGAATGGAGAAATCTGGTTTGCCAGGGCATACGAGCTGAAGTGGGTATGGATGTTGGGCGGAGCTCTTATGTCCTGGCAGACGCCTTTCCCCTCCTTTTTCTTTTTTTGGCAGAGATTTTTTCATCCACATTGATCGATGCGAATGAAGAAATCTGTGCCGTTCATTTTTTTCTTTCAGCCCAGAGGCTGAACGGAAAAAAAAAATCTCATTACCCGTATGCTCAATATAAGGAGAATAGCAGAAACTCCTAATGCTGGGCATACATGTAATGATTGCGGAGACCCTCAAATGCCAGGGCAGTACAAACACCCCACAAATAACACCATTTTGGAAAGAAGACACCCCAAGGTATTCGCTGAGGGGCATATTGAGTCCATGAAAGATTGAAATTTTTGTCCCAAGTTAGCGGAAAGGGAGACTTTGTGAGAACAAAATCAAAAAAATCAATTTCCGCTAACTTGTGCCCAAATTTTTTTTTTCAATGAACTCGCCATGCCCCTCATTGAATACCTTGGGGTGTTTTCTTTCCAAAATAGGGTCACATGTGGGGTATTTATACTGCCCTGGCATTTTAGGGGCCCCAAAGCGTGAGAAGAAGTCTGGTATCCAAATGTCTAAAAATGCCCTCCTAAAAGGAATTTGGGCCCCTTTGCCCACCTAGGCTGCAAAAAAGTGTCACACATGTGGTATCTCCGTACTCAGGAGAAGTTGAGGAATGTGTTTTGGCGTGTCTTTTTACATATACCCATGCTGGGTGAGATAAATATCTTGGTCAAATGCCAACTTTGTATAAAAAAATGGGAAAAGTTGTCTTTTGCCAAGATATTTCTCTCACCCAGCATGGGTATATGTAAAATGACACCCCAAAACACATTCCTCAACTTCTCCTGAGTACGGAGATACCACATGTGTGACACTTTTTTGCAGCCTAGATGGGCAAAGGGGCCCACATTCCAAAGAGCACCTTTCGGATTTCACAGGTCATTTACCTACTTACCACACATTAGGGCCCCTGGAAAATGCCAGGGCAGTATAACTACCCCACAAGTGACCCCATTTTGGAAAGAAGACACCCCAAGGTATTCCGTGAGGGGCATGGCAAGTTCCTAGAATTTTTTTTTTTTTGTCACAAGTTAGTGGAAAATGATGATTTTTTTTTTTTTTTTTTTTTCATACAAAGTCTCATATTCCACTAACTTGTGAAAAAAAATAAAAACTTCCATGAACTCACTATGCCCATCAGCGAATACCTTGGGGTCTCTTCTTTCCAAAATGGGGTCACTTGTGGGGTAGTTATACTGCCCTGGCATTCTAGGGGCCCAAATGTGTGGTAAGGAGTTTGAAATCAAATTCTGTAAAAAATGACCTGTGAAATCCGAAAGGTGCTCTTTGGAATATGGGCCCCTTTGCCCACCTAGGCTGCAAAAAAGTGTCACACATCTGGTATCTCCGTACTCAGGAGAAGGTGGGGAATGTGTTTTGGGGTGTCATTTTACATATACCCATGCTGGGTGAGAGAAATATCTTAGCAAAAGACAACTTTTCCCATTTTTTTATACAAAGTTGGCATTTGACCAAGATATTTATCTCACCCAGCATGGGTATATGTAAAAAGACACCCCAAAACACATTCCTCAACTTCTCCTAAATACGGAGATACCAGATGTGTGACACTTTTTTGCAGCCTAGGTGGGCAAAGGGGCCCACATTCCAAAGAGCACCTTTCGGATTTCACAGGTCATTTTTTAATGAATTTGATTTCAAACTCCTTACCACACATTTTGGCCCCTAGAATGCCAGGGCAGTATAACTACCCCACAAGTGACCCCATTTTGGAAAGAAGAGACCCCAAGGTATTCGCTGATGGGCATAGTGAGTTCATGGAAGTTTTTATTTTTTGTCACAAGTTAGTGGAATATGAGACTTTGTATGGAAAAAAATAAAAATAAAAAAATCATCATTTTCCACTAACTTGTGACAAAAAATTAAAAATTCTAGGAATTCGCCATGCCCCTCACGGAATACCTTGGGGTGTCTTCTTTCCAAAATGGGGTCACTTGTGGGGTAGTTATACTGCCCTGGCATTCTAGGGGCCCAAATGTGTAGTAAGGAGTTTGAAATCAAATTCTGTAAAAAATGACCTGTGAAATCCGAAAGGTGCTCTTTGGAATATGGGCCCCTTTGCCCACCTAGGCTGCAAAAAAGTGTCACACATCTGGTATCTCCGTACTCAGGAGAAGGTGGGGAATGTGTTTTGGGGTGTCATTTTACATATAACCATGCTGGGTGAGAGAAATATCTTGGCAAAAGACAACTTTTCCCATTTTTTTATACAAAGTTGGCATTTGACCAAGATATTTATCTCACCCAGCATGGGTATATGTAAAAAGACACCCCAAAACACATTCCTCAACTTCTCCTGAGTACGGAGATACCAGATGTGTGACACTTTTTTGCAGCCTAGGTGGGCAAAGGGGCCCACATTCCAAAGAGCACTTTTCGGATTTCACAGGTCATTTTTTACAGAATTTGATTTCAAACTCCTTACCACACATTTGGGCCCCTAGAATGCCAGGGCAGTATAACTACCCCACAAGTGACCCCATTTTGGAAAGAAGAGACCCCAAGGTTTTTGCTGATGGGCATAGTGAGTTCATGGAAGTTTTTATTTTTTGTCACAAGTTAGTGGAATATGAGACTTTGTATGGAAAAAAATAAAAAATAAAAAAATCATCATTTTCCACTAACTTGTGACAAAAAATAAAAAATTCTAGGAACTCGCCATGCCCCTCACGGAATACCTTGGGGTGTCTTCTTTCCAAAATGGGGTCACTTGTGGGGTAGTTATACTGCCCTGGCATTCTAGGGGCCCAAATGTGTGGTAAGGAGTTTGAAATCAAATTCAGTAAAAAATGACCTGTGAAATCCGAAAGGTGCTCTTTGGAATGTGGGCCCCTTTGCCCACCTAGGCTGCAAAAAAGTGTCACACATCTGTTATCTCCGTACTCAGGAGAAGTTGAGGAATGTGTTTTGGGGTGTCTTTTTACATATACCCATGCTGGGTGAGATAAATATCTTGGTCAAATGCCAACTTTGTATAAAAAAATGGGAAAAGTTGTCTTTTGCCAAGATATTTCTCTCACCCAGCATGGGTATATGTAAAATGACACCCCAAAACACATTCCCCACCTTCTCCTGAGTACGGAGATACCAGATGTGTGACACTTTTTTGCAGCCTAGGTGGGCAAAGGGGCCCATATTCCAAAGAGCACCTTTCGGATTTCACAGGTCATTTTTTACAGAATTTGATTTCAAACTCCTTACCACACATTTGGGCCCCTAGAATGCCAGGGCAGTATAACTACCCCACAAGTGACCCCATTTTGGAAAGAAGAGATCCCAAGGTATTCGCTGATGGGCATAGTGAGTTAATAGAACTTTTTATTTTTTGTCACAAGTTAGTGGAATATGAGACTTTGTAAGAAAAAAAAAAATAAATCATCATTTTCCGCTAACTTGTGACAAAAAATAAAAAGTTCTATGAACTCACTATGCCCATCAGCGAATACCTTAGGGTGTGTACTTTCCGAAATGGGGTCATTTGTGGGGTGTTTGTACTGTCTGGGCATTGTAGAACCTCAGGAAACATGACAGGTGCTCAGAAAGTCAGAGCTGCTTCAAAAAGCGGAAATTCACATTTTTGTACCATAGTTTGTAAACGCTATAACTTTTACCCAAACCATTTTTTTTTTACCCAAACATTTTTATTTATCAAAGACATGTAGAACAATAAATTTAGAGCAAAATTTATATATGGATGTAGTTTTTTTTGCAAAATTTGACAACTGAAAGTGAAAAATGTAATTTTTTTGCAAAAAAATCGTTAAATTTCGATTAATAACAAAAAAAGTAAAAATGTCAGCAGCAAAGAAATACCACCAAATGAAAGCTCTATTAGTGAGAAGAAAAGGAGGTAAAATTCATTTGGGTGGTAAGTTGCATGACCGAGCAATAAATGGTGAAAGTAGTGTAGGTCAGAAGTGTAAAAAGTGGCCTGGTCTTTCAGGGTGTTTAGGCACTGGGGGCTGAAGTGGTTAATAGCCGAAAAGGCCTGCAATGCCTCATACGACCAGACAGAGACGTCGGCGCCCTTCTTGGTCATATCGGTCAGAGGTTTTACAATGGTAGAATAGATCAAGATAAATTTTCTATAATAATTATTAAACCCCAAAAACCACATCAAAGCTTTCTGATTCTCCGGTCGGTCCCATTCCAGACGAAAACCAGAGTCAGAAAGCAGATATCCCAGAAACGGAAGCTCCTGCACAGAAAACACACATTTCTCCAATTTGGCATATAATTTAGGCTACTTTCACACCTGCGTTAGGTGCGGATCCGTCTGGTATCTGCACAGACGGATCCGCACCTATAATGCAAACGCTTAGATCCGTTCAGAACGGATCCGTTTGCATTACCATGAACAAAAAAAATAAATATATATATATATATATATATATATATATTTTTTTTTTTTGTTCATGATAATGCAAACGGATCCGTTTTGACTTTACATTGAAAGTCAATGGGGGACGGATCCGTTTGAAAATTGAGCCATATTGTGTCAACTTCAAACGGATCCGTCCCTATTGACTTACATTGTAAGTCTGGACGGATCCGTTTGCCTCTGCACAGCCAGGCGGACACCCGAACGCTGCAAGCTGTGCAGGCCAGGGGTCCGCCTGCTGAGCGGAGCGGAGGACAAACGGTTCCAAACTGATGCATTCTGAGCGGATCCGCATCCACTCAGAATGCATTAGGGCTGGACGGATCCGTTCGGGGCCGCTTGTGAGAGCCTTCAAACGGAACTCACAAGCGGAGCCCCGAACGCTAGTGTGAAAGTAGCCTTATTCTCCTGAAGGATCGTCAATACCTGTCTCACGTGATCCTGATGGGTTTTCAGATCAGGAGAGTAAATTAGAATGTCATCCAAGTAAACTACCACGAACCTCCCCACAAAATGATGGAAAATGTCATTGACGAATCGCTGAAATACCGCTGGCACGTTAGTTAACCCAAAAGGCATAACCAGATTCTCGAAATGACCCTCGTGCGTGTTGAAGGCCGTTTTCCACTCATCCCCTTCCTTGATTCTGATCAGATTGTAGGCCCCTCTTAAATCCAACTTGGAGAACACCTTGGCTCCAACAATCTGATCAAAAAGATCGGAGATCAAAGGAAGGGGATACGGATCACGGACCGTAATACGGTTCAATTCCCGGAAATCCAAACAAGGTCTCAGCGAACCATCCTTTTTCTTTACAAAGAATAAACCCACTGCCACCGGAGACTTAGATGGCCTAATATGACCTTTTGCCAAACTCTCGGCAATATACTTCCGCATGACCTCTCTTTCAGGTTGAGAAAGATTGTAAAGCCGAGACTTTGGCAACTTAGCCCCTGGGATGAGATTAACTGGACAATCATAGTCACGATGAGGGGGCAATTCCTGAGCCCCACCCCCAGAACAGACATCCGCAAAATCTGAGAGATACTGAGGTAAAGCCGTAGTAGACACACCAGAGATAGATGTGCCAAGACAATTGTCCGAACAAAATTCACTCCAACCAATGATCTGTCTTGCTTGCCAATCTATAATTGGGTTATGTTTTGTCAACCACGATAACCCTAAGACTATAGGAGCGGGCAAGTCCTTCATGACAAAACAAGACATGATCTCAACATGTGAATCACCCACCCTTAACAGAATACCATGGGCAATATGAGTGAGACTCCTTTGAGAAAGAGGGAAAGAATCAACTTGAGAAAGTACTTAGACCCAGATTTTGAAGAAAAAGAAAATCAATAAGGTTTACCCCAGCACCACAGTCAATGAATACTTCAACAAAATTTTTTTTTGAGTCTAGCGCCACCATAGCTGGAAGGAGAAAACGAGTATTACAGGGAGCTTGCATACCTGCTTGCTCCACACTAGCAAGAGTCAGGGATGTTTTTTTTTTTTCTTTAAGTAAACCTCTTTGTGATTCTTTCTCATCAACATGCGGTTTAACAAAAGGACAAGCAAAAATAAAATGACCACTTTTTCCACAGTAATAACATAGTTTATGCAACCTCCTAAAGTTCCTACTACCAGAACGGAAAGATACCTAACCCAGCTGCATGGGTTCCTCCCCTACCCCTGAGTTACATGTCATATCACCCTGGGGAGCAGGTCAGACCACTCACAGAAGGGATCCCTTGCTCGGAGGGAACCTTACACCTCTCTCTAATACGTCTATCTAACCGTACTGCCAAAGACATATCATTCTCCAATGTATCCGGGTACTCATGAAAAGCAAGGGCATCATTCAATCTCTCAGATAACCCCTGACAAAACTGACTACGTAATGCGGGGTAATTCCACTCTGACTCGGTAGCCCATCTCCTAAACTCAACGCAGTAAGCCTCTGCAGTATGTTCACCTTGTAATAAATTACGCAATTTAGATTCCGCCATCGAGACCCGATCTGGATCATCATAAATTAATCCCAAGGCTTTAAAAAATTCTTCCACCGACCGGAGGGCCAGAGAACCGGACAGCAGAGAAAAGGCCCAGGATTGCACGTCCCCTTTAAGCAGGGAAATGATTATCCCTACCCTCTGACTCTCATCACCAGACCAAGATGGACGCAGCCGAAAATACAACTTGCATGACTCTTTAAAGCAGATTAAATCATCCAGACCCCCTGCAAATCAATCAGGGAGAGCGACTTTAGGCTCCCCATAAATTTGACTTCCTCCTATTGCACCTGATGCCAGAGCATTCTGACACCGTGTGACCGAATTACGCAGATCCGCAACCTCTAGGGATAATCCCTGCATGCGATCAACTAGCGCATCAATTGACTCCATCTCAAAACAGCTGAGAAATGGCAGCCAAAGTATTGGCGGGTTAGAATGTCACGGCGGACAGGATACAAGATACACATAAAATCAACAAACAAGTGTCTAGGCAAGAAGCTGGGGATAAAGGTCACCTCCTGACAATCCCTACTAGCTCTCCCTAGACTTCTATGCCCACGTTCAGACCCTGAAGGAGGGAATAAACGTGTCCCCGTGCCTAGGCTGAAGATTCCCTAAAATCCCTAAGATGGTGAAAGGGGGAAAGAGGCAGCCTGCTCCCTCAGGACCTGGAGGGTGCAGGTGTCTCTCTAACAGCCTAGACAGACAACTACAAGAAAACCAAACCAACGTATCTTTTACTGAGCAGGAACAGCAAATCCTTCCTTCCTTCCTCTGAGCCAGACAGAAGCTATAACCCGCACAGGACACTGGGAGTCGGCGTAATTTAAACTCAAACCAACGACCCCACCCAGTGCACCTTAAGGTAGGTGGATATAGTTCAACTCCAAAACAAAAGGCTACACACATGCTGCTAACCTGGCAGACCTCCGCACATAGCCTGAGCAGGGCATGACACCTGTTTACTAGGTAGAGCAGGGGTATATCGCAGCCAAAAATTGGTGAATTTCACCCGAATATGTAACAGACAAATTAATATATATTTTTTACCTGTCGACTAGGTATAGCAGTGGTATATCGCAGCCAAAAATTGGGGAATTTCACCTGAAAATGTAACAGACAAATTAGTGAAATGTTTTTACCTGTCTACTAGGTAGAGCAGCGGTATAATACAACCAAAAATTGGTGAATTTCACCCAAATATGTAACAGACAAATTAGTGAAATGTTACCTGTCTACTACGTAGAGCAGGGGTATATCACAACCAAAAATTGGTGAATTTCACCCGAGTATGTAAAAGACAATTTTTTTATTTTTTTTTACCTGTCTACTAGGTATAGCAGTGGTATATCACACCAAAAAATTGATGAATTACACCCAAATATGTAATAGACAAATTAGTGAAATGTTACCTGTCTACTAGGTAGAGCAGGTGTATATCACATCCAAAAATTGGTGAATTTAACCAGAAAATGTAACAGACAAATTAGTGAAATTACATAAAATAAAATACGTACAAATAAAAATAAAAATTGGAGTAAGAGTTTGAGGAGGCGGTGGACGTAGCGGTGTAGGTGGAAGCCGCGGTGGAGGAGGACGAGGTAGCCAACACTGGTTTTTGGTTTTAATTTATTATTATTTTTTGAAATTAGGGTACACTCCAAAAGAGTGTGAAATATCCAAAATACAACAATAAGCAATTGCGCTGTAGTATAACAATGGCTGGTTAAGGTCGGTATACATGTCTATTCTGCACAAGGTAGGACAAGTCCTGTGGGCTCCATGCCTGGCTCATTTTAATGAACATGAGCTTGTCTACATTGGCTGTGGAAAGGCGGCTGCGCTTGTCTGTGATAACGCCCCCTGCTGTGCTAAACACACGTTCAGACAATACACTGGCTGCAGGGCAGGCCAGCACCTCCAAGGCATAAAGGGCAAGCTCAGGCCATGTGCCCAATTTGGAGATCCAGAAGTTGAAGAGGGCAGACCCGTCATTCAGTACGTGTAGGCGTGTGCAAACATACTGCTCCACCATGCTGCTGAAATGCTGCCTCCTGCTAAGACGTTCCATATCAGCTGGTGGTGCTGGTTGTTGTGGCGTGCTGACAAAGCTTTTCCACATTTGGGCCATGTTAACCCTGCCTTCTGAGGTGCTGGTGGTGACCCAGCTGCGTTGGCGACCTCTTCCTTCTCCTCTGCCTTCGCTTCTTGATTCCACTGTGCCCCCGTTGTCAGGTGGGAATTCCACCAGCAGCGTGTCTACCAGTATGCTCTTGTACTCGCGCATCTTACGATCACGCTCAAGTGACGGAATTAAGGACGGTACGTTGTTCTTGTAACGGGGATCCAGCAGAGTGGCCACCCAGTAATCAGCACAAGTTAGAATGTGGGAAACTGGGCGGTCGTTGCGAAGACACTGCAGCATGTAATCGCTCATGTGTGCCAGGCAGCCCAGAGGCAATGAAAAGCTGTCCTCTGTGGGAGGTGTATCCTCTGTGTCCTCTGTATCCCCCCAGCCACGCACCAATGATGGCCATGAGCTGGTTTGGGTGCCACCCTGCTGTGAACATGGTTCCTCCTCCTCCATATCCTCCTCCTCATCCTCCACCTCGTCATCTTCCAGAACTGTGCCCTGGCTGGACAATTGTGTGCCTGGCGTTTGGGGATGCAGGAAACCACCCTCAGAGCCACTTATGAATGACTGTCCGGAAACCCTTGAAATGATCCCTCTTCCTCCTCCTCCTCCTCCTGTGCCACATCCTCTTCCATCATCGCCAGGAGCGTTTTTTCAAGGAGGCATAGAAGTGGGATAGTAACGCTGAGAACTGCGTTATCGGCACTGGCCATGTTGGTGGAGTACTCGAAACAGCGCAACAAAGAGCACAGGTCTCGCATGGAGGCCCAGTCATTGGTGGTGAAGTGGTGCTGTTCCGCAGAGCGACTCACCCGTGCGTGCTGCAGCTGAAACTCCACTATCACCTGCTGCTGCTCGCACAGCCTAGCCAGCATGTGCAAGGTGGAGTGTCACCTTGTGGGCACGTCGCATATGAGGCGATGAGCGGGAAGGCTGAAGTTACGCTGCAGCGCTAACAGGCGAGCAGCAGCAGGGTGAGAACGCCGAAAGCACGCACAGATGGCCCGCTCTTTATGCAGCAGCTCTGACATATCGGGGTAATTTTTAAGGAATCTCTGCACCACCAAATTCAGCACATGCCCCAGGCAAGGGATGTGCATCAAACCGGCTAGTCCCAGAGCTGCTACGAGATTTCGCCCATTATCGCACACCACCAGGCCGGGCTTGAGGCTCACTGGCACCAACCACTCATCGGTCTGTTGTTTAAGGTCCGTCCACAGCTCCTGCGCGGTGTGGGTTTTTTCCCCCAAACCGATAAGTTTTAAAACTGCCTGCTGTCGTTTACCCCTGGCTGTGCTGAAGTTGGTGGTGAAGGTGTTATGCTGACCGGATGAGGATCCTGTAGAGGATGAGGAAGCGGAGTAGAAGGAGGAAGCAACAGGAGGCAAACTGAAGCGTCCTGCAATCCTCAGTAGTGGAAGGACATGCGCCAAACTGCTATCCGCCTCAGGCCCAGGCTGTGTGCTGTTAGGGAGATATAACGTCCCTGACCATGCTTACTGGTCCACGTATCCATAGTTAGGTGGAGCTTGCCACAGATGACGTTGTGCAGTGCACACCTGATTTTGTCCCCCACTTGGTTGTGCAGTGAAGGGATGGCACACCTGGAAAAGTAGTGGCGGCTGGGCACGACGTACTGTGGGACAGCCACCACCATAAGGCTTTTAAAACTCTCCCTCTCCACCAGATGGAATGACATCATTTCAAAGGACAGTAATTTTGAAAAGCTAGCATTCAGGGCCAGGGATCGCAGGTGGGAAGGGTGATACGTCCTCTTCGGCTCCAGTGACTGGGAGATGGAGAGCTGAACACTTCCGTGGGACATTGTGGAGATGCTTGGTGACCTAGATGGTGGTGTTGCTGGCAGATCCTCTGTTTGCAGGGTGTCAGGAGGCACTGTTACTCCAGAGGTGGATGAAGAGGCCGAGACTGCAGCAGCAGAGGAAGCAGGAGGAGCCAGACACCTTTATTGGTTTTTGAGGCGTCTACTCCACTGCAGCTTGTGCTTTGCACTTAGATGTCTGGTCATGGAGTTAACCCAAAAGGCATAACCAGATTCTCGAAATGACCCTCGTGCGTGTTGAAGGCCGTTTTCCACTCATCCCCTTCCTTGATTCTAATCAGATTGTAGGCCCCTCTTAAATCCAACTTGGAGAACACCTTGGCTCCAACAATCTGATTAAAAAGATCGGAGATCAAAGGAAGGTGATACGGATCACGGACCATAATAAGGTTCAATTCCCGGAAATCCAAACAAGGTCTCAGCGAACCATCCTTTTTCTTTAGAAAGAATAAACCCACTGCCACCGGAGACTTAGATGGCCTAATATGACCTTTTGCCAAACTCTTGGCAATATACTTCCGCATGACCTCTCTTTCACGTTGAGAAAGATTTTAAAGCCGAGACTTTGGCAACTTAGCCCCTGGGATGAGATTAACTGGACAATCATAGTCACGATGAGGGAGCAATTCCTGAGCCCCACCCTCCGAAAATACATCCGCAAAATTTGAGAGATACTGAGGTAAAGCCGTAGTAGACACACCAGAGATAGATGTGCCAAGACAATTGTCCGAACAAAATTCACTCCAACCAATGATCTGTCTTGCTTGCCAATCTATAATTGGGTTATGTTTTGTCAACCACGATAACCTTAAGACTATAGGAGCGGGCAAGTCCTTCATGACAAAACAAGACATGATCTCAACATGTGAATCACCCACCCTTAACAGAATACCATGAGCAATATGAGTGAGACTCCTTTGAGAAAGAGGGGAAGAATCAATTGCAAAAAAAGGAATCTCTCTTTCTAAAGTGCAAGTACTTAGACCCAGATTTTGAAGAAAAAGAAAATCAATAAGGTTTACCCCAACACCACAGTCAATAAATACTTCAACAAAAAAAATTCTTGAGTCTAGCACCACCATAGCTGGAAGGAGAAAATGAGTATTACAGGGAGCTTGCATACCTGCTTGCTCCACCACGACATTCACACTACCAAGAGTCAGGGATGTTTTTTTTTTTTTTTTTTAAGTAAACCTCTTTGTGATTCTTTCTCATCAACTTGCGGTTTAACAAAAGGACAAGCAAAAATAAAATGACCACTTTTTCCACAGTAATAACAGTTTATGCAACCTCCTAAAGTTCCTACTACCAGAACGGAAAGATTCCTAACCCAGCTGCATGGGTTCCTCCCCTGGCCCAGAGTTACATGTCATATCACCCTGGGGAGCAGGTCAGACCACTCACAGAAGGGATCCCTTGCCGGAGGGAACCTTACACCTCTCTCTAATACGTCTATCTAACCGTACTGCCAAAGACATAGCATTCTCCAATGTATCCGGATACTCATGAAAAGTAAGGGCATCTTTCAATCTCTCAGATAACCCCTGACAAAACTGACTACGTAGCGCGGGGACATTCCACTCTGACTCGGTATCCTATCTCCTAAACTCAACGCAGTAAGCCTCTGCAGTATGTTCACCTTGTAATAAATTACGCAATTTAGATTCCGCCATCGAGACCCGATCTGGATCATAATAAATTAATCCCAAGGCTTTAAAAAATTCTTCCACCGACCGGAGGGCCAGAGAACCGGACGGCAGAGAAAAGGCCCAGGATTGCACGTCCCCTTTAAGCAGGGAAATGATTATCCCTACCCTCTGACTCTCATCACCAGACCAAGATGGACGCAGCCGAAAATACAACTTGCATGACTCTTTAAAGCGGATAAAATCATCCACACCTCCTGCAAATCTATCAGGGAGAGCGACTTTAGGCTCCCCATAAATTTGACTTCCACCTATTGCACCTGATGCCAGAGCATTCTGACACCGTGTGACCGAATTACGCAGATCCGCAACCTCTAGGGATAATCCATGCATGCGATCAACTAGCGCATCAATTGACTCCATCTCAAAACAGCTGAGAAATGGCAGTCAAAGTATTGACGGGCTATAATGTCACGGCGGACAGGATACAAGATACACATAAAATCAACAAACAAGTGTCTAGGCAAGAAGCTGGGGATAAAGGTCACCTCCTGACAATCCCTACCAGCTTTCCCTAGACTTCTATGCCCACGTTCAGACCCTGAAGGAGGGAATAAACATGTCCCCGTGCCTAGGCTGAAGATTCCCTAAAATCCCTAAAATGGTGAAAGGGGGAAAGAGGCAGCCTGCTCCCTCAGGACCTGGAGGGGACAGGTGTCTCTCTAACAGCCTAGACAGACCACCACAAGAAAACCAAACCAACGTATCTTTTACTGAGCAGGAACAGCAAATCCTTCCTTCCTCTGAGCCAGACAGAAGCTATAACCCACACAGGACACTGGGAGTGGGCGTAATTTAAACTCAAACAAACGACCCCACCCAGTGCACCTGAAGAAAGGTGGATATAGTTCAACTCCAAAACAAAAGGCTACACACATGCTGCTAACCTGGCAGACCTCCGCACATAGCCTGAGCAGGGCATGACACCTGTTTACTAGGTAGAGCAGGGGTATATTGCAGCCAAAAATTGGCAAATTTCACCCGAATATGTAACAGACAAATTAATATTTTTTTTTTACCTGTCTACTAGGTATAGCAGTGGTATATCACAGCCAAAAATTGGGGAATTTCACCTGAAAATGTAACAGACAAATTAGTGAAATGTTTTTACCTGTCTACTAGGTAGAGCAGGGGTATATCACACGCAAAAATTGGTGAATTTCACCCGAATATGTAATAGACAAATTAGTGAAATGTTACCTGTATACTAGGTAGAGCAGGGGTATATCACACCAAAAAATTGGTGAATTTCACCAGAAAATGTAACAGACAAATTAGTGAAATGACATAAAATAAAATACGTACCAATTTTTTTAAAAATGGAGTAAAAGTTTGAGGAGGCGGTGGACGTAGCGGTGTAGGTGGAAACGGCGGTGGAGGAGGACGAGGTAGCCAACACTGGTTTTAATTTATTATTATTTTTTGAAATTTGGGTACACTCCAAAAGAGTGTGAAATATCCAAAATACAACAATGAGCAATTGCACTGTAGTATAACAATGGCTGGTTAAGGTCGGTATACATGTCTATTCTGCACAAGGTAGGACAAGTCCGGGGGGGTATCCATGCCTGGTTCATTTTAATGAACATGAGCTTGTCCACATTGGCTGTGGACAGGCGGCTGCGCTTGTCTGTGATAACGCCCCCTGCTGTGCTAAACACACGTTCAGACAATACACTGGCTGCAGGGCAGGCCAGCACCTCCAAGGCATAAAGGGCAAGCTCAGGCCATGTGCCCAATTTGGAGATCCAGAAGTTGAAGGGGGCAGACCCATCATTCAGTACGTGTAGGCGTGTGCAGACATAATGCTCCACCATGCTGCTGAAATGCTGCCTCCTGCTAAGACGTTCCATATCAGCTGGTGGTGCTGGTTGTTGTGGCGTGCTGACAAAGCTTTTCCACATTTCGGCCATGTTAACCCTGCCTTCTGAGGTGCTGGTGGTGCCCTAGCTGCGTTGGCGACCTCTTCCTTCTCCTCTGCCTTCGCTTTGTGCTTCCACTGTGCCCCCGTTGTCAGGTGGGAATTTCACCAGCAGCGTGTCTACCAGTATGCTCTTGTACTCGCGCATCTTACGATCACGCTCAAGTGACAGAATTAAGGATGGTACGTTGTCCTTGTAACGGGGATCCAGCAGCGTGGCCACCCAGTAATCAGCACAAGTTAGAATGTGGGAAACTGGGCGGTCGTTGCGAAGACACTGCAGCATGTAATCGCTCATGTGTGCCAGGCAGCCCAGAGGCAATGAAAAGCTGTCCTCTGTGGGAGGTGTATCCTCTGTGTCCTCTGTATCCCCCCAGCCACGCACCAATGATGGCCATGAGCTGGTTTGGGTGCCACCCTACTGTGAACACGGTTCCTCCTCCTCTATATCCTCCTCCACCTCGTCATCTTCCAGAACTGTGCCCTGGCTGGACAATTGTGTGCCTGGCATTTTGGAATGCAGGAAACCACCCTCTGAGCCACTTGTGAATGACTTTCCGGAAACCCTTGAAATGATCCCTCTTCCTCCTCCTCCTCCTCCTGTGCCACATCCTCTTCCATCATCGCCAGGAGCGTTTTTTCAAGGAGGCATAGAAGTGGGATAGTAACGCTGAGAACTGCGTTATTGGCACTGGCCATGTTGGTGGAGTACTCTAAACAGTGCAACAAGGAACACAGGTCTCGCATGGAGGTCCAGTCATTGGTGGTGAAGTGGTGCTGTTCCGCAGAGCGACTCACCCGTGCGTGCTGCAGCTGAAACTCCACTATCGCCTGCTGCTGCTCGCACAGCCTGGCCAGAATGTGCAAGGTGGAGTGTCACCTTGTGGGCACGTCGCATATGAGGCGGTGAGCAGGAAGGCTGAAGTTACGCTGCAGCGCTAACAGGCGAGCAGCAGCAGGGTGAGAACGCCGAAAGCACGCACAGATGGCCTGCACTTTATGCAGCAGCTCTGACATATCGGGGTAATTTTTAAGGAATCTCTGCACCACCAAATTCAGCACATGCCCCAGGCAAGGGATGTGCATCAAACCGGCTAGTCCCAGAGCTGCTACAAGATTTCGCCCATTATCGCACACCACCAGGCCGGGCTTGAGTCTCACTGGCACCAACCACTCATCGGTCTGTTGTTTAAGGTCCGTCCACAGCTCCTGCGCGGTGTGGGTTTTTTCCCCCAAACTGATAAGTTTTAAAACTGCCTGCTGTCGTTTACCCCTGGCTGTGCTGAAGTTGGTGGTGAAGGTGTTATGCTGACCGGATGAGGAGCCTGTAGAGGATGAGGAAGCGGAGTAGAAGGAGGAAGCAACAGGAGGCAAACTGAAGCATCCTGCAATCCTCAGTAGTGGAAGGACATGCGGCAAACTGCTATCCGCCTCAGGCCCAGCCGCCATTGCATTTACCCAGTGTGCTGTTAGGGAGATATAACGTCCCTGACCATGTTTACTGGTCAACGTATCCGTAGTTAGGTGGACCTTGTCACAGATGACGTTGTGCAGTGCACACCTGATGTTGTCCCCCACTTGGTTGTGCAGTGAAGGGATGGCACGCTTGGAAAAGTAGTGGCGGCTGTGCACGACGTACTGTGGGACAGCCACCACCATAAGGCTTTTAAAACTCTCCCTCCCCACCAGATGGAATGACAGCATTTCAAAGGACAGTAATTTTGAAAAGCTAGCATTCAGGGCCAGGGATCGCGGGTGGGAAGTGTGGTACGTCCTCTTCGGCTCCAGTGATTGGGAGATGGAGAGCTGAACGCTTCCGTGGGACATTGTGGAGATGCTTGGTGACCTAGATGATGGTGTTGCTAGCAGATCCTCTGTTTGCAGGGTGGCAGGAGGCACTGTCACTCCAGAGGTGGATGAAGAGGCCGAGACTGCAGCAGCAGAGGAAGCAGGAGGATCCGGACATCTTTATTGGTTTTTGAGGTGTCTACTCCACTGCAGCTTGTGCTTTGCACTTAGATGCCTGGTCATGGAGGTTGTGCTCAGGTTGAGAACGTTTATGCCTCGCTTCAGGCTCTGATTGCACAGCATGCAAACCACTCGTGTCTTGTCGTCACAACTCCTTGGAGCTGGCATTGGTGTGCTCGGTCCGTTGGTGCGGTGGGCAGTAGCAGGTTTACTGTCTAGGGGACGGCCGCTCCGCTTTTCCACCCTGCTCCCACTTCTGCTGTGTTGGTGGCTCTGTGGAACCACCGACTCTTCCTCTGAACTACACAGGTCACTCGCATGATCTTCATTCCATGTGGGGTCGAGGACCTCATCGTCCTCCACATCATCTTCCACCCAGTCTTCACCCCTGCCTTCCTTGTCAGTCTACACACTGCAGAAAGCCCCAGCAGTTGGCACCCATGTTTTGTCATCATCTGAGACATGCTGCGATGGTCCTCCCATGTACTTATCTTGAAACATAAGTGATTGGGCATCGGTGCACTCAATATATTTCACTTCTGGGGCAGGGCTAGGTGGATGGCCCTGGGAAACCCTGCTAGCAGAGTCATCAAAAAGCAGAAGAGACTGCTGCATGACTTGGGGCTCAGACTGCTTGGCTGATTTGCAAGGGGGGGAGGTGAAAGACTGATGGACATCGGCTGCAGGTGCCAACTCTGATCTTTCAGCAGGAGACTGGGTAGGAGACAATGTGAAGGAACTGGAGCCACTGTCAGCAACCCAATCTACTATCGCCTGTACTTGTTCTGGCCTCACCATTCGTAGAGCAGCATTAGGCCCGACCAAATACCGCTGAAGGTTATGTCGCCTACTCGCACCTGAGGAAGGTGTTTCTAGCTGGCACAAATCGACCACGTCCTCTCGCTGCAACAGGAGCTCCACCAACAGCACCACGACCGGGGCCACGTCCCTTATTTGACGCTCTCATCATATTTCTTGAATTAAGATTTTTGCCCTAAATGGGTGTTTTTTTAATAGCAGAATAGAACAACAGTATCTAAAGGGTATATCTCACAATGACAGATGCAGCATAGGCTGCAAAATTAAGATTTTTGCCCAAAATGTCTGTTTTTTTAATAACAGAATATGACAGCAGTATATAACGCTTGAATTTCACACTGACAGATGCAGACAAGGCTGCAAATAAGTATTTTGCCCAAAATGGTTTTTGTTTAATACCAGAATAGCACAGCAGTATCTAAAGCGTGTATCTCACACTGACAGAGGCAGACAAGGCCGCAAATTAAGTATTTTGCCCAAAAAGGATGTTTTTTTTAATACCAGAATAGCACAGCAGTATCTAAAGCGTGTATCTCACACTGACAGATGCAGACAAGGCCGCAAATTAAGTATTTTGCCCAAAAAGGGTGTTTTTTAAATAACAGAATATGACAGCAGTATATAACGCTTGAATTTCACACGTACCGATGCAGCAAGGGCTGTAAAATTGAGTATTTTGCCCAAATAGGGTGTTTTTTAAAACCCAGAAAATTATAGCTGTATTTCTAGCTGAAATTGCACACTGACTAATGCGGCAGAGGCACCAGATGTAGGGTATTGTAAACAATGGGTGTTTTTAAAAACCCAGAAAATTATTGAAGTATTTCAAGCTTGTTTTAGCAATCACAGATGCAGCAAAGGCTGCAATATTAAGTACTTTGCCCAAAAAGTGTGTTTTTTTTAATAACAGAATATGACAGCAGTATATAACGCTTGAATTTCACACTGACAGATGCAGCAAGGGCTGTAAAATTTAGTATTTAGCCCAAAAAGGGTGTTTTTTAAAACCCTGAAAATTATTGCTGTATTTCTAGCTTAAATTGTACACTGACAAATGCTGCAAAGGCACCAGATGTAGGATATTGCCAAAAATGGGTGTTTTTTTAAACTAAATTATTATTGCAGTATTTCAAGCTTGGATTTGAATGTCACAAAAGCACATATGCTGTGCTGGTGCACTGACCTTGCATAAAATGGTCGCCGCTGCCCACCTAAATGACGGATAAAAGTTTTTTTTCTGTGTCACTGGGCTCAGGGCAGGGTAAAAAGATTGTGCACTGCACCCACAAAAGTAAATCTAGGTAGATCGCTGAGTTAACAAGCACTTCTGACTCCAGCTTATATAGAGGCTAGGTCACATGCTTCACTGGGAAATCACAGCGATGCCATTAGTAGGCTTCTAGTAGGCTTAATGATGGCTTTTAAGGGCATAGAGTTAAACGCTTGTTAATTGGCTGCTCTGCAGCCTTTCAAAAAGCAGCATAAAATAGCCGAACACCGAACCCGAACCCAAACTTTTACTGAAATGTTCGGGTTCGGGGTTCAAAAATCCTAAAGTTCGCTCAACCCTATTCTCCCACTTAGAAATCATGGAGGGGTCTGAAATTCACATTGTAGGTGCAGAGTGGGAATCACTCTGAGAGACAGAAAAAAAAAATCAGGAAACCACATTGTATGATTTTTAAAGAATGTATTTGTCTTGCAGAAGTATTTGAACACCTGAGAAAATTACTGTTAATATTTGGTACAGAACCCTGTGTTTGCAATTACATTTCCTGTAGTTCTTGAGCAAGTTTGCACACACTGCAACAGGCATTTTGTCCCACTCCTCCACACAGATCTCCTTAGATCTGTCAGGTTTCGGGGCTGTCGCTGAGTTTCAGTTCCCTCCAAAGATGTTGTAATAGATTTGGGTCTGGAGACTTGCTAGGCCACTCCAGAACCTTGATATGCTTCTTACGGAGCCACTCCTTAGTTATCCTGGCTGTGTGCTTCGGGTCATTGTCATGTTGGAAGACCAAGCCACGACCCATCTTTAATGCTCTGACTGAGGGAAGAAGGTTGTTGCTCAAAATCTCACCATAAATGGCCCCCATTTATCCTCTCCTTAATACAGTGAAGTCGTCCTGTCCCCTTTGCTGAAAAGCACCCCCAAAGCATGATGTTATCACCCCCATGCTTCACAGTAGGGATGGTGTGCTTGGGATGCAACTCAACTTCTTTTTCCTCCAAACATGACGAGTGAAGTTTAGACCAAAAAGTTCTACTTTGGTCTCATCTGACGACATGACTTTCTCCCATGCCTCCTCTGGATCATCCAGATGGTCATTGGCAAACTTCAGACAGGCCTAGACATGTGATGACTTGAGCAGGGGAACCTTCCGTGCAATACATGACTTGAAACCATGACGGCATAGTGTTTTACCGACAGTGACCTTTGAAACTTTGGTCTCAGCTCTATTCATGTCATTGACCAGCTCCTCCTTTGTAGTTCTGGGCTGAATGCTCACCTTTCTTATCATCAGTGATACCCCACGAAGTGAGATCTTGCATGGAGCCCCAGTCCGAGGGAGACTGACAGTCGTCTTTAGCCTCCATTTTCTATCAATTGCTCCAACAGTTGATCTATTTTCACCAAGCTGCATGGCAATTTCCCCGTAGACCTTTCCAGCCTTGTGGAGGTCCACAATTTTGTCTCTGGTGTCTTTTGACAGCTCTTTGGTCTTGCCCATGGTAGTAGTTGGCGTCTGACTGACTGTGGGGTGGACAGGTGTCTTTAAAGAGCTCAGACAGGTGCTACTAAGTTAGATCAATGAGTGGAGTAGAGGTGGACTTAAAGGCACAGTAACAGGTCTTTGAGAGACAGAATTCTGTGATTTACTGATTTATTTTTATTTTTATTCTGTCTCTCAGAGTGAGAATGCACCTTCAATGTGAATTTCAGACCCCTCCATGATTTCTAAATGGGAGAACTTGCAAAATCGCTCTATCTGTATTTATCAATTTTCCTATCTACATTTATGTACACTGTATCTCTCAGTTTCTTTGTTAGAGGCAGGAACTCCTGACAGTCATTTTGATGTGCTTTCCCTAAGCAGGAGAGACAGCTTTGCCCTTGTTGGATGCTTCTCCTCTTTTCTATTTGCCTTCCTCCATTAGTTTATATCATTTTTTCTCCCACTCTTATGAAACACATTTGCAACAGTTTTATTCCTTTATTCTTCTTTCTTCCAGAAGAGAAGACGCTGATTTAAAAGCTTTAAATGTAAGTCTAAAGGACATGTATCTGTGGTCAGTGTTATATTTAATTGTGCTCTACGTCAGTCTTTCCATTGATAAGTGGAAATGATCCATGTTTAAGCTGTTTTCCCAAGCCAACATGAATTTCTTTTTTGGAGCTTAAATCTTTTAAATTCTGTTTTATTTAAAATAGATCAGGAGTTACACTTCAGTTGTGGTTTCCATTACCCTTATATATATTTGTATACTAGAAACAAATTCAAGTGTATACTGGGATTTACCATTAGTGTAAATGGACCACAAAGGTGTATAATATTGTACTTCTTGCCATAAAAAATACAGTTGTTATACAGTTGCATTCCATGCATATAACTATAGTATGAAGTACCTACAGAGTGCCTACTAGAGATGAGCGAATCGAAGTTGACAAATTGGAATTCGATTCAAATTACAGGAAAAAGTTGATTTGCACCGAATCCGAATTTCTGCACGCTTTGTGGTAACAAATCCGATTTTTTCCTAAAATGGCTGCTACACGTGTTAGGACATGGAGCAAGGAACTCTGGGAATGAGGGATCACCCACAATGCCAGGCATGCAGCCAATCAGCAGCCAGCCAGCCCTGTGATGTCACAGCCCAATAAATAGCCTCAGCCATCTTGGATTCAGCCATTTTACAGTGTACTTAGTGCAGGGAGAGATGTCAGTGGGCGCTAGGGACAGTGGTAGAAAAGACTTTAAAACTTTATTTTGCTGTATATAAGTTCAAGGAGGGATAAGGAGGAATCATTCCACAGAATTGAAGCAGAACAGGGTTTAATAGGGGAGTGTGCAGCCTGGGTAATAGAAACAATCCTATTACACCTTCCTGCACTGACTGCAGATCCAAATTGTCATTATACAGCTCTGTAATTCCAGAAAACTGTTCTTGTTATTGGGGCACAAGTGCTATTTGATACAGCCATTAACAGGGTTTATTACAAGGAAATATTTCTATGTCTTATTTGCCCTTGTGCAAAGCATTTTTTTATCTTGTATTAGTGGGAAAAAAGGGCTTATTAGTCATTGTGTGGTGAAGTGAGAAAATGACAGCCCTTTTTGGCGTGTTTTAGTGGCAAAAAAATATATATTATTTGTTATTCAGGGGTGCAGTTATATGTTCTAAAGCCTTTTGTGGCGTGTATAAGTGGAAAAAAATAAAAGCCTATTTGCCGTTCAGTGGTGCAGTTATATGTTCCAAAGTCCTTTTTGGCTTGTATTAGTGGCACAAAAATATATATTATTTGCCGTTCAGCGGTGCAGTTATATGTTCTAAAGACCTTTTCGGCGTGTATTAGTGGCAAAAAAATATATTATTTGCAGCTCAGCGGTGTAGTTATATTTTCTAAAGCCTTTTGTGGCATGTATAAGTGGAAAAAAATAAGGGCCTATTTGCCGTTCAGCGGTGCAGTTATATGTTCCAAAGCCCTTTTTGGCGTGTATTAGTGGCAAAAAAATATAGATTATTTGCTGTTCAGCTGTGCAATTATATGTTCTAAAACCCTTTTTGGCATGTATTAGTGGCACAAAAAAAAAGTATTTGCCGTTGTGTGGTGAAGTGAGAAAATTACAACACCCTTTTTGGCATGTATTAGTGGCAAAAATATATATATATTTGCCATTCAGCGGTGCAGTTATATGCCTTTTGTGGCATGTACAAATGGAAAAAAGTAAGGGCCTATTTGCCGCTCAGCAGTGCAGTTATATTTTCTAAAGCCTTCTTTGGCGTGTATTACTTTTTATTTTTTATTTGATATAACAGTATGTCAGACAGAGAAGTGCCAGGCCCTGCACAGGTTAGTGGCAGAGGCCTTATTGTTTCTGGCGCAGACACAGGTCACAGCAGAGTAAGGGGGCGTGGCGGCAGGAGTCGCAGAGAGAGGCCTGAACTCCCGGTGTCATCTAGCAGTTGTGTTTTGACCAGCAACCCAGCGGTTCTTGAATGGTTGACTCGGTCATCTACTTCTTCCCAAGTGACATCAGACACCCCCAGTCAAAAGTCGGTGGGTTCGTCAGACACAACCCTTAGTTGGCATGGCCAGGGAGCAGGCCCTGTGCCCTCACCTGTCCTCACCCTGCCTCTGTCATTTTCTGTTCCCTCAGCCAGACAAGTGTTATATGCTATGGGCTCAGCTCCACTATACAGCGAGGACAAGCTACTAGTAACTCGTGTAGGTGTGATATATAGACCACCTGGTCAAGTTAAAGAACTAGATGATCTACTAGTTGAAGAAATAGCTAAAATGACAATGAAAGGAGAAGTTATCATTATGGGAGATTTCAATCTTCCAGATATAAACTGGAAAACCAAAATAGCAAGTTCTACCAGGAGTACAGATATTCTAAATTCCCTACTGGGGTTATCTCTACAACAAGTGGTTGAGGAGCCAACCCGGAGGGAGGCCATTTTGGATTTGGTATTCACAAACGGGGATTCGGTATATGATGTCATTGTAGGCGAAACCTTGGGATCTAGTGATCACCAGTCAGTGTGGTTTAATATAAGAACTGTGAAAGAGTCCCACCACACAAAAACAAAAGTTTTAGATTTTAGAAAAACAGACTTTTCAAAAATGAAATTAGTCATAAATGAGTCCTTATCAGACTGGAACGGATTACATGGAGTCCAGGAGAAATGGGACTACTGAAAAGGTGCATTATTGAAGGCAACAGAAAATTGCATTAGACTCGTCAGTAAAAGCAAAAAAAGGAGGAGACCAATGTGGTACTCAGCAGAAGTGGCCCAAATCATTAAAAATAAAAAGCTAGCATTTTGTAATTATAAAAAAACCCAGAGCAATGAAGATAAGGAAATCTACAAGATTAGGCAGAGAGAGGCCAAGCAAGTTATAAGAACTTCTAAAGCGCAGGCAGAAGAAAAACTAGCTCAGTCTATGAAAAAAGGGGATAAGACATTCTTCAGATATATAAATGAAAAAAGGAAATTAAAACAAGGAATAACTAAATTAAAAACAAAGGACGGAAGGTATGTTAAAGAGAATAAAGGGCTAGCCGACTGCCTTAATGAATACTTCTGTTCAGTTTTTACAAAAGAAAAAGGAGAAGGACCTCCACTAGAAAGAATGACTATTAAATCGTTTGATGCATGTATCTTTACAGAGGAAGATGTTCTAAGTTTGCTGTCTAAGGTGAAGACAGATAAGTCACAGGGGCCTGATGAGATACACCCAAAATTATTAAAAGAGCTTAGTGGTGAGCTGGCAAAACCGTTAACAGATTTATTTAACCAATCATTAGTAACAGGAGTCGTCCCGGAAGATTGGAAATTGGCAAATGTCGTGCCCATTCACAAGAAAGGTAGTAGGGAGGAATCGAGCAACTATAGACCAGTGAGTCTGACATCAATAGTAGGCAAATTAATGGAAACCCTATTAAAGGATAGGATTGTGGAACATCTAAAATCCCATGGATTGCAAGATGAAAAACAACATGGGTTTACTTCAGGGAGATCATGTCAAACAAATCTTATAGATTTTTTTGACTGGGTGAATAAAATAATAGACGGTGGAGGTGCAGTAGACATCGCATATCTAGATTTTAGTAAGGCTTTTGACACTGTCCCACATAGAAGACTTATCAATAAACTGCAGTCATTGAGCATGGACTCCCATATTGTTGAGTGGATTAGGCAGTGGCTGAGTGACAGACAACAGAGGGTTGTAGTCAATGGAGAACATTCAAAACAAGGTAATGTTACCAGTGGGGTTCCACAGGGATCTGTACTGGGACCGATTTTGTTTAATATCTTCATAAGTGATATTGCAAAAGGCCTCGCTGGTAAGGTTTGTCTTTTTGCTGATGACACAAAGATATGTAACAGGGTTGATGTTCCTGGAGGGAAACGCCAAATGGAAAAGGATTTAGGAAAACTAGAAGAATGGTCAGAACTCTGGAAACTGAAATTTAATGTGGATAAGTGCAAGATAATGCACCTGGGGCGTAAAAACCCAAGGGCAGAATATAGAATATTTGACACAGTCCTGACCTCAGTATCTGAGGAAAGGGATTTAGGAGTAATTATTTCAGAAGACTTAAAGGGGGGAAGACAATGTAATAGAGCAGCACGAAATGCCAGCAGAATGCTTGGATGTATAGGGAGAGGTATAAGCAGTAGAAAGAGTGAAGTGCTTATGCCGCTGTACAGAACACTGGTGAGACCTCACTTGGAGTATTGTGCGCAGTACTGGAGGCCATATCTCCAGAAGGATATAGATACTCTAGAGAGAGTTCAGAGAAGAGCTACTAAACTAGTACATGGATTGCAGGATAAAACTTACCAGGAAAGGTTAAAGGACCTTAATATGTATAGCTTGGAAGAAAGAAGAGACAGAGGGGATATGATAGAAACTTTTAAATACATAAAGGGAATCAACTCGGTAAAGGAAGAGAGCATATTTAAAAGAAGAAAAACTACCACAAGAGGACACAGTTTTAAATTAGAGGGGCAAAGGTTTAAAAGTAATATAAGGAAGTATTACTTTACTGAGAGAGTAGTGGATGCATGGAATAGCCTTCCTGCAGAAGTGGTAGCTGCAAATACAGTGAAGGGGTTTAAGCATGCATGGGATAGGCATAAGGCCATCCTTCATATAAGATAGGGCCGGGGGCTATCCATAGTATTCAGTATATTGGGCAGACTAGATGGGCCAAATGGTTCTTATCTGCCGACACATTCTATGTTTCTATGTTTCTATGTTTCTAGAGGACAGACAGCAGCTACTGGCAAGCCAAGATGTGGAGGAGACATCTGCCACTTCCTCCGGTAGGCAGGCAAGTAGTGATAAGGAGAGTGGGGTTGGAGGTGGTGTTGCGAACGGTCAGGCTCCTGACCCAGAGACCGTTGAGGAGGACATCAGTGACGTGCAGACAGTACTTGATGATGATGACGTAGTTGATCGCACTTGGGAGCCGGGTGAATTAGGGGCTTGATAATCATCGGAAGAAGAGGGTGGCAGCTTGCCCGTGAGGTAGCAGTGGAGCCAGCAAGTAGCTAGCAAGGCCAGGAGTCAGCAGGGTGGCAGCAGTGGGAGGTCAAGAGTCAAACGTGCCTGGGGTAGACCACCCACTTTGCAGGAGCCTACCTGCCCAGAAAGTAGTGGTGCAGGGGTTCACAGAAGCAGCGGTGGTAGCAATCAGTCAGTGCAGAGTATTGGAGGTAAAATCACCTAATCGGCAGTGTGGCAGTTTTAAAGCATGGCCAGAGTGTCAATATTGGCACCACGGCCCTGTGTCAACATTAAAGATGGCCTTGCGGTTAGCCCGGCGGTCGTTTCGTGGCGAGCTTTGCTCGTTCGCGATTCACTGAATATGCGAACATTTGGCAATGTTTTCATGCGCCATATTCTTTTGCATTGCACCAAACTTTGACCCATGACAAATCCATTAGGTGGGACAGGACAGCCAATTGAGAAGTTTCAGCAAATGGACACAGCCCCACCAAATAACAGAACACCATCTGGCAGCCATTTTACATTCTGTGTTTTGCCAGTGTAGGTAGAGGTTGCTTTGTGGAGCAGGGACAAACTGTTAGTGTCACGGATGGTGTACAGGAAACAAGACAATACAATATAAACAATGACTCACTGGATCCACAACTAAGGAACAAAAGGGAGACCCCTGCATGAGACCTGCCGCTCTCCCTTATTGCTCAGCCTATGCGACCACCCCAAAGGTGGATGGGCGCATATCCACGTACCTCGACTATCTTACACCTGAAGACCCTACAATAGTGAGGGGATACGACCACCGGCTCCCTACACAGACACGGAGGGAGTCAGGGTCACCTGGATCCAGAAAACAGAAAATCATAAATACATAAACAGCACTTATCTTGCAGACGACTGGGGACTGTGGACTGAGAACTAGGAACAGCATGCACACACACTCCAGGAAGTTGTATAAGCCGCACACTACTGCATTCTGGGGAGGAACTTAAAGGGCAGCAATCAGTCCAACTGCATGACAGCTGAGATAGACTAACGAGATGAGGAACTCAACCAAAACAAAGAAATTCAAGGAGGAGGATCTGAAAGGCTCCTGTCAGAGCTTCTCAGCTGTCTGGCTGTGACAGTTAGGGACACCAAACGCTAGCTAATAGGGCCTCAAAATTCTTTTTAAGGACTGGTATAGGTGTGCTATCGATAGGTGTAATATACAGAGTGGTGTAATATACTTTTAATATACTTTCTAACATAGAAAGTATATTATAGTGCATTTGTATTGTGCAGCAGTTGTGTGGGGTTCTGCTGTGATACCGCAGCAATATAGAGGGACAAACGCTATTAGAATAACTATTTGCAACTGGTGTGATATACCTGTTGCCCGAAAAAAAAACAGATTGAGGGGTGCGATATACCTGCTTCCACAAAATACTGATTAAGGGGTTTGATATAGCTGCTTCCACAAAATACTAATTGAAGGGAGCGATATTCCTGCTTCCAACAAATATTGATACAAGGGTTCTATATACCTGTTTCCACAAAATACTGATTGAGTAATGCGATATAGCTGCTATTACAAAATACTGATTACGGGGTTCAATATACCTGCTTCCACAAAATATTGATTGAGGCCTGCGATCCAACGGCTTCCATAAAATACTTAATGAGGGGTGCGATATAACTGCTTCCACAAAATACTGATTAAGGGGTTTGATATATCTGCTTTCACAAAATACAGATTGAGGGGAGCGATATACCTACTTCAACAAAATACTGATTAAGGGGTTTAATATATCTTCTTCCACGAAATACAAATTGAGGGGTGCGATATACCTGCTTCCACCAAATATTGATTCAGGTGTTATATATTTTGTGGAAACAGGTATATAAAACCCCTTAATCAGTATTTTGTGGAAGTAGGCATATCGCACCCCTCAATCTGTATTTTGTGAAAGCAGGTATCTAAAACCCCTTAATTAGTATTTTGTGGAAGCAGGTATATCGCACCCCTCAATCTGTATTTTGTGAAAGCAGGTATCTAAAACCCCTTAATCAGTATTTTGTGGAAGCAGGTATATCGCACCCCTCAATCAGTGTTTTATGGAATCCATTGTATTGCAGGCCTTGATCAATATTTTGTGGAAGCAGGTATACTGAACCCCTTAATTAGTATTTTGTAATAGCAGGTATATCGCACCCCTCAATCAGTATTTTGTGGAAGCTGGGGTATCACAGGCCTCAATCAATATTTTGTGGAAGCAGGTATATAGAACCCCTTAATCAGTATTTTGTAGAAGCAGGTATATTGAACCTCTTAATCAGTATTTTTTAAAAGCAGGTATATCGCACCCCTCAATCACTATTTTGTGAAAACAGGTATATAAAACCCCTGAATCAATATTTGGTGGAAGCAGGTATATTGCACCCCTCAATCAGTATTTTGTGGAAGCAGGTTTATAGAACCCTTTAATCAGTATTTTGTAGAAGCAGGTATATCGCACACCTCAATCAGTATTTTGTGGAGACAGGTATATAGAACCCCTGAATCAATATTTGGTGGAAGCAGGTATATTGCACCCCTCAATCAGTATTTTGTGGAAGCAGGTGTATCAAACCCCTTAATCAGTATTTTGTGGAAGCAGGGATATCACACCCCTCAATATGTATTTTGTGGAAACAGGTATATCAAACCCCTAAATCAGTATTTTGTGGAAGCAGGTTGTCACGACCGCTACCCCAGCAGCAGTCGTGTCGCACCAGACGGAGGGGAAGGGGGACCCTTATCTACGGATGGGAATAGTATGGCCACCCCTGACTAACCCTAAGCTGGAACCTGTCTGCCCTGATACCCTAGATGGGGTGTGAACCCGTGCGGCGAGCAGGATGCCTAAAACCTTCAGTCACCCTAACAAGGCTAGAGTGGGGAAAGGCCGATGGGAGCACTAGTCACCATCACTCATGTCTAGGAGAACAGCAGGGGAAGACAGCAACAAACAAACTATATCAGAGATAGACTTATCCAGTCACGAGCAGAGAAGGCGATCCCAATCACGACAGTCCACGCCGGACAAGAGCTCCACAGCAACACCATCAAACGATCTCCTTCAAAGGTCAGAATAGAACTGGAAGTAAGGACTATATCTGGCAATGACTGCAAGTGAAAGTGAAACTAATATAGTAGCTGGGAGTGGCAGACAGGACTCTCCTGAGAAGGATGCATACAAACTCCCAGTCAGGACAAAAAGGTTCACAAGGCAAAACCCAGATGACATACCCTGAACCACGGAGCAAACTCACAAGCTATCAAGAGTAGCAAGTCGCTGCGACCTTCTCCTCCCAGACCTGTCTGGATCAGTCACAGTCGTGACACAGGTATATCGCGCCACTCAATCAGTATTCTATGGAAGCAGGTATATCGCACCCCTCAATCAGTATTTTGTGGAAGCAGGCATATAGAACCCCTTTATTCAGTATTCTGTAGAAGCAAGTATATCGTACCCCTCAATCAGTATTTTGTAGAAACAGGTATATAGAACACCTGAATCAATATTTGGTGGAAGCAGGTATATCGCACCCCTCAATCTTTATTTCGTGGAAGAAGGTATATTAAACCCCTTAATCAGTATTTTGTGGAAGTAGGTATATCGCACCCCTCAATCTATATTTTGTGAAAGCAGGTATATCAAACCCCTTAATCAGTATTTTGTAGAAGCAGGAATATCGCACCCCTCAATCAGTATTTTATGGAAGCCGTTGTATCACAGGCCTCAATCAATATTTTGTGGAAGCAGGTATATCGAACCCCTTAATCAGTATTTTGTAATAGCAGCTATATCGCACCACTCAATCAGTATTTTGTGGAAACAGGTATATAGAACCCTTGTATCAATATTTGTTGGAAGCAGAAATATCGCACCCTTCAATTAGTATTTTGTGGAAGCAGGTATATCAAACCCCTTAATCAGTATTTTGTGGAAGCAGGTATATCACACCCCTCAATCAGTTTTTTTTTCAGGCAACAGGTATATGAAGTATTGAGTTATTCCATAACATAGAAAGTATATTATAGTGCATTTGTATTGTGCAGCAGTTGTGTGCGGTTCTGCTGCGATACCGCAGCTATATAGAGGGACAAACGCTATTGGAAAAACTATTTGCAACTGGTGTGATATACCTGTTGCCCAAAAAAAAAGGATTGAGGGGTGCGATATACCTGCTTCCACAAAATACTGATTAAGGGGTTTGATATACCTGCTTTCACAAAATACTGATTTAGTGGTGCGATATTCCTGCTTCCAACAAATATTGATACAAGGGTTCTATATACCTGTTTCAGCAAAATACTGATTGAGTAATGCGATATAGCTGCTATTACAAAATAATGATTAAGGGGTTGAATATACCTGCTTCCACAAAATATTGATTGAGGCCTGCGATACAACGGCTTCCATAAAATACTGATTGAGGGGTGCGATATAGCTACTTCTACAAAATACTGATTAAGGGGTTTAATATACCTTCTTCCATGAAATACAGATTGAGGGGTGCGATATACCTGCTTCCACCAAATATTGATTCAGGTGTTCTACATACCTGTTTCCACAAAATACTGATTAAGGGGTACGATATACTTGCTTCTACAGAACACTGATTAAAGGGGTTCTATATGCCTGCTTCCACAAAATACTGATTGAGGGGTGCAATATACCTGCTTCCATAAAATACTGATTGAGTGGCGCGATATACCTGCTTCCACAAAATACTTATTAAGGGGTTTGATATACCTGCTTCCACAAAATACATATTGAGAGGTGTGATATACCTGCTTCCACAAAATACTGATTAAAGGGTTCTATATACCTGCTTCCACAAAATACTGATTGAGGGGTGCAATATACCCGCTTCCACCAAATATTGATTCAGGGGTTTTATATACCTGTTTCCAGAAAATAGTGATTGAGGGGTGCGATATACCTGCTTCTAAAAAATACTGATTAAGAGGTTCTATATACCTGCTTCTACAAAATACTGATTAAGGGGTTCTATATATCTGCTTCCACAAAATATTGATTGAGGCCTGTGATACACCAGCTTCCACAAAATACTGATTGAGGGGTGCGATATACCTGCTATTACAAAATACTAATTAAGGGGTTCAATATACCTGCTTCCACAAAATATTGATTAAGGCCTGAAATACAACGGCTTCCATAAAACACTGATGAGAAGTGCGATATACCTGCCTCCACAAAATACTGATTAAAAGGTTTTAGATACCTGCTTTCACAAAATACAGATTGAGGGGTGTGATATACCTACTTCCACAAAATACTGATAAAGGGGTTTGATATACCTGTTTCCTCAAAATACATATTAAGAGGTGTGATATGCCTGCTTCCACAAAATACTGATTAATGGGTTTAATACACCTGTGTAACGGACCATTTCAGCAGACAAGGGGTTAAAATCTGTTTAGGCGATATGCCCCTTTCTGAGAGACAGGCACAGCTACTGCAGAACACCAAACCCCCGAACTGGATACAAAATAGCACTCCAAACTGGAACCTCACGAATAGCTGCTAGCAGACGAACAGGAATCAGCTTACACTCCTGGCAATCAGTCTCCAACAGCATACAGCGGATCCCCCCAATAACGAGACAAGGCTCAGTGTTGAGGGTCAAGCAGTGGTCTGAGGTGCTGGCACACCCAGCCTGGTTTTTATTACAGTTGTTTGCAAATACAGGTCCGCCCACAGGGAGGTTTAAAACAACCAAGCCCATCTGGTGTACACGCCCCTAGGGGACCAGAATGAAGACTGACATAGGACAGATATGCAGCACTGTAGGATACATAGAGACAATACATCCCCACAATGCATCATGGTTTCCTCCTCTCTGCCCTGGAGACACCCGAGGCGTAATCCAATTATCTCTCAAGACAAAGAGAAATCACCAATACACATGTGCAGACAACAGGACAGACATCACCATTTAAACACACAATGGGACAATGGCACAATAGAAACACACCCAGCATATTCCTCCCAAGCTGACAAGTTACACTTATTATAAATTGTTACAACTTTGTGAGTTTACATTGGCCATACATATAACTTACATCAATTTAAACAGTATAACTTGGGGACAAAACCTATCCAAAAATCACTTGAATAGGTTCAGGGGTTTAAAAGTTAGTATGGGCCATAATCCTGAGGCAAGAGGCTGATAAACAGGCCTCTCCAAAACCCAGTGGCGAGGTTGGTTTCGCCACACATCTCCCCCCCCAAGGGAAGACTAACCAGATACCTGACCTCACGCCGGTCGGTACCTGAGTTAGTCTGGTAGCCCACCCACAACCCAATACTGGACCTGTTGCATTTGGTAGCCTGTCTCTGTCCAGTGAGTCCACCAAGGTTATGTTGGAAGCTGGTACTCCCGGTCTCTGTGTTGCTCCCTGGCTTAGAGTCTGGTTGTTGGAGGGGGAGACCGACTGTCTCTACCCCCTGTGCTGTAAGTGCAGAGACCACGGTCCCATCTGCACTGTTGTGGGGCTTACTGTCTCCCCCTGGTGCGTTAAGCTGCCGCTGGGGAGAGGGGGTAACGAGCTCCTCTCCCATACATACTTCCAGCCGCTGGGGAGGGCGACCGACCGTCTCCGCTCCCAATACAGTGTCCTGCTGCTGGGGAAAGGAGACTGGGCTCTCTATTCCCTGCTGGACACTCTGCCGCTGGGGAATGGAGACTGGGCTCCCAATTCCCAAAAAATCACTCTGCTGCTGGGGGGCAGGAACAACTACCTCTGCCCCCTGTAACTCAGCCTGCCGCTGGGGAGGGAGGACGCTGCTCTCCTCTCCCTGCATTTCACACTGCCTTCCCGGCATATCACTCTGCTGCTGGGGGGCAGGAACAACTACCTCTGCCGCCTGTAACTCAGCCTGCCGCTGGTGAGGGAGGACGCTGCTCTCCTCTCCCTGCATTTCACACTGCCTTCCCGGCATATCACTCTGCTGCTGGGGGGCAGGCCACAACTACCTCTGCCCCCTGTAACTCAGCCTGCCGCTGGGGAGGGAGGACGCTGCTCTCCTCTCCCTGCACTTCACACTGCCGCTGGGAAATGGAGACTGGGCTCCCAATTCCCTGCAATTCACACTGCCGCTGGGGAATGGAGACTGGGCTCCCGATTCCCTGCTGGACACTCTGCCGCTGGGGAGGGGAGACTGAGCTCTCTCTGTCCCGCAACTGTAACTTCCGGTGGAGGTCCACCCAACGTGGCAGCTGACCGTCACCTTCTGCCCGGTATAGTAGGGTCTTGAACACTAGACTCCTCACGAACTTCACGTATTTCTCAGCTGGATTGGGTCCGAAGAAGTTCAGCCGCAACCACATCATACGGTCAAATTCTTCCACAGAGTATCTGTACTCAACTGCTGGTTCCATCCTGGTGCTTTTAGGGTCGCTGTACTGAGACATGCGTTGCCCTTAACAGAGACATGAGACATGCGTTGCCCTTAAGTTGTAAAATCCAAAGAAATGGTGTCTCCTGTAGCTGTCCTTCTGGCTGTAGGAACGATCCCGCCGCTTGCCACCAATGTAACGGACCATTTCAGCAGACAAGGGGTAAACAGGCCTCTCCAAAATCCAGTGGCGAGGTTGGTTTCGCCACAACCTGCTTCCAAAAAATACTGATTAAAGGGTGCGATATACCTGCTTCCACCAAATATTGATTCAGGTATTCTATATACCTGTTTCCACAAAATACTGATTGAGGGGTACGATATACCTGCTTCCATAAAATACTGATTGAGGGGTGCGATATACCTGCTTCCAAAAAATACTGATTGAGGGGTGCGATATACCTGTTTCCATAAAATACTGATTAAGGGGTGTGATATACCTGCTTCCATTAAATACTGATTGAGGGTTGCAATATACTGGCTTCCATAAAATACTGATTGAGGGGTGCGATATACCTGCTTCCACAAAATACTCATTAAGGGGTGCAATATACCTACTTTCACAAAATACAGATTTAGTGCGATATACCTACTTCCATAAAATACTGATTAAGGGATTTGATATACCTGCTTCCACAAAATACAGATTGAGGGGTGCAATATACCTGCTTCCACCAAATATTAATATACCTGTTTCCACAAAATACTGATTGAGAGGTGCGATATACCTGCTTCTACAAAATACTGATTAAGAGGTTTTATATACCTGCTTCTACAAAATACTGATTAAGGGGTTCTATATACCTGCTTCCACAAAATATTGATTAAGGCCAGCGATACACTGGCTTCCACAAAATACTGATTGAGGGGTGCGATATACCCGCTTCCACCAAATATTGAATCAGGTGTTCTATATACCTGTCTTCACAAAATACTAATTGAGGGATGCGATATACCTTCTTTCACAAAATACCTATTGAGGGGTGCAATATACCTGCTTCCACAAAATACTGATTGAGGTGTGCCATATACCTGCTTCCACAAAATACTGATTAAGGGGTTTGATATACCAGCTTCCGCAAAATACAAATTAAGGGGTTCTTTATACCTGTCTCCACAAAATACTGATTGAGGGGTGCAATGTAACTGCTTCTGCAAAATACTGATTAAGGGGTTCTATATACCTGTTTCCACAAAATACTGATTAAGGGGTTTGATATACCTGATTCCACAAAATACTGATTGAGGGGTGCGAAATACCTGATTCGACCAAATATTGATTCAGGGGTTCTATATACCTGTTTCCACAAAATACTGATTGAGGGGTGTGATATACCTGCTTCTACATAATACTGATTAAAGGGTTCTATATACCTGCTTCAACAAAATACTGATTGAGGGGTGCAATATACGCGCTTCCACTAAATATTGATTCAGGGGTTCTATATACCTTTTTCCACAAAATAGTGATTGAGGGGTGCGATATACCTGCTTCTACAAAATACTGATTAAGAGGTTCTTTATACCTGCTTCTACAAAATACTGATTAAGGGGTTCTATATACCTGCTTCACAAAATATTGATTGAGGCCTGCGATACACCGTCTTCCACAAAATACTGATTGAGGGGTGCAATATTCCTGCTTCCACAAAATACTGATTAAGGGGTTTGATATACCTGCTTCCACAAAATACAGATTGAGGGGTGCAATATACCTGCTTCCACCAAATATTAATTCAGGCGTTTTATATACTTGTTTCCACAAAATACTGATTGAGAGGTGCGATATACCTGCTTCTACAAAATACTGATTAAGAGGTTCTATATACCTAAGAAATATTGATTAAGGGGTTCTATATACCTGCTTCCACAAAATATTGATTAAGGCCTGCGATACTGTCACGAGGGTGTCGAGGACCACGCCTGACTCCGTTATACCCGGGGTCAGGAAGTCGCAGCGGTTGGCTGCACGCTCTATTTAAGATAGGGCTGTTTTCCTTATGGAAGCTTTCTGGGTTTGCTTAGCAAACCCTTTTGGCTCACTCAGGGATCCGTAGCTCCTTCTCCTCAGCTGTTCCTTGTCCAGCACTCCCAGACCTCCTTATATTTCTCTCTCACACTTCTCTGGTTGCCAGAGATAGAGCTTCCTGCCTGGACATCTATTCTGACCTTCTGGAGCTGTGTTGCTGCGTTCGCTGGTAGTTGGTCCAGTACGCTACCCTCCAGATCCCTGTTGGACCTTTTTGGTTTATTGTGGTCGCCCACCTGGGTGTATGTGTTTGTATGTTTTGTCTGTCCTCTCCCTGGTGTTTCCCTCTAGTGATAGTGGTGTGGACTAGCGATCCCACCGGCCTGTTCACTATCCAGGGCTCATATTAGGGAAAGCCAGGGTTTAGGCACGCGATCGCCGCACGGGTGAGGAACCCGTCTAGGGACGTCAGGGCAGTCAGGTGCCAGCCGCAAGGTGAGTTAGGGGTCACCACCTTTCCCTCTCCCTTGGGCAGGGCTTTCCCTGTTTTCCTCCCTGTGCGTGTCGTCGGTCATTACATTATCTCTGGCCATTATTTTGTGTAGGTAAAAAAAAAAAAAAAAAAAATTTTACCTACTTAGAATCCAGTATGGATCAAATTGCTGCTCTGTCCAAACAATTTCATGGCCTGTCTTTGGAGGTGGCAGGATTGAAGGCGTCGGTCCTCCAGCAACAGCAGCAATTACAACTGACTGCAAGCCCAGCGGTTGCTACAGGTAACCAGGTTGTTGCGGAACCCAAGGTCCCTCTCCCTGACAGATTTTCTGGGGGAAGGGACAAGTTTTTGACATTCCGTGAGGCCTGTAAGTTATATTTTAAACTGCGCCCTTACTCCTCTGGTAATGAAGAACAGCGGGTGGGGGTTGTTATTTCCCTGCTGCAGGGGGATCCACAGTCCTGGGCGTTCTCTTTACCTACTGATTCCCAGGCTCTTCGGTCAGTGGATGAGTTTTTTGGGGCCTTGGGTCTCATATATGATAACCCTGACCGAGTCGCCCTGGCTGAATCAAGATTACGGAGACTCTTACAAGGAGAGCGGCCGGTAGAGGAGTATTGCTCTGAATTCCGTAGGTGGGCTACGGATACCCAATGGAACGACCCGGCTCTCAGGAGTCAGTTCTGCTCTGGGTTATCCGAAAGGGTTAAGGATGCGCTTGCATTATATGAGACCCCCTTTTCCCTTGATGCGGTTATGTCCCTTTCTATCCGAATAGATAGACGCCTTAGGGTCAGGTTGAAAAAACCGGAGCAATTGGTAACTCCTCCCAAGCAGCAGTTAGTCTGTACGGACTTAGACGAGCCTATGCAGCTAGGAGGAACTACTCGTCAGGTCCGTCCTCCTGAGGCTCGCCGTAGGCGTGGGATTTGTTTTTTTTGTGGGGAGAGGGGTCATTTCATTAATGTCTGTCCTTCTTTCCTCAGAAACAAAAGACCGTCGGAAAAACTACTAACCCCAGGCTGTGTGGAGGATGTCAGCCGGGGGGTATACGTTTCCTCCATACGTACATCGCAATTTGTGTTGCCAGCGGTTATTATTTTTGGTGATAAGACGGAGACTATTTCTTTCTTTCTAGACAGTGGAGCAGGGGTAAATTTGATAGATGCCCATTTTGCCCGCACTTTGGGTTTGTCTCTCTGTACTTTACAGAGACCCATTCCCATATTCGCTATTGATTCTGCTCCCCTGTCTCAGAGAAACCTCACGCACATGGTTCATAATTTACACCTTCGGGTAGGGGACCACCATAACGAGATGCTTTCAGGTTATGTTCTGGAGGGGCTTCCCACTCCGGTAGTGCTGGGTCTTCCCTGGTTGGTAGCGCACAATCCAGTGGTGGATTGGCAGGCCAGGGAGATATTGGAGTGGAGTGAGCAGTGCAGAGAAAATTGCTTAAATAGCAATTGCTTAGTCGCCTCCATAACTACCCTACCTACATTTATTTCGGACTTTGAGGATGTTTTTTCTGAAAAGGGTTGTCAGAAGTTACCACCTCATTGTCCTTATGATTGCCCGGTTAACCTTATTCCCGGCGCAAAATTACCCAAGACCAGGTTATATAATCTTTCGGGTCCAGAGAGACAAGCCATGAAAGATTATATCTCCGAGAGCTTGGCTAAGGGACACATCAGACCCTCTTCTTCACCCGTGGCTGCAGGGTTTTTCTTCGTTAAAAAGAAAGATGGGGGCCTGCGTCCTTGCTTTGATTTTCGCGAATTAAATCAGATAACCATCCGAGACCCATACCCTCTTCCTCTCATTCCTGACCTGTTTAATCAGATTGCGGGTGCTAGGTGGTTCTCCAAACTTGATCTTAGGGGTGCCTACAATCTGATTCGTATTAAGGAGGGGGATGAGTGGAAGACAGCGTTTAACACCCCTGAGGGGCATTATGAAAATCTAGTTATGCCTTTCGGTCTGACCAATGCTCCTGCCGTCTTTCAACATTTCGTTAATGACATTTTTAGTCATCTAATCGGCAGGTTTGTGGTAATATACCTAGATGATATTTTAATTTATTCGTCCGATCTGAAAACACATGAGGTGCATGTCAGACAAGTACTGCAGGTCCTACGGACGAATGAATTATATGCTAAAATTGAAAAATGTGTCTTCGATGTTCAGGAGATACAATTCCTGGGTTATTTTTTATCTGCGTCAGGTTTCCGTATGGATCCTATGAAGGTCCAGGCAATTTTAGATTGGGATCTTCCTGAGAACCTCAAAGCACTACAACGGTTCTTGGGCTTCGCGAATTTCTATAGGAAATTCATTAAAAATTATTCACTTATTGTAAAACCGCTTACTGACATGACTAGGAAGGGGACTGATTTTTCTAAATGGTCTGACGCCGCTAAAGTTGCTTTTTCCTCTCTAAAAGAGAGGTTTACCTCAGCACCTGTACTGGTCCAACCTGATGTCTCTCAGCCTTTTATTGTTGAAGTTGATGCGTCAGAGGTGGGAGTGGGGGCGGTGCTGTCTCAGGGTCCGTCTCCTGGCAAATGGCGTACTTGTGCTTTCTTTTCTAAAAAACTATCTGCAGCAGAAAAGAACTACGATATTGGCAATAGGGAACTATTAGCTATTAAACTTGCGTTTGAGGAGTGGCGTCATTTCTTAGAGGGGGCAGTCCACCCCGTCACTGTAATTACGGACCACAAAAATCTTCTGTACCTCGAATCAGCTAAGCGTCTCACCCCTAGACAGGCTAGGTGGTCGCTATTTTTTACCAGGTTTAACTTTGTGATTACCTATCGTCCTGGGGCAAAGAACACCAAGGCTGATGCACTATCTCGTTGTTTCCCTGGAGGGGGTAATGTGAGTGATCCGGTACCCATTCTTCAAAGAGGAGTGGTTGTTTCTGCGGTACACTCTGTTTTGGAGGGGAAGGTGTTAGAGGCCCAGGGGGACGCCCCAGTCTCTTGCCCCTCAGAGAAATTGTTTGTACCGTTGAACTTACGTTTCGAATTATTAAAGGAACATCATAATTCGGCACTTGCTGGGCACCCGGGTAGTAAAGCAACCTTGGAACTATTGTCTCGTCGTTTTTGGTGGCCAAGGTTGCGTCAGGATGTATTGGATTTTGTGTCTTCTTGTTCTACCTGTGCGCGCGCAAAAGTTTCACATACACGTCCTGCAGGGTCTCTATTACCACTCGTCATTCCCAATAGACCGTGGACACATCTGTCAATAGATTTTATCACTGACTTACCTTTGTCTGCGGGTAAAACAGTTATTTTGGTAGTAGTGGACAGGTTTAGCAAAATGGTGCACTTCATTGCGTTACCCGCACTACCTAATGCTAAGACTCTTGCTCAGGTATTCGTCAGTGAAATCGTGAAGCTTCACGGGGTCCCCTCCGATGTTGTTTCGGATCGGGGTACCCAGTTTATTTCTAAATTTTGGAAATCTTTTTGTTCTCGTTTGGGGGTACACTTGTCCTTTTCCTCTGCTTTCCATCCTCAGTCGAATGGACAGACTGAGCGTACCAACCAAAACCTTGAGACATATCTAAGATGTTTTGTGTCTGAAAACCAAGAGTTGTGGTCATCATATTTACCGTTAGCTGAGTTTGCCATAAATAATCGTCGTCAGGAATCCACTGGCAAGTCACCATTTCTTGGTGCATATGGTTTTCATCCCCAATTCTGTACTTTCAAAGAGGGGGGGTCTTCTGGGGTTCCCGAAGAGGAACGGTTTTCGTCATCTCTTTCATCGGTATGGCAGAAGGTGGAAGCTAACTTGAAAAATATGGGAGGTAAATACAAATGCATGGCTGATAAGAGACGGTCGCCAGGTACGGACCTAGGAGTGAATGACTATGTGTGGTTGTCTACTAGGAATATTAAATTGAAGGTTCCCTCTTGGAAACTGGGTCCTAGGTTTATTGGCCCTTACAAAATTGTAGCCATCATCAACCCCGTGGCTTTTCGCCTGGAGTTACCTCAGACTTTTAAAATTCATAATGTTTTTCATAAGTCGTTACTCAAAAAATATGTTCCACCTCTAGAACCATCACCGCTGCCACCCCTCCTGTTGTCATGGATGGTAACCTAGAATTTCAGATATCCAAAATTGTTAATTCTCGTCGGGTCCGCCGCTCTCTTCAATATCTGGTGCATTGGAGAGGTTACGGTCCTGAGGAAAGAATGTGGGTTCCTGCGTCTGAGGTAAACGCCGGCAGGTTAGTTCGGGTTTTTCATGCCTCTCATCCTGGGAGACCTGGTCCTGAGTGTCCGGAGGCCCCTCGTAGAGAGGGGGGTACTGTCACGAGGGTGTCGAGGACCACGCCTGACTCCGTTATACCCGGGGTCAGGAAGTCGCAGCGGTTGGCTGCACGCTCTATTTAAGATAGGGCTGTTTTCCTTATGGTAGCTTTCTGGGTTTGCTTAGCAAACCCTTTTGGCTCACTCAGGGATCTGTAGCTCCTTCTCCTCAGCTGTTCCTTGTCCAGCACTCCCAGACCTCCTTATATTTCTCTCTCACACTTCTCTGGTTGCCAGAGATAGAGCTTCCTGCCTGGACATCTATTCTGACCTTCTGGAGCTGTGTTGCTGCGTTCGCTGGTAGTTGGTCCAGTACGCTACCCTCCAGATCCCTGTTGGACCTTTTTGGTTTATTGTGGTCGCCCACCTGGGTGTATGTGTTTGGATGTTTTGTCTGTCCTCTCCCTGGTGTTTCCCTCTAGTGATAGTGGTGTAGACTAGCGATCCCACCGGCCTGTTCACTATCCAGGGCTCATATTAGGGAAAGCCAGGGTTTAGGCACGCGATCGCCGCACGGGTGAGGAACCCGTCTAGGGACGTCAGGGCAGTCAGGTGCCAGCCGCAAGGTGAGTTAGGGGTCACCACTTTTCCCTCTCCTTTGGGCAGTGCTTTCCCTGTTTTCCTCCCTGTGCGTGTCGTCGGTAATTACAGATACACTGGCTTCCACAAAATACTGATTGAGGGATGCGATATACCTTCTTTCACAAAATACCTATTGAGGGGTGCAATATACCTGCTTCCACAAAATACTGATTGAGGTGTGCGATATACCTGCTTCCACAAAATACTGATTAAGGGGTTTGATATACCAGCTTCCGCAAAATACAAATTAAAGGGTTCTATATACCTGTCTCCACAAAATACAGACTGAGGGGTGCAATGTAACTGCTTCTGCAAAATACTGATTAAGGGGTTCTATATACCTGTTTCCACAAAATACTGATTAAGGGGTTTGATATACCTGATTCCACAAAATACTGATTGAGGGGTTCGAAATACCTGATTCGACCAAATATTGATTCAGGGGTTCTATATACCTGTTTCCACAAAATACTGATTGAGGGGTGCGATATACCTGCTTCTACATAATACTGATTAAAGGGTTCTATATACCTGCTTCAACAAAATACTGATTGAGGGGTGCAATATACGCGCTTCCACTAAATATTGATTCAGGGGTTCTATATACCTTTTTCCACAAAATAGTGATTGAGGGGTGCGATATACCTGCTTCTACAAAATACTGATTAAGAGGTTCTTTATACCTGCTTCTACAAAATACTGATTAAGGGGTTCTATATACCTGCTTCACAAAATATTGATTGAGGCCTGCGATACACCGGCTTCCACAAAATACTGATTGAGGGGTGCAATATTCCTGCTTCCACAAAATACTGATTAAGGGGTTTGATATACCTGCTTCCACAAAATACAGATTGAGGGGTGCAATATACCTGCTTCCACCAAATATTAATTCAGGCGTTTTATATACTTGTTTCCACAAAATACTGATTGAGAGGTGCGATATACCTGCTTCTACAAAATACTGATTAAGAGGTTCTATATACCTAAGAAATATTGATTAAGGGGTTCTATATACCTGCTTCCACAAAATATTGATTAAGGCCTGCGATACACTGGCTTCCACAAAATACTGATTGAGGGGTGCGATATACCTGCCTTCACCAAATATTGATTAAGGTGTTCGTTATACCTGCTTCCACAAAATACTGATTGAGGTGTGCGATATACCTGCTTCCACAAAATACTGATTTAAGGGTTTGATATACCAGCTTCCGCAAAATACAGATTAAGGGGTTCTATATACCTGTCTCCACAAAATACTGATTGAGGGGTACAATGTAATTGCTTCTGCAAAATACTGATTAAGGGGTTCTATATACCTGCTTCCACAAAATACTGATTGAAGGGTGCAATATACCTGCTTCCACAAAATACTGATTGAGGGGTGCGATGTACCTGCTTCTACAAAATACTGATTAAAGGGTTCTATATACCTGCTTCAACAAAATACTGATTGAGGGGTCCAATATACCCGCTTCCAACAAATATTGATTCAGGGGTTCTATATACCTTTTTCCACAAAATAGTGATTGAGGGGTGCAATATACCTACTTCTACAAAATACTGTTTAAGAGGTTCTTTATACCTGCTTCTACAAAATACTGATTAAGGGGTTCTATGTACCTGCTTCACAAAATATTGATTGAGGCCTGCGATACACCGGCTTCCACAAAATACTGATTGAGGGGTGCGATATACCTGCTTCCACCGAAAATTGATACAAGGGTTCTATATACCTGTTTCCACAAAATACTGATTGAGGGGTGCTATATTCCTGCTTCCACAAAATACTGATCGCACCCTTTAATACAGATTAAAGGGTGCGATATACCTGCTTCCACCAAATATTGTTTCAGGGGTTCTATATACCTGTTTCCACAAAATACTGATTGAGGGGTGTGATATATCTGCTTCTACAAAATACTGATTAAGAGGTTCTATAAACCTGCTTCTACAAAATACTGATTAAGAGGTTCTTTATACCTGCTTCTACAAAATACTGATTAAGGGGTTCTATATACCTGCTTCACAAAATATTGATTGAGGCCTGCGATACACCGGCTTCCACAAAATACTGATTGAGGGGTGCAATATTCCTGCTTCCACAAAATACTGATTAAGGGGTTTGATATACCTGCTTTCACAAAATACAGATTGAGGGGTGAAATATACCTGCTTCCACCAAATATTAATTCAGGCGTTTTATATACTTGTTTCCACAAAATACTTATTGAGAGGTGCGATATACCTGCTTCTACAAAATACTGATTAAGAGGTTCTATATACCTAAGAAATATTGATTAAGGGGTTCTATATACCTGCTTCCACAAAATATTGATTAAGGCCTGCGATACACTGGCTTCCACAAAATACTGATTGAGGTGTGCGATATACCTGCTTCCACCAAATATTGATTAAGGTGTTCGTTATACCTGCTTCCACAAAATACTGATTGAGGTGTGCGATATACCTGCTTCCACAAAATACTGATTTAAGGGTTTGATATACCAGCTTCCGCAAAATACAGATTAAGGGGTTCTATATACCTGTCTCCACAAAATACTGATTGAGGGGTACAATGTAATTGCTTCTGCAAAATAATGATTAAGGGGTTCTATATACCTGCTTCCACAAAATACTGATTGAAGGGTGCAATATACCTGCTTCCACAAAATACTGATTGAGGGGTGCGATGTACCTGCTTCTACAAAATACTGATTAAAGGGTTCTATATACCTGCTTCAACAAAATACTGATTGAGGGGTGCAATATACCCGCTTCCAACAAATATTGATTCAGGGGTTCTATATACCTTTTTCCACAAAATAGTGATTGAGGGGTGCAATATGCCTACTACTACAAAATACTGTTTAAGAGGTTCTTTATACCTGCTTCTACAAAATACTGATTAAGGGGTTCTATGTACCTGCTTCACAAAATATTGATTGAGGCCTGCGATACACCGGCTTTCACAAAATACTCATTGAGGGGTGCGATATACCTGCTTCCACCGAAAATTGATACAAGGGTTCTATATACCTGTTTCCACAAAATACTGATTGAGGGGTGCTATATTCCTGCTTCCACAAAATAATGATTAAGTGGTTTGATATACCTGCTTCCACAAAATACAGATTAATGGGTGTGATATACCTGCTTCCACCAAATATTGATTCAGGGGTTCTATATACCTGTTTCCAAAAAATACTGATTGAGGGGTGCAATATGCCTGCTTCCACCAAATATTGATTCAGGGGTTCTATATACTTGTTTCCACAAAATACTGATTGAGGGGATACGATATACCGGCTTCTACAAAATATTGATTAAAGGGTTCTATTTATCTGCTTCCAAAAAATACTGATTGAGGGGTGCAATATACCTGCTTCCACCAAATATTGATTCAGGGGTTCTATATACCTGTTTCCACAAAATACTGATTGAGGGGTGCAATATACCTGCTTCCAAAAAATACTGATTAAGAGGTTCTATATACCTGCTTCTACAAAATACTGATTAAGGGGTTCTATATACCTGCTTCCACAAAATATTGATTGAGGCCTGCGATACACCGGCTTCCACAAAATATTGATTGAGGGGTGTGATATACCTGCTTCAACCCAATATTGTTTCAGGTGTTCTATATACCTGTCTTCACAAAATACTAATTGAGGGGTGCAATATACCTGCTTCTACAAAATACTTATTGAGGGGTGCGATATACCTGCTTCTACAAAATACTGATTGAGGTGTGCGATATACCTGTTTCCACAAAATACTGATTAAGGTGTTTGATATACCAGCTTCCACAAAATACAGATTGAGAGGTTCTATATACCTGTCTCCACAAAAAACTGATTGAAGGGTGCGATGTACCTGCTTCAGCAAAATACTGATTAAGGGGTTCTATATACCTGCTTCCACAATATACTGATTGAAGGGTGCAATATACCTGCTTCCACAAAATACTGATTAAGGGGTGCGATGTACTTGTTTCCACAAAATACTGACTAAGGGGTTTGATATACTTGCTTCCACAAAATACAGATAACGGGGTGTGATATACCTGCTTCCGCAAAATATTGATTAAGGGGTTTGATATAACTTCTTTCACAAAATGCAGATTAAGGGGTGCAATAAACCTGCTTCCACAAAATACTGATTAATAGATTCTATATACCTGCTTCCACAAAATATAGATTGAGGGGTGCGATATACCTGCTTCCACCAAATATTGATTCAGGTGTTCTATATACCTGTTTCCACAAAATACTGTTTAAAGGGTTCTATATACTTGCTTCCACAAAATACTGATTGAGGGGTGCAATATACCATCTTCCACCAAAAATTGATTCAGGGGTTCTATAAACCTGTTTCCACAAAATAATGATTAAGGTGTGCGATATACTTGCTTCTACAAAATATTGATTAAAAGGTTCTATAAACCTGCTTCAACAAAATACTGATTAGGGGTAGGGATGAGCAAACCCGAACTGTATAGTTCGGGTTCGTACCGAATTTTGGGGTGTTCGTGACACGGACCCGAACCCAAACATTTACGTAAAAGTCCGTGTTCGGGTTCGGTGTTCTGCGCTTTCTTGGCGCTTTTTGAATGGCTGCAAAGCAGCCAATCAACAAGCGTCATACTACTTGCCCCAAGAGGCCATCACAGCCATGCCTACTATTGGCATGGCTGTGATTGGCCAGTGCAGCATGTGACCCAGCCTCTATTTAAGCTGGAGTCACGTAGCGCCGCACTTTACTCTGCTCTGATCAGTGTAGGGATAGGATGCAGCTGCTGCTGTTAGGGCCAGATTAGGCAGGGATTTACTCATCAAAAACACTTAATGAAGTGATCGATCTACAGCTGTGTATTATTCAACTTCTGCTAGTTAATTGCTCATTGTTTTTAGGCTGCCCAGAGCGTTTTTCTGTCACTTTTTTCTGGGGTGATCGGCGGCCATTTTGTGTCTTGTGGTGCGCTAGCACAAGCTGCCACCAAGTTCATTTAACCATCAATAGTGTGTTTTTTTTTTTTTGCTACAGTATATCCTACATCAGGGGCTTGGCTGTGCTTGCTATTTTATTGAGGGGTGAAATACAATTGCCAAAATAGCAGTACCCTAAATCTGGTGTTTCAGCTGTGGCTAGCCAATTGTAATACTGTCTGCTGTCTGGCAAAGGATATATTTTTTTCTGGGGTGAAATTCAATTCCCAAAATAGCAATACCCTAAATGTGGTGTTCCAGCTGTGGCTGCAAAAGTTTTGTAGTGTCCGTCAAAGCACAGTTTTTGTTCTGGGTTGAAATTCAATTCCCAAAATAGCAATTCCCTAAATCAGTGGCTTCTGCTGTAGCAGGCCAAGTTTAAATCTATCCATAAAAGGGTATATTACATTGAAGGTGCAAATTCAAGTGCTGATAGGGTCATCCTCAATAACTTCACACGCTACCGTGCATCTCCAAGTCTAATTCTGTCCGTAAACGTATACTGGTCATCCAGCGCCCAAATACTAGGCCTACAATTTATATTCAGCTAAATCTGTTGACACTGCTGTGGCTGGTCAATCTATTTAGTGTCTGCCAAAGCACAGTTTTTGTTCTGGGTTGAAATACAATTCCCAACTTAGAGCAGAAACCACAAATTTAGGGAATTACTATCAGGCCAAGCTTAAATCTATCCATAAAAGGGTATATTAGATTGAAGGTGCGGATAGTGTCATCCTCAATAACTTCACACGCTACCGTGCATTTCCAAGTTTAAATAATTCTGTCCGTAAACGCATACCTGTCACCCAGCGCCTAAATAATAGGCCTAAAATGTATATTCAGCTAAATCTGTTGTTACTGTTGTGCCTGTATTAGTGTAATACGGTACCTAAATAGATAGCCAGATAGTGTTAGGTGCCTGTAAAAAAAGGCCTGAATTTGAATTCAATACATTGGGCCAAATAATTTTTTTCTTATTGTGGTGAACGGTAACAATGAGGAAAACATCTAGTAAGGGACGCGGACGCGGACATGGTCGTGGTGGTGTTAGTGGACCCTCTGGTGCTGGGAGAGGACGTGGACGTTCTGCCACAGCCACACGTCCTAGTGAACCAACTACCTCAGGTCCCAGTAGCCAGCAGAATTTACAGCAATATTTGGTGGGGCCCAATGCCGTTCTAAGTATGGTAAGGCCTGAGCAGGTACAGGCATTAGTCAGTTGGGTGGCCGACAGTGGATCCAGCACGTTCACATTAACTCCCACCCAGTCTTCTGCAGAAAGCGCACAGATGGCGCATGAAAACCAAGCCCATCAGTCTGTCACATCACCCCCATGCATATCAGGAAAACTGTCTGAGCCTCAAGTTATGCAGCAGTCTCTTATGCTGTTTGAAGACTCTGCTGCCAGGGTTTCCCAAGGGCATCCACCTAGCCCTTCCCAGGGGTGGAAGAGATAGAATGCACTAACGCACAACCACTTATGTTTCCTAATGATGAGGACATGGGAATACCACCTCAGCACGTCTCTGATGATGACGAAACACAGGTGCCAACTGCTGCGTCTTTCTGCAGTGTGCAGACTGAACAGGAGGTCAGGGAGGAAGACTGGGTGGAAGACGATGCAGGGGACGATGAGGTCCTAGACCCCACATGGAATGAAGGTCATGCCACTGACTTTCTGAATTCGGAGAAAGAGGCAGTGGTGAGACCGAGCCAACAGCGTAGCAAAAGAGGGAGCAGTGGGCAAAAGCAGAACACCCGCCGCCAAGAGAGTCCGTCTGCTATTGGCCACCGCCATCTGGGACCCAGCACCCCAAAGGCAGCTTCAAGGAGTTCCCTGGCGTGGCAGTTCTTCAAACAATGTGCTGACGACAAGACCCGAGTAGTTTGCACGCTGTGCCATCAGAGCCTGAAGCGAGGCATTAACGTTCTGAACCTTAGCACAACCTGCATGACCAGGCACCTGCATACAAAGCATGAACTGCAGTGTAGTAAACACCTTAAAAACAAGGGACTCACTCAGGCTCCCCCTGCTACCTCTTCTGCTGCTGCCGCCGCCTCGGCCTCTTCCTCCGCCTCTGGAGGAACGTTTGCACCTGCCGCCAGACAAACAGAGGATGTACCACCAACACCACCACCTGCGTCACCAAGCATCTCAACCATGTCACACGGCAGCGTTCAGCTCTCCATCTCACAAACATTTGAGAGAAAGCGTAAATTCCCACCTAGCCACCCTCGATCCCTGGCCCTGAATGCCAGCATTTCTAAACTACTGGCCTATGAAATGCTGTCATTCAGGCTGGTGGACACAGACAGCTTCAAACAGCTCATGTCGCTTGCTGTCTCACAGTATGTTGTTTCCAGCCGCCACTACTTCTCCAAGAGAGCCGTGCCTTCCCTGCACAACCAAGTATCCGATAAAATCAAGTGTGCACTGCGGAACGCCATCTGTGGCAAGGTCCACCTAACCACAGATACGTGGACCAGTAAGCACGGCCAGGGACGCTATATCTCCCTAACTGTACACTGGGTAAATGTAGTGGCGGCTGGGCCCCAGGCGAAGAGCTGTTTGGCGCACGTCCTTCCGCCGCCAAGGATCGCAGGGCAACATTCTTTGCCTCCTGTTGCCTCCTCCTCCTACTCGGCTTCCTGCTCCTCTTCTACCACCTGCTCATCCAGTCAGCCACACACCTTCACCACCAACTTCAGCACAGCCCAGGGTAAATGTCAGTAGGCCATTCTGAAACTCATATGTTTGGCGGACAGGCCCCACACCGCACAGGAGTTGTGGCGGGGTATAGAACAACAGACCGACGAGTGGTTGCTGCCGGTGAGCCTCAAGCCCGGCCTGGTGGTGTGCGATAATGGGCGAAATCTCGTCGCAGCTCTGGGACTAGCCGGTTTGACGCACATCCCTTGCCTGGCGCATGTGCTGAATTTGGTGGTGCAGAAGTTCATTCACAACTACCCCGACATGTCAGAGCTGCTGCATAAAGTGCGGGCCGTCTGTGCGCGCTTCCGGCGTTCTCATCCTGCCGCTGCTCGCCTGTCTGCGCTACAGAGTAACTTCGGCCTTCCCGCTCACCGCCTCATATGCGACGTGCCCACCAGGTGGAACTCCACCTTGCACATGCTGGACAGACTGTGCGAGCAGCAGCAGGCCATAGTGGAGTTTCAGCTGCAGCAAGCACGGGTCAGTCGCACTGCGGAACAGCACCACTTCACCACCAATGACTGGGCCTCCATGCGAGACCTGTGTGCCCTGTTGCGCTGTTTTGAGTACTCCACCAACATGGCCAGTAGCGATGACGCCGTTATCAGCGTTACAATACCACTTCTATGTCTCCTTGAGAAAACACTTAGGGCGATGATGGAAGAGGAGGTGGCCCAGGAGGAGGAGGAGGAGGAGGAGGAAGAGGGGTCATTTTTAGCACTTTCAGGCCAGTCTCTTAGAAGTGACTCAGAGGGAGGTTTTTTGCAACAGCAGAGGCCAGGTACAAATGTGGCCAGACAGGGCCCACTACTGGAGGACGAGGAGGATGAGGAGGAGGTGGAGGAGGATGAGGATGAAGCATGTTCACAGCGGGGTGGCACCCAACGCAGCTCGGGCCCATCATTGGTGCGTGGCTGGGGGGAAACGCAGGACGATGACGATACGCCTCCCACAGAGGACAGCTTGTCCTTACCTCTGGGCAGCCTGGCATACATGAGCGACTACATGCTGCAGTGCCTGCGCAACGACAGCAGAGTTCCCCACTTTTTAACGTGTGCGGACTACTGGGTTGCCACCCTGCTGGATCCCCGGTACAAAGACAATGTGCCCACCTTACTTCCTGCACTGGAGCGTGATAGGAAGATGCGCGAGTACAAGCGCACGTTGGTAGACGCGCTACTGAGAGCATTCCCAAATGTCACAGGGGAACAAGTGGAAGCCCAAGGTGAAGGCAGAGGAGGAGCAAGAGGTCGCCAACGCAGCTGTGTCACGGCCAGCTCCTCTGAGGGCAGGGTTAGCATGGCAGAGATGTGGAAAAGTTTTGTCAACACGCCACAGCTAACTGCACCACCACCTGATACGGAACGTGTTAGCAGGAGGCAACATTTCACAAACATGGTGGAACAGTACCTGTGCACAGCCCTCCACCTACTGACTGATGGTTCGGCCCCATTCAACTTCTGGGTCTCCAAATTGTCCATGTGGCCAGAGCTAGCCTTTTATGCCTTGGAGGTGCTGGCCTGCCCGGCGGCCAGCGTTTTGTCTGAACGTGTATTCAGCACGGCAGGGGGCGTCATTACAGACAAACGCAGCCGCCTGTCTACAGCCAATGTGGACAAGCTGACGTTCATAAAAATGAACCAGGCATGGATCCCACAGGACCTGTCCATCCCTTGTGCAGATTAGACATTAACTACTTCCCCTTAACCATATATTATTGATCTCCTGGGCACTTCCTCATTCAATCCTATTTTTATTTTCATTTTACCATTACATTGCGGGGCAACCTAAAGTTGAATGAACCTCTCCTCTCTCTGGGTGCCGGGGCCTAAAAATATCTGACAGTGGCCTGTTCCAGTGTTGGGTGACGTGAAGCATGATTCTCTGCTATGACAGGAATCCTGAATCTCTGCTATGGGACCTCTCTCCTCTGTCTGGGTGCCGGGGCCTAAATATCTGACAATGGACTGTTCCAGTTTTGGGTGACGTGAAGCATGATTCTCTGCTATGACATGAAGCCTGAATCTCTGCTATGGGACCTCTCTCCTCTGTCTGGGTGCCGGGGCCTAAATATATGACAATGGACTGTTCCAGTTTTGGCTGACTTGAAGCCTGATTCTCTGCTATGACATGAAGACTGATTCTCTGCTGACATGAAGCCTGAATCTCTGTTATGGGACCTCTCTCCTCTGTCTGGGTGCCGGGGCCTAAATATATGACAATGGACTGTTCCAGTGGTGGGTGACGTGAAGCCTGATTCTCTGCTATGACATGGAGACGGATTCTCTGCTGACATGAAGCCTGAATCTCTGTTATGGGACCTCTCTCCTCTGTCTGGGTGTTGGGGCCTAAATATATGACAATGGACTGTTCCAGTTTTGGCTGACGTGAAGCCTGATTCTCTGCTATGACATGAAGACTGATTCTCTGCTGACATGAAGCCTGAATCTCTGTTATGGGACCTCTCTCCTCTGTCTGGGTGTTGGGGCCTAAATATATGACAATGGACTGTTCCAGTTTTGGCTGACGTGAAGCCTGATTCTCTGCTATGACATGAAGACTGATTCTCTGCTGACATGAAGCCTGAATCTCTGTTATGGGACCTCTCTCCCCTGTCTGGGTGCCGGGGCCTAAATATATGACAATGGACTGTTCCAGTTTTGGCTGACGTGAAGCCTGATTCTCTGCTATGACATGAAGACTGATTCTCTGCTGACATGAAGCCTGAATCTCTGTTATGGGACCTCTCTCCTCTGTCTGGGTGTCGGGGCCTAAATATATGACAATGGACTGTTCCAGTTTTGGCTGACGTGAAGCCTGATTCTCTGCTATGACATGAAGACTGATTCTCTGCTGACATGAAGCCTGAATCTCTGTTATGGGACCTCTCTCCCCTGTCTGGGTGCCGGGGCCTAAATATCTGACAATGGACTGTTCCAGTTTTGGGTGACGTGAAGCATGATTCTCTGCTATGACATGAAGCCTGAATCTCTGCTATGGGACCTCTCTCCTCTGTCTGGGTGCCGGGGCCTAAATATATGACAATGGACTGTTCCAGTTTTGGCTGACGTGAAGCCTGATTCTCTGCTATGACATGAAGACTGATTCTCTGCTGACATGAAGCCTGAATCTCTGTTATGGGACCTCTCTCCTCTGTCTGGGTGTTGGGGCCTAAATATATGACAATGGACTGTTCCAGTTTTGGCTGACGTGAAGCCTGATTCTCTGCTATGACATGAAGACTGATTCTCTGCTGACATGAAGCCTGAATCTCTGTTATGGGACCTCTCTCCCCTGTCTGGGTGCCGGGGCCTAAATATATGACAATGGACTGTTCCAGTTTTGGCTGACGTGAAGCCTGATTCTCTGCTATGACATGAAGACTGATTCTCTGCTGACATGAAGCCTGAATCTCTGTTATGGGACCTCTCTCCTCTGTCTGGGTGTCGGGGCCTAAATATATGACAATGGACTGTTCCAGTTTTGGCTGACGTGAAGCCTGATTCTCTGCTATGACATGAAGACTGATTCTCTGCTGACATGAAGCCTGAATCTCTGTTATGGGACCTCTCTCCTCTGTCTGGGTGCCGGGGCCTAAATATATGACAATGGACTGTTCCAGTTTTGGCTGACGTGAAGCCTGATTCTCTGCTATGACATGAAGACTGATTCTCTGCTGACATGAAGCCCGATTCTCTGCTATGGGACCTCTCTTTAATTGATATTGGTTAATTTTTATTTATTTTATTTTTATTTTTATTCATTTCCCTATCCACATTTGTTTGCAGGGGATTTAACTACATTTTGCTGCCTTTTGCAGCCCTCTAGCCCTTTCCTGGGCTGTTTTACAGCCTTTTTAGTGCCAAAAAGTTCGGGTCCCAATGACTTCAATGGGGTTCGGGTTCGGGTTCGGGACGAAGTTCGGGTCGGGTTCGGATCCCGAACCCAAACATTTCCGGGAAGTTCGGCCGAACTTCTCGAACCCGAACATCCAGGTGTTCGCTCAACTCTAATTATGAAGGGTCCTCTGTTCTCCTGTTATAATGGGGACATCACTTTGTTCATATCCTTTAGCTAGGGCAAAGGAGACCAACATTGGAAAGTCAAAGTTTCCCAAGTGAAACCTCAACACTCTCTTTCTGTCCCACTTTTGCCCATCAATGTCCCATGCTCGAACAGTCTTATTTTCCTGGGCAGTGATATTGGCTTGCGTTAGGGAGGGGGGCTGCTGTAGAATTGAAGTTAAGGCTATCATCTCCTGGCCTCCTGATCGATAAGAAGTCTTTGCAGTTCATGTTAGTCAATTCTGACCATGGTACTGGAATAGCCAGATAAGGTATTGTCTTTGAGCTCACAGGACTGTGAGTGCAGATCCAACAGTTCGTGTAATTCTCTTTATTTGTCATATTCCTTAGCATAACCTAATGATGCCTAATGATGCCTAATAAGGGCATTGTCCCAGTCACTTTTCAGGTTCACATACAGAGCGTGAATGTTGAGGGCCAAGGTTAGTAGTACAAGAATCCTCATCCTTAGGGCTAGGCACTTTCTTGTGAGGCTTGAATCCAGTTAGGCTTTCCTTCCACCTTTACAGAAGTTGCTGTTTTCAGCAACACTTGGAAGGGACCATCAAATCTGGGCTCAAGGGTTTTTCTCACTTGCCTCTTTATCACCACCCAATCTCCAGGTTCAAGAATGTGTGTACCCTCTAATGAGTCAGGTTCTGGAATGGAAGCAAACACTTGTTTATGAGTGTGATCTAATCTTTCAGTAAGGGCCTTCATGTAGCTGACCATACTATCGGTCTGTGACTGCAGTTGTTGAGGAAAATACAGTCCTAGCCTTGGGGCACTGCCAAACAATACCTCAAATGGGGATAACCCTTTCTTCTTGTTTGGAGTGGTTCTTATGGAATATAAGGCTAGAGGCAAACACTCTTCAGGGCCTATGGGTCCCCTGCATGGCCTTATGTATTTTCAGTTTTAATGTGCCATTCAGGCACTCAACTCAGCCCCTGCTGGGGATAGTAAGCTGTATGGAAGGCTTGGGTCACCCCTAATGCTTGCACAACCTCTCTCATCACTTCACCTGCAAAGTGGGAACCTCTGTCTAAGGCCTTATTCACACGTCCGTTGTTTCTTTCCTGATCTGTTCCGTTTTTTGCGGAACAGATCTGGACCCATTCATTTTCAATGGGTCCTGAAAAAAAACGGACAGCTCAATGTCTGATTTTTTTTCAGGACCCATTGAAAATGAATGGGTCCAGATCTGGTCCAGATCTGTTCCGCAAAAAACGGAACAGATCAGGAAAGAAACAACGGACGTGTGAATAAGGCCTAAGGCCTCATGCACACGACCATTGTTGTGTTCCGTTCCGCAAAATGGGGTTCCGTTGTTCCGTGATCCGTTTCCGTTTTTGTTTCCGTGTGTCTTCCTTTATTTTTGGAGGACCACCAGACATAAAGGAAAGTAAAAAAAAGTCTAAGTCAAGTCTGCCATGCAAATGATAGGAAAAAAACTGACGCGGACGACAATCTTGTGTGCCTCCGCGTTTTTTAGCGGTCCCATTGACATAAATGGGTCTGTGAACCGTTTTCCGCGAAAATAATAGGACAGGTTATATTTTTTTGACGGGCTGGAACCACGGACGCGGACGGCAAACGGTGCATTAGCCAAGTATTCAACGGACCCATTGAAAGTCAATGGGTCCGCAGAAAATCACGAAAAATGGCACAACGGACACGGAATAAAACAACGGTCGTGTGCATGATGCCTTACTCAATAATTTCAGGAACACCATACCTGCATATCAGTTTCTCTGACCAGTTTCTTTGCAGTGTTCTTGGCACTGGCTTAGGCTATTGGGAAGGCTTCCATCCAACCTGAAAAGAGATCAACACACACGAGAACAAACTCATACACTCCTACCTTTGGTAGTTGTATGTAGTCTTTCTGCAGTCTCTGAAACGGGTAAAGTGGCCTAGGGGTATGCTTGCTTGGAGTCTTCACCACTTGGCCGTGGGTTGTTCAATGCACAGACCATACATCTTTGTACAAACCGAGCGGCTACTGGAGAACACCCTGGAGCAATCCACCCTTCATTTACCACACTTACCATGGCACCTTTCGACATGTGTGTAGGCCCATGGTCCTCCTGAGCCATAGCTGGGTACAGAGGGCATGATAGACATATTCTGTATTTGTTTCTCCATAGTCCTTGGTCATATAGCCCCTTCCCTTGTTTAGTCCATAGTTCTTTTTCTTCAGGTGGGGCTTGCTCAGACAATTTGATCATCGTGTCTTTGGATATAACCATAGGTTTTAAGGCTCTTACCGGGGAGGCATCAGCACTCAGTGGCCTTTTGCCTCTGCCGTGGTACACCTTGTGTGAGCCTTTACCTTTACAATAGCAACTTCTTCTGGCAACAGTAAAGAGTTCATTAGTTCAAGCACAGAGTCTTTATTTTAAATGGGCTGGCCTGCTGATGTCAAAAAGTTTTTGGCCTGCCAAATTGGTCCATAATCATGTGCAATACCAAAGGCATACCTGGAATCTGTGTACAGTCGTGGCCAAAAGTTTTGAGAATGACACAAATATTAGTTTTCACAAAGTTTGCTGCTAAACTGCTTTTAGATCTTTGTTTCAGTTGTTTCTGTGATGTAGTGAAATATAATTACACACATTTCATACGTTTCAAAGGCTTTTATCGACAATTACATGACATTTATGCAAAGAGTCAGTATTTGCAGTGTTGCCCCTTCTTTTTCAGGACCTTTGCAATTCGACTGGCCATGCTCTCAATCAACTTCTGGGCAAAATCCTGACTGATAGAAACCCATTCTTTCATAATCACTTCTTGGAGTTTGTCAGAATTAGTGGGTTTTTGTTTGTCCACCCGCCTCTTGAGGATTGACCACAAGTTCTCAATAGGATTAAGATTTGGGAAGTTTCCAGGCCATGGACCCAAAATGTCAACGTTTTGGTCCCTGAGCCACTTAGTTATCACTTTTGCCTTATGGCACGGTGCTCCATCGTGCTGGAAAATGCATTGTTCTTCACCAAACTGTTGTTGGATTGTTGGAAGAAGTTGCTGTTGGAGGGTGTTTTGGTACCATTCTTTATTCATGGCTGTGTTTTGGGGCAAAATTGTGAGTGAGCCCACTCCCTTGGATGAGAAGCAACCCCACACATGAATTGTCTCAGGATGCTTTACTGTTGGCATGACACAGGACTGATGGTAGCGCTCACCTTTTCTTCTCCGGACAAGCCTTTTTCCAGATGCCCCAAACAATCGGAAAGAGGCTTCATCGGAGAATATGACTTTGCTCCAGACCTCAGCAATCCATTCACCATACTTTCTGCAGAAGATCAATCTGTCCCTGATGTTTTTTTTGGAGAGAAGTGGCTTCTTTGCTGGCCTTCTTGACACCAGGCCATCTTCCAAAAGTCTTCGCCTCACTGTGCGTGCAGATGCGCTGACATCTGCCTGCTGCCATTCCGGAGCAAGCTCTGCACTGGTGGCACTCCGATCCCGCAGCTGAATCCTCTTTAGGAGATGATCCTGGCGCTTGCTGGACTTTCTTGGACGCCCTGAAGCCTTCTTAACAAGAATTGAACCTCTTTCCTTGAAGTTCTTGATGATCCTATAAATTGTTGATTGAGGTGCAATCTTAGTAGCCACAATATCCTTGCCTGTGAAGCCATTTTTATGCAACGCAATGATGGCTGCACGCGTTTCTTTGCAGGTCACCATGGTTAACAATGGAAGAACAATGATTTCAAGCATCACCCTCCTTTTGACACGTCAAGTCTGCCATTTTAACCCAATCAGCCTGACATAATGATCTCCAGCCTTGTGCTCGTCAACATTTTCACCTGAGTTAACAAGACGATTACTGAAATGATCTCAGCAGGTCCTTTTATGACAGCAATGAAATGCAGTGGAAAGGTTTTTTTGGGATTAAGTTAATTTTCATGGCAAAGAAGGACTATGCAATTCATCTGATCACTCTTCATAACATTCTGGAGTATATGTAAATTGCTAATATAAAAACTTAAGGAGCAACTTTTACAATTTCCAATATTTATGTAATTCTCAAAACTTTTGGCCACGACTGTAGATGTTCACCTTCTTCCCTTCGGGCATCTTGCACGCCTCAGTTAGTGCCTTCAACTCTGCCTCCTGCGCAGACATGTACGGAGGGAGTGGTTCAGCAACGGCTATCTCATGCTGTGTGACCACTGCATATCCAGTGTGGAACCGGCTATCCTCTCCCATAAACCTGCTTCCATTTACAAAATACTCAACATCAGGGTTATCAAGATGTTTTTCATGCATATGAGAAAATCCAGAAGTTTCATGTTGCATCAACTGTATACAATCATGAGGATCATTTTCAGCTAAATCAGACAAAAGGCTACCTGTGTTACCCTTCCCGATTTCTGAATCTGTGATTGGTAACAAAGTAGCAGGATTCAGAGTAGTACATCTTTTGAAAGAAATATTGTCTGGCATGAGGAGGGCACATTGGAGTTTGAATTGTCTAGCCACAGAAATATGTTTTGGTTGCACCTATGTGAGAATGCCCTGTATGTCATGGGGAGTTTGCGCAATCACCGGGTAGTCCAACACTACTTCTAAGGCTTTTTCAATCATTGCCTGCACTGCCGAGACTGCCCTGATGCAGGGGGGGCGCCTCGAGCAACAGGATCTAATCTAGCTGAGAAGTATGCCACTCGGCGTTGACGTTCACCATGCTTCTGAGTAAGCACAGCAGTACTGTGACCCTGCATTTCTGAACAGAACAGGTTAAATTCCTCATCATGCTTTGGAATACCCAGGTCTCGAGAAAAGCATCAATTTGACTGGCCACTGCTCTCTCCTGGGCATGACTGAGGGCGGGGGGTACTTCTTCCCTTGAGGGGGCTGACATTCTGACTTAAGATACACAGTAACCGGAGACACAGTAAGTTTCCCTATGTCTGTTCATCATTGTTTTTTTGTTTTGTTTTATATAATATCCAGAATAGAATAATTTCACTCCTTTTTTTTAACCTAAAACAAGAGTACACACCTCCCTGTGTTTTTGTGATGATTCCATCAGTAAAGCTGATTTCGCTCACAGTAAACCTGGCTGTGTGACCTTCCTCTACTACTCAGCTTACTAGTTAGCAACACACATGAGGTCAGATTTCTGGCTCATGCAGACATAAAGAAATATTTCCCATACATTAACACACACAAGTCCTTGAACTTATTAACAAATAACATTTTTTGGAGCTCCATACACTCACACTAAGTATCTCACATACATTGCCTAGTTATTTTCTCTTAAAATTGCAGACAGTGTTCTCGCTATCACACGTTCGAATGTCGTGACGTCACTCCCCCACAGCTGCAAGCAAGCAAGCAACCCTCTCTGTCTCACTCTTCATTCTCAGCTTTCCATCTCCATATGTTCTCTTTCTCGGCAAACAGAGTTCCTACAGGTTCTGCGACATGTTCACCGGGCAACAAGTCACACAGATGCACGGACAGACAAAACATAATACTTCCTCTGCGCTGCACCGAGCAAGTTTCCACAATCAGTTCTCTATTTAAATCATATCCTGTAATCGTTCGCAGTCCATCTGCATACGTCTCTACTGTCTCTTTTCTACTCTCTCTCTCTCTCTCTCACTATTTGTCTGGCAATTTTCATCTTTTTCTCCCCGGACTTACTTGGTATAAATAGTTAGTCTCAGTCCCATCCCAGGATTTGGGTCTGGCTCACAAGGTACTTTAACACCCCAAATCCTAAAATAAGTCCTTCCATGAAGGCAGACGTGAGAAGTTTTTCTCCCATTTGTCCCTCGACATCCCACCCCATGTCAGTCCGGACAGTTCTTAGTAACATAGTAACATAGTACATAAGGCCGAAAAAAGACATTTGTCCATCCAGTTCGGTCTGTCATCCTGCAAGTTGATCCAGAGGAAGGCAAAATAAACCCTATGAGGTATAAGCCAATTTTCCCCAATTTAGGGGAATAAAAAATTCCTTCCCGACTCCAATCAGGCAATCAGAATAACTCCCTGGATCAACGACCCCTCTCTAGTAGCTATAGCCTGTAATATTATTACACTCCAGAAATACATACAGGCCCCTCTTGAATTCCTTTATTGTACTCACCATCACCACCTCATCAGGCAGAGAGTTCCATAGTCTCACTGCTTTTACCGTAAAGAATCCTCTTCAATGTTTGTGTACAAACCTTCTTTTTCTCCAGATGCAGAGGATGTCCCCTCGTCACAGTCACAGTCCTGGGGTCACTAGTCTTGACTCAAAGGAGATTACATCTTCTTTAGCCTCTTGCACTACGTCCTTCAGGCTCCGTGAACTCTCATCTTCCTTTGTCCTGGCCCATCTGTCAAAAGTCCTGCAGTACTCTTCTGTCTTCTCCCAATCCCTCCAGGCCACATTTGGGTCATTTTTCACTCTGTTGCCCTCTAGGGTATTCTTAACTGGGTTATACTGTGCCTCCCCTAACTTCAGGGCTACCAAGTCATTTAAGTCTGCCCATGTTGCTCTGTAAGTTGCCTGTATCTGTTGTAACATTCGGGATGTGGGCATGGGTCGCGTCAGTGGGTCAGGTATCCTTGACAGTAGTCCCAGTTGGTCCTTCGGACTCCATGGGACATACTGTATAAGGTACTGTTGAAAATAATGGGGAGCCTGAGGAGGTCGTGCTGCCTGTTGACCGTCTTGGCCATTTCCACCACCAGCTCCATCGGCGGAGGCAGGCGCCTGAGGGACCTGTTGTATCATCCCTGTTCTCAATAGTACTGGATATAATCCAGTACAGTATCTAGGGGCACCACACGCTCTGCAGGTTTCAGTTCAATCTGGATTCTGATTCACGCAGGTTCTGCATACCCATTCCTCCAGTCCCTGTGCAGGGGCCGTGGGAGAGGCATGTGCCCTTGGAGGAGTTTCCTCTTCAGGGGTTTTGTAGTACAACTTTCCCCTGAAAACTTGTGGCTTCCAACCTTCGGTTTCTATCTCTCTCGCTACCTTAATCCAGATGCTAACTACATCTTCACATGCATGATCCTTAATCCATCCAATGTGGGTGTGCTTGAACCTTTTCTAAACCTCTAAATCAAGATTTCCATGCTTCATACCTACTTTTCCAACACTTTGTCAACTTTCTTTTACCCATCTTTAACCCATCTTTGCCACCTCTCTTTTCTACCAGTTGTTCAGCTGTCTCATAATCTTCGGGAACACTGTTCTGGTTACCCATTGTTTATTCCTGAATCTGTGCTTACTAGGGGGAACCTAGACACCTATTTTCTTCATAAAAGCTTCCCCACCCTATCCTCAGGTGTACTTCTGTGCTACTTTAAAGCAAAAGCCTCTCTGAGCTTCTGGCCCCTTCCCCTAGCTTCCTGCCAGATCTACACACACAATAAACAATGAAAAATACATAGACAATTACTCCTAGAACAATCCCAAGCAATTCCCAGCTAAAATCCTGGTTTGAATCCATCCTCCACTCGTCTGCTAGCCCTTTCTTAAACATAAACTAGGCACGACTGTAAAGTTACCTTATACTCTGCCAGACCCTTGAACAAGACAAATGCCAGACAGGGAAGTACAGACTACTTGTAAGAAAAAGCTCTCAAATCAGCGCTGATTTTCATCTGTTTGTCCCGGTATGGCACGTCCAGGCATTGGGGGTCTCAGCAGGTAGGACTTAGTCATGTTCCACATATCGGGCGCCAAGTTTCTGTTGTGGCAAAAACCCCAATGCCGGATGGGCGGTGGACTCCAAATTAGAAGTTTATGTGAGCACTCAGAGAAAACTGATAACAGGTGCAATGCTGTGTATCAAGTGTTCTAACTTTTTTTTGAAAGTAAGCAGAGTATACAATTTTTCTGGATCATTTCCAAAGTGGAAGACATAAGCATTTACATCATAATTAAGCATTTTCTTGGCTATACAACTGAAGCGTCTCCTTAATCTTAAATGTGGGTGTTCATCATGGACTCGTCCTGCTAATATTTGTACAAATTCCTCAAAAGGGACAAAGTTGGAGGGGCTAGGAGCAACCTCGAAGTCACATTAAGCTTACACAGAGAAATTCACAGTTTATATCATAGATTCTACACACAAAGATTTAAGGATTATAACATAAAATGACTGTACAAGGCACAACATGGAGTCTCAGCCCTCACAGTCCTGGGTTTGAATCCAACCCAGTTCAACATATGTATGGAATTTGATTGGTCTCTTCATTTTTGGGGATGGGGATGTTCGATCTCCCCTAAGTGTTTGGGTTTCCTCCATCACTCTGAAGACCTACACATAAGTCACTTTAGAATTTGGATTGTGTGCCCCACTACGGTTAGGGACTGATGTGAGTTACAATAATCTCTGTACAGTGCTGTGAACTATGTAAACCCTATAAAAACAATAAAACAAATAAACCACATCAACTGTTTTTGGGCCATATTATTGAATTACTGTTTGTGATTCCTTCAGCTTATCTTTATGGTTTTCACTAAATACCTCCATGACCCTGTGAGAACAAAGTGTACTATGAATAGTTTTGCTGCTCTAACATGTGTCCTGTGCTTAACATGGTAAATCTAAAGTTATTTGTCTTAAATTCATAAGTCCATGCCCAACTCCTAGAGTCAGATGAGGTGCGATAATTAGAGAGAGAGATTGTTGAAGCTCAAGAATTCAGCAACACAGCAGTCTTGTTTTACCATGTTATTAATACTGTATGCCAGTTTATGCACATTTAAAGAACAGGATGACCAAATAGAGTATGGTACTAATAAATAATTAGCGGAATGAAACATTTAACACGTGGAATGGTATTATTCAACTAAATTACCATTTGGCCTCATGCAAATTAGATTTTTATCAGCACTTTGAAGAATCATACAATTAGAAATAAATAACTCAGCCCCGTGAGTGCTCTGCAATTTCTTTTTGTATAAATTAGGACTTAAGTTAATCTCACCATAACAGTGGCAGTAATTAATGTTAACGTATTGAATGGACCACTATCACAGGAACCTTCCATTGTCTCTAATGAACCTTCGTGTGTGATAGTGCCCTGCCTGTCAGAATTTCTATTTAATTAATAACATTCCATTAGCACTGACTGTTGCATCCTTTGTGTAGTCCCAAAAGTCAAAACTTCTAATTCATTTAGACCATTTTCCTTATAATACAGACTTATTGTTACTGTAACTAGGCACACAACCTGGAGAAGAGGGAATATTGACTAATTAGTAACATTCTCTCCTTCTCAAGTTTGTTGACTAATTTCTCTGTGAAAATAGCTTTTCTTGTATGTGTCAGAAATAGTTAAAGGATATCTGTCACCTCCTGAAAGCCCTATTAAAGGGAATCTGTCAGCAGTTTTATAGTGTCCTAACTAAGGGTAACATACACTAGTGACAGGTCCCCTTAGTAAAATGCTGGGTAACTTTCTGTAATTGATTTAGCCATTTTGCCAAAATATTGTATTAAACAGCTCCAGCCCATGCCAAACGAGTACCCATATTCATGAGCTCCTGGGTCTCCCCGACCACCTGCTGCTGATTCATATGGAAAAACTGTCAATCAGATGTAGATGGGTGGGGAGAACTGTGAGCTCATGAATATTAGGACTCATTGGCATGCGCTGTAGCTGTTAGAATCTAGCAGCATATAACTGGTGAAAGATTCCCTTTAAGGAAAGTACTACATAAATAGAACTGATGCTGCAGACTCCATATTGCCAATTTATATGTTCTTATCCCATTCTCCCCTGGTGCTAAAATACATTGAGAGTATTATAAAATACATTAAGAATAGTACTAAACACACCACTCATATAGGGTGGCACAGTACATTGCAGGGGCGCACGAGCAGTGCCCCAAATTAGAAGTAAGAGGACCGACCAACCATCTTTTTCCATCTCCCGGTTCCTAAAATCTATTCCATACACTGGCCCCTGATAGGGGACAAAACAGAGATTAAACTGGTAAGAACATATTTTTTTAATTAAAAAAAAAAGAGGACAGCCTCTGCGGAGCTGGGTATCTTTTGGCCACGTTACTGAACGCTCATGCACAATGGCTGTAGGCTCATGTGTCCTTTTGCGGAGGTGACAAAGCTGGTCAGTCAAACCGAAGGCAACATCATCAACCTCATCACATATGCGTTTTTTCTGGAGCATGCCCTGTGAAGAGTGTTGGATCAGGCCGTAGATGAGCATGAAGAGGAAGAGTTGTGGTTACCATCACCACCAGAAGCAGCCTTGTCGTCGTCGATTGCTGGACCTGCGGCAACGCAACTGAAGAAGAGGAGTCAGAGGAGGAAGGTGGCTTTGAGGAGGTGGAAGACCAACCACAGCAGGCATCCCAGGGGGCTTGTTGTCACCTTTCGGGGACCCTTGGTGTTGTACGTGGCTGGGTGGAGGAAGAGACCTTCAATGACGTCAGTGAGGACAAGGAACGGGACATGGCTAGCTTGGTATCCAACCTTGTGCAAATGGGGAGTTTGCGGTTGTGCAAATGGACTGTTTGTGGTTGTTTGTGGTGCGTTAGGGGAGTTTGGTCTGTCAGAGTTTGGTCTGTCACTGTGAAGTGGGCGTAACCCTTACACTACCTGATCGATACAACATCATACCTGATCGTATACACACACTGGATGTTTTAAAGCACGTTATTGCAAACAATTTAGGAATGTTAGGTGATTTATGCCCTTTATGGATTAAAACCCAACTCTGCGTCAACTACGTAATTTTCCATGGGAGTTTTGCCATGGATCCCCCTCCGGCATGCCACAGTCCAGGTGTTAGTCCCCTTGAAACAACTTTTCCATCACTATTGTGGCCAGAAAGAGTCCCTGTGGGTTTTAAAATTCGCCTGCCTATTGAAGTCTATGGCGGTTCGCCCGTTCGCGAACATTTGTGGAAATTCGCGTTCGCCGTTCGCAAACGGAAAATTTTATGTTCGCAACATCTCTATTGTCCACTGCCCCCATAAAGGCCTTTCTGGTGCTGGCTAACCACAGATAAGTCATTACAATCACTACCACCAATTATCAGATCGAATTGTACCCATTCTTCAATCTGTTTCCTGGTTATATTCTGTAATGTATGTCGCCCACATATGCAATCTGCCCTGAATGGCGTACCCGTCCTATCGTGATGGCGTCCTCACACACCTCTGATTCCATATATTTTTCAATGTTGATTCTAAGCTTTTTGAGAACCAGTAATCCTGTCTGTCCTTTCCAACACAACCGGCACACTCCTAAAATACTCTGTCCCAGCCCTTCACATGCATGTAGAACAGAAGGTAGGCCAGTCCTTGAGCCTGTCGGTGTCTGACAAAGTGCACAGCAGTGCCAAAGTGTGGAGCTGTAACTATGGTCAGGGACAATACATGTCCTTTACGGCCCACTGGGTGAATGTGGTTCCTGCACAGCCACCCCAGCAATTTGGCCAGGTGAGGCCGCTTCCACGTCCACGCTGTCACGCCATTGGTCCTGCGACAATGTCCGCCTCGAACTCCTCATCCTCCACGTGTCCTCAGCCTCCACTGCAGGGACAATTCACACTGCCCCTCCAGCATACCACATGTGCAGCGCATGGCGGTGTCACGCTATTCTGCACCTCGTTTTCTCCACAGACAGGATCCGTTTTTTGGGGGTTATTGTTCTGGCGGATCAGAGGAAGGGCAAAATAATCAGTGACGTCAACACAAACTTACTGCTGACACCCTCTCCACTCTGTCGGGGGAGCTAGAACAGGTTCTTTTGACATCTATGTGGAATCAGCTGACGACGTTGTAAAAGTAGTGCGCTTCTTCTTTGCTTCTTCTTCTTCTTCTAACATCGACCTGTAAGGCTGAGTTCATACTTGAGTTATTTGGTCAGTTTTCGCCCCTTGACTGCCCAAATAAGTGAAATGTGCAGTGATTCTAAGAGTGACGCCTGTCATCTGCATGTCATACTGACTCACAGTATTATTTCACTACCACAGCAGACTCGCTATGCGTGTTATTACAAGGCACAGTGTTCTACACCACTATAAATGCTCTCTGCAGCCTGGAAATAGCAGTTTTTTTATCACGATTCGCAGCGAATCTATGCAGATCAAAGCAAATATTTTTTTTTAAATTTGGTGAACCGGCCGAATCAAATTTTTTTAAAATTCAATCATCTCTAATAGTGTTGAGCGCGAATATTCGAATATCAAATATTTTTTTAAGAATATCGGCACTTCGCTAATTCGCGAATATTTCGAATATAGTGCTATAAATTCGATATTTCGAATATTTTTTTTTTTTTTTTTTTTTTATTGATATATTTTTTTCTTTACCACTTCCCAAAAGTAGTTCTTACCTGTCCTTAGGATTCCTGGCTTCCTGGCTGCTCCAGTCAGTGCCCGTTGCCGCTTCTGACTACTTCCGTGCTCATGGAGCGTCCCCATCACCATGGGAACGTCTCCATACAAGAATGTACTGTCGGATTTGAGAATTACGTTGAAATCGCAATTAGATTAATTCAAGTTATAATAATCGAATTTCGATTTCAACTTAGCACTGCTATATTCCATAATATGGAATATAGCAGTGCTAAGTTGAAATCGAAATTCGAATATTATAATTTGAATTAATCGCATTGCTATTTCAACTTGGACCTGCTTTACTATGGTTGGCTTGGTAGAATTAGCGAATATGACGAATGTATTCGACATATTCCTCAAAACGAAGATAACAAAGTATTCTCCATCTTCGTTTTAGCTCCATATTCGTCAACTTCGCTAATTCTAGCAATCAAATAGGAAAGTTGACTATAGAGACAGGTAAGTTTAATTCGATATGCGATTATATTACTGCTTTTTTTTATAAATAGAATAATTATAATATTTGATAATTATTATAATTATTCTATTTCTAAAAAAAAGAAAAAAAGCATATAATCGCATAGCAAATTAAAAACAGCTGTCTCTATACTTAGCTGTCTCTATAGTCAACTTTCCTATTTGATTGCTAGAATTAGCGAAGTTGATGAATAGATAGCTAAAACGAAGATGGAGAATACTTCGTTATCTTCGTTTTGAGGAATATGACGAATACATTCGACATATTCGCTAATTCTATCAAGCTAACCATAGTAAACAAGGTTGAAATCGCAATTTGATTATTATAACTTGAATTAATCGAATTGCGATTTCAACTTAGAAATCGCCATGCGATTACTTCGAGTTTTATTAATCGCATTGCGATTTCAACTTGAGGCTGCTGCTGGGTCTCTAATGGGATGGGTCTAGAATAACGAACTTAACTGATATTGAATCTATCAGTGCTAACTTTCAATCACAATGTGATAATATTTGCTATTATTATTAACCACATTGCGAATCCAACTTTTATAATGCACTATTCTGACATGCAGTACTATATTTGTTTTATTAGTTAATTCTACCAATACCACCTATAGCAAAATCTCCAAAGCTGGAATTGCAATGCAATAAAAATTTGTTGCATTTCGAATTCAACACTATTGCTAAAATATTCGTATTACTTGTATTGTTATAGTTAACAAGTGACCACTACATCTTATGGGTTAAATGTCCACCATCGGTATTACTGACGGTCACGGACATTAGCCGTGGGTTTATGCAGCCACACAAAGCAGGTGGCCACGGCGCCCGCATAAGTATTGATCTATGTTTAATTATTCTGCTGGATGAACTATAGCTACGTCATTGGGTGTGAAGCGGTAAATGATTATGGCACAAATTAAAGTGGTTACATCACACTACAATGTCTGTAACATGTATGTATGGATAGCAGACAAATATCTCTCATATGCACATAGTACCTCTATTTACGTGCTACACACTGTATATTCCACGCTATAAAACCCACACCAAACCCACCTTCCCCCTTAAACCCTCCACCAACTTAAACCCCCCTCCATCACGTCCCCCCCACCTCCTCACTCACACACAGTTTATGAGAAGTAATGTTTGACCTCCAGTATTTCAGTATTCGCTGGTTCATTTACCATAACCCAGGGTGCACCACGTGGAGGCGAACCAGCTGTATGCCCCATACCGTACCGTCACCTCACTACACAGGTACACCTCTCCTTAGATGGCCATTGGCCAATACCCCATTGCTCATTCCCCACACACATGCAATTTAAATACAATGTAATGTTATAAAGGTAACCTAAAGTCAAATTTTTTCCATTTATAGCCATAATTTTTTTTAAATTTTCATGACATGATCACATTAAGTACTAATACTTGTAGTACTAATACTTCTATTTTCAAAGTTTTGCATTACATGTGTGCCTGTTGTACAAGGTCTATGATTGGACCTGGTCCCGTCACGCATGCTGCTAAGAGCGCCACAGTCCACAGTATTCGGTTTGAATTGTGGCAAACACATGACCACCGGCACAAGAAAATACAGGGAGTGCAGAATTATTAGGCAAGTTGTATTTTTGAGGATTAATTTTATTATTGAACAACAACCATGTTCTCAATGAACCCAAAAAACTCATTAATATCAAAGCTGAATATTTTTGGAAGTAGTTTTTAGTTTGTTTTTAGTTTTAGCTATTTTAGGGGGATATCTGTGTGTGCAGGTGACTATTACTGTGCATAATTATTAGGCAACTTAACAAAAAACAAATATATACCCATTTCAATTATTTATTTTTACCAGTGAAACCAATATAACATCTCAACATTCACAAATATACATTTCTGACATTCAAAAACAAAACAAAAACAAATCAGTGACCAATATAGCCACCTTTCTTTGCAAGGACACTCAAAAGCCTGCCATCCATGGATTCTGTCAGTGTTTTGATCTGTTCACCATCAACATTGCGTGCAGCAGCAACCACAGCCTCCCAGACACTGTTCAGAGAGGTGTACTGTTTTCCCTCCTTGTAAATCTCACATTTGATGATGGACCACAGGTTCTCAATGGGGTTCAGATCAGGTGAACAAGGAGGCCATGTCATTAGATTTTCTTCTTTTATACCCTTTCTTGCCAGCCACGCTGTGGAGTACTTGGACGCGTGTGATGGAGCATTGTCCTGCATGAAAATCATGTTTTTCTTGAAGGATGCAGACTTCTTCCTGTACCACTGCTTGAAGAAGGTGTCTTCCAGAAACTGGCAGTAGGACTGGGAGTTGAGCTTGACTCCATCCTCAACCCGAAAAGGCCCCACAAGCTCATCTTTGATGATACCAGCCCAAACCAGTACTCCACCTCCACCTTTCTGGCGTCTGAGTCGGACTGGAGCTCTCTGCCCTTTACCAATCCAGCCACGGGCCCATCCATCTGGCCCATCAAGACTCACTCTCATTTCATCAGTCCATAAAACCTTAGAAAAATCAGTCTTGAGATATTTCTTGGCCCAGTCTTGACGTTTCAGCTTGTGTGTCTTGTTCAGTGGTGGTCGTCTTTCAGCCTTTCTTACCTTGGCCATGTCTCTGAGTATTGCACACCTTGTGCTTTTGGGCACTCCAGTGATGTTGAAGCTCTGAAATATGGCCAAACTGGTGGCAAGTGGCATCTTGGCAGCTGCACGCTTGACTTTTCTCAGTTCATGGGCAGTTATTTTGCGCCTTGGTTTTTCCACACGCTTCTTGCGACCCTGTTGACTATTTTGAATGAAACGCTTGATTGTTCGATGATCACGCTTCAGAAGCTTTGCAATTTTAAGAGTGCTGCATCCCTCTGCAAGATATCTCACTATTTTTGACTTTTCTGAGCCTGTCAAGTCCTTCTTTTGAGCCATTTTGCCAAAGAAAAGGAAGTTGCCTAATAATTATGCACACCTAATATAGGGTGTTGATGTCATTAGACCACACCCCTTCTCATTACAGAGATGCACATCACCTAATATGCTTAATTGGTAGTAGGCTTTCGAGCCTATACAGCTTGGAGTAAGACAACATGCATAAAGAGGATGATGTGGTCAAAATACATATTTGCATAATAATTCTGCACTCCCTGTAGTCATAGTGAATAAGTGGTGCGACCATAAAGCGGCGCCATGTCTATTACCCTGTTTCCATGTAATGGCGGCTGCTGTATGTAATGATAATGAATTATTACTTTGGCTCAGACTAAATTGTCCGTACTGTAACCCCATTGGTTACAATAAAACAAAACACATCAAATTTTATAGAACATTAAAGTTTTATAAAACAATCTTTAAATAAAGAAAAATATTAAGAACATAAATAACTGAAGCCCCAAAAAACAAATGAAAAAAAAAATTAAGGTAATTTTTTTATTTTTTTTAGCTTTTTGAGCAGTCCATCCATGGCCTTTTGGTTGGCCTCCTCTGCTAGGGTCATCTCATGGGAGAATTGGAGCTTCTGCTCCCTCATTCTTCTCATGTGCAGCGCCCTCAACTTTTTTATTCGGTCGCACTGCTCCCGCTGCACATTTTGCATGTCTTTAATAAAGTTGTTTATCGCTGTAAAAGTAAAGGAAATATTAATTTTTAATGTACTTCTAAAAGACAATCATTGTTTGGTGTATAAAGCAGATATAGTCCTGTCTGACCCAGGAAGAAGTACATCTGCGACTTAAAAAGATTAAAATAGACAAATTGCCAGGACCAGATGGCATACACCCCCGTATCCTAAGGGAATTAAGTAATGTCATAGCCAGACCCTTATTTCTGATATTTGTGGACTCTATACTGACAGGGAATGTCCCACAGGATTGGCGTATGGCAAATGTGGTGCCAATATTCAAAAAGGGTCCAAAAACAGAGCCTGGAAACTATAGGCCGGTAAGTTTAACATCTCTTGTGGGTAAACTGTTTGAAGTTTTTCTGAGAGATGCTATCTTTGAGCATCTCAACGGAAATAAGCAAATAACGCCATATCAGCATGGCTTCATGAGGGATCGGTCATGCCAAACTAATTTAATCAGTTTCTATGAGGAGGTAAGTTCTAGACTTGACAGCGGTGAATCAATGGATTACGTATATCTGGACTTCTCCAAAGCATTTGACACTGTACCACATAAAAGGTTAGTATATAAAATGAGAATGCTCGGACTGGGAGAAAATGTCTGTATGTGGGTAAGTAACTGGCTGAGGGATAGAAAACAGAGGGTGGTTATTAATGGTACACACTCAGATTGGGTCACTGTCACTAGTAGGGTACCTCAGGGGTCAGTATTGGGCCCTATTCTCTTCAATATATTTATTAATGATCTTGTAGAAGGCTTGCATAGTAAAGTATCAATTTTTGCAGATGAAAATAAACTGTGTAAAGTAATTAACAATGAAGAGGAAAGTATACTGTATAAATATATACACTACAGAGTATAATATACTGCTACAGAGGGATCTGGATAGATTCAAGGCTTGGGCAGATAAGTGGCAGATGAGGTTTAACACTCACAAATGTAAAGTTATGCACATGGGAAGGAATAATGCAAGTCACCCGTACATACTAAATGGTAAAACACTCGGTAACACTGACATGGAAAAGGACCTAGGAATTTTAATAAACAGCAAACTAAGCTGAAAAAACCAGTGTCAGGCAGCTGCTGCCAAGGCCAATAAGATAATGGGTTGCATCAAAAGGGGCATAGATGCCCGTGATAAGAACATAGTCCTACCACTTTACAAATCGCTGGTCAGACCACACATGGAGGACTGTGTACAGTTCTGGGCTCCTGTGAACAAGGCAGACATAGCAGAACTGGAGAGGGTCCAGAGGAGGGCAACTAAAGTAATAACTGGAATGGGGCAACTACAGTACCCTGAAAGATTATCAACATTAGGGTTATTCACTTCAGAAAAAAGACAACTGAGGGGAGATCTAATTACTATGTATAAATATATCAAGGGTCAGTACAGAGATCTATCCCATCATCTATTTATCCCCAGGACTGTGACTGTGACAAGGGGACATCCTCTGCGTCTGGAGGAAACAAGGTTTGTACACAAACATAGAAGAGGATTCTTTACGGTAAGAGCAGTGAGACTATGGAACTCTTTGCCTAAGGAGGTGGTGATGGTGAGTTCTCTAAAAGAGTTCAAGAGGGGCCTGGATGTATTTCTGGAGGATAATAATATCACAGGCTATAGCTACTAGAGAGGGGTCGTTGATCCATGGAATTATTGTTATTGCCTGATTGGAGTCGGGAAATAATTTTTTATTCCCCTAAAGTGGTGAAAATTGGCTTCTACCTCACAGTTTTTTTTTTTTGCCTTCCTCTGGATCAACTTGCAGGATAACAGGCCGAACTGGATGGACAGATGTATTTTTTCAGCCTTATGTACTATGTTACTATGTTAATCCATTATACACTCACCTAAAGAATTATTAGGAACACCTGTTCTATTTCTCATTAATGCAATTATCTAGTCAACCAATCACATGGTAGTTGCTTCAATGCATTTAGGGGTGTGGTCCTGGTCAAGACAATCTCCTGAACTCCAAACTGAAAGTCAGAATGGGAAAGAATGGGAAAGATTTAAGCAATTTTGAGCATGGCATGGTTGTTGGTGCCAGACGGGCCGGTCTGAGTATTTCACAATCTGCTCAGTTACAAAGAATGGTGTGAAAAGGGAAAAACATCCAGTATGCGGCAGTCCTGTGGGCAAAAATGCCATGTGGATGCTAGAGGTCAGAGGAGAATGAGCTGACTGATTCAAGCTGATAGAAGAGCAACGTTGACTGAAATAACGACTCGTTACAACCGAGGTAAGCAGCAAAGCATTTGTGAAGCCACAACACGCACAACCTTGAGGCGGATGGGCTACAACAGCAGAAGACCCCACCGGGTACCACTCATCTCCACTACAAATAGGAAAAAGAGGCTACAATTTGCACGAGCTCACCAAAATTGGACTGTTGAAGACTGGAAAAATGTTGCCTGGTCTGATGAGTCTCGATTTCTGTTAAGACATTCAAATGGTAGAGTCCGAATTTGGCGTAAACAGAATGAGAACATGTATCCATCCTCTGATGGCTACTTCCAGCAGGATAATGCACCATGTCACAAAGCTCGAATCATTTCAAATTGGTTTCCTGAACATGACAATGAGTTCACTGTACTAAAATGGCCCCCACAGTCACCAGATCTCAACCTAATAGAGCATCTTTGGGATGTGGTGGAACGAGAGCTTCGTACCCTGGATGTGCATCCCTCAAATCTCCATCAACTGCAAGATGCTATCCTATCAATCTGGGCCAACATTTCTAAAGAATGCTATCAACACCTTGTTGAATCAATGCCACATAGAATTAAGGCAGTTCTGAAGGCAAAAGGGGGTCCAACACTGTATTAGTATGGTGTTCCTAATAATTCTTTAGGTGAGTTTATATTGGTTTAGTTAGGATTAATAATAGTTCTTTAGACTTTAGGGCTATGGACTTAGTAGTCAAGTTAATTCTTTTTTTGTAGATTAATTACTTTATAGTGTTCATGTTTTATATTACTGTTGTGTGTTGTACGTTCTTTGTTGACAGTTTCATAGTTTTTACACCATTTTTTAGATAATTATTAATATGGTTTTGTGCACTTTATTTTTTAGTCTAAGAAAAATTTTATATATTGGATGCTCGTTACATCCAATATTAAACAGTATGCCTCATTCAGATACTTTACGGAAATCAGTACACCAGTAACATCAGTTAGCTGTAAAAAAAAACTTTTTACGTGGATTTAATTAGGGTCCGGGTTTTTGGACTGAGTGCCCAGACAGATATAGTGTCACAGGTCACTCCCGTACTCCATCAAGCCTTTTTAATAAAGTTTGGATTAAAAATGCTGTTCTTTTCAAGTGTGCACAGGAGATGTGACAACTTAACCTCCGGATAAATGAGCATGGTCTCTGATAGACCCTAAAGAGTGGTGATATACTAATATTTTTGCTACACTTCTTGGAGTGAACGCAAAGTGTGGGACTTTAGGTTATGCAATATCTGAAGTCTGAATAACAATTAGAGGTTGAACTTGAACTTGTTTATAATTGCTTTCTTGAATAAAATCTGCCTGTGGTAAAGACTAAACTGACACCTGTATGTGTATGGGGACATTTTTTAAATTAAAACATCAACAGAATATATTTACCCTCCTGGCGGGGGGTGGTCACCACCTCGTCTTCTTCCTCCTCCTCATCCTCCTGGACCGTCACCTCCTCTGCCTCAGGTGGGCTATGGGCCTGATGCCCTGATGGTCCTGCCTGCTCCTCATCCTCCTCATCCTCACTCATCTCCTTTTTTTCCACCACCTTCTTATTAGAGCGCTTCGCTCTAACCTTTGGAAGAGGCACCCCTGTAATGACCAAATTTTTCAAAAATACCAAGATAAACAAGCAAAGCAAAAAAAAAAAAGTAACGGTACACAAATTAATCTATGGTGGGATCTGGGTGGCATAATGATTACCCCTATGTTTGATTTCACATGATTTGGTGTTAGATGAAACTATGAATGAAGTATTTCATATGGTTTACAGTTGAGTACGTTAATAGCTAGGATGAGGTAGAAGGGGGTATTGGTTTGCAAGGAACTGTTGCAGGGTTATTGAAAAGAGGTGGACCAAGTCAACTGTTTTGACATTGGATAAGGGTTTACATCATATATCTGCATCTCGCTGTGAGTGTATGTATATATTTTAAAGGGATAATCAGCTACGTGTCCCAGCATTTACTAAATCCGTGCTGGAGAACTTTTAGGCAGAAGAGAAAACCAACTAAATTATTTATTGCAAATTTACAACGCTACCATTGTACCTGAATACCAGTATAGTCTGTCTTACACACAATTATCATTTTGCTGTAACAGCCTGCCTACATTCAATATGCTGACTGTGCTGTTAATAGTGTGCCTGCAAAGCTGTATGGTAGGAAATGTCTAAAGCCGATTAGTACGCCTTACAAATTTTCAAGGGTATGCGGCCCACAGAGAGGGCTCTGAGTGCCACCTCTAGCACCCGTTCCATCGGTTCAACACCACTGAAGTAAGTAATCAGTTGTAAAGGGATAGAAATACTTATTTGCATAACTGAACACATAAATAACAATAGGTGGATGATAGAAAATTTATGTAAGCATCGTACCTGGACAGTTTTTGTCTCTGACCTCTTTTATAAGATCCATCCTGTGCCTTTTGAGGTCAGACAATTTTTTTAAATAAGCCTCTTTGAAATGCCTCTTCCCATTTTTCATCCAAAGAACGTTTGTGATACGGCGTAAAATGGCCTGCTTTTCTGCCCGGCAACGTAGGTTGTCATAACCTTTTTCCAACAGAGTCTGCCAGATAACAATTAAAGGATGTAATCCAAAAGTTGTAAAATACAATTATTAGTAATTATAGTCATCTCAACCTTAAAAAATTAAATTTTATCTGAAAATGGTAAAACAGTAGATATTTATATAGTTCCCTATGGAACTATATGAAAGTAAAGTAAAAATAAAAAAAAAATTATTCAAAGAAAATATAAGAATTAAAGGCCACAGTGGACGCCACTTTAACATTGACTTTCAACAATGGCCTCCCATTTAACAGTGACCTTGACAGAGTCCGCCCTTTTAACAGTGACTTGAACAGTGGCCGCCCCTTTAAGAGTTACTTGAATAGTGGCCGCACCTTTAACAGTGACTTGGACAACGGCCTCCCCTTTAAAAGTGACTTTGACAAAGACCTCCCCTTTAACAGTGACTAGAACAGTAGCTGCCCCTTTAAAAGTGACTTGAACAGTGGCCGCCCCTTTAAGAGTTACTTGAACAGTGGCCGCACCTTTCAAGTGACTTGAACAGTGGCTGCCCCTTTAAGAGTGAGTTGAACAGTGCCCTCCCCTTTAACAGTGACTTTGACAACAGCCTCCCCTGTACCAGTGACAAGAACAGTGGCTTCACCTTTAAGAGAGACTTGGACAACGGCCTTCCCTTTAAAAGTGACTTTGACAAAGACCTCCCCTTTAACAGTGACTCAAACAGTAGCTGCCCCTTTAAGAGTGACTTGAACAGTGGCCGCCCTTTAAGAGTTACTTGAACAGTGGCCGCACCTTTCCAGTGACTTGAACAGTGGCTGCCCCTTTAAGAGTGAGTTGAACAGTGCCCTCCCCTTTAAAAGTGACTTTGAAAAAGACCTCCCCTTTAATAGTGACTAGAACAGTAGCTGCCCCTTTAAGAGTCACTTGAACAGTGACCGCCCCTTTAAGAGTTACTTGAACAGTGGTCGCACCTTTCCAGTGACTTGAACAGTGGCTGCCCCTATAAGAGTGAGTTGAACAGTGCCCTCCCCTAACAGTGACTTGAACAACACATTTAACACTGACATACTTGTTAAGTATAATTACTACTTACAGTGATCAAATATTCGAGCTCTTCACGATCGAAATTGCTCTTTGCCATTGTCGTCTCGTCTGTACAGTAGAAACTGTCTCTCTCCACTCTCCTTGCGATCCAAAGACACGCACGCACGTACAGACGCACGCACGTACAGACGCACGCTTACGATTATGTAAATTACGTATTATCGAGATAGCGAATAATTCAAGTTATAATAATCGAATTTCGATTTCAACTTAGCACTGCTATAATCCATATTAGGCTAGAATTAACGAATATGGAATATAGCAGTGCAAAGTTGAAATCAAAATTTGATTATTATAACTGGAATTAATCGCATTGCTATTTCAACTTGGACCTGGTTTACTATGGTTGGCTTGGTAGAATTAGCGAATATGACGAATGTATTCGTCATATTCCTCAAAACGAAGATAACGAAACATTCTCCATCTTCGTTTTTAGCTACCTATTCGTCAACTTCGCTAATTCTAGCAATCAAATAGGAAGGTTGACTATAGAGACAGCTAAGTTTAATTCGCTATGAAATTATATTACTTTGCTTTTTATTTTTTTTTATAAATAGAATCATTATAATAATCAAGTATTTAGCTATTAAATTTTTTTTTTTTTAAAACAGTAATATAATTGCATGGCGAATTAAACTTAGCTGTCTCTATAGTCAACTTTCCTATTTGATTGCTAGAATTAGCAAAGTTGACGAATAGGTAGCTAAAAACGAAGATGGAGAATACTTCGTTATCTTCATTTTGAGGAATATGACGAATACATTTGTCATATTCAGCATCTTCGCTATTTCTAGATATCAAACCAATAGGAAAGTAGCCTTAAGTTAAAATCGCAATACGCGATTATTTAAATCGCATAATAATCGCGATAACTAGAATAATGACGAATATTCGATTTCGACGAATATGAAATTTCGTCGAAACCGAATATGGCACCTGCCGCTCATCACTAATCTCTAATTCTATCATTATATTAAGATAAATTAGAAGTTAAGAAGTAACCTGAGATGATCAGTCGGCCTAGTGGATCCCTTTGATTTTTATGTATTTTTGGGATACAGTAATACATAGGTAACTTATGTTGTGTACCTAATTTAAATTTGAATTCCTGCTCTGAAAGTATCCTTTTCTCTAATCTCTTTTTACAATACTCCATAAGTGATTTGTACCAGGTTTGCTCCCAGTTATGCTAATTTATTTATGGCACGCTGGGAACAACAACATATTGATCCCAAAATGAAATAAAATGAGTCACTAGGTTTCAACGGTACTTGCGCTGCTGGTCTCCCGAAATGAAGTGGGTTCTTCACAAATGCAAAGTGTTAATATAGTGGGACCGCACTGCTCCTTGTTCACACAAGGCGCTTTTCCAGGAGTGCAGGTAATCACTTTCTCTGGCTCAAGACAGACACCCTTCAGTTGGATAGTGGTGTGCTTCAACCCAGATTGAAGCTCAGCAAATCTATGCTGGATCGTTAAAGGCTTTTCTGCAAGATGTCATAAATCACACAATAGTGAGAGTACCTCCGGCACAGTAAAAACGTTCTGTTTTATTATACTCACAGAAGTAAAAAGGTTATTCAGCATATCAATATGATAGTATTCTTTCCGCACAGCCCGACCCGGGATTCACATAAAGCTTCGTCAGGGGCGAGAATCTACCATGCCTAGGGTAGGCGGCTATTTAACCCCCTTCCCCCCACATGGCACACCTGATGATTGCATTACTAATCTAATTGCTCCAGGGATTTCTCCAAAGTGCTCATTTTCCAAATAAAATACATAAAGAATAAATAAATAAAATGCAAATAAAATACACTCCATCAAATATTAAACTTTCACCAAAAAAAATAAAAAATATGTAAATTCTTTTTTCCTAAACTCTCAAAAAAAATTTAACAATCGCAATGTTTTTTTCATGCTGACTCTCCCCTTTGGGAGTTATATTCTAAACACGGATATATCAACCAATGACTGACTACAAAAGTGCTTCATTCATGAATTCACTCGTCCAGGTGAGTGCCCTCTCCTTCTGGACAATTCCTTATTCCACTACTCCGGCGCAATACAATGTCAATACCCCAAATATACCTAAACCAGGCACGGCTTGAGATCGAATTCTATATTCATCCCTTTAGGTTGAAGGGTGCCTAATCTGTATATCCATTCGATCTCTCTTCTATTTATTCGCATGACTGGGTCACCACCCAATGGGGTTTAACTAATTCTACTCCCATGAACTTCAAACCTCTAGGGTTCTTCTCATGGTGCTCCTTAAAATGCATAGAGACACTATGGGTGGTTAGACCTTTTTTAATATTACGGATGTGTTCCTGTATTCTAACTTCCAGTTTTCTGAGGGTTCTTCCTACGTACTGGAGGCCACAAGGGCACTCCAGTACGTATATCACCCCTTCATTCTTACAGGACAGGCCACCTTTCACTTTAAACTCTTGTCCATTTACTGTGGACTTTACTACCCCCACATGCTGCATTCTCTCTCTCTCAGGGTTCTATTCTTGCAGCCTATACAAAAGCTGCACCATGTGAATTTCTGCGTGTCTTTCTTTTTGGGGACAGTCGAGATCGCACTATGTACTAAGCGTGTATTCAGATTAGGGGCCTTCTTATATATTATTTCTGGCCTCCTTAGTATCTCTTTCCCCAAAATGGGGTCATTCTTCAATATTGCCCAGATTCTTTTAATTACGTTTTTCAAAAACCCTGTATTGACATTATATTGTGTCATGAACATGAAGCGGAAATCCCTTTCCTTCTTATACCTTTTTCCACAGTCACCCTCTGTTGTGTAGATCTCCAAATTTTTACGGCACTCTTCCAACTCCTCCTCCTCATATCCTTTTTCCACAAACCTTCCTTTAATCACTTTACTCTGTTTCCTATAATCTTCTACTTTTGTACAGTTACGTGCTATTCTTTTAAACTGCCCTTTTGGGATGTTATCTAACCATATATCCTGGTGGCAGCTAGTCTTATCAATATATGCATTCACGTCTGTTTCTTTAAAGTAAGTTTTCATGACCAACTTTCCATTTTCCAGGGAAATATACAGATTTAGGAAATTAACCTCCACATTGCTTATATTGCTGGTAAAGTGCAAATTCCAGTTGTTCTCATTCAAATTTTGAATGAGTGCTTCCAGCCCACTTTTTTCTCCTACCCAGATTAAGAGGCAGTCGTGGATGAATCTCCTCCATACCCGCAATTCACCTCCATCAATTTTCCTTCCTAATATTGGGATAATGTTCTCCTCCTCCCATGCCCCCATAAAAATATTTGTGAAACTTGGCGCGAATTTCGCGCCCATCGCGGTTCCGGTGCATTGGACGTAAAAATTCCTGTCATACCAAAAATAATTATGATCTAAACAATACTCCACACATCTCACGATAAAAGTACCCTGCGTGTCTGTCATTAGTGGATCTTTTGACACCTGGTTCTCTATGGCTTTTACTCCTAGGGCCTTCGGTATCACGGTATATAATGAGGTCACATCGACTGTCGCCAGCCATACCTCCTCTCCATATGTCTCAAGTTTTTTTATGAGATCTAATACGCTACACGTATCCTTCAAATAAGAAGGAATACGTGTGACATATTTTTGTAGGTGGAAATCTATGTACTCTGTGATCCTGCTTGTAAGGGAATTTATCCCCGAGACTATGGGCCTACCTGGGGGATGGAGGAGACACTTGTGTATTTTTGGTAGGTGATATATCACAGGGGTTACTGGATATTTCACCGTTAGATATTCAAATTCCTTCTTATTTAATATATCATCCCTAAGACCGTCTCTTAATAATATATCCAAAGTGTTCTTATATTCTTTTGTGGGGTCACTTGTTAACTTTCTATATGTAGTCTCATCTGCCAACAATCTACACATTTCCGTCTCATATTTCTCCTTATCCATCATGACTACCCCCCCCCCCCTTATCTGCAGGTTTTATTACAATCAAAGGGTTAGCTTCCAGATCTTGCAGGGCTTTTTTCTCCTTAAGAGAGAGATTATTATACTTCTTTTTATTCTCCATTTTATCCAGCTCATTCAGAAGTCCTCTCTTAAAGGCATCAATGTATTCATTGTTGGTATTTTTCGGAAAAAACTTAGATTTTTCCCGAAGCTGGGTGTGTATTATGTCCTTTTCCTGGATTGCCTCTTTTTGAGACACAACCAATGGTGCATTGACTGCATTTTTCAAAGGGGCACTCTGATTACTCATGCAATATTTTGCAATGTTCAGTTTTTTCACAAATCTGTGTATATCTAGGAACGTCTCAAATTTATTTAACTGTTTCGTGGGCGCAAATTTTAGACCCCTCCCTAGTATTTGTTTTTCTTCCTCTGATAGATTGTTTGAACTCAGGTTGAAAATGCCTCTTATTGTCCCCTGATTTTCTTGGGTTCTGGACTTGTTTTTTCTCTTTCCATTTCCTCTCCTACCTCTATATGATTTCTTTTTTGTGGGGTCGTCATATTCCTTTCTATCTCTTGTTTCCCCACCATATTCCTTTGTACTCCCTTTGTTGCCTGGTGTAGAAAATTTTTGCTATTGGATATAGTTTTTCTTTCTTGTGCCTCAATTTGTGGGGGTTCTTCGGATAATAAGAAATTTGAGGAGGAGGCGAAGGAATTGAGGGAACAATTTATTACAAAGGAATACCCACTTAGTGTCCTAGACACATCCCTATCTAAAGTGAGAAATATGGACAGACAATCTTTTTTTGCAACAGTTACTATAGATACAGGAAATTAAGAAAAAGGAGAAGTTATACTGATCAAGCTACCCTTTAATATACAATATAAAAAAATAGAACAGAGTATAAAACGCCATTGGCATTACATTCTGAAAGATAAAATTATTGATGACCACTACCCCCAAATTACCTACACGAAAGCTCCAAACTTAGGTTAAAAAATAGCATCGACCATTAAAACTAAAAAAAGAGAGGAACATTCTATGCATAATTGGCTAGATTTAAAAGGCTTTTATAAATTTTAAAAATGCAGCAATTGAAAAAATAATACATTCTCAAAAAAGACAATAAAGATCAACTCCACACGGAACACTTTTTCCTATGAAATAAGAGAATTTTTGACATCTAACTCAACAGATGTCATATACATCATTGAGTATCCCTGTAAGAAACAATATGCATTATTGGGAGTAGTGATGGACGAACATCGGCCGGGACGGTTCGCAAACGCAATCAAATGTTCGCGAACCGCAAGTTCGCGGCAGGCCCCATTCACTTTAATGGCAGGCGAACCTGAAAAACCTTCAGCTCATATTTGCAGCCAGCAAACACTTACTAGAAGTACACAAATAGTCCCACAACATGGACAGTGATATACCAGAGGGGGATCATTGGCAAAAATTCCCACAAAAAAATATGTATTTTAATCAGGGGCCATTTTTATGCATATTAAAGGGAAACTCTCAAAAATGTGCCCTGCTGGAGCCTAGAAATTTTTTATTTCCTATCGGTTTGATGTATACAAATGTGCAGCACTCCACGTTTTTGTATCCTGCAGAGTCTATAAAAAAAAATGCATACGTCAAGTCTATAAAAAATACATACGTCAAAGTAGTTTTTTTTTATACCATGGAACTGTATGTTGAACCACACCACTGTACGGCATCAGTCTGAGGCATTTGTTAACGCATACATTTTTGGTATGCATTAAATGGATGGCAAAAATAGGATGTGAACCCAGCCCTAGTGTCAGAATAAGCACCAGTAAACATCAGAGCAGCGTGCTGGATAGGGGAGACTGCCATGTACTGGGAAATACAGAGCACAGTATATTACAAAAACTCACTGAAAAAAGTGGCCTAAACGGGTGAAAATGCTCCAAACCCAGACACTGTAGCGTGTCTATAACCAGGTGAGCAATTCCTCCGCATGTGGTCTGCAGACAACGTCAATCCCCAGCAAAAAATGCGTACAATAGAAGATGCCGGTGCGGACCGCATGCACCACAAGAACGTCTTACACAAAATGAGACATTGTGCAGATGAAAATATATACATACACAATTCACTGCAAAAAATGCACCAATATGATACACAACTGACAATACTAGCCAATTCCTCTGGCCGATGTTAAAAGCTGAGAACTTTGCCAATATCTTCCAGTCAGGAACATATCGGAGCCCCTCATGCACAACGTCACGGTGTCTCAGCACGCATGGGGTCCTACCACTCAACTGCCCGTGGTGTGTGAACAGGGTCTGAATCAGTGCTAGAAACCAACTCACAGCCAGGCTCTCACATGCCTCCATAGTGGTATCACCAATGCACTGTGAGGTAGGATAAAGCTGTGAACCGCACCCACAACAGACCATGTGACACAGCAGCTACCAGGTGCAAAAGAATGTTACCAGCAAAATAAAGTGGCACATTCCATATACATAAGGACAAAAACTCACTGGAAAAAGAGGCCTAAACGGGTGAAAATGCTTCAAACCCAGACACTGTAGCGCGTCTATAACCGGGGGAGCAATTCCTCCACATGCGGTCCACAGACAACAGCAATCCCCAGAAAAAAATGCGTACAATAGAGGATGCTGGGGTGCACCACAAGAACATTTTACACAAAATGATACATTGTGCAGATGAAAAAATATATAAATTATTCTCGTCAAGGAAAAATATTTATAGGGTAGTTGTAGAATCAAAACCACTATCACTGAAAACAACTACCTAAAACGTAACTTTTATTAAAGATCATTAAATACGGATCCTTTACAGGGGACCAATGAACACATGGACAAACACAGAATAGAGCTGTTCTGGACCAGGCAGACGGCAATTGCTAGTGGATAGAGAAATTGGGCGACACGTATGGATTCCTAATGACTGTTCCTAGATATCCCTCAGATTATCCTCAGCCCAGAGATGCACCTGGATGGTAGGAGCACTCTGTCCGCGTGCCTTGACTACCTGTCCTTATAACGCCCTTGCTAAAGGTAAAATACCCAATACGTAATCTACCAAAGAAAATTTACCTGGGTCTCAGTATACACTAAGTATGATACACACTAAATGGATAATTATCGAGAACAGTATGGATATACAGTCCCGATCAAAGCATGATATTACGTTACTTGTCCCGTTGCGTTTCCCCTTCTCATCTAGAAGGTTCGTCAGGGGACACAAGTATCAAAGAGTCTAATGTCATAACATGTGTGTCACAGATACACCACAAATGCAGAGACAGAGACCAAACAAAATTGTAAATAAAACAAAACAAAACAAAACTGGAGCACCCACAAGCCAGCACCTGTCTATGAGAGTAAACACAAAATATGTGTAGCTACTATGTTTAGATAAACCGTACTGCATACCAGTGTAATACTTATCTGGTGATGAACTTCAGTTTCAACTCACAGACCGATGGTGCATGGCTTGAGGTGCTCCAAGGGGGCAGAAAAAGATGTGGCTCCCAAAAATATACATACACAATTCACTGCAAAAAATGCACCAAAATTATACGCAACTGACAATACTAGCCAATTCCTCAGGCCGATGTTAAAAGCTGAGAACTTTGCCAATATCTTCCAGACAGGAACATATCGGAGCCCCTCATGCACCACGTCACGGTGTCTCAGCATGCATGGGGTCCTACCACTCAACTGCCTGTGGTGTGTGAACAGTTCACTGTTCAGCCCACTCAACTGCCAGGGTCTGAACAGTGCTAGAAACCAACTCACAGCCAGACTCTCACATGCCTCCATTGTGGTATCACCAATGCACTGTGAGGTAGGATAAAGCTGTGAGCCGCACCCACAACAGACCATGTAACACATGAGCTACCAGGTGCAAAAGAATGTTACCAACAAAATAAAGTGGCACATTCCATACACATAAAGACAATAAATCACTGAAAAAAGTGGCCTAAACGGGTGAAAATGTTCCAAACCCAGACACTGCAGCGCGTCTATAACCGGGTGAGCAATTCCTCCACATGTGGTCCGCAGACAACGGCAATCCCCAGCAAAAAATGTGTACAATAGAGGATGCCGGGGCGGACCGCATGCACCGCAAGAACATCTTACACAAAATGATACATTGTGCAGATGAAAAAATATACATACACAATTCACTGCAAAAAATGCACCGAAATGATACATAACTGACAATACTAGCCAATTCCTCAGGCCGATGTAAAAAGCTGAGAAATTTTTTGCAGTGAATTGTGCACAGTATAATACGGTACACTAGAATCTGCATATTTTTCCCGCTCATGCCAGGTCTAAAAAAGCATGGCGTGCGCAGGGAAAGGGATACAGTTATGGCCATCCAATTATTGGATACCACCGCCATACATTGACCGGATAACACCTCTGCACAGTGACCGGATAACACCACCATACCGTGACCGTATAAAAGAGTATAAGAAGGCACAGTACAGGGAATGACTAGGGGCACTGCACAGGGTGTGGTAAGAGGGCACAATGCAGGGTATAAGGGGGCACAGTACAGGGTGAGGGGCACAGTACAGGGTGGGGGGCACAGTCACATGACATTAGAAGGTCCTTATGGTGAATGCGGTTCATACACCCCCATAATGAGAGGCAGAGGAGTGAGACAAGGGTGTGATTATGTGGCTAGAGATAAAAAAATGTATCTGTTGGCCAGTACAGGCCCCAAAAATTAGGCAATAGGCATTCACCTGACAGCAAAGAACTTTGGATTCTGTGGCTGGAGGTACATTAGGCGGTCACAGGATAAAAATGTAACTGTCGGCCAGTACAGGCCCCAAAAATTAGGCAATAGGCATTCACCTGACAGCAAAGAACTTTGGATTATGTGGCTGGAGGTACATTAGGCGGTCACAGGGTAAAAATATAACTTTCGGCCAGTACAGGCCCCAAAAATTAGGCAATAGGCATTCACCTGACAGCAAAGAACTTTGGATTCTGTGGCTGGAGTTACATTAGGCGGTCACAGGATAAAAATGTAACTGTCGGCCAGTAAAGGCTCCAAAAATGCAGGGTATAAGGGGGCACAGTACAGGGTGAGGGGCACAGTACAGGGTTGGGGGCACAGTCACATGACATTAGAAGGTCCTTATGGTGAATGCGGTTCATAGGCCACCATAATGAGAGGCAGAGGAGTGAGACAAAGGTGTGATTATGTGGCTAGAGATAAAAAAAAATGTATCTGTCGGCCAGTACAGGCCCCAAAAATTAGGCAATAGGCATTCACCTGACAGCAAAGAACTTTGGATTCTGTGGCTGGAGGTACATTTGGTGGTCACAGGATAAAAATGTAACTGTCAGCCAGTACAGGCCCTAGAAATTAGCCAATAGGCATTCACCTGACAACAAAGAACTTTGGATTCTGTGGCTGGAGTTACATTAGGCGGTCACAGGATAAAAATGTAACGGTCGGCCAGTACAGGCCCCAAAAATGCAGGGTATAAGGGGGCACAGTACAGGGTGAGGGGCAAAGTACAGGGTAGGGGGCACAGTCACATGACATTAGAAGGTCCTTATGGTGAATGCGGTTCATACGCCACCATAATGAGAGGCAGAGGAGTGAGACAAGGGTGTGATTATGTGGCTAGAGATAAAAAAAAAAATTATCTGTCGGCCAGTACAGGCCTCAAAAATTAGGCAATAGGCATTCACCTGACAGCAAAGAACTTTGGATTCTGTAGCTGGAGGTACATTAGGCGGTCACAGGATAAAAATGTCAGAATAAATCCCAGCAGGCATATCGATTTTTCTTCAATGCTTTATTGATCCATACACAGATTGATCCATACACAGGACATGTTTCGGCCCGTCCAGCCTTCCTCAACTGTATGTTTAACAACTGAAGATATCAGATATTTATAGGCTTAGTCACATGACGCTGCCAATCAATTTAAACAGGAAATGACATCACATCACAATTAGTATCAACACATTTGTGACACCCTTGCGAATACTACGATGAACAGGCGCCCTTATAAATATTTAAAACAAGAGTCTCCTCCCATCATGATCGTGTCGTAGTAGTCTGCAAGGAAACATATAAAAAATCGAATTAAAAACACATCACTTCATAATCCCTATTCAAACCCTTGGGATGTAAAGTATCAAGGGTATGGATCCAGAACGCCTCCCTTTTGAGTAACAACTTCTTCAGATCCCCCCCTCTCCGTGGTAAATGTACACGCTCAATGACTTGATATTTCAATTGTGATATGGAATGATTGTGATTATGGAAATGTAACGGTATAGGGAATAAAAGATTCTTGTTCCATATTGTCAATTTGTGTTTGTTGATCCGGTCTTTTACTTTCTGCATTGTCTCCCCTATATACAACATGCTGCAAGGGCACTTGATTAAATATACCACATTTGTTGTTTCGCATGTATAATAACCCTTGATTTTATAGGATTTTCCTGTCTGTGGATGTTGAAAATACTGACCTTTCTGCACATTGCTGCTAGTGATGAGCGGGAGGTGTCATATTCGATTTCGATGAAATTCGCGAATATTCGCTAGAATATTAATTTCATATTCGTCTAAATCGAATATTCGTCATTTTTTCTAGTTATCTCGATTAATATCCGATTTAAATAATTGCGCATTGCGATTGTAACTTAGGCTACTTTCCTATTGGTTTGATATCTAGAATTAGCGAATATGACGAATGTATTCGTCATATTCCTCAAAACGAAGATAACGAAGTATTCTCCATCTTCGTTTTAGCTACCTATTCGTCAACTTCGCTAATTCTAGCAATCAAATAGAAAAGTTGACTATAGAGACAGCTAAGTTTAATTCGCTATGCGATTATATTACTTTGCATTTTTTTTAAATAAATAGAATAATTATAATAATTATCAAGTATTATAATTATTATATTTATTTTTAAAAAAAGGCAAAGTAATATAATCGCAAAGTGAATTAAACACAGCTGTCTCTATAGTCAACTTTCCTATTTGATTGCTAGAATTAGCGAAGTTGACGAATAGGTAGATAAAACGAAGATGGAGAATACTTTGTTATCTTCGTTTTGAGGAATATGACGAATACATTCATCATATTCGCTAATTCTACCAAGCCAACCATAGTTAACCAGGTCTAAGTTGAAATCGCAATTCGATTAATTCAAGTTATAATAATCGCATTGCGATTTCAACTTAGCACTGCTATATTCCATATTCGTTAATTCTAGCCTAATATCATATGGAATATAGCAGTGCTAAGTTGTAATTGCTATGCGATACATATAACTTGAATTAATCGCATTGCGATTTCAACTTAAACCTGGTTTACTATGGTTGGCTTGGTAGAATTAGCAAAGATGACGAATATGACGAATGTATTCGTCATATTCCTCAAAACAAAGATAACAAAGTTTTCTCCTTCTTCGTTTTTGCTCCATATTCGTCAACTTCGATAATTCTAGCAATCAAATAGGAAGGTTGACTATAGAGACAGCTGTGTTTAATTCGCTATGCGATTATATTACTTTGCTTTTTTTTTATTTAGAAATAGAATCATTATAATAATCAAGTATTATAACTATTACATTTTGTTTTAAAAAAGCAAAGTAATATAATCGCATAGCGAATTAAACTTAGCTGTCTCTATAGTCAACTTTCCTATTTGATTGCTAGAATTGGCGAAGTTGACGAATAGGTAGCTAAAACGAAGATGGAGAATACTTTGTTATCTTCGGTTTGAGGAATATGACGAATACATTCGTCATATTCGCTAATTCTACCAAGCCAATCATAGTAAACCAGGTCTATGTTGAAATCGCAATGCGATTAATTCAAGTTATATTAATCGCATTGCGATTATAACTTAGCTCTGCTATATTCCATATGATATTAGGCTAGAATTAACGAATATGGAATATAGCAGTGCTAAGTTGAAATCGCAATGCGATTATTATAACTTGAATTAATCGAATTGCGATTTCAATGTAATTCTCAAATCCGACAGTACATTCTAGTATGGAGAAGTTCCCATGGTGATGGGGACGCTCCATGAGCACGGAAGTCGTCAGAAGCGGCAACGGGCTTTGACTGGAGCAGCCAGGAAGCCAGGAATCCTAAGGACAGGTAAGAACTACTTTTGGGAAGTGGGAAAGAAAAAAATATAACAATAAAAAAACAAACAAATAAAAAATATGAATATTCGAAATATCGAATTTATAGCACTATATTCGAAATATTCGCGAATTAGCAAAGTGCCGATATTCGCAAAAAAAAAATCGATATTCGATTATTCGCGCTCAACACTAATTGATGCATTGCATACAGTGGAGACAAGGGAAAGTGCCTCCCTTCTGATTAGTACTCTGTAATGGGGTCTTCTCCATAGTACCAATATCTGAGCGAACGAGATGATCTCTCAAGCTGGGATTGCGTCTATTACATATAAGTGGTGGATTTTAAAATTCCACTATAGTGGGGTACGCCTTCTCCAAAATATGCCAGTGTTTGCGCACCACATTGTCCAGTTGGTGATTCAGTGGATAATATTTATGTATAAGTGCTATGCGCTTACTGTTATCTCTTGATGGAGCTCGTACCCCACTAGCACTTATTGCTGTGGATAAAATATCACGAGGATAACCTCTCTCCAGAAATCGGGACATCATCTCGTTCACCCTCACATCCTGCATTTTCGAATCTGTCACAATCTTCTTCACTCTCATATACTGCGATTTTGGAATCTATTTTTTAAGAGAAGGAGGATGTGCACTGCGATAATGCAGGATACTATTCCAGTCTGTATTTTTTCGATATAAATCAGTGCATAAAATTCCTCCTTCCTGCTTGAGATTGTGACATCTAGAAAATGCACAGATGTCTGATCATATGTAATGGTAAATTTTAATTTCTCCCAGACCCCATTCAGATATTCAAACAGCTGGAGGAGGGGTGCGAGTGGCCCCGCCCACACGCAAAAAATGTCGTCGATAAACCTTTTCCATACTAGTGCGAATTTTTTTAAATATTAATTTGGATAAACAAAGCACTGTTCAAACGAGGACATATAAATATTTGCGTATGGCGGGGCCACATTCGCACCCATCGCCGTCCCACGCTGCTGCCCGTAAAATTGATCTCTAAAAAGAAAATAGTTCTCATAAAGAACTAAATTCAACAAATCGAGAAAAAATTGCTGTTGTTCAGCAGAGAAATGACTCTGTTCTAATGCAGATGTAATTGCCACTATACCTTTTTGATGTTCAATTGATGTATATTAGCTCACTACGTCAATGGTTACCAACCAACTGTCCTCAGGTATATTTTCCAAGTCTCTGATCACCTGCAATAAATGAGACGTATCCAAAAGAAAAGAACGGGTATTCTTAACTAATGGAGTGAACGCCTTTTCCAAACACTATTGCCAAAGGTGATAGCACTGAATCGATCAAAGCCACAATGGGTCGGCCTGGTGGATTTATCAAGGTTTTATGCACCTTTGGCAATATGTAGAACACAGGTGTCACCGGTGAGTGATTGACCAAAAATTCGCTCAATTTCTCGTCAATGATTCCTTGAGCCTTATATTCGGTCACCAACCCCATGATCTTTTCCTTAATTCGAAAAACTGGGTTGTGATCCAATTTCCTATAGGTATCAGTGTAGGACAGTTGGCGGTAAACTTCTTGTAAATATTGAACCTTATCTATGATGACAATCGATCCGCCTTTATCGGCGGGTTTCACAATAAGGGATTTATCCCCCATCAAATCGCGCACAGCTCGAAAGATCACCCCTCTTTATTATGTCCAACTTCTGTTGTATTTCTTTAGTGACAAGATGAACAAATGTCTCAATGGGATGATAGCTTTTTTGGGGGGTAAAGCGGCTCTTGACCCGCAAATCCAGGTCAGTCAACCTCAAACAACCACCACCCCCACCCCCATCCAAACTCATATCCTTCATAATACCGGGGGAATCTCTCTGAGCAAAATGGGTTTTCAATCTGATCTTACGAAAAAACTTTTGTAATTCCACATCTAATTCGAAAGTATCTATGTTATTCGTAGGAGAGAAGGAAAGACCTTTCTCAAGCAGCTCAATCGTTTCACATGAAATAACTTTTGATGATAAATTAATCACTATGGACTGTGTCCTACCTGGGATCACGTGGTCACCGTCGGCTATATCGACTGTATCGATCTTTCGGGATCTCCAATGCTTGAAGCCCGCCCGGCGTTTCCTCATGGCGGACGGCGTCCTTGGCCCCGCCTGAAAAAAGGGCATGCAACTTGGGAATCGTTTGATTCGCTGCTGGAGCTAGATGTATATTGATTTCCCGGCCTGTTTCCTACCCTGTAACCAGGACGAGACCTGAATGATGTATCCTGCCATCCATACACTCGATTTAGTAAATAATCCTCACTATCTCGGAGGAATTTTGATCTTTTCTTTTCTTGCGTCTCCCTTCGGTAGGTTTCGATATTTAGTGAATCTTGCAACTGCTGTTCAGTCGTAGCAATGCCCTCCTTTAATTGTCCAATCGCTTTCTGAAGTCGATCAACTGTTAGTAAAATAATGTCCAATGAACATTTATTTATGATCTTCTCAAAGTCTGCACAATACTGTTGATCTTCCGAATCGGATCCCCCTCGGGATACGATTCAGTTTAAAATACTCAGCCAGGGTTACGGCATGTAGTTCGTATGATGCTTGTCTCCTGGAATCTCTCTCCCAATGCCTTTTCTTTAATTTGCTCGTAGGGATTGTTAAAAAATCGATTTAAGAGGTCACTTGTGACAGGATCCTTGTCGCATCTTCTTCGTTGAAACTGAGGGTATTCGTACCACTCATCATCAGTATGGTGGGAGCACGTCTTGAGCAAACAATTCGATATTGAAGAAAGACAGCTCACCACCTTGTAAATTCGCTTGCACGGGAAGGGATCTCTCCCACTATAAAATCAAAATAAATCCCAGCAGGCGTATCGAGATGGTGTCCCGATTTCTGGAGAGAGGTTATCCTCGTGATATTTTATCCACATCAATAAGTGCTAGTGGGGTACGAGCTCCATCAAGAGATAACAGTAAGCGCATAGCAATTATACATAAATATCATCCACTGAATCACCAACTGGACAATGTGGTGCGCAAACACTGGCATATTTTGGAGAAGGCGTACCCCACTATAGTGGAATTTAAAAACCCACCACTTATATGTAATAGACGCGAACCCAGCTTGAGAGATCATCTCGTTCGCTCAGATATTGGTACTATGGAATAGGCCCCATTACAGAGTACACTTACTAATCAGAAGGGAGGCACTTTCCCTTGTCTCCACTGTATGCAATGCAGCAATGTGCAGAAAGGTCAGTATTTTCAACATCCACAGACAGGAAAATCCTATAAAATCAAGGGTTATTATACGAAACAACAAATGTGGTATATTTAATCAAGTGCCCTTGCGGCATGTTGTATATAGGGGAGACAATGCAGAAAGTAAAAGACCGGATCAACAAACACAAATCGACAATATGGAACAAGAATCTTTTATTCCCTATACCGTTACATTTCCATAATCACAATCATTCCATATCACAATTGAAATACCAAGTCATTGAGCATCTACATTTACCACGGAGAGGGGGGGATCTGAAGAAGTTGTTACTCAAAAGGGAGGCGTTCTGGATCCATACCCTTGATACTTTACATCCCAAGGGTTTGAATAGGGATTATAAAGTAATGTGTTTTTGATTAGATTTTTTATATGTTTCCTTGCAGACTACTACGACACGATCATGATGGGAGGAGACTCTTGTTATAAATATTTCTAAGGGCACCTGTTCATTGTAGTATTCGCAATTGTGTTACAAATGTGTTGATACTAATTGTGATGTGATGTAATTTCCTGTTTAAATTGATTGGCAGGGTCAGGTGACTAAGCCTATAATTATGTGATGTCTTCAGTTATTAAACATACAATTGAGGAAGGCTGGACGGGCCGAAACACGTCCTGTGTATGGATCAATCTGTGTATGGATCAATAAAGCATTGAAGAAAAATCAATATGCCTGCTGGGATTTATTCTGATTTTATAGTGGGAGCGATCCCTTCCCGTGCAAGCGAATTTACAAGGTGGTGAGCTGTCTTTCTTCTATATCGAACAGGATAAAAATGTAACTGTCGGCCAGTACAGGCCACAAAAATTAGGCATTCAACAGACAGTACAAATAGATGTCAAATACAAATGTTTAAAAGAACAAAAAATATAAAATTGGATTAAAAACATGGCTAACGAAATCCCCCCCTTGAAAAAAAAACAAATGATAATAGTTCAAATTCGATAACAAGTGGTCGTCACAGGTGTTGAATTCCACCGAGATCACAAACATTAGGCATTCACCGGACAGAAAAGGCCTTTTATGCCGCTGTATTTACCTAAGACAGGGACCATGATTTGTTCTGGGTGGTGGCGGATATTTGTGGGCTGTCATTAGGAAATTCAAACAAACGTGGTCGACTCGTCACATGTATTGAATTCCACGAGATCCATGCCTCATTCATTTTTATAAATGTGAGGTAGTCCACACTGTCGTGAGCTAGGTGAGTGTGCGCTTATCGGTCACGACCCCCCCTGCTGCACTGAACGTCTTTTCGGACAGGACACTGGATGAGGGGCAAGCCAACAGTTCCAGGTCAAGCCTGCAAACCCAGTAGTCCAGGGGTTCATCGATTCTCAGAGCGTCCATATCGGCCGTTAACTTGAAGTAGTCAGACACCTGTCGGTCTAGGCATTCCCTCAGGCTGGATCTGGAGGACGGCTGTCGATGGGTTGGCTGCAAGAATGATCTCATATCTGAAGTCACCAACACATCTTCAACACACCCTCTTCTTGCATGCACTGTTGGATTGGTACCTGCAACTGTTTCTCTGTGGGTGGAAATTCCTCTTCCCACAAAAGCAGAATGCAGCATTTCTCGAAGCAAGGCCTGGAAGTGCTGCATTCTGACAGCCCTCTGTGATGGTGGTAACATGTTTGCCATTTTGTGTTTGTACCGGGGGTCTAAGTATGTTGCCACCCAGTACTGGTCCTTGCCCTTTATGCTTTTTATATGGGGGTCCCTCTACAAACAATGAAGAATGAAGGCCCCCATTTGCACTAAACTGGAAGCGGTGGAGTGGCCTGGCTCCTGCTCATCATCCAGGATAATGTCGTCCTCATTCTCCTCCCTCCAGCCACAGACACTGATGGTGCCCTGGCTGCGACTGAACAGTTTGGTGATCTCATCAAATGGCCGCAGAAGTCTGCATGCATCGCGCATGAGCAGCTACTGACGCGGTGAAAAAAAAGCAATCTCCCCAGAACCTGTCCTGCCACAGAGTTCGTACACATAGTCGTTAGCTGCACATTTCTGCTGGAGCAGCCTATCAAGTATATACAAGGTGGAGTTCCATCGCGTCGGACAGTCACAAATCAGACATCTGACGGGCAGGTGGTGTCACCGCTGAATGTCAGCAAGGCGAGCCATGGCCGTGTAAGATCTTCTAAAATGGCCAGAGATTTTCCTGGCCTGCCACAAGACGTCCTGGACCCAGGGGTATTTGGCAATGAATCACTGCACGACTATGTTCAGGACGTGTGCCATGCACGGCATGTGTCCTTTTTCCCTGTTTCAGCTCGCTCAGCAGATTAGCACCATTGTCGTATGCCACCTTACCAACTGTCAAATTGAGCGGGGTTAGCTACTGATCGGCCTGTGACTGCAAAGCTGAAAGGAGTGCAGGACTGGTGTGGCTCTTGGCTTCCAGGCACAACAGACGCAGCAGAGCATGGCAACGTCTCACCAGGCACCTCAAATAGGTTCTGGGGAGCTTGGGGGTCGCAGCGGAAGAAACGGTAGCAGCGGAAAAGGAGGACTAAGCCGAGGAGGAGAGGGAGTGTGGAGGAGGAGAAGAAGAGGCAGGCCTGTATGCAATCCATGGCGGTAACACCAAATCAAACAAAAATATATGGTAGGACAGCACCACTTACTTGAATGCACTCAAGCGACTTTGCGGCGGTGCTCGTGGCGTCAGGTCTCGGCCTCAGAGACCCCCAATGTACCAGAAAAACCTGACGCCACGAGCACCGCCGCAAAGTCGCTTGAGTGCATTCAAGTAAGTGGTGCTGTCCTACCATATATTTTTGTTTGATCCGCATGGGCCTGAGGACTTGCACACTGTCCATGGATTGAAAAATAGTTTTTTCTATATATATTTTTTTCATGGATTTGAGCGGCATTAGCACAATGGCTACACCAAACAGCTCTGTTTATTCAAGTGAACAAATTACTCACATCCTGAGTGGCGATGAGGGAGAGGGAGCCTTTCTGAACCAACCGACTGCTGATTCCATCAAACGCAGGCTGGTAAATGAGAGAAAACAGCTCATCAACACGGAATTGCATCTCCTAACCCTAAGAGAATACTATAGGGTAAGTCGCATACCCCGGGGTCTGAGGACTCACCTCAGGCCAATTCTGTTCCCTGAGAATCAAGAATTTCTTAATAAATTCATGGAGATAGCAAATCGGTTTTCCATGGATATTATGCTATTAAAAATGGAATTCCTACAAAAGGACACAATGAAGATCAGCGCAAGGGTCCAGGAACAGGAGGAGCGACTTAAATCGATTACTAATATTCAGGACTATGATAAATTTCTTGAACAAATTAAAGGGGACTTGCACAAATACCGTTTAAACATTGAGGAGACCAAAAGACAAAAGTGGTCTAGAGATGAGGAGGATTATGCCAAGGGCAATATCTATAAGAGGGCACAGCCCGAGATCAATAAATTTAGATCACAGAAGACCCGCAGGATCCAAAGGCCAAGGGGACGACGTACAGATCTCACGGACACGGACTCTTCCACTGAACGTGGCAACGGGACTGATTTTTTAGGATTGGGACTACCAAGGGACACAGGAGAAGACGCAGGGGAGGACGTAAACACCGCCAGTATAGAAGGAACATCCAGGAATGCTCGTTCAACACGATCAACCAAACCACCAGTGGGAACCAAAACTCCTGTACTACAGCAGGGGAGGAGGGGTGCACAGAAGTTGACACAATGAATGGGACTCAATTGGTGGTAAATATTTCCTCTTATGATCTAACTGAGTTGGAACTAAGAGTTTTGAATAAGGGACTTTCTTTTTGCCCTACGTCTACGGTTGATTGGTTCCAAAATGAAATTGATTTATTACATTTTTTTAGGCGTATCAAGCTGAGAGTTTTTTTCAAGGATCAGACTCAGAGACCTAGGGATGGATTACCTCCTTCGGCCTCTGAGGACACTGAACACAGTATTTTAACCTTGACTGACTTGGGGTTACATATTAAGAGCGATTTTCAACCCCCGGTATATCATAAAGCAATAGATACTTTTATATCCTTGGTCCGGTCGGACGTTACCAGGTTGAGACGACAGAATGATGGTGTCTCAAGGTCTAACCTAACCAAGGAAGAAAAAGCTGCATTGACCTCCCTCAGTCGGCGCAAAGAGTTAACGATCAAAGCAGCCGACAAGGGAGGGGCAATTGTAGTAATGAACACTACTAAGTACGTTGCTGAAATAGAGAAACAACTGCAAGACACAGAAGTGTATAGACAGGTCAATGGAGATCCGAAATTCGGAGTGATGAAGAAAATAAAAATACTGGTGGATAATGCTTATGCTAATAACATCATTGATGCAAAGCTCCACAGTTATTTGATAGAAAAACATCCAGTTACACCAACCCTGTATGTCTTACCAAAGATTCACAAGGATCTATGCAACCCACCTGGACGTCCCATAGTGGCGGGTATAGATTCGGTCTTTGCCCCTGCGGCTATGTTCATCGACAAACTGTTGAGGACGTCAGCTACAGGGGCAAAGTCATATGTGAGGGACACGACTGAATTTCTCAGCAGGGTCCAGCAGTTGGCATTCGGTGCGGGTGACAGACTGGTGTCTTTTGATGTCACCAGTCTGTACACTTGCATTGAACATGAAAAGGGTTTGGAGGCTGTGCAGTGGGCCTTGCGACACACTGACTACCCCGCGGAATTATGTGAATTTGTTAGCTCACTGTTGGAGATCCTGCTGACTAACAACTATTTCAGTTTTGACGACAGGTTCTACATCCAAAATCGTGGGACCGCCATGGGGTCTAATATTGCCCCGACATATGCCAATATCTATATGACATATGTGGAGGAGTCATCTATATACCCATCCACCCTGTTCCAATTTGTGTCCGGGTGGATGAGGTATATAGACGACATCTTCCTCATATGGACAGGGACGGACGTGGAGCTAGGGGAGTTTTATGATTACATCAATAGTGTCCATATGCAACTGAAGTTCACTAGAGTGGACTCGCCACACTCTATGCAATTCCTAGACACATTAGTTTATGTAACTGAGAGGGGTCTTCAAACAGACATTTTTGTTAAACCAACGGACAAAAATAATATGTTGCGCTTTGATAGTGCCCATCCAAAAAACATGTTGAGTTCTCTCCCATATAGCCAATTTCTTAGGGTCAGGCGTATCATCTCAGATGACAAAAATGTAGATGACAGATTGCAGGCAATGAGCTCTAAGTTCATAGCCAGACAATATCCCAAAAAGTTGGTTAGGAGACATCTTGACAAAGTCAGGCAACACACACGGACTTAATTGTTGACCACGACCAGAACGAAAAAGGAGAACAAAAGATTACCTTTTGTGTCCACACATTTGGTTCTGAGTAACCAAATAGCGGGAACACTCAGACGAAATTGGCAAATCCTGACACGCTCTTTCCCAGACATTGTGGAGTTCCAGACACCACCGCTCATGTCCTATAGGAGATCCAAGAATCTGGGCGATCAGTTAGTACATTCTTTTCTGCAGGGGCCTGTTAAGTCATGCATCTCCAGAAAGGGGTGCTATCCTTGCCTCAATTGTTGCAACTGCAATAATATACTGAAGGGACAAACCTTTTTCCATCCACACACTGGGAAGAAGTATGATATAAAAGGTTTTTTCACGTGTTCTTTTGAGTTTGTGATCTATACATTGCAGTGCCCGTGTGGTCTCATCTATGTGGGTGAGACCACACAGGCCTGTAAATTGAGGATTAACCAGCATAGGTACTCCATCCGGAAATTGTTCACAAGGATGGAGAATGCGTCGCAAAATTTGGAAGGTGAACTTCCAGTCCCGGAACATTTTTACAGATGTAGACACAGCGTTGCACAATTGAGGTTTAGGATTATTGATGGCGTCCCCGCACCACGGAGAGGTGGTGATCGGGAACGGCTATTAAAACGCCTGGAACTTAGATGGATCTTTGAATTGGACACCATTGAGCCTAAGGGACTCAATCGGGAGTTCAAGGTAGGCTCCCTCTTTTGAATCATTATTCAGGATGTGAAAATAAAGGGTTTTTTATATATTAAGTGTCAGTACCCGATATTGCATCGAGATCATTAACAGATTTTATTCTTCTTTTTTCTTTGTTCCTTTCTTTCTCTTCCTTTTTTGTTTATCACTTATAGATAAGGCTGCCATGCGGGAAACGGGCGAGGGATGGACTAAGTTGTTTTGGGAGCAGTGTCCTGGGAGCCGTCCAGCAGGTTCATTTTTTCATCGCACGAATTGTGCGGCAGGTTTTGATTCTTTAGACTGGATATGCGGGACGGAAGTGACTAACATGTATGATGGGTGGTTCTCTATCCCTGATTATTCATTTGGGGAGCTGATCTGGATATATGGATTTTATTGAGTTGTGGTGGCGTAGGGTGATACCTATATAGAATACAAGAAATTATTTATATTAATAGGAGGCATTGGGAATTAACGTGGTAGGGGTCTCCCACTTGGTAGTGGGGCCCAGATGGGGCACACATCGGTTGTCTCTCTTTTTATAGAGGGAGACAAGGGGTGTGGGCCATATATCCGTGGTCCAAATGCACTCTTTAGCATATGGAGAGTATAGCACACCAAGACATCCTTGGATGTTTATCTTATGGAGGTAGGGGTGTGTTTGCTCTATACCGTGTGACCCACGGCATTTCCCCTATACGCCATTTTTGAACTCATTTTTTGAACTCATTTTTTGATCAGCTCTGAATTTCTATGAGAGGGCTCCCCTCTATGCCTATATGTGACACTATACCATTCCGTTTGTCGCATGTCCAGTTAGATACTGAACCGCGACATTGATATGATTGAGGTGCTATATATCCAGCTGAAGATCGGCTCCCATGACGCTGTGGAGTGAAATTGTATTTTCCTTAAATAACATCATCCCCCGGTTGGTGTGTCCGTGGTGACCGGCGTCTAGACATGCAGCTACACGGATTTGACATAATGCTGGATAAAGAGAATCGCAGGAAGAGGCATATACATTCTTTCTGTAGGACCTGGGGTTACTATGACAGTGACTAGACGCTTAGGCGCGTCATCAGTCAGGTGACCGGGAGTAGCGTCATTCATCACATGACTGTATAGCCGACCATGTGATGTATGAGAATCCCGTTCTAACATTCGCGCAGCCGCAGTCGCATGCGGAAGACGCCGCTCACCATGGACACACTATGGACCAACAGCCCAAGTATGAACGCTGGGTAAGCCTTATATTAATTTACACTGTGGTTGATAGACTGGATTGATTATATGATTATTTGTACCTCAGAGGAGGCAGGTCTATTGGTGGAAGCACACCCACTGATTTATTGGTATGAATTAGTACCCTTATATATATGTAATGTGAATCACTAATAAACTTGTATGTAGCTTGATAAAGACTGTTGTCGAAACGTTGCTGCTGAACATTTGGTGGATTAAAACACATTGAATTTGCTTCTGGAGTGCCGTGACCTTCTTCATTTTTTCTGGTAACACCAAATCTACACGGGTGCCACGGGTTGCATGCTTGACGGTCGTCATAAGGGTCACCCAGTGGGCAGTAAAATTTATGTACCTTACCTGCCCGTGTTTGCTAGACCACGTGTCTGTGGTCAGATGTATCTTGGCACCGACACTGTGTGCCAGAGATACATTCACTTGCCGCTGAACGTGGCCATATAGCTCTACCACCTCACCACTATGTCACTGGGCCATTCTGTGGTCTTTTCATGCTGCTTCCACCTCACCACTTTGTGGTCTCCTCATGCTGCTGCCACATCACCACTCTGTGGTCTCCTCATGCTGCTGCCACCTCCCCACTCTGTTGTCTCCACATACTTCTGCCACCACTATGTCAATGGGCCACTCTGTGGTCTCCTCATGTTGCTGCCACCTCACCACTACATGACTGGGCCACTATTTTGCCTTTTTGGCCTGGTTGACATCATCATTTATTTGAGCCTTCTTCTGATCTGTCAGAAGGAAGGAAATATGAGACACACAAAGGATCATTTCTATGTAGCAACTGTAAAGCCTGTATGGTCCCATCAGAATTGGCTTATGATTTGGTAGCCAAAAGCAGGAGTGGATACAAAACACAGAAGACATGTAAAGATTCCATTCATGTGTCATCTCTGATTTGGATCCACTCCTGTTTTTTTGGCTTTAGCAATACTGATGGATTACTGACCAAATGCTGAGTGAAGGCGGATGTTCAACAGACAGGATCCTTTTTTCGGGGGTTATTGTTCTGATGGGAAGGGCAAAATAATCAGTGACATCAACACAAACTTACTGCTGACACCCTCTCCACTCTGTCAGGTGTCTTTACTTGTATAAGCGTTTATTAGAACAGGTTCTTTAGACATCTATGTGGAATCAGTTGACTATGATGTAAAAGGAGTGTGCTCTTTCATGCTATAGTAGGATCTTGGGCCTCTGCATGGTTTTTTATACCTGCCGTTAACATTGACCTGTAAGGCTGAATTAACACTTGAGTTATTTGGTCAGTTTTGGCCCCGTAATTGACCAAATGAGTGAAGTGCCAAGTGATTCTAAGAGCAACGCCTGTTATCTGAGTGTCCTACTGACTCACTGTATTGTTTCACTACCACAGCAGACTCTCTATGCGTGTTACTGCAAGACACAGTGTTCTACACCACTTTACAGGCTTTCTGCAGACCGGAAATAGTTGTTTTCTAATGCGATTTGCCACAAATAAATTCAGATCGAATCAAATCTTTTTTAGGAAATTCAGCAAACCGATCAAATCGAATTGTTGAGAAATTTGCTCGTCTCTAATGCAGTATTTTTCTCATTTCTATATTCTGTTATTACACAAATTATGAAGTATTGTTGCTCAACTAGCAGGAATGCTGCTGGTGTGTTTCAGAAAGTATTATCCCTAGCTGTAGCTTCATGCAGCAAATACATTTTTTTTTTAATATCCAGCCTACAGGTTAGACTCTACATACAGTAGATATTAAAAGATAGTTTCAGTGTCTGTGACCTGTAAACAGCCTTTGAATGATAACAAGCTCTGCAAGAAACTTCTGGTTCCACAACCAGGTTTACTTTAGAATTATTAGATATTATATAAAAATGCACAAAAGGAACCAGCATATACTGTATAATCAATGGTCTTATTGAAAAAAAAACTAAGAAAGAAAATAATGTTATCCAAGATTATACGGCTCATAATGATATGCTAACAAAAGACTACATGTGACCTCCATTTTTGGATCTGTAAAATTTGCATACTCGAGCAAATCTGGGATCAGCCACTGTGAGGCATGTAAATCTAAACTTAATGGTTAACGCATTAGGTAAACAATAGCAAGAAAATGGTTGATTTTTTCAATGGATTTGAATGGCTTTTGTTACGAGATAACACTGTGTTGTGTTATCAGAGTCACTTTTAGCATGGCTAGGTCTGTACAATTGTCTATTAAATTCTATGGGCACATCAGAGTGTACTGTACATTAGGAGATTTTGCCTCTGCATACATGCTGAACACACATTGCATAAGTGGATTGAACCTAGCTAAAAAAGACATATGTTCCCATCAAACACAACACTCAAATTTATAGATGCAAATTTTTCAGTTTGGAATATTCAGATTCCATTACAGTCATTTCTGTACTACTCAAAGGAAAATAATCAGTGGCGATTACAAGTCACAGAAGGGAATATTCCTGGAGATTAAGAGTAAGGCTCTGTTCACATATGATATGTATCGGTGGTTCTATCTGAGTCTTTCTCACAGAATCCGTCCAGTTCGATGGGAAGAATAAAGCAGCATGTAGCATTACTCCTTTTGTCAAATCAACTAATACCTGGAAGCCAAAAAATCCCATTATAAGTCAGAAAAACATGGTGGTGGCATGTACCGTTACACCCTTACCACCTGGTAGGAGTAACTGGGCCTAATCATGTCAAAGATAGGGACAGAGTATGTATTCAGAGTCGTGATTACCAAAGGCATCACATGAAGCTGTCTAACAGCACCCCCCATCTACCACGTACCATTTATATTATTGGTGTCTTCTTGTGTATCAGAGGGGCCTTTGAGCCTTTTGATATCTGTGCACCTACTATTGCTACATCCCTGATCATTGCTAGCATTTTGTTTCTATTGTACAAAACCTAGTGATGTTTTGTTTCTTAAAGGGATATTGACATCTTACACATTTTTGGCATATTACCTGGATATGTGGTACCCCTGGGATAACCCAACCCCTATCCTGCCTGGTCAGGAGGCTGCAGAACAATACATCTAGACAGAGAATGGAGAGATAGCATTGCATATCCCTGCATTTTTCCATTTACTACAGAAACAGCCAAGCAAAGGATGGAGATTGGGACACCACCGTTCTGGAGATATGTGTGGGTCCCAGAAGTGGGAATCACATCTATTAGGTATTTGCCATAAATATCTAAGGGCTCCTTCACACGTCACAATTGAGCAGACGATTGTCCGTAAAGAAAAGTTCCTTCCTGACAATCACCTGCTCGTCAGTGGAGGAGACAGCAGCTTTTACATGCATCGATCTCCTCCACAGGCTTGGACTGGCTCACAGAGGTACAGGTGAATCCCCTGGTGGGCCCCTGAGCAAGGTGGGCCCCTAGTCTACTACCCCCTGTACAAATGACACATAACACAGTAGAGTTAATGCACTACATATAGATAGGTAGTATACAACATCTCAACCAATCTATGTTCATATAAATAAATGAGTAGATTATTTAAGAAACCACCCAGTTTATCATAGATACATCAGGTGGCTGAGATGACTTCTAGGTACAGAGGAAGACCAACTAGTAACATCTTTTCTGGGGGACCTACCTTCTCAAAGTCGCTGCGGGGACTGCTGTCTGCTGCTGTGTGAGCATGTAATATTTGAATGTAACTGTACGGTGGGCCCACATATGGAAAATTCATTCAGATGAACGAATTGATTCGGTCATACTGTACTTACGTAGTTGGCTTATTTTGAGGCAGAATTAGAATTTTGGTGCAAAAACAACACATCTTAGGCCATGCTTCCTTTTCAATGAAATGACACCCATTTGGACTAACTGCAGAAACTTTCTCTTAACCTGGATGCTCCAAATTTCTGGCACTTTTTGCAATTAGTAAATTGAGCCATTCAGTATTCTTAAACAACAATTTTAATTAATAAGTAGATCAGTCACTTTCTGTAATTGTGCTATTATGCTATATTAAAAATTACTGTTTAGCAATGTATAAATATTACAATTACTGTTCAATAGACAAATGTATCAAAATGTAACTTTTAGTGAAATTGTGGAGGGTAAAATTTGATTTCAGTTATTTTTTACCCTGCCTTTACAGGAATGACATGTATTACACATAATACAGTGATGAGCGAATTATTGAAAAGTTAAATTTGGCTGCTTCGCTGAATTTTACAATTTACAAACACAAAAGAAAGGCACTTTTCCATGTCTGCGTTGCATGCAGTGTTCGCACGTACAGAAAGGATCTCACATTTCACATCCCCGCACAGGGGAATCTATCCCTATACGAGATTTCTTTACCTGCGACTCTGATCATGTCGTCTATATGCTGAAATGTCCATGTGGACTCGTATATGTTGGTGAGACAACACAGAGAATACGAGAACGTATCTGTCAACATAAATCAAAAATCCGAAACAATAACCTACTACTCCCGGTCCCCGCCCACTTCCACCAAATGCGCCATAACATCGCACAGCTGAAATTCCAGGTATTAGAACACGTCTAGTTACCACGGAGAGGCGGAGATCAAATTTGATTGCTAAAAATGAGGGAAGCATACTGGATTCATCGACTGGATAGTCTTTCACCAAATGGTCTTAACCGCGAGTATGAGATCCAGTGCTTTGTATAATATGTATCTATGTGAATACTATATAACCATGTGTCATGGTCTTACCTTCTTGCTGTTCTCCTTCGTTTGACATGTGCTGGCGGCCATCTTGGTTTCTGGGTTTCTTGTAGCCTCCCACCCTGCGGCTCCTCCTTCCCACTGGGAGGAGCTGGATGCCTAGCTCATATATATAGGAGGTCTGTGGCTTCAGTTCCTTGCTTGGTCCTCCTGTGTTCACATGCTTCTAGACTGCTGCTGCTTCTGGTTCCTGATCCTGGTTTCGTCCGACTACCCTGCTGGTTCCTGATCCTGGTTTCGTCCGACTACCCTGCTGGTTCCTGATCCTGGCTTCGTCTGACTACCCTGCTGGTTCCTGATCCTGGCTTCGTCTGACTACCCTTCTGGTTCCTGACCTCTGGCTTCGCAAAGACTCTGCTTCGGTTTCGCCATCCGTTTGGACTTTTGCTTTACAGCTTTATTTTCAATAAAGCCTTCTTATTTTCACTTATCCCTTGTTGTACGTCTGGTTCATGGTTCCGTGACATTAGGACCAAGCCATGAATTCTGACGGTACAGGGCCATCCTCGCTACCCACGCTGGTTGCCAGACTTGATCAGCAGGATCACCTGTTGGGTCGGTTCGCTGTGGCGTTGCAAACCCTGCTTGAACGCACGGCTCATTTCGCTCCCGTTGCCGATGGGTCGGTTGTCGCTCCTGGGCCCGCTCCTACTGCCGCTCCGGTTGTTGCGCCAGAGTCTACCCCGACACCTGTTGTTGCACCTGCGGTGTTTCGGGGTATGACCGGTTCTGCCCCTCTTCCACAGCGCTTTGGGGGAGAGCCAACTCAGTGCCGAGGTTTCCTTAACCAGGTGGGCATTTATTTCGAGTTGCTGCCACATGCCTTTCCCACTGAGAGATCAAAGGTGGGCTTCTTGATCTCGCTGCTCTCGGACAAGGCTTTGGCCTGGGCCAGCCCTTTATGGGAGAACAACAATCCGGTGGTTGCCGAGTTTTCCGGTTTTGTTGCTTCTCTTCGGAAGGTATTCGATGTGCCGGCTCGTGCTGCCTCTGCTGCGAAGCTCCTTATGTCCATCAGACAGGGTTCACGATCCGTAGCTGAATACGCCATTGAGTTTCGTACCCTGGCAGCAGAGGTGGGCTGGAATAATGAGGCTCTGGTCGCTGCTTTCTCTCATGGTCTCTCGGATGCCTTGAAGGATGAGGTTGCAGCTAAGGACCTACCAGTGGAGCTCGAGTCTCTTATTTCTTTCCTGATTTTGATTGACACCAGACTCAGGGAGAGACCTTCCTTTAAGGAGAGCCTGCGGAGGTTTTCTAACAGATTGGCGCCTACGTTTGTTGTCCCTCCCTCTCCTCCCACGCCTCCTGGGGATGACTTGTCTGGGGGTGAACCCATGCAGCTGGGGTTTGCTCACCTGTCCGAGGGGGAGAGGGTACTCCGGAGACGCGAGGGACGATGCATGTACTGTGGTCTCGGTGGGCATTTTCGGTTGGCATGTCCGAACCGTCCGGGAAACGCTCGCACCTGAGATCCTGTCGGGGGCAGATCTTGGGTAGAGTCTCCTCGTCCCCGGTTTCCCGTGTTGACAAACCACTGATCACTGTTGTCCTCTCCTGGGTCGGGGGCTCGGTGACGACCCAGGCGTTGGTGGACTCTGGTGCCGGTGGTTTGTTCATTGATAATGTGTTCGCTGCCGCCAATTCCATTCCTCTGCAGGCTCGAGGTTCCCCACTGGCTCTTGAGGCGATAGACGGCAGACCCCTTCTGCCGCCACACGTGACTCATGAGACCCTTCCAGTGGGGATAGCCATTGGTGCCGTTCACAGAGAGTCGGTCTGCCTCCAGGTTATTTCGTCTCCACACTACTCGGTGGTCTTGGGGTACCCCTGGCTCCGGAAGCATAATCCGACTTTCGATTGGAGATCGGCCGAGATCCTCTCGTGGTCACCGCAGTGTGGGGCTAGTTGCATCCATGGGTCTGTCAAGTTGCTGTGTACTTCCTCGGACCCTCTGTTGCCTCCTGAATACGAGGAGTACCGGGATGTATTCGATAAGGTGCGCGCGGTTGCCCTACCTCCGCACCGCCCATACGATTGTGCCATAGAGTTACAATCTGGTGCCGTTCCTCCTCGTGGCAAAGTCTATCCACTGTCGGTAGCGGAGAATGAGGCCATGGAGGAGTACGTGAGGGAGGCGCTTTCACGCGGACACATTCGCAAATCCTCGTCCCCGGCAGGGGCTGGATTTTTCTTTGTGAAAAAGAAGGGCGGTGAGTTGAGGCCTTGCATCGATTACAGGGGTCTCAATCGCATCACGATCAAGAACGCTTACCCGATACCCTTGATTTCCGAGCTGTTCGATCGCCTTAAAGGGGCCACGGTCTTTATCAAACTCGACCTGAGGGCGGCATATAACCTGGTAAGGATCAAGGCGGGCGATGAGTGGAAGACCGCGTTTAACACCAGGACCGGTCATTATGAATCCTTGGTTATGCCCTTTGGGTTGTGCAATGCGCCCGCAGTCTTTCAGGAATTCATCAACGATGTTTTCCGTGACCTGTTGCAGCAGTGTGTGGTGGTCTATTTGGATGACATCTTGGTATATTCTGAATCCATGGAGGCCCACATTCTGGATGTCAGACGAGTGTTGCAACGGTTACGAGAGAACAAGCTGTTCGGTAAGCTTGAGAAATGCGAATTTCACCGATCCCAGGTAACCTTCTTAGGTTACATCATTTCCGCTGAGGGGTTCTCCATGGATCCTGAGAAGGTTTCGGCTGTCTTACAGTGGCCCCAGCCCAGTGGTCTTCGTTCCCTGCAGCGCTTTTTGGGCTTCGCCAATTATTATCGGAAGTTCATTAGGGACTTTTCCATGCTAGCCAAGCCTCTCACGGATCTGACCAGGAAGGGCAGTAATTCCCAGGTCTGGCCGCTCTAGGCCATCCGAGCTTTTGAGGCTCTAAAGTCCGCCTTTGTGTCGGCTCTGATTCTGTCGCATCCCAACCCTGGGTTGCCCTTTGTCCTCGAGGTGGACGCGTCTGAGACGGGAGTAGGCGCCCTTCTGTCTCAGCGTAGAACACCAGAGGGTCCTCTGCCTCCTTGTGGGTTTTACTCCCGGAAACTGTCTTCCGCGGAGTGCAACTATCAGATTGGTGACAGGGAGTTATTGGCCATCGTGCAGGCCCTTAACCACCTCAGCCCCCAGTGCTTAAACACCCTGAAAGACCAGGCCACTTTTTACACTTCTGACCTACACTACTTTCACCGTTTATTGCTCGGTCATGCAACTTACCACCCAAATGAATTTTACCTCCTTTTCTTCTCACTAATAGAGCTTTCATTTGGTGGTATTTCATTGCTGCTGACATTTTTACTTTTTTTGTTATTAATCGAAATTTAACGATTTTTTTGCAAAAAAATGACATTTTTCACTTTCAGTTGTAAAATTTTGCAAAAAAAACGACATCCATATAGAAATTTTGCTCTAAATTTATAGTTCTACATGTCTTTGATAAAAAAAAAATGTTTGGGTAAAAAAAAAATGGTTTGGGTAAAAGTTATAGCGTTTACAAACTATGGTACAAAAATGTGAATTTCCGCTTTTTGAAGCAGCTCTGACTTTCTGAGCACCTGTCATGTTTCCTGAGGTTCTACAATGCCCAGACAGTACAAACACCCCACAAATGACCCCATTTCTGAAAGTACACACCCTAAGGTATTCGCTGATGGGCATAGTGAGTTCATAGAACTTTTTATTTTTTGTCACAAGTTAGCGGAAAATGATGATTTTTTTTTTTTTTTTTTTTTTTTCTTACAAAGTCTCATATTCCACTAACTTTTGACAAAAAATAAAAAGTTCTATGAACTCACTATGCCCATCAGCGAATACCTTGGGGTCTCTTCTTTCCAAAATGGGGTCACTTGTGGGGTAGTTATACTGCCCTGGCATTCTAGGGGCCCAAATGTGTGGTAAGGAGTTTGAAATCAAATTCTGTAAAAAATGACCTGTGAAATCCGAAAGGTGCTCTTTGGAATATGGGCCCCTTTGCCCACCTAGGCTGCAAAAAAGTGTCACACATCTGGTATCTCCGTACTCAGGAGAAGGTGGGGAATGTGTTTTGGGGTGTCATTTTATATATACCCATGCTGGGTGAGAGAAATATCTTGGCAAAAGACAACTTTTCCCATTTTTTTATACAAAGTTGTCATTTGACCAAGATATTTATCTCACCCAGCATGGGTATATGTAAAAAGACACCCCAAAACACATTCCTCAACTTCTCCTGAGTACGGGGATACCAGATGTGTGACACTTTTTTGCAGCCTAGGTGGGCAAAGGGGCCCATATTCCAAAGAGCACCTTTCGGATTTCACTCCTCATTTTTTCCTGAATTTGATTTCAAACTCCTTACCACACATTTGGGCCCCTAGAATACCAGGGCAGTATAACTACCCCACAAGTGACCCCATTTTGGAAAGAAGACACCCCAAGGTATTCCGTGAGGGGCATGGCGAGTTCCTAGAATTTTTTATTTTTTGTCACAAGTTAGTGGAAAATGATGATTTTTTTTTTTTTTTTTTTTTTCATACAAAGTCTCATATTCCACAAACTTGTGACAAAAAATAAAAACTTCCATGAACTCACTATGCCCATCAGCGAATACCTTGGGGTCTCTTCTTTCCAAAATGGGGTCACTTGTGGGGTAGTTATACTGCCCTGGCATTCTAGGGGCCCAAATGTGTGGTAAGTAGGTAAATGACCTGTGAAATCCGAAAGGTGCTCTTTGGAATGTGGGCCCCTTTGCCCACCTAGGCTGCAAAAAAGTGTCACACATCTGGTATCTCTGTATTCAGGAGAAGTTGAGGAATGTGTTTTGGGGTGTCTTTTTACATATACCCATGCTGGGTGAGATAAATATCTTGGTCAAATGCCAACTTTGTATAAAAAAATGGGAAAAGTTGTCTTTTGCCAAGATATTTCTCTCACCCAGCATGGGTATATGTAAAATGACACCCCAAAACACATTCCCCAACTTCTCCCGATTACGGAGATACCAGATGTGTGACACTTTTTTGCAGCCGAGGTGGGCAAAGGGGCCCATATTCAAAAGAGCACCTTTCGGATTTCACAGGTCATTTTTTACAGAATTTGATTTCAAACTCCTTACCACACATTTGGGCCCCTAGAATGCCAGGGCAGTATAACTACCCCACAAGTGACCCCATTTTGGAAAGAAGAGACCCCAAGGTATTCGCTGATGGGCATAGTGAGTTCATGGAAGTTTTTATTTTTTGTCACAAGTTAGTGGAATATGAGACTTTGTATGAAAAAAAAAAAAAAAAAAAATAAGCATTTTCCACTAACTTGTGACAAAAAATAAAAAATTCTAGGAACTCGCCATGCCCCTCACGGAATACCTTGGGGTGTCTTCTTTCCAAAATGGGGTCACTTGTGGGGTAGTTATACTGCCCTGGCATTTTCCAGGGGCCCTAATGTGTGGTAAGTAGGTAAATGACCTGTGAAATCCTAAAGGTGCTCTTTGGAATATGGGCCCCTTTGCCCACCTAGGCTGCAAAAAAGTGTCACACATGTGGTATCGCCGTATTCAGGAGAAGTTGGGGAATGTGTTTTGGGGTGTCATTTTACATATACCCATGCTGGGTGAGAGAAATATCTTGGCAAAAGACAACTTTTCCCATTTTTTTATACAAAGTTGGCATTTGACCAAGATATTTCTCTCACCCAGCATGGGTATATGTAAAATGACACCCCAAAACACATTCCCCAACTTCTCCTGAGTACGGCGATACCAGATGTGTGACACTTTTTTGCAGCCTAGATGCGCAAAGGTGCCCAAATTCCTTTTAGGAGGGCATTTTTAGACATTTGGATACCAGACTTCTTCTCACGCTTTGGGGCCCCTAGAATGCCAGGGCAGTATAAATACCCCACATGTGACCCCATTTTGGAAAGAAGACACCCCAAGGTATTCAATGAGGGGCATGGCGAGTTCATAGAAATTTTTTTTTTTTTGGCACAAGTTAGCGGAAATTGATATTTTTAATTTTTTTCTCACAAAGCCTCCCGTTCCGCTAACTTGGGACAAAAATTTCAATCTTTCATGGACTCAATATGCCCCTCACGGAATACCTGGGGGTGTCTTCTTTCCGAAATGGGGTCACATGTGGGGTATTTATACTGCCCTGGCATTCTAGGGGCCCTAAAGCGTGAGAAGAAGTCTGGAATATAAATGTCTAAAAAATTTTACGCATTTGGATTCCGTGAGGGGTATGGTGAGTTCATGTGAGATTTTATTTTTTTACACAAGTTAGTAGAATATGAGACTTTGTAAGAAAAAAAAAAAAAATTCCGCTAACTTGGGCCAAAAAAATATCTGAATGGAGCCTTACAGAGGGGTGATCAATGACAGGGGGGTGATCAATGACAGGAGGGTGATCAATGACAGGGGGGTGATCAATGACAGGGGGGTGATCAGGGAGTCTATATGGGGTGATAACCACAGTCATTGATCACGCCCGTGTAAGGCTTCATTCAGACGTCCGGATGCGTTTTGCGGATCCGATCCATCTATCAGTGCATCCGTAAAAATCATGCGGACATCTGAATGGAGCTTTACAGGGGGGTAATCAATGACAGGGGGGTAATCAATGACAGGGGGGTGATCAGGGAGTCTATATGGGGTGATCACCACAGTCATTGATCATGCCCCTGTAAGGCTTCATTCAGACGTCCGGATGCGTTTTGCGGATCCGATCCATCTATCAGTGCATCCGTAAAAATCATGCGGACATCTGAATGGAGCTTTACAGGGGGGTAATCAATGACAGGGGGGTGATCACCACAGTCATTGATCATGCCCCTGTAAGGCTTCATTCAGACGACCGGATGCGTTTTGCGGATCCGATCCATGTATCAGTGCATCCGTAAAAATCATGCGGACATCTGAATGGAGCTTTACAGGGGGGTGATCAGGGAGTCTATATGGGGTGATCACCACAGTCATTGATCATGCCCCTGTAAGGCTTCATTCAGACGTCCGGATGCGTTTTGCGGATCCGATCCATCTATCAGTGCATCCGTAAAAATCATGCGGACATCTGAATGGAGCTTTACAGGGGGGTAATCAATGACAGGGGGGTAATCAATGACAGGGGGGTGATCAGGGAGTCTATATGGGGTGATCACCACAGTCATTGATCATGCCCCTGTAAGGCTTCATTCAGACGTCCGGATGCGTTTTGCGGATCCGATCCATCTATCAGTGCATCCGTAAAAATCATGCGGACATCTGAATGGAGCTTTACAGGGGGGTAATCAATGACAGGGGGGTGATCACCACAGTCATTGATCATGCCCCTGTAAGGCTTCATTCAGACGACCGGATGCGTTTTGCGGATCCGATCCATGTATCAGTGCATCCGTAAAAATCATGCGGACATCTGAATGGAGCTTTACAGGGGGGTAATCAATGACAGGGGGGTAATCAATGACAGGGGGGTGATCAGGGAGTCTATATGGGGTGATCACCACAGTCATTGATCACGCCCCTGTAAGGCTTCATTCAGACGTCCGGATGCGTTTTGCGGATCCGATCCATCTATCAGTGGATCCGTAAAAATCATGCGGACGTCTGAATGGAGCTTTACAGGGGGTTGATCAATGACAGGGGGGTAATCAATGACAGGGGGGTGATCAGGGAGTCTATATGGGGTGATCAGGGGTGATCAGGGGTGATCAGGGGTGATCAGGGGCTAATAAGGGGTTAATAAGTGACGGGGGGGGGGGGGTGTAGTGTAGTGTAGTGGTGCTTGGTGCTACTTTACTGAGCTACCTGTGTCCTCTGGTGGTCGATCCAAACAAAGGGGACCACCAGAGGACCAGGTAGCAGGTATATTAGACGCTGTTATCAAAACAGCGTCTAATATACCTGTTAGGGGTTAAAAAAAACACATCTCCAGCCTGCCGGCGAACGATCGCCGCTGGCAGGCTGGAGATCAACTCTCTTACCTTCCGTTCCTGTGAGCGCGCGCGCCTGTGTGCGCGCGTTCACAGGAAGTCTCCCGTCTCGCGAGATGACGCGTATATGCGTGACTGTGCGCAGCGCTGCCACCTCCGGAACGCGATCCTGCGTTAGGCGGTCCGGAGGTGGTTAAAGCATATGTAGCGGCATGCTCCGTTTGTGCCCAGAGTAAGTCCCCTCGGCACCTTCCGTTGGGCCTTCTGCAACCCATAGCCACCGGGGAGCGCCCATGGTCACACCTGGGGATGGATTTCATTGTGGACCTCCCTGCATCCCGAGGCCATACGGTCATTCTCATGATTGTGGATCGGTTTTCCAAAATGTGCCACTGTGTTCCTCTCAAGAAGTTACCCTCTGCACAAGAGTTGGCCACGATTTTTGCCAGGGAGGTCTTCCGGTTGCACGGTTTGCCCAAGGAGATTGTGTCGGATCGAGGGAGTCAGTTTGTGTCCAGGTTCTGGCGCGCCTTTTGCTCCCAGTTGGGGATTCATCTCTCCTTCTCCTCGGCCTACCACCCTCAGTCCAATGGGGCCGCAGAACGATCCAATCAGGCCTTGGAGCAATTCCTTCGTTGCTATGTCTCCGATCACCAAGACAATTGGGTTGACCTCCTGCCTTGGGCTGAGTTTGCCAGGAACACGGCGGTGAACTCTTCCTCTGGGACGTCTCCCTTCATGGCCAATTATGGGTTCCAACCTGCCGTGTTACCGGAGGTATTCTCTCCCCAGGATATTCCGGCTGTGGAGGATCACCTTTCCGTCCTACGTGCTTCTTGGGTACTGATCCAGAAGTCCCTTGAGGTCTCTGCGCAGCGCCAGAGACTCCAGGCTGATCGCAGACGAGCGCCTGCTCCTTCCTACCAGGTCGGAGACCGTGTATGGTTGTCCACCCGCAACCTCAACCTTCGAGTGCCCACTCCCAAGCTGGCGCCTCGCTTTGTTGGTCCCTTCCGAGTGCTTCGCAGGGTAAACCCGGTAGCCTATGCCCTTGCGCTTCCTCCTGGCATGCGGATCTCCAACGTGTTTCATGTCTCCCTGTTGAAGCCACTGGTGTGTAATCATTTCACTTCCTCGGTTCCTCGGCCTCGTCCGGTCCAAGTGGGTAATCGTGAGGAGTATGAGGTGAGCAATATCCTGGACTCACGCCTGGTCCGCGGTCGGGTGCAGTTTTTGGTCCATTGGCGTGGTTATGGTCCAGAGGAGCGTTCCTGGGTTCCCTCCGCAGATGTCCATGCTCCTGCCTTGCTCCGAGCCTTCCACGCACGCTTCCCTCAGAAACCGTTCTTTACTCCGCGGAGGAGGGGCCCTTGAGGGGGAGGTACTGTCATGGTCTTACCTTCTTGCTGTTCTCCTTCGTTTGACATGTGCTGGCGGCCATCTTGATTTCTGGGTTTCTTGTAGCCTCCCACCCTGCGGCTCCTCCTTCCCACTGGGAGGAGCTGGATGCCTAGCTCATATATATAGGAGGTCTGTGGCTTCAGTTCCTTGCTTGGTCCTCCTGTGTTCACATGCTTCTAGACTGCTGCTGCTTCTGGTTCCTGATCCTGGTTTCGTCCGACTACCCTGCTGGTTCCTGATCCTGGTTTCGTCTGACTACCCTGCTGGTTCCTGATCCTGGCTTCGTCTGACTACCCTGCTGGTTCCTGATCCTGGCTTCGTCTGACTACCCTTCTGGTTCCTGACCTCTGGCTTCGCAAAGACTCTGCTTCGGTTTCGCCATCCGTTTGGACTTTTGCTTTACAGCTTTATTTTCAATAAAGCCTTCTTATTTTCACTTATCCCTTGTTGTACGTCTGGTTCATGGTTCCGTGACACCATGCCATCATGATGCTTCTATTTCCTTCATTCCTTTTTTAGGCCCACTAGAATACTTCCGTGCCGCAGATGGGTATCCTTTTTCTTATCCACTTAGTATTGATCTTTTCCCTTTACTCTTATATTCCAATCTTCTCTATGTGATAATGGTATGACTATTATTCTATACATCTGACTTTATCTCTAATTATAAATGTATCCCCATTTTAGTGCCTTTTCATTCTTTGGACTAATTGGTCATTATGCCATCTCTCCTCTAACCTTATATATACTATCCCTTTCATTCTCTCCTATTTTTATTCCATTCTCACTATTCCATAGTTGCATAGTATATTTGTTAGTTCAGCTGTCACCTTCTAGCTACCATTATGACTTCTCTCATAGCACTGGATGCGGTGCGTTCCACGCTGGAGCGCATCGACTTCCGGGTGAGGTCCTTTGCCTCTGCCTACCGTTCCGTGTCTCTCAGATGCGGCGGAGGCGGGAGCCCATCACTTCCGGTTGGTGAGCGCTCGTCGCTGGTGCGCATGCGCCATATGCGTTTCAGGCTGGAACGCATCCACTTCCGGTACGGGTGCGCTCTGGCCTGAACTCCGCTGTATCCCCTCCCCTAAACATGGCGAAAATGGCGCCACAAGCCTCAGATACATGCCTACAAAAGCCAGTAGACCTTTCACCTCCTCAGACGCCACTTCTGACAAGCATGCTGAGTGCATGCATACCCTATCTAGCGTCTGCCTACTTTGTTCCTTTCTTCTCCCTGCGGCATAGGTAAGTTACATCATAACCTCAGTAGTATGTGTAAATTGCCACCTGTGTTTCATTAGCATTCCATATTCCTCAAATTCCTTAATGCATGGTTGACAGATAAGATTTAGCACTCTCCATCGGTTTGCCCTCACAGTGTATGACCATCTTGCTTGTCTGGACTTCTTGGTTTTGATACCCCGATTACCTATACCAACATTATTTATATTAACTTGTTTCTTTGATATTTTCGCAATGTATGATGCATATGCCATAATTATCTTGATTTTGTATAAGTTTGTACGATCACTGGTCATTATTTTTCCACTTTTATGTTGTTTATGTCTAATATGATTCGAAATTTCCTTTTTCTGTAGTATCTGACGAAGGCAATTGTATGCCGAAACATTATAAATACTGTTGCATGTGAATTTAACATCAATAAATGTACCCAAGCATCGATACCCAAGGCTGCTGTTATCTTTATTAAATCTGTTATACTGTTTGTATTGTGACGGAAGCCTTTAAAAAGCATTCTGCCTTAATATAAGTCTATGGGAATCATAAAGGATCTGTCCCGTTCCCATTATGCAGAACGGAGAAAAAAGTCCTCGACATGACTTTGTTTTCCATCTTGCATAACGTTATCCAGATGAGTCTGTTATGATTCCCATAGATTTCTATTAAGACAGATCAAAACTGAATGCCTCTTAAAGGCTTCCGTTTTGACTTCCGTTTTGACTTCCGTCTTATGGATTCTGTTATTTTCCGTTATAACCATGTTATAACGGAAACCCATAACGAAATCCAGAGCGCAGATGTGAACCCACCCTAAGTGCCGTGTAAATTTTTTGCCATAATAGTAGTCTTTTCATATTGTTTTGTTATCTGTTATCTATGAATTGCCAGCTAAATTAAAAGTTTAAATCACCCCCCTTTCACAATTTTACACATAAAAATATATAATCCAAAAAATATTAGGTATCACCTTGTTTAAAAATTGTCTGAAACTATTAAAATATTAATAAAAATTTCATGTGGGCTGATTGCCATAATGGAAAAAAAAATATTAAAACACATGATTATTAGTTTTTTTCGTAAATTTTTTCCCCTAAAAAATTGAATAATAGTGTTCAAAAAGTCATACGCACCACAAAAATGGTACCAGTATGATCTAAATTTCGTCCCGTAGACCGAAATATAAAAAAGTTATGGCTATCAGAAAATGGTGATGGAGAGAACATTTAGAATTTTGTTTTCTTATTCTTATTTTAAGTATTTTATTATTTTGTGGCTACTGAGGAGGGGGCTTGGAGTCCTAAAACACGTGAGTGTTTTTTATGAAAGAGGAACCAATTACAGTATTTTAGGATAAAATGCACTGCTATTAGCTGAGATAAAAATTGCATTGCCCTTATTAACACCATGCTCCCTATCAATTACGGCTACAATGCTGCTAGCTGGATGAGTGGCACTAATGGAAATGGGTAAAGGTGCAGTATGAATTTTTAGCTCAAGTTAATAATAAGGCATTCCTACTAAGAAATTCAATGTTGCATATTTGTGTCCTGGAAGGTAAGTCTAGGTCACAGCTACTCCAGCAGGTGGTTGAACATTGGGATTGACATGTGGCAGATTGAATGGAATTTGACAGGGTCTTACCATAGGTCCTGGTACAGATTTTGAAAGTGGCCTTTGCAGGCCCACAGTGAGTTGAGAGGATGAACCCATAGCTTTTTCCTCCTCAGTTCTTCCTCAAACATCTCAATGCACATACAAGACACAAGCAGTACTACAGGAAAAGGTCGGTAGTTGATAAGGAAAAACACATCCTGGATAATAAAAACAAGCATCTGAAAAACCATATGATGCTCTTTTTGTAAAAAGCTATAGAAAATGGAAATAACCAAACCATACTGGGAGTGTTTTGAGTAGTTTGAGAAAAGTGAGAAAAGACAGGATGTTTCCATTTTTTTTCACACACATTAATAACGTATGACAAATAGATGCAATCCAGATGTAAAACACAGATGCACTGTAGGCAATCACTGGCAAAACTAATTAAACTTGTATGCAAAATGGTCCATTTTTCACTGAGATAAAGTCAAACAAGTTCCATATTGCTCGCCTGAAAGAACTCTTAATAAAACAACCCATGAAATAAAAAATGAAGAGGATTTCAATTCTGCTGCAGTAGTTAAAGGGGTTATCTGATGATTAATTAGTAAAAAATTTAAATCGTACATAAGCTATTACATGACACTCTTGATAACAAAGCTAGAACCAGCCCTGTATCTTACATCGATACAGAGATCTCCACATGTATTGCTCCAATTGTTCTGCTAGATTTATTTAATGCTGTCAGGTTAAGGGGCACATCCTTTCTCATGGGTGTATCTGTTCTGTTGTAGCTGTAGGCAGTTGAAGGATGGAATTGAGCATGTGCTTCCTTCTCAGTGAGCAGGACAGAAAAATTACAAAAAGAACAAACAGCAGGTGGCAATATATACAGGGTGGGCCATTTATATGGATACACCTTAATAAAATGGGAATGGTTGGTGATATTAACTTCCTGTTTGTGGCACATTAGTATATGTGAGGGGGGAAACTTTTCAAGATGGGTGGTGACCATGGCGGCCATTTTTAAGTCAGCCATTTTGAATCCAACTTTTGTTTTTTCAATAGGAAGAGGGTCATGTGACACATCAAACTTATTGGGAATTTCACAAGAAAAACAATGGTGTGCTTGGTTTTAACGTAACTTTATTCTTTCATGAGTTATTTACAAGTTTCTGACCACTTATAAAATGTGTTCAATGTGCTGCCCATTGTGTTGGATTGTCAATGCAACCCTCTTCTCCCACTCTTCACACACTGATAGCAACACCGCAGGAGAAATGCTAGCACAGGCTTCCAGTATCCGTAGTTTCAGGTGCTGCACATCTCGTATCTTCACAGCATAGACAATTGCCTTCAGATGACCCCAAAGATAAAAGTCTAAGGGGGTCAGATCGGGAGACCTTGGGGGCCATTCAACTGGCCCACGACGACCAATCCACTTTCCAGGAAACTGTTCATCTAGGAATGCTCGGACCTGACACCCATAATGTGGTGGTGCACCATCTTGCTGGAAAAACTCCGGGAACGTGCCAGCTTCAGTGCATAAAGAGGGAAACACATCATCATGTTGCAATTTCGCATATCCAGTTGCCTTGAGGTTTCCATTGATGAAGAATGGCCCCACTATCTTTGTACCCCATATACCACACCATACCATCAATTTTTTTGTTCCAACAGTCTTGGAGGGATCTATCCAATGTGGGTTAGTGTCAGACCAATGGCGGTGGTTTTGTTTGTTAACTTCACCATTCACATAAAAGTTTGCCTCGTCACTGAACAAAATCTTCTGTGTAAACTAAGGGTCCTGTTCCAATTTTTGTTTTGCCCATTTTGCAAATTCAGTGCGCCGATCTGGGTCATCCTCGTTGAGATGCTGCAGTAGCTGGAGTTTGTAAGGGTGCCATTTGTGAGTAGCTAATATGCGCCGAAGGGATGTTCGACTAATGCCACTCTCCAGTGACATGCGGCGAGTGCTACGCTGTGGGCTATTGCTGAATGAAGCTAGGACAGCCACTGATGTTTTTTCATTAGAGACAGATTTCATGCGTCCACATTTTGGCAAATCCAACACTGAACCAGTTTCATGAAACTTAGCAAGCAGTTTGCTAACTGTAGCATGGGAGATGGGTGGTCTCGTAGGGTGTCTTGCATTGAAATCTGCTGCAATGACCCGGTTACTGTGTTCACCAGACATCAACACAATTTCTATCCGCTCCTCACGTGTTAACCTCGGCGACATGTCAATGGCTATAAACAAAGAGAAACTTGTAACTAACTCATGAAAGAATAAAGTTACGTTAAAACCAAGCACACCATTGTTTTTTGTGGGAAATTCCCAATACGTTTGATGTGTCACATGACCCTCTTCATATTGAAAAAACAAAAGTTGGATTCAAAATGGCCGACTTCGAAATGGCCACCATGGTCACCACCCATCTTGAAACGTTTCCCCCCTCACATATACTAATGTGCCACAAACAGGAAGTTAATATCACCAACCATTCCCATTTTATTAAGGTGTATCCATATAAATGGCCCACCCTGTACATAGATTTTATTGAATAACTCAGCAGCTATACATTTTTAATTACATTCAATTGCAAAAGTATTCGGATCTAGGTGCTGGTTGGAAAACTGTAGAATATGTTTCGTGGGATAACCCCTTTAAGGTGCAACAACTGCAATATCTAGAATAGTCTTAAAGAATACTGCCTGTCTAGGCTATTCATTTATTTCTGATTACTATGCCATATAGATGTATCCTTCCGTACTTTTCCTCTTGGCTGGATATGTACTGATATGTGTGTTATGAGATACCAGCTTTTCATAATAACACAATTTAATTATATTGTTTTATGAGCTCTATATCCTATTGGTGTCTATATCCTAGTGGCTGTGTTGTGAATAGAAGCCTGTGAAGGGTTTCAATAGCATGTTGTGATATTGTATTGAACTGACTTCTGAAGAAATTGTAATCCTTAACCAAATTGGAACTAAAGTAAGGGTGGAAACATCTCTATATAAGATCTGCAAAACAAAAATATATCAGCTTCACTTTGGGGCATTAAGAAATCTCTCTGGTTTCTAAAATATGAAACATAAAATTAGTTGGGTAAAAAATAAAGTTAAATGAAAATTGTAGATTGCAGTGTTCCAAAAGTTTGCATTTTTCTGTGGCCATCAAGATAAAAACCACAACAGTCACATAAGGGTTAAAGAAATATACTCTCCAGCTCAAAGTTCACAGAAATAAAATCAATAAAAGGACTTAGCTGGAGAGGGCTATCTTGTAAAAAATTATGTTTTCAGTTGGGTTTTTGAAGGTAAGATAAGATATCTAAAAAGGATGACTAGTGTATAGCTCCCCTAATGAACCCTGTATATGGATTGGGGAGGAAATAGAATGATCCTTTTGCTCTATCGTCATTTTTTTATAATATTTTTGAGCTTCTTTACCATTTTTCCTTTATGGTTACATTTCCTATTTTATTTTTTGCATTGTGAAATCTGTGCCTGATCAGACCATGTACATTTTACTGCATGTTTAGATATAGGAATTTTAATGAAATTTAGTTACTGAGCTGAACAAATTGGGTTCATCCAAAGCTAGATGAACCAGATTCGCTCATCACCAAACAGGACATAATAAAAAAAAATCTGGCATTTAGAAGGTCTAAAAATTAGGTAAACACAACATCAGGAGGCAGAACAACACTTAATAATTTAAACAGTGTCATTATTTATTTAAGAAAAAGTATCAGCCATGTGCTGCTAATCAAATGCTAGTGATTAACTGATCATTAGCAAGTGTGACCAACTCTATAAAAGGAGAGGTTTTGGCAGGTTGTTGGTCTGGAGTATTCAGGAATGTGTTAACACAATGCAAAGGAGGAAAGACATTAGCAATGATTGAGAACAAGCAATTATTGCTTTCCATCAATCTAGGAGAGGTTATAAGGATATTTCCAAGCAATCTGAAGTCCAACATTCAACAGTGAAGTGGAAAACATTTGAGACAGTTCACAGTGTTCCCTAGAGTGGACGTTCCAGCAAGTTCACCCCAAGGTCAGACTGTGCAAATAACCCCAAGAGTCACATCTAAAACTCTACAGGCCTCAGTTTGCATGTTAAATATTCAAGTTCATGACAGTCAATTAGAAAAAAAGCTGGAAAAAAAATTGCTTGTTTGGAACACTTTCCAGGAGAAAGCCTCTTCTTTCTAAAAAGACTTCTGGAAAATTGGTCTTGGACAAATGAAAATAGAGATGATTGGCCATAATGCACAGTGAGACTTTTGAAAAAATAAAACATAAAATATTAGCACAAACCTCTCATAGGAACTATCAAGCATGGTGGTGGAGAGGTAATAATTTGGGCTTATTTTGCAGCCACAGGATCTGGATACTTTGCATTTATTCAGTCCACTATGAATTCCTTTGTACACCAAAATATTCTAGAGTCAAATGTGAGCCAATGTAGCTAATAGCTAAAGCTTAGCCGACCCTGAGTCATACAACAGGCCAATAATACCAAGCACATTAGCAAATCTACAACAGAATGGCTGAAAAAGAAAAGAATCACGCTGTCCTAGTTAAAGCCCAGACCTCAACACAACTGCTGTGTCCGGACCTTGAGAGCTCTAAATAAACAAATGCCTACAAATCTCAATGAAGTCAAGGGAAGTTGTAAAGGGGAGTGGGACAAAATTCCTCCAGAACAATGTGACAGACTGATAAAATCATGCAGAAAATGATTACTTCTAAATATTGCTGCTAAAGGAGGTTCTACAAGCTATTGATTCATGGGGTATACTTAGCTTTTCACACACGCTTTTCATTTTTGATTCACTTTTATGAATAAATAAACAAAACTGTGGCATCTGTTGTGTGTTGTTCATCTAAGGTTGTATTTACCTAATTTTAAACAGGACCTGTCACCACAACTGCAATGCAATCTGCAGACAGCATGTTATAGAGAGAGATGAGCTGAGCAGATGAGTATATAATTTTGTGGGGGAAAAAAATCTGTAAAACGTATAATTTATACATTTAAATCTATGCTGTCAGTCACTGTTAGCTGTACACATGGGAGTTTTTTCAGTGATTGATAGTATTTTCTGTGTAAGTGTGTATACATAGCTGTCAATCACTTATAGTTGTACACAGGGGAGGTGTTATCAGTGATTGATAGCATTGTCTGTGTAAGTGTGTATACATAGATAGCTGTCAGTCACTGATAGCTGTACATGGGGAGGTGTTATCGGTGATTGATAGAATTATCTGTGTAAGTGTGTGTACATAGATATATGTCAGTAATGATAGCTGTACACAGAGGAGGTTTTATTAGTGATTGATAGTATTCTCTGTGTAAGTGTGTATACATAGATAGCTGTCAATCATTGATATCTGTACACAGGGAGGTGTTATCAGTGATTGATAGCATTCTGTGTGTAAGTGTGTAAACATAGATACCTGTCAGTCACCCATAGCTGTACACAGAGGAGGTGTTATCAGTGATTAATAGAATTCTCTGTGTGAGTATGTATATAAAGAGAGCTGTCATTCACTGTTAGCTGAACAGAGGGGAAGTGTTATCAGTGATTGATAGCATTCTCAGTGTAAGTGTGTATACATAGATAACTGTCAGTCACTGATAACTATACACAGAGGAGTTGTTATCAGTGATTGATAGCATTCTCTGTGTAAGTGTTTATACATAGATAGCTGTCGGTCACTGATAGTTGTGCACAGGGAGGTGTTATCAGTGACTTATGAGTATAAGTGTATATACATAGATAGTTGTTAGTCACTTATAGCTGTACACAGGGGAGGTGTTATCAGTGATTGCTAGCATTCTCTGTGTAAGTGTGTATACAGTGCCTTGCAAAAGTATTCACGCCCCTTGACATTTTTTAGGATTTTGTTACATTACAGCCTTAAGTTCAATGTTTTGTTAATCTGAATGTTATGTAATGGATCAGAACACAATAGTCTAAGTTGGTGAAGTGAAATGAGAAAAATATATAAATAAAACTATTGTTTAGAAATAGAAAACCGAAAATTGGCATGTGCGTATGTATTCACCCCTTTGTTGTTAGGAAGCCCATAAAAAGCTCTGGTGCAACCAATTACCTTCATAAGTCACATAACTAGTGAAATGATGTCCACCTGTGTGCAATCTAAGTGTCACAGGATCTGTCATTACATATACACACTGTTTTTGAAAGGCCCCAAAGACTGCAACACCTAAGCAAGAGGCATCACTAACCAAACACTGCCATGAAGACAAAGGAACTCTCCAAACAAGTAAGGGACAATGTTGCTGAGAAGTACAAGTCAGGGTTAGGTTATTAAAAAAATATCCAAATCTTTGATGATCCCAAAGAGCAGCCAATCAACAAGGATTTAACTCGTGTGCCTTAGAAGCCATCACAGCCATGCCTACTAATGGCATGGCTGTGATTGGCCAGTGCAGCATGTGACCCAGCCTCTATATAAGCTGGAGTCACGTAGCGCTGCACGTCACTCTACTATTATTAGTGTAGGGATAGGATGCTGCTGCTGTAAAGGGAGAGAGTAGGAAAGAATCTTTTATCAGAAGTGCTCGTAAACTCAGCAATCTACAGCGATTTTGTTTTGTGGGTGCAGTGCACAATTCTTTTACCCTTCCCTGAGCCCAGTGACACAGAAAAGAAACTTTTATCCGTCTGTTAGTTAGGTGGGCGTCGGCGGCCATTTTATGCAAGTTCAGTGCACCAGCACAGCATATGTGCATTTGTGACAGTCAAGTACAAGCTTGAAATACTGCAATTATATTCTGGGTTTAAAAAAATCACCCTTTTGTGAAAGACTATACATCTGGGGCCTTTGCTGCATTTGTCACAGTGAAATAGCTTGAAATACTGCAATAATATTCTGGGTTTAAAAAAACACCTATTTTTTGCAATACCCTACATCTGCAGCCTTTGCTGCATTTGTCACTGTGAAATACAAGCTTGAAATACTGCAATAATATTCTGGGTTTAAAAAAACTGCCATTTTTGGCAATACCCTACATCTGGGGCCTTTGCTGCATTTGTCACAGTGAAATACAAGCGTTAGATACTGCTGTTAAATTCTGTTATTAAAAAAACGCCCATTTTGGGCAAGATAATAAATTTGCGGCCTTTGCTGCATTTGTCACAGTGAAATACAAGCGTTAGATACTGCTGTTATAATCTGTTATGAAAAAAAATCCATTTTAGGCAAGATTATAAATTTGTGGCCTTTGCTGCATTTGTCACAGTAAAATACAATCGTTAGACACTGCTGTTAAATAATATATAATAAAAGGCCGCAAATTTATTATCTTGCTCAAAATTGATTTTTTTTAATAACAGAATATAACAGCAGTATCTAACGCTTGTATTTCCCTGTGACAAATGCAGCAAAGGCGCAAATTTATTATCTTGCCCAAAATGGGTGTGTTTTTAATAACAGAATATAACTTATATACTGTTATTAAAAAAACACCCATTTTGGGCAAGATAATAAACTTGCGGCCTTTGCTGCATTTGTCACAGTGAAATACAAGCATTAGATACAGCTGTAATATTCTGTTATTAAAATAACACCTATTTTGGAAAAGATAATACATTTGATGCCTTTGCTACAGTGAAATACAAGCGTTAGATACTGCTGTTATATTCTGAAATTTAAAAAAAACACCCATTTTGGGCAAGATAATAAATTTGCGGCCTTTGCTGCATTTGTCACAGTGAAATACAAGCGTTAGATACTGCTGTTATATTCTGTTATAAAAAAAAAACACCCATTTTGGGCAAGATAATAAATTTGCGGCCTTGAATGCATTTGTTACAGTGAAATACAAGCGTTAGATATTGCTGTTATATTCTGGTTTTAAAAAAAAAAAACTATTTTGGGCAAGATAATAAATTTGCAACCTTTGCTGCATTTCTGACAGTCCGATACAAGTGTTTTATACCGCTGTTATATTCTGGTCCTTTGCTACATTTGTCACAGTGAAATACAAGCTTGAAAAACTGCACTAATATACTGGGTTTAAAAAAACAACCATTTATTGCATACCCTACATCTGGGGCCTTTGCTGCATTTGTCACTGTGAAATACACGCTTAAAATACTGCATTAATATTCTGGGTTTAAAAAAACACCCATTTTTGGCAATACCCTACATCTGGGGCGACAGAACCTTCAGCGTTATTTGGTAGAGCCTAATGCGGCTCTACGAATGGTGAGGCCAGAACAAGTACAGGTAATAGTAGATTGGGTGGCTGACAGTGCCTCCAGTTCCTTCACATTGTCTCCCACCCAGTCTCATGCTGAAAGATCAGAGGTGGCACCTGCAGCCCATGTCCATCAGTCCTTCACCTCACCCCCTTGCAAATCAGCCAAGAAGTCTGAGCCCCAAGTCATGGAGCAGTCTCTTCTGCTTTTTGATGACTCTGCTAGCAGGGTATCCCAGGGCCATCCACATAGCCCTGCCCCAGAAGTGGAAGAGATTGAGTGCACCGATGCCCAACCACTTATGTTTCAAGATGAGTACATGTGAGGACCACCGCAGCACGTCTCAGATGATGACGAAACACAGGTGCCAACTGCTGTGGCTTTCTGCAGTGTGCAGAATGACAAGGAGGGCAAGGGTGAAGGCTATGTGGAAGATGATGTGGAGGACGATGAGGTCCTCGACCCCACATGGAATCAAGGTCATGCGAGTGACCTGTGTAGTTCGGAACAATAGGCGGTAGTCGCAGAGAGCCACCAGCACAGCAGAAGGGGGAGCAGGGTGCAAAAGCAGAGCGGCTGTCCCCTAGACAGTACGCCTGCTACTGCCCACCGCAGCATGGGACCGAGCACACCAAAGCCAGCTCCAATGAGTTCCCTGGAGTGGCAGTTCTTCAGACAATGTGCTGACGACAAGACACGAGTGGTTTGCACGCTGTGCAATCAGAGCCTGAAGCGAGGCATAAACGTTCTCAATCTGAGCACAACCTGCATGACCAGGCATCTAAGTGCAAAGCACGAGCTGCAGTGGAGTAGACACCTCAAAAACAAAGAAAGGTCTCTGGCTCCTCCTGCTTCCTCTTCTGCTGCAGTCTCGGCCTCTTCATCCAGATCTGGAGTGACAGTGGCACCTGCCACCCCGCAAACAGAGGATCTGCCAGCAATGCCACCACCTGGGTCACCAAGCATCTCCACAATGTCCCATGGAAGCGTTCAACTCTCTGTCTCCCAAACACTGGAGCGAAAGAGGAAGTACCCCCTACCCACCCGCGATCCCTGGCCCTGAATGCCAGCATTTCTAAATTACTGACCTTTGAAATGCTGTCATTCAGTCTGGTGGAGACAGAGAGTTTTAAAAGCCTTATGGCGGTGGCTGTCCCACAGTACGTCGTGCCCAGCCGCCACTACTTTTCTAGGCATCCCTTCACTGCACAACCAAGTGGGGGACAAAATCAGGTGTGCACTGCACAACGCCATCTGTGACAAGGTCCACCTAACTACGGATACGTGGACCATATCTCCCTAACAGCACACTGGGTAAATGCAGTGGCGGCTAGGCCTGAGGCGGATAGCAGTTTGGCGCATGTCCTTCCACCACCGAGGATTGCAGGGCGCTTCTCTTTGCCTCCTGTTGCTTCCTTCTCCTACTCTGCTTCCTCATACGGTCAGCGTAACACCTTCACCACCAACTTCAGCACAGCCAGGGGTAAACGACAGCAGGCAGTTTTAAAACGTATCTGTTTGGGGGACAAACCCCACACCACGCAGGAGCTGTGGACGGGCCTTGAACAACAGACCGATGAGTGGTTGGTGCTAGTGAGCCTAAAGCCCGGCCTGGTGGTGTGCGATAATGTGCGAAATCTCGTAGCAGCTCTGGGACTAGCCGGTTTGACGCACATCCCTTGCCGGGCGCATGTGCTGAATTTGGTGGTGCAGAGGTTCCTTAAAAATTACCCCGATATGTCAGAGCTGCTGCAGAAAGTGCGCGCTTTCGGAGTTCTCACCCTGCTGCTGCTCGCCTGTCAGCGCTGCAGCGTTACTTCAGCCTTCCCGCTCACCGCCTCATATGCGAAGTGCCCACAAGGTGGAATTCCACCTTGCACAAGCTGGCCAGACTGTGAAAGCAGCAGGCAATAGTGGAGTTTCAGCTGCATCATGCATGGGTGAGTCACTCTGTGGAACAGCACCACTTCACCACCAATGACTGGGCCTCCATGCGAGACCTGTGTGCATTGTTGCACTGTTTTGAGTACTCCACCAACATGGACAGTGCCGATGACACAGTTCTCAGCATTACTATCCCACTTCTATGCCTCTTTGAAAAAACGCTTCCGACGATGATGGAAGAGGATGTGGCACAGGAGGAGGAGGAGGAGGAAGAGGGATCATTTCATAGGGTTTCAGGCCAGTCATTCACAAGGGGCTTCGAGAGTGGGTTCCTGCACCCACAAATGTCAGGTACACAATTGTCCAGCCAGGGCTCAGTTCTGGAGGATGACGAGGTGGAGGATGAGGTGGAGGAGATGGAGAAGGAGGAACCTTGTTCACAGCAGGGTGGCACCCAGACCAGCTCATGGCCATCAGTGTTGCGATACAGAGGACACAGACGATACACCTCACACAGAGGACAGCTTTTCGTTACCTCTGGGCAGCCTGGCACACATGAGCGATTACATGCTGCAGTGTCTCCACAACGACCACCGAGTTGCCCACATTCTAACTTGTGCTGATTACTGGGTGGCCACGCTGCTGGATCCCCGTTACAAGGACAACGTACCGTCCTTCATTCCGTCACTAGAGCGTGAACGTAAGATGCGCGAGTAAAAGTACACACTGGTAGATGCGCTGCTGGTGGCATTCCCACCTGACAGCGGGGGCACAGTAGAAGCACAAGGCGAAGGCAGAGGATGAGGAAGAGGTCGCCAACGCAGCTGGGGCACCACCAGCACCTCAGAAGGCAGGGTTAGCATTGCCAAAATGTGGAAAAGCTTTGTCAGCACGCCACAACAACCAGCACCACCAGCTGATATGGAACGTTTTAGCAGGAGGCAGCATTTCAGCAACATGGTGGAGCAGTATGTGTGCACACGTCTACACGTACTGAATGATGGGTCTGCCCCCTTCAACTTCTGGGTCTTCAAATTGGGCACATGGCCTGAGCTTGCCCTTTACGCCTTGGAGGTGCTGGCCTGCCCTGCAGCCAGTGTATTGTCTGAACGTGTATTTAGCACGGGGGCGTTACCACAGACAATCGCAGCCGTCTGTCCACAGCCAATGTGGACAAGCTCACGTTCATTAAAATGAACCAGGCATGAATCCCACAGGACTTGTACGTACCTTGTGCGGAATAGACATGTATACCGGCCTTACCCAGCCATTGTTATACTACAGCTCAATTGCTCACTGTTGTATTTTTGATATTTCCCGCTCTTTTGTGGTGTACCTTAATTTAAACAAAAAAAATAAAAATATATAATTAAAAAAATAAAACTATAAACCAGTGTTGGCTACCTCGTCCTCCTCCACCGCCGCTTCCACCTCCACCGCCGCTTCCACCTACACCGCTACGTCCACCGCTTCCTCAACCTCCTACTCCATATGGACCTCCAACTCATAGATCAAGATAATTTTTACAAATTTTATTTTATTTTAAGTCATTTCACTAATTTGTCTGATACATTGTTGGGTTATATATCCCAAATTTTTGGCTGTGATATACCACTGTTCTACCTAGTAGACAGGTTAATAAATTTCCCTAATTTGTCTGTTACATTGTCGGGTGAAATTCCCAAATTTTTGGCTGTGATATACCCCTGCTCTACCTAGTAGACACGTTAATAAATTTCACTAATTTGTCTGATATATTGTCGGGTGAAATTCACAAATTTTTGGCTGTCATATACCCCTGCTCTACCTAGTAGACAGGTTAATAAATTTCCCTAATTTGTCTGTTACATTGACGGGTGAAATTCACCAATTTTTGGCTGTGATATACCCCATCTCTACCTAGTAGACAGGTTAATAAATTTCACAAATTTGTATGTTACATAGTCGGGTGAAATTCACCAATTTTTGGCTGTGATATACCCCTGCTCTACCTAGTGGACAAGGAAATACATTTTACTAATTCATCTGTTACATACTTGGGTGACATTTTACCATTTTTGCCATGTATAAACCCCTGCTTTGCATAGGTGACAGGGACCAAAATTGCAAAAAATCGTCTGTTACATTGTCAGGTTACATTTTGCCAATTTTACAGTAAACAAACCCCTGCTCTGCATAGGTGACTGGTACCTTATTTTTTGTAAAATCGTCTGCTCAATTGGTGGGTGACATGAGCACAGTTTTGCCGTGAATAAAGCCCTGCTCTACATAGTTGACAGAGTCCGAAATTTTTTAAAATCGTCTGTTCCATTGGTGGCTGACATTAACCCATTTTTGCCTATAAAAAAACCCTGCTCTGCATAGGTGACAGGGACTTAAATTTCTAAAATTCGTCTTTATTTGGCCTTTTCATTCGATCCTTCTGCTTTAATAACTTATCCAACATTTCAGCTCGATCACATTGCAGCCATTGACCTTCCTTGGATGTGGTATCCCTTTTTCACGCTCCCTCTCCGGCGTGTAACCCTGATTCGCCGCTAACCGTGATCAACATTGTAGGCGCAGAAAAGAACATCAAGAGTTGCTAGAAAAGATATCCAATTGGATCATGGACGTCACGGGGACGTGCGAACAGGCAGAAGTTATCTAGAGTCAACAAAGCGGCAGCAGGGCCTCTCCTGTCTAACGTTTCCAAATCCAAAATACCCCAGTGACATTCTCTTCAATTTTTTATTAATCATTCCAATAACAGGGCATCTTAAATGTCCTGTATTGTTATTTATCGTCGCTACCTCCCTGGGAGTGGGTAATTGCTGCCCCCCCTCCTTTACTTGGAAGCTTCGGCTTCAATTATTTGTCCCACATTGGATCGTGGACATCACAGGGATGTGCAACATGGTGGAGAAGTATGTGCACATAGCTACACGTACTGACTGATGGGTCTGCCCCTTACAACTTCTGGGTCTCCAAATTGGATACATAGCCTGAGCTTGCCCTTTATGCCTTGGAGATGCTGGCCTGCCCTGCAGCCAGTGTATTGTCTAAACGTTTGTTTAGCACAGCTAGAGGGGGTTATCACAGGTTATATTTCCCAATGTTTTGGGGTGTACCCTAATTTTGACAAAAATAAAATAAAAATTTAAACGAAAAAACAGTGTTTGCTACCTCCTCCTCAACCGACCCTTCCACCTACGCTGCCTTATCCATCGCCTCCTCAACCTCCTACTCCATATGGACCTCCTCCTCCTAGATCAAGATTATTATTTTTGCATACTTTATGTTATTTTAAGTCATATCCCTATCCACATTTGTTTGCTGAGCACTTGCCATGCTCTTAACCACATTTTGATGCCATTTCAATGACTATTTTAGAGCCATTTTAGTGCTACAAAGTTCGGGTCCCCATTGACTTCAGGGTTCGAGGTCAAGTTCGGATCAAGTTCGGGTTCCGAACTCAAACTTTTTTGTGAAGTTCGGCCGAACCCGTAGAACACAAACATCCAGGTGTCCGCTCAACTCTAATCATAACCAAATGGAAACAACATAGCACAACAGCAAACCTGCCAAGAGACGGCCGCCCACCAAAACTCACGGACCGGGCAAGGAGGGCATTAATCAGAGAGGCAGCACAGAGACCTAAGGTAACCCTGGGGGAGATGCAGAGTTCCACAGCAGAGACTTGAGTATCTGTACAAAGGATGACAATAAGCCGTACGCTCCGTAGAGTTGGGCTTTATGGCAGAATGGCCAGAAGAAAGCCATTACTTTCAGCTAAAAACAAAAAGGCACGTTGTGAGTTTGCGAAAAAGTCATGTGGGCGACTCCCGAAATGCATGGAGGAAGGTGCTCTGGTCTGACAAGACTAAAATTGAACTTTTCAGCCATCAAAGAAAACGCTATATCTGGCGCAAACCCAACACATCACATCACCCAAAGAACACCATCACCACAGTGAAACATGGTGGTGGCAGCATCATGCTGTGGGGATGTTTTTGAGCAGCCGGGACTGGGAAACTGGTCAGAGTTGAGGGAAAGATGGATGGTGCTAAATACAGGGATATTCTTGAGCAAAACCTGTACCACTCTGTGCGTGATTTGAGGCTAGGAAGGAGGTCCACCTTCCAGCAGGACAATGTCCCCAAACACACTGCTAAAGCAACACTTGACTGGTTTAAGGGAAAACATGTAAATGTGTTGGAATGTCCTAGTCAATGCCCAGATCTCAATCCAATAGAAAATCTGTGGTCATACCTAAAGATTGCTGTTCACAAACGCAAACCATCCAAACTGAAGGGGCTGGAGTAGTTTTGCAAGGAAGATGTCACGGATGTAGTAGGGGAGAACACCAAAAGACAACAAGACAGAAGGGAAAAGACACTAGGCCTCACCGCTAGGGAAGGAAAAGGGTCACCACCTATGAAACCCTGCTCCTGGCCCTAACTCCTATCCGTATGGGCACCTCTCGATGGTAGAGATGCCCATACACAGGAACCTAGAAAACCCTGGTGGCCCTCAGATGCCCTAGACTTAATGACAGGGCAAAGACAACTTGCTCCTTCCCTGGTGAAGGAACCAGCGCCTCACTGAGGCCTAATAAACAACAGAGGGGGGGGGAATACAAAACACAACAAGTGGAACACTTAACTTCTAAGGATGATAGATGATGGATGATCAGGACTTCAACTAGAACCACACTCCAGCTCTTCCAACACCAAATGAAGCTATCCAGAGCAAGGAGTGATGGGTGAAGTCAAACTAAATAGGGGGAGGTAAAGGTCACATGATCCACACCTGAACAGGAGGTGTGGACATACAAGCAACACACAGACAAAGTGAATCCAAAAGATGCTGTCAGATCACTAATGAGCAGATAATCTTTCAGACCTTCTCAAACCCTTCTTTCAGACCTTCTCAAACCCTTCTACGGGTGACCTCCGGGCACCCAGGACCAACGATATCAGGAGGAGCTCTGTGGAATGCTCTCACCAGACTACTAGCATTAACATCGGTCGCTGGAACCCACATCCTCTCCTCTGGTCCGTACCCTCTCCAATGAACGAGATACTGGAGGGATCTCCGGAGAACTCGGGAGTCCACAATTCTGCTGATCTGAAATTCCAAATTGCCGTCCACCATGACAGGAGCGGGAGGCAAGGAGGACGACTCAACAGGTTCAACACATTTCTTTAACAACGATTTATGAAATACGTTATGGATTTTTAATGCCTGAGGAAGTTCAAGACGGAAGGCTACAGAGTTAACAATGGCAGTGATCTTATATGGACCAATAAATCTTGGTCCCAACTTCCAAGAAGGTACCTTAAGTTTAATGTTTCTTGTAGACAGCCACACAGAATCACCCACTCTCAGGTCCGGACCACTCATCATTCTCCTGTCAGCCGAATGCTTATACCTGTTGCCCATCTTTTCCAGGTTATCTATTTTCCGCCAAATAGAAGACAAAGAAGATGAAAATCGTTCCTCCTCAGGAATGCCGGAATTATGAGCACCAGAAAATGTACCAAACTGTGGATGGAACCCATATGCCCCAAAAAATGGCGACTTATCAGTGGATTCCTGTAGTGTTGAGCGAACAGTTCGAGCATAGTTCGGGTCCGTACCGAATTTTGGGGTGTTCGTGACACGGACCCGAACCCGAACTTTTTCGTAAAAGTTCGGGTTCGGGTTCGTCGTTCGGCATGTATTTTGGCGCATTTTGAAAGGCTGCAAAGCAGCCAATCAACATGCATCATACTACTTGCCCTAAGATGCCATCGCAGCCATGCCTACTATTGGCAAGGCTGTGATTGGCCAAGTGCAGCATGTGACTCAGCCTCTTATAAGCTTGTGCGCACGTCGGGACGTGCTCACTCCCGATGTGAATAGAACAGGGTTAGACGCAGCTGATGCTAGGGCGAGAATAGGCAGGGATAATTGAATAACTGGAAGCAAATTTCTCTCCTCCACCTGTGATTCATCTGAACAACTGCAGCTGAGCTGCTTTTTTGATAGGGATTGGCTATTTTTAGAGTGGCCAGAGTGATTTTTCCATCCACATGTACCCGGGCTGACCGCCGGCCGCCATTTTGCGACTTGTAGTGCTGCAGCAGAAGCTGCCACAGTGTGCATTCCAAAGCTCCAAACAAGTCAGACATCTACACCTGGGATTCAGACCAATAGCGATTTAGCAGCACAGTCCAAGGCTATTTTTTTTAAAGGTTGTGCAGACCATTTTGTGGCACATGTTACTGGGCTGATAGGCGGCGGCTATCTTGGGACTAGTGCTGCAGCACAATCTCTCCCAACGTCCATTAATCACTTGTAATAGTGGTCTGTGCCATAGAAATCCTACATCAGGGACTTGGGTGTGCTTGTGTCACCCCTACTAATACCAGTCCACCTGTAATCCATACAGTGAAAAGCCATAAAGTATTCCAGTGAGGGAATTTTTTTTTTATTTAAAAAAGGCCAAGTTAGTTTATCTGGCGTTCAATATACTAGATACAGTTAGGCCTGCGTTTCATACATCTGGAATTAGCAAACTAATGTGCTGGGGTTGGGAAAACATATATGTACCCATACTAGAATCTGTCAAAGAAAGCGGTACTCACATATAACAGTCATTCCATCTGTAATCCATACAGTCAAAAGACTGAAAGTATTCCAGTGAGGGAATTTTTCTTATTTAAAAAAGGCCAAGTTAGTTTATCTGGCGTTCAATATACTAGATACAGTTAGGCCTGCGTTTCATACATCTGGAATTAGCAAACTAATTTGCTGGGGTTGGGAAAACATATATGTACCCATACTAGAATCTGTCAAAGAAAGCGGTACTCACATATAACAGTCATTCCATCTGTAATCCATACAGTCAAAAGACTGAAAGTATTCCAGTGAGGGAATTTTTTTTATTTAAAAAAGGCCAAGTTAGTTTATCTGGCGTTCAATATACTAGATACAGTTAGGCCTGCGTTTCATACATCTGGAATTAGCAAACTAATTTGCTGGGGTTGGGAAAACATATATGTACCCATACTAGAATCTGTCAAAGAAAGCGGTACTCACATATAACAGTCATTCCATCTGTAATCCATACAGTCAAAAGACTGAAAGTATTCCAGTGAGGGAATTTTTTTTATTTAAAAAAGGCCAAGTTAGTTTATCTGGCGTTCAATATACTAGATACAGTTAGGCCTGCGTTTCATACATCTGGAATTAGCAAACTAATTTGCTGGGGTTGGGAAAACATATATGTACCCATACTAGAATCTGTCAAAGAAAGCGGTACTCACATATAACAGTCATTCCATCTGTAATCCATACAGTCAAAAGACTGAAAGTATTCCAGTGAGGGAATTTTTTTTTTATTTAAAAAAGGCCAAGTTAGTTTATCTGGCGTTCAATATACTAGATACAGTTAGGCCTGCGTTTCATACATCTTGAATTAGCAAACTAATGTGCTGGGGTTGGGAAAACATATATGTACCCATACTAGAATCTGTCAAAGAAAGCGGTACTCACATATAACAGTCATTTCATCTGTAATCCATACAGTCAAAAGACTGAAAGTATTCCAGTGAGGGAATTTTTTTTATTTAAAAAAGGCCAAGTTAGTTTATCTGGCGTTCAATATACTAGATACAGTTAGGCCTGCGTTTCATACATCTGGAATTAGCAAACTAATGTGCTGGGGTTGGGAAAACATATATGTACCCATACTAGAATCTGTCAAAGAAAGTGGTACTCACATATAACAGTCATTCCATCTGTAATCCATACAGTCAAAAGACTGAAAGTATTCCAGTGAGGGAATTTTTTTTATTTAAAAAAGGCCAAGTTAGTTTATCTGGCGTTCAATATACTAGATACAGTTAGGCCTGCGTTTCATACATCTGGAATTAGCAAACTAATTTGCTGGGGTTGGGAAAACATATATGTACCCATACTAGAATCTGTCAAAGAAAGCGGTACTCACATATAACAGTCATTCCATCTGTAATCCATACAGTCAAACGACTGAAAGTATTCCAGTGAGGGAATTTTTTTTATTTAAAAAAGGCCAAGTTAGTTTATCTGGCGTTCAATATACTAGATACAGTTAGGCCTGCGTTTCATACATCTGGAATTAGCAAACTAATGTGCTGGGGTTGGGAAAACATATATGTACCCATACTAGAATCTGTCAAAGAAAGCGGTACTCACATATAACAGTCATTCCATCTGTAATCTATACAGTCAAAAGACTGAAAGTATTCCAGTGAGGGGATTTTGCTTATAAAAAATAATATATTTCATTGTGGTGCGAGTTGAATCGCAACAATGAAGAAAAATACTATTAAGGGACGAGGACGCGGTCGTGGTGGTGTCCGTGGAGCCTCTGTTGCTGGTAGAGGACGTGGCCGTTCGGCCCCAGGCGCACACAGTAGGGAACGAACTCCCTCAACTAGCCGGCAGAATGTACCGCAATATCTCGTGGGGCACAATGCCGCTCTTAGGATGGTAAGGCCTGAGCAGGTACAGGCATTAATCGATTGGGTGGCCGACAGTGCTTCCAGCACGTTCACCACATGGTCTTCCACCCAGTCTTCTGCGGAAAGCGCACAGGTGGCACCTGAAAACCAAGCCCATCAGTCTGTCACATCACCCCCAAGCATATCAGGGAAACGGTCTGAGCCACAAGTTATGCAGCAGTCTCTTCTTCTGTTTGAAGACTCTGCTTCCAGGGTTTCCCAGGGGCGTCCACCTAGCCCTTCCCCAGTGGAGGAAGACATACCATGCACTGACGCACAACCACTTATGTCTCCAGATGAAGAGGACATGGGAATACCACCACAGCAGAGTCACCGACTCTCTGATGATGACGAAACACAGGTGCCCACTGCAGCGTCTTTTTGCAGTGTGCAGACTGAACAGGAGGAGGTCAGGGAGGGAGACTGGGTGGAAGACGATGCAGAGGACGATGAGGTCTTAGACCCCACATGGACTGAAGGTCGTGGCGATGACTTTCACAGTTCAGAGGAAGAGGTAGTGGTGAGACCGAGACAACAGCGAAGCCAAAGAGGGAGCAGGGGGCCAAAGCAGACGAGCCGCCGCCCCCAGAGTTCGCCTGCTACTGGACATCGCCAACAGGGACCCAGCCCCACAAAGGCAGCTTCAAAGAGTTCCCTGGCATGGCACTTCTTTAAACAATGTCCTACCGACAAGACCCGAGTGACTTGCACGCTCTGCCATCAGAGCCTGAGGCGAGGCATTAACGTTCTGAACCTCAGCACAACCTGCATGACCAGGCATCTACATGCAAAGCATGAACTGCAGTGGGGTACACACCTTAAAAACCAGGCACTCGCTGAGGCTCCCCCTGCTCCCTCTACCGCTACTGCCTCGGCTTCCGCCTCGAGAGGAATGTTGCCACCTGCCGAGCAGCAAACAGAGGATGTGCCACCGACACCACCACCACCGCCACCGTCAACTAGCGTCTCCACTATATCACACAGCAGCGTTCAGCTCTCAATATCTCAAACCTTAGAGAGGAAGCACAAATTCCCCCCGAGTCACCCTCGAGCCCTTGGCCTGAACGCCAGCATTTCTAAACTGCTGGCCTTTAAAATGCTGTCATTCCGGCTGGTGGACACAGACAGCTTCAAAAAGCTGATGGCCATGGCTGTCCCGCAGTATGTGGTTCCCAGCCGCCACTACTTCTCCAAGACAGCCGTGCCTTCCCTGCACATGCAAGTGTCCGATAAAATCAAGTGTGCACTGCGCAACGCCATTTGTGGCAAGGTCCACCTAACCACAGATACGTGGACCAGTAAGCACGGCCAGGGAGGCTATATCTCACTAACTGCACACTGGATGAATGTAGTGGCGGCTGGGCCCCCGGCGGACAGTTCCTTGGCGCACGTCCTTCCGCCCCCTAGGATCGCAGGGCATCATTCTCTGCCTCCTGTAGCCTCCTCCTCCTACTCGGCTTCCTCCTCCACTGCTTCCACCAGCTCATCCGGTCAGCCACACACCTTCACCACCAACTTCAGCACAGCCCGGGGTAAACGTCAGCAGGCCATTCTGAAACTCATATGTTTGGGGGACAGGCCCCACACCGCACAGGAGTTGTGGCGGGGTATTGAACAACAGACCGACGAGTGGTTTCTGCCGGTGGGCCTCAAGCCAGGCCTGGTGGTATGCGATAATGGGCGAAATCTCGTGGCAGCTCTGGGACTAGCCGGTTTGACGCACATCCCTTGCCTGGCGCATGTGCTGAACTTGGTGGTGCAGAGGTTCATTCACCACTACCCCAACATGTCAGAGCTGCTGCATAAAGTGCGGGCCGTCTGTGCGCGCTTCCGCCGTTCACATCCTGCCGCTGCTCGTCTGTCTGCGCTACAGCGGAACTTCGGCCTTCCCGCTCACCGCCTCATATGCGACGTGCCCACCCGGTGGAACTCCACCTTGCACATGCTGGAGAGACTGTGCGAGCAGCAGCAGGCCATAGTGGAGTTTCAGCTGCAGCACGCTCGCGTCAGTCGTACTGCCGAACAGCACCACTTCACCACCAATGATTGGGCCTCCATGCGAGACCTGTGTGCCCTGCTGCGCTGTTTCGAGTACTCCACCAACATGGCCAGTGGCGATGACACTGTTATCAGCGTTACAATACCACTTCTATGTCTCCTTGAGAAAACACTTAGGGCAATGATGTTAGAGGAGGTGGCCCAGGTGGAGGAGGATGAGGGCTCGTTTCTAACACTTTCGGGCCAGTCTGTTCGAAGTGGCTCAGAGGGAGGTTTGTTTAAGCAGCAGAGGACAGGTTCACAAGTCGCCAGCCAAGGCACTGTACTGGAGGACGAGGAGGATGAGGAGGAGGAGGTGGAGGGGGACGAGGATGACGCAATTTCACAGCGGGGTGGCAGCCCAGGCCCATCACTGGTGCATGGCTGGGGGGATACGGTGGACGATGACGATACGCCTCCCACAGAGGACAGCTTGTCCTTACCCATGGGTAGCCTGGCCCACATGAGCGAATATATGCTCCAATGCCTGCGCAACGACAGCAGAGTTGCCCACGTTTTAACGTGTGCAGACTACTGGGTGGCCACCCTGCTGGATCCCCGGTATAAAGACAATGTGCCCACTTTAATTCCTGAACTGGAGCGCGACCGTAAGATGCGCGAGTACAAGCGCACGCTGATAGAGGCGCTCTTGAGAGCATTCCCACATGTCACAGGGGAACAGGTGGAAGGTGAAGGCAGAGGAGTGGCAAGAGGTCGCCAACGCAGCTGTGTCACGGCCAGCTCATCTGAGGGCAGGGTTAGCATGGCAGAAATGTGGAAAAGTTTTGTCTCCACGCCACAGCTATCTGCACCGACACCTGATACGGAACGTGTTAGCAGGAGGCAGCATTTCACTAACATGGTTGAACAGTATGTCTGCACACCCCTCCACATCCTGACGGATGGTTCGGCCCCATTCAACTACTGGGTTTCGAAATTGTCCACGTGGCCAGAGTTATTATGTTATGCCTTGGAGGTGCTTTCCTGCCCGGCGGCCAGCGTTTTATCTGAACGCGTATTCAGCACGGCAGGGGGCGTCATTACTGACAAGCGCAGCCGCCTGTCCACAGCCAACGTGGACAAGCTGACCTTCATAAAGATGAACCAGGCATGGATCCCACAGGACCTGTCCCTCCCTTGTGCAGAGTAGTCCTTATTAACTGCCTAAAACATGTCTTGTTGTGCTATGGGCCACTTCTTTATTTGATACAAATTTTATGAAACCCACAGTTGAATGAAACTCTTCTCTGTCTGGGCGCCGGGGCCTAACCAGATGAAAGTGGCCGGTTAAACTAACGGGTGACATGAAGCCATAACCTCTGCCATGCTACCTCTGTCTTCTGTCTGGGTGCTGAGGCCTAAGTCAAATAAAGCGGTCTTCTGCTGTGCTGGGGGATATGAAGCTAATCTCTGACCTCTCTCCTCTGTCTGGGTCCAAAGGCCTAAATCACTGAAAGAGGCCTTCTCCTGTGGTGTGTGATATGATGCCAGAATATGTGCTGTGGGGCCTCTCTCCTCTTCCTGGGTGCAGGGGTCAAATAAACTAAATTGTGGCCTACTCCTGTGGTGGCTGATATGATGCCAGAATATGTGCTGTGGTGCCTCTCTCCTCTTCCTGGGTGCAGGGGTCAAAGTAACTAAATGGTGGCTTCTCCTGTGGTGGCTGATATGATGCCAGAATATGTGCTGTGGGGCCTCTCTCCTCTTCCTGGGTGCAGGGGTCAAAGTAACTCAATGGTGGCTTCTCCTGTGGTGGCTGATATGATGCCAGAATATGTGCTGTGGTGCCTCTCTCCTCTTCCTGGGTGCGGGGGTCAAAGTAACTCAATGGTGGCTTCTCCTGTGGTGGCTGATATGATGCCAGAATATGTGCTGTGGTGCCTCTCTCCTCTTCCTGGGTGCGGGGGTCAAAGTAACTCAATGGTGGCTTCTCCTGTGGTGGCTGATATGATGCCAGAATATGTGCTGTGGTGCCTCTCTCCTCTTCCTGGGTGCAGGGGTCAAAGTAACTAAATGGTGGCTTCTCCTGTGGTGGTTGATATGATGCCTGATTCTCTGCTGTGAAACCTCTCTCCTCCATCTGGGTGTAGGGGTCAAAGTCTTTCAAAGTCGCCTTCTCCTGTGCTGATTGATATAAAGCTGATGGTTGTGCCATCTGACATGGTTGCCAGGGTCTGATTCAATGGGGGCCTACTCCTGTGGTGGGTGATCTAAATGCCTGATTCTCTGCTGTGAAACCTCTCTCCTCCGTCTGGGTGTAGGGGTCAAAGTCTTTCAAAGTCGCCTTCTCCTGTGCTGATTGATATGAAGCTGATGGTTGTGCCATCTGACATGGTTGCCGGGGTCCCATTAAATTGTGGCCTACTCCTGTGGTGGTTGATATGATGCCTGATTCTCTGATGTGGAACCTCTCTCCTCTGTTTGGGTGAAGGGGTCAAAGTAACTAAATGGTGGCTTCTCCTGTGGTGGCTGATATGATGCCAGAATATGTGCTGTGGGGCCTCTCTCCTCTTCCTGGGTGCAGGGGTCAAAGTAACTCAATGGTGGCTTCTCCTGTGGTGGCTGATATGATGCCAGAATATGTGCTGTGGTGCCTCTCTCCTCTTCCTGGGTGCGGGGGTCAAAGTAACTCAATGGTGGCTTCTCCTGTGGTGGCTGATATGATGCCAGAATATGTGCTGTAGTGCCTCTGTCCTCTTCCTGGGTGCGGGGGTCAAAGTAACTCAATGGTGGCTTCTCCTGTGGTGGCTGATATGATGCCAGAATATGTGCTGTGGTGCCTCTCTCCTCTTCCTGGGTGCAGGGGTCAAAGTAACTAAATGGTGGCTTCTCCTGTGGTGGTTGATATGATGCCTGATTCTCTGCTGTGAAACCTCTCTCCTCCATCTGGGTGTAGGGGTCAAAGTCTTTCAAAGTCGCCTTCTCCTGTGCTGATTGATATAAAGCTGATGGTTGTGCCATCTGACATGGTTGCCAGGGTCTGATTCAATGGGGGCCTACTCCTGTGGTGGGTGATCTAAATGCCTGATTCTCTGCTGTGAAACCTCTCTCCTCCGTCTGGGTGTAGGGGTCAAAGTCTTTCAAAGTCGCCTTCTCCTGTGCTGATTGATATGAAGCTGATGGTTGTGCCATCTGACATGGTTGCCGGGGTCCCATTAAATTGTGGCCTACTCCTGTGGTGGTTGATATGATGCCTGATTCTCTGATGTGGAACCTCTCTCCTCTGTTTGGGTGAAGGGGTCAAAGTAACTAAATGGTGGCTTCTCCTGTGGTGGCTGATATGATGCCAGAATATGTGCTGTGGGGCCTCTCTCCTCTTCCTGGGTGCAGGGGTCAAAGTAACTCAATGGTGGCTTCTCCTGTGGTGGCTGATATGATGCCAGAATATGTGCTGTGGTGCCTCTCTCCTCTGTCTGGGTCCAAAGGCCTAAATCACTGAAAGAGGCCTTCTCCTGTGGTGTGTGATATGATGCCTGAATATGTGCTGTGGTGCCTCTCTCCTCTTCCTGGGTGCGGGGGTCAAAGTAACTCAATGGTGGCTTCTCCTGTGGTGGCTGATATGATGCCAGAATATGTGCTGTGGGGCCTCTCTCCTCTTCCTGGGTGCAGGGGTCAAATAAACTAAATTGTGGCCTACTCCTGTGGTGGCTGATATGATGCCAGAATATGTGCTGTGGTGCCTCTCTCCTCTTCCTGGGTGCAGGGGTCAAAGTAACTAAATGGTGGCTTCTCCTGTGGTGGCTGATATGATGCCAGAATATGTGCTGTGGGGCCTCTCTCCTCTTCCTGGGTGCAGGGGTCAAAGTAACTCAATGGTGGCTTCTCCTGTGGTGGCTGATATGATGCCAGAATATGTGCTGTGGTGCCTCTCTCCTCTTCCTGGGTGCGGGGGTCAAAGTAACTCAATGGTGGCTTCTCCTGTGGTGGCTGATATGATGCCAGAATATGTGCTGTGGTGCCTCTCTCCTCTTCCTGGGTGCGGGGGTCAAAGTAACTCAATGGTGGCTTCTCCTGTGGTGGCTGATATGATGCCAGAATATGTGCTGTGGTGCCTCTCTCCTCTTCCTGGGTGCAGGAGTCAAAGTAACTAAATGGTGGCTTCTCCTGTGGTGGTTGATATGATGCCAGGGTCTGACATGGTTGCCAGGGTCTGATTCAATGGGGGCCTACTCCTGTGGTGGGTGATCTAAATGCCTGATTCTCTGCTGTGAAACCTCTCTCCTCCGTCTGGGTGTAGGGGTCAAAGTCTTTCAAAGTCGCCTTCTCCTGTGCTGATTGATATGAAGCTGATGGTTGTGCCATCTGACATGGTTGCCGGGGTCCCATTAAATTGGGGCCTACTCCTGTGGTGGGTGATCTAAATGCCTGATTCTCTGCTTTGAAACCTCTCTCCTCCGTCCGGGTGTAGGGGTCAAAGTCTGTCAAAGTCGCCTTCTCCTGTGCTGATTGATATAAAGCTTATGCTTGTGCCATCTGTCATGGTTGCCGGGGTCTGATTCAATGGTGGCCTACTCCTGTGGTGGGTGATCTAAATGCCTGATTCTCTGCTGTGTAACCTTTCTCCTCCGTCTGGGTGTAGGGGTCAAAGTAGCTAAATGGTGGCCTACTCCTGTGGTGGGTGATATGATGCCTGGTTCTCTGCTGTGGGACCTCTCTCCTTTGTCTGGGTGCTGTGGTCAAAATAATAGTAAGTGACCTTCTCCATTGGTGGGTGACTTGAAGCCTGATTCTGTGCTATGGGACCTCACTCCAATTAATATTGTTTAATTTTTATTTATTTTATGTTAACTCATCATTTCCCTATCTACATTTGTTTGCAGGGGATTTAACTACATTTTGCTGCCTTTTGCAGCCCTCTAGCCCTTTCCGGGTGTGTTTTACAGCCTTTTTAGTGCCCAAAAGTTCGGGTCCCCATTGACTTCTATGGGGTTCGGGTTCGGGATGAAGTTCGGGTCGAGTTCGGATCCCGAACCCGAACATTTTTCGAAAGTTCGGCCGAACTCGTCGAACCCGAACATCCAGGTGTTCGCTCAACTCTAGATTCCTGTCTACGGTTATTTATAGCAAACTCGGCTAACGACAAAAATGAAGACCACTCTTCCTGATTCTCTGAAACAAAACATCTCAAGTAAGTCTCCAGATTCTGATTGGTGCGCTCCGTCTGTCCGTTCGACTGAGGATAAAAAGCCGAAGAGAAGGACAATTGTACACCCAGACGAGTACAGAACGCTCTCCAGAATCTGGAAACAAACTAAGTCCCTCTATTGGACACCACATCAGAGGGAATGCCATGTAGTTTCACGATGTTGTCGACAAACACCTGCGCAAGAGTTTTAGCATTGGGTAGACTAGGTAATGCAATATAGTGTGCCATTTTACTAAAATGATCGACAACCACCAGAATCACGGTCTTTCCTGAAGAATTCGGTAAATCTGTGATAAAATCCATGGACAAATGGGTCCAAGGTCTGGACGGGGTGGGCAATGGAAGCAGAGATCTGGAAGGCCGAGTATGTGTCACCTTAGCACGTGCACAGGTACCACAGGCTGACACATAGTCCTCAATACACTTACGCAACCCCGGCCACCAGAATCTGAGATCGATAGTCGATCTGCTCCCAGGGTGCCCAGCAAGCACCGTACAGTGATGTTCCTCGAACACCTTGTGACATAATTCGGGGGGAACAAACAATTTCCCCTGAGGACAAGAGTCCGGAGCATCCTCCTGTGCCTCCAACACCCTGGCCTCGAGATCAGGATAAAGAGCGGAAATAACTACCCCTTCAGATAAAAGGGGACTAGGGTCATTAGACTCACCCCCCCAGGAAAGCTACAGAACAAAGCATCCGCCTTGACGTTCTTAACCCCAGGGCGGTAAGTGACGATGAAGGTAAATCTGGTGAAAAACAATGACCATCTGGCCTGCCTTGGGTTCAGTCGCTTAGCCGACTCCAAGCAGGCCAGATTCTTGTGACTCGTAATTACCGTAATAGAATGAATTGCTCCTTCCAACCAATGCCGCCATTCCTCGAACGTCAACTTAATGGCCAGCAATTCCCTATTCCCCATATCATAATTCCTTTTAGCAGTTGAAAGTTTTTTTAGAGAAAAATGCACATGCGCTCCATTTACTGGGTGAAGGACCCTGCAACAATATTGCTCCTACCCCAACCTCTGACGCGTCAACCTCAACAATAAATGGCTGAGACACGTCCGGTTGCACCAGAATAGGGGCCGAAGCAAAACATTCTTTCACAGCAGAAAAGGCCTGTAATGCCGCATCAGACCAGATAGAAATATCAGCACCCTTCCTAGTCATGTCCGTTAAAGGTTTAACCACCGATGAATAGTTCAAGATAAATTTACGGTAGTAGTTGGTAAACCCCAAAAACCGCATAAGCGCTTTCAGATTTTCGGGTCGATCCTAGTTCAACACGGCACGGACCTTCTCGGGATTCATACGAAAACCTGAGGATGAGAGCAGGTAACTATAAACTGAAAAGAATGGCGTGGCATTAACCAAGCAGGAAATGCTCAAACCCACATGCGGTTGTGCATATATATAGGGGAGCAAATCCTGCACTTGTGGCCATTGCTAATGACGATCCCCAGCAAAAATGCATACAATGGAGGATGCCCGCAGCGAACCACAAGTACCACAATAGACATCCTACACAAGATAGCAATTATGTGGATGTAGTAATCAATATAGCAATATAACAAAATAGCAAAGACTATTTATGAGAGCAGGTAACCCAGAAATTGCACTTCCTGTACAGCAAATACACACTTTTCCATCTTAGCATACAACTTATTCTCTATTAGGATCTGTAACACCTGTTTCACATGATCCTGATGAGTCTCCATATTAGGCGAATAAATTAGTATGTCATCAAGGTATACAACGACAAACCTCCCCACCAGATGATGAAAGATGTCATTGACAAAGTGTTGAAAAACCGCAGGAGCATTGGTTAACCCAAAGGGCATGACCAGGTTTTCAAAATGACGCTCAGTACCCCTGCGGTCTTCCACTCATCCCCCTGCTTGATCCTTACCAGATTATATGCCCCCCTCAGATCCAATTTAGAAAACACCTTGGCACCAACAATCTGACTAAACAAATACGGAATCAAAGGAAGGGGGTAAGGATCACGGACGGTAATACGATTGAGCTCACAGAAGTCCAGACATGGTCTCAGGGTACCATCCTTTTTCTTTAAAAAGAAAAATCCAGCAGCCACTGGGGACTTGGATGGTCTAATATGTCCCTTTGCCAAACTCTCGGTGATATACTCTTGCATAGCCTTTTTTTTCGGGTTCCGAAAGATTATACAACCGAGATTTGGGCAATTTAGCTCCGGGAATAAGATTGACGGGACAGTCATACTCCCGGTGCAGAGGCAACTCCTGATTAACACTCTCAGAAAACACATCAGAAAATTCAGAAATAAACGAGGGTACAGTTTTAGTGGTAACCATAGAGAACGATGCATTAAGTTGTCCATGCAAAAATCACTCCACTCGAGAATCTGTCTCGCTTGCCAATCGATGTTAGGGTTATGTTTGCTTAACCATGGTAAGCCCAACACCAACGGAGCAGGCAGACCCTCCAACACATAACAGGAGATAGATTCCTGATGCAAATCACCCACTCTTAAATGAATGTCGATCACTACCTGCGACAGGCATTTTTGGGCGAGAGGTGCTGAGTCAATTGCAAAGACAGAAATACTATTCTCTAATGCATTAGTAGTCAACCCGTGAATGCGTACAAACTGTCCATCAATCAAGTTAACTCCTGCCCCACTGTCGATAAAAGCTTCGATTTTCACAGTTTTGGACTCTAGCGCCACCTCGGCTGACAGGAGAAAACGGGTACCACCAGTAAATGACAAAAGTAGGTTTTCTTGCTGCCCACCCACAATACCAATAGTAATTTGGGGATTAAACATTTTTTTTCCTTTGGTTTACACCTTGATGCTGAAAGTACGGACAAATATTCACAAAATGTCCCTTCTTGCCACAACAAAAGCAGACTCCTTTCACATGACCCAAGCTTTTGCCAGTAGTTTCAGGAGTAGCTCCACCTAACTGCATAGGCTCATCACAAGGCACAACCACTTCGAGTCTCTCCACCATAAGTGTCAAAGGAAGCAGTACCCTTATTGGACACTACGTTCTGAAGGTGAGGACCCCTAGATCTCTCCCTCAGGTGTCTATCAAGACGTAGAGCAAGGGACATAGCTGCTTCCAAGACTCAGGATTTTCATGAAAAGCCAATGCGTCCTGCAGTCTCTCAGAGAGACCCTGGCAGAATTGGCTACGGAGAGCAGAATCGTTCCACTCTGTATCCATAGCCCATCTCCTAAATTCAGAGCAAAAGGTCTCCGCAGAACGTTCTCCCTGCCGCAAACCCCGTAACTTGGTCTCGGCCTGAGAGATCTGATCCGGGTCATCATAGATAAGACCCAAGGCTCTAAAGAATTCATCTACCGGACGGTGATCCGGTTGGCAGAGAAAAAGCCCAAGATTGGGCGTCCTCTTTAAGTAATGAAATAATCATACCCACACGTTGACACTCATCACCAGAAGAGTATGGACGAAGCCTAAAGTATAATTTACATGACTCCCTGAACCGGATGAAATTGTCACTACCCCCGGAAAACCTGTCCGGGAGAGCTACCTTCGGTTCAGGGCAGGCCTGGAACCCACCACCGGAACCAGCAGCCTGTGGGCTCTGAATCTGCAAAACCATCGCACGGAGGTCTGCTACCTCCAAAGTCAGATTCTGCATCTGTTTGACCAGTGCAGTCATAGCATCCATAGCTGCATAGATCAGAACAAAAAATGGCGGTATGGGCTCTGGATAATGTCATGGATGTAGTTGGGGAGAACACCAAAAGACAACAAGAAGGAAGGGAAAAGACACTAGGCCTCACCGCTAGGGAAGGAAAAGGATCACCACCTATGAAACCCTGCTCCTGGCCCTAACTCCTATCCGTGTGGGCACCTCTCGATGGTAGAGATGCCCATACACAGGAACCTAGAAAACCCTGGTGGCCCTCAGATGCCCTAGACTTAATGACAGGGCAGAAACAACCCGCTCCTTCCCTGGTGAAGGAACCAGCGTCTCACTGAGGCCTAGTAAACAACAGAGGGGGGGAGGAATACAAAACACAACAAGCGGAACACTTAACTTCTAAGGATGATGGATGATCAGGACTTCAACTAGAACCACACTCCAGCTCTTCCAACACCAAATGAAGCTATCCAGAGCAAGGAGTGATGGGTGAAGTCAAACTAAATAGGGGGAGGTAAAGGTCACATGATCCACACCTGAACAGGAGGTGTGGACATACAAGCAACACACAGATAAAGTGAAACCAAAAGATGCTGTCAGATCACTAATGAGCAGATAATCTTTCAGACCTCCTCAAACCTGTCACCGGTGTGACAGAAGAATGGGCAAAAATCCCAGTTATAAGATGTGGCAAGCTCATAGAGACTTATGCAAAGCGACTTGGAGCTCTGATTGCTGCAAAAGGTGGCTCTACAAAGTATTGACTTTGGGGGGGGAGGGGGTGAATAGTTATGCAAATTGACTTTTTCTGTTATTTTGTCCTATTTGTTTACTTCACAATTTAAAAAAAAAAAAAAAACATCTTCAAAGCTGTGGGCATGTTTGGTAAATTAAATGATGCAAATCCTCAAACAATCCATGTTAATTCCAGGTTGTAACCATCTGTGTTGATTCCTCAAAGTTGCATAAAACCTCTCAGAGGTCAGACATCAATACCCACTCAACGTTTGTGAAGAGCGGAAGCTGACTGGAAAGGCGACAACCATGTTGCAGCTGGTATTCCGCAACTGCCCTCTGCTGCTCACAAAGCCTGGCCAACATGTGGAACATGGAGTTCCAGCGCGTGCTCACGTTGCACATCAGTCGGTGAGCTGGCAATTGCAAGCGCTGCTGCAGCGTTACCAGACCAGCGGAAGCTGTCGACTTGCGGAAATGGGCACACATGCGGTGCACCTTCACCAGTAGCTCAGGAAAATTGGGGTAAGTTTTGAGACACTGCTGAACCACTATGTTGAACAGATAGGCTAGGCATGGGATTTGTGTGAGCTTGCCGAGCTTTAAAGCCGCCACCAAGTTAAAGCCATTATCAGACACAACCATGCCTGGTTGTAGGTTAAGTGGTGAGAGCCACAGCTCAGTCTGGTCCCTTATCCTCTGTCACAGCTCTGCGGCGATGTGCTGTTTATCCCCTAAGCACATCAGTTTTAGCATGGTCTGTTGCCGCTTCCCCACTGCAGTGCTACACTGCTTCCAGCTACTGACTGATGGCTGACTGGTGCTGCAAGATGATAATTTAGAGGTGGAAGTGGAGGAGGAGGTGGAGGAGGAGAAGGGGGGGTTGCAGCCACTAACATAGGTAGCAGCAGAAACCCTAATAGAAGTAGGGCCCTCAATCCTTGGCGTCAGTAGCACCTGTGCCATCCCAGGGTACCACTCGCTCATGGCCTCCACAGTGTTCACCCAGTGTGCCATCAGGGAAATGTAGTGTCCCTGGCCAAAAGCACTTGTCCATGTGTCAGTCGTTAAGTGGACCTTCCCAATAACTGCGTTGGTCAGGGCACTGGTGATATTACGGGACACATGCTGGTGTAAGACTGGGACTGCACACAGTGAAAAATATTGGCAGCTGTGGACAGAGTACCACGGGACAGCCGCCGCCATCATGCTGCGGAAAGCCTTAGTGTTCACAAGCCTAAACATTTCCAGGGCCAGCAATTTGGAAAGGAGCGCATTTAGTGCTATTGTCTGTGGGTGGGTGGCTGGGTATTTGCGCTTTTGTTTAAAGGCCTGGGGTATAGACATCTGTACACTGCGCTGTGACACAGAAGTGGATGTGCTAGCTGATGGTGCTTGCGAAGGTCCAGGTGCAAGGCGGGATGCATCCGGGCCTGTGTCTTGGACAGGGAATTGGCCAGCACGTAAATTGGGAATTGGCCAGCACGTCATCCTGGTGGTGGTGAGGTTGCTAGTATTCACGCCTCTGCTCATTTTGGTAAGGCACAGGTTGCAAATGACAATTCTTTTATTGTCCGCACTTTCATCAAGAAAAGCGTCAGACTGCGGAACACCTACCCCTTGGCAAGGGAGATTGCCGCAAGGGGGTGCTCTGGGGAACAGTTGTGGGCCTATTTGGTGTGGCCCGCCTTCTCTCTTTTACCACCCCACTGCCTTTTCCAGCTTGTTGCGGTGCTGCAGATCCCTACCCCTCTGTACTGCTGTCCTCGCTCGGCTTGCCACCTTCCCAGGTTGGGTCAGTGACTTCATCGTCCAACACCTCCTCTTCCACTTCCTCACTCTGGACATCCTCCGGACATGTTGATCTAACAACAACCTCAGTTATTGACAACTGTGTCTCATCCTCATCATGAACCTCTTGAGACACTAATTGCGGTTGACTTATTGGCAAAAGTGTCTCATCATCATCATACACATTGTGAAACACTAATTGTCGTTCCCCATTGTCATCTTCTTCTGACTGTGGATGCTCCAGAGTTTGGGAATCAGGGTACAAGATCTCCTCATGTCCCTCTTCAAGCGGGCTTGGCGAGAGGCCCAAATTAAGGAATGGCGATGAAAACAGCACCTTGGAATATCCGAGTGTGGGATCACTTGTTTGCCAAGACTCTCCATGGTGGGTGGAAGAAGTATCAGGGTGAGGATTCTGTTGACCAGACTCTTGGCTACTGAGGCTGGACTTTGTGGAAGACAGGGTGGTGCTTAAACGACTGGAAGTATTATCTGCTGCAATCCAACCGACTATCTGGTCGCACTGGTCTGACTTCGAGAGTGGTGTCCTGCGCGCCCTGCAAACTGGGACATAAAGCTAGGTATCGTGCCACAGCCTCTGCGTGCACCATCAGCAGTGTGGCCACTTCCCCATCCCTTACTGCTCGCCTTGTTCATATTAAATGGTATATATGCTTGTAAGTATGTTACACGTACAGTAGCGCAGGTTTTGTAAGTGTATGCGCAAATAAAGTAAAGCTAAACAGGAGATGTGGTACAGATAATTTAGCTGTCTGCAGCATCTATGAAAAAAGTACACTGAATGTCACAGATAATTTTATGATGCGCAAACGTTATACAGGATGTATAGCGCAAGTAATGTCGCTGTCACCACACAGCCTAATAAAAAATTACACTGAATGAATGTCACTGATATTTAGGATGCGCAAACGTTAAAACAGGAGGTATTTCGCAAGTAATGTCGCTGTCACCAGCGGCTAATAAAAAATTACACTGAATTAATGTCACTAATATTTCGGATGGGCAAACGTTATACAGGAGATGTAGCGCAGGTAATGTCGCTGCCACCAGCAGCAAAAAAATTAGGCTAAATGTCACTGATATTTCGGATACGCAAACGTTACTGTATATAGGAGATGTAGGGCAGGTAATGTAACTGTCCACAGTGGACACCGTCTACAGAAACAGTACAATGGATGTCACAGATATTTTTAGGCTGTGCACACGTTACACAGGAGATGTAGCGCAGATAATGTCGCTGTCACCAGCGGCGAAAAAAATTACACTGAATCTCACTGGTATTTCGGATACGCAAATGTTATACAGGAGATGTAGCGCATGTAATGTAACTGTCCGCAGCGGACACCATCCACGGAAAAAGTACACTGGATGTCACAGATATTTTTAGGGTGCCCACATGTTACACAGAAGATTTAGCGCAGATAATGTTGCTTTCACCAGCAGTGAAAAAAATTACACTGGATGTCACTGTTTTTTCGGATGTGCTAACGTTATACTGGAGATGTAGCGCATGTAATGTAACTGTCCGCAGCGGACACCATCTACGGAAAGAGTACACTGGATGTCACAGATATTTTTAGGGTGCGCACATGTTACACAGAAGATTTAGCGCAGATAATGTTGCTTTCACCTCAGTGAAAAACATTAGACTGAATGTCACCGATGTTTCAGATACGCAAACGTTATACAGGAGATGTAGCTCAGGTGATGTAACTGTCCGCAGCGGACACAGTCTATGGAAAGAGTACACTGGATGTCACAGATTGTTTTAGGCTGCACACACGTTAGACAGGAGATGTAGTGCAGATAGTGTTGCTGTCTGCAGCGGCCAAACAATTGCAAGATATATATATTGCTGCCAGATACAATTATAGACCTTAAAAGGACTTTTGGGTCTCTAACAAGCTTTAGTAAGTCAGCGCAGGTTGCGCTAAAAATATATATTGCTGCCACACACAATAGTCCTTAAAGGGACTTTTGGGTCTATAATAAGTATACAAACTAAAATATTGCTATCTCAATCCCTACACTATCTCTCCCTTCTGCTCTCCAGCTCTCCCTGACTAATACTGAGCCGAACACGTGTCATCGGTTTCTATATAGCACTCGATGGCGCGTTCCGGACAGCCAATTACTGTAATGCCAGCAGCCAACATGGCTATGGAATTACAGTGAATAGCAGTACTTACCTGCACGTTTATTGGCTGCATAGAAGCCAACAAACATGCGGGGAGCACACTCGGTATTCGGCCAAACACCACGATGTGCAGAGCATTGCCATGCTCAAGCCGAACTAGTGTTCGGCCAAGCATGCTCGCCCAACACTAGTCAGTAACTGTAAGGCTACTTTCACACTCGCGTTTTGGCTTTCTGTTTGTGAGATCCGTCATGGGCTCTCACAAGGAGTCCAAAATGGATCAGCCCTAATGCATTTTGAATGGAAAATGATCAGAATGCATCAGTTTGCCTCCGATCATTCACCATTCCGCTCTGGAGGGGGACACTAAAATGCTGCCTGCAGCGTTTTGCTGTCCGCTTGACGAAACTGAGCCAAATGGATCCGTCCCGGCACACAATATAAGTCAATGGGGATGGATCAGTTTTCTCTGACACAAATCTGTCACAATAGAAAACAAATTCATCTCCCATTGACTGTGTAACAGGGAACCGGCGGTGCGCTACACCGGCGGTGCGCTGATAAAGAGGGAGGAGGAGCCAGCGTCGGACGTGGCCGGCGTCCTCATCTTCCTGGCAACAAGGCGGTGGGGAGGACCTGGCTGCGCACTCTTCCTCAGCGTGGCCGGAATCCTCCATCCCCGAGCGCCGACGGATATGAGTCGGCGCTCAGGGTTTTGGCTGGGGCTGACGCAGGGTCATGTGACGCTGGCCACGTCACGTGATCATTCAGTTTGGCCTTTTTAACAGGCAACTTGCTGGCCACAAGTTGCCTGTAATTGGTCTTACAACTCCACTAGCGTTTTCCTGCATGTGTGATTTTGTGAACTCGACCTCGGATTGTACTTGACTCTTGATCCTGCGTAATCCCTTTGTACGAACGTGACCTCCTGGCTCCTGACCTTGACTTGCATTTTGACCTTGATCCTGTGTAATCCTTTTGTACTGACGTGATCTCCTGGCTCCTGACCTCGGCTTGTATTTGACCTTGATCCTGTGTTATTCCTTTGTACTGACGTGACCTCCTGGTACTTGAACTCGGCTTCCATTTTTTTCTGGTTTTGCTTATGGTTATTTGCTTGTTTGGTTACTACCCAGCCTGGTAGCTTACGTTTCTGTCTTAGTCTTTTGTTTTCTCCCACCTTGTTCCCTCCCTGTAGACCCCTGCACATACTTAAGCTTGGGACTGCCATCCAGTTGCGCACCCTTGGTTACGACTAACCGTGCAAGTAGGTAGGGATAGTTGAGCTTAGGGCTGCACTATCCCTATTAAATCGTGTCAGAATCATAGGCCTACCTGAAACCATGGACGCCATGAGAGTCCCTACGGACCAGGTGCAGAATCTTGCCCAAATGGTGCAGGAATTGGCAGCAGCAGTTGCTTCAGACCCCTCCTATAGCGGCCTCCTCTCTTCCGAATCTTGAACCTCATGTTAAGTTGCCTGATCGGTTTTCAGGAGATCGTAAGCATTTTTTGACTTTCAAGGAGAGCTGCAAGCTCTATTTTTGTTTACGCCCATACTCTTCAGGTTCTGAACAACAAAGAGTAGCCATTATTATCTTTTTGTTGCAGGGAGACCCACAAGAATGGGCTTATTTTCTCCCACCGGACTCCCCTTGTCTGACTACTGTTGAGGTGTTTTTTCAGGCACTAGGTATACTTTACGACAAACCCGATAAGTCAGCAGTGGCAGAGTGTCAATTAAAGTCTCTTAGTCAAGGAAACAGGCCGGTGAAAGAATATTGCACCGCATTCCAAAAATGGTGTATTTCTTCTGGCTGGAACGATCCAGCACTTAAGTGCAAGTTCAGGTTCGGTCTCTCTGAGGACCTGAAGGATATGTTAGTCAGTTGCCCCTTGCCGGACACCTTAGAACAGACGATGACTTTAGCTAATAGAATGGACCGATGTATCAGGGAGAGACAAAGAGAACGTTTTACTTTTCCACAGGAGGTAGTTAAACCTGATTCCCCACTCCTGAGAACCAAATTGGAGGATCGCCTAGAGGAACCCATGCAGCTGGGAATTACCAAAGACGTTAGAGGGGGGCCTGGCTGCCTGCTTCTATTGTGGTGAAACAGATCATTGGTTGCGGCAATGTCATAAATTTCCACCTTCCAGGAAATTCCCGCGTTCTGACACCCAGAAGGATAAGGTACTCCCTAAGGTTAAAAAAAAAAAGTATTGCTACCTGTGGTTATTTCTTTTGGCACTTGTAAAGGTTATGGGGAAGGCATTCATTGATTCTGGGTCCGCTTCTAATTTTATTGACCACAAATTTACCCTTTCCCTAGGTGTGCCCATTTTGTCTCTTGCTAACCCTATTCACATTATTGCAATTGACTCTACTCCTTTGGTTGGCGGAATGGTGGAATATTGTACCCCTGAGGTGACCTTGGTAGTCGGGGCCTTTCATACAGAGAGTTGCTCTTTTTTGATTTTGAAAAATCTGCCCGTGGAGATAGTTCTTGGTATGCCTTGGCTCCAGGTTCATAACCCAGTTATCAACTGGTCCACGGGCGAATTAGAGAAATGGGGGGTAAATTGTGATTACCGCTGTCTACCGGTTTGTCAAGCTAGTGTTTCTACGGCAGGGGCGTTGCTAGGGTCTCAAAAGATCCAATGCCCAAGCACCAATGCATATGGCCCAATTCCCTAAGTTGAACAACCGCATCCCCCATCCCCTGCAAACACTAGCACTGAAGACTTTTTACTGTACTTGCTATACCTCTCACATCCAGGGCCTCCCAGGTGACGTCTCCTCTGATGTAGATCTTCTCTGTCATCATCTTCTCCATTCGGTCCGGACACTTTTCTCAGCTGCCTCGTCTCTGCTCACTTTTGTGCCCCCTCACAGTGTTATATCCTCCTTGTGGCCCTCTTTGGCCCCCAGTGCCCTCTCTAACTACATGAAAGAAAGAAAAAACACAAATATCCACGTGCTTCCCCGAGAACACAATCCCATACACATCAGCGCTGTTGGCTGTGCAGGAGGCTGATTCCCAGGCTTTCAGCGCTATGGCACATATCTGGCCATAATTTCATTGCGGGGGCACATATCTTGCCATAACTACAGTGAGAGGGTACAAACTGAGCTTATCTACTGCAAGGGGCACAAAGATGAGCTTACCTACTGTGAGGAGCACAAAGGTGGGCATAAATACTGTGAGGGGGCACAAAAATGGGCATATCTACTATGACTGGGACAAAGGTGGGCGAAACTACTGTGAGGGGGCACAGAGGTGGGCATAACTACTGTGAGGAGCAGAAAGGTGGGTATAACTACTGTGAAGGGGCAAATATATGAGCATAACTACTGTGACATGCACAAAGGTGGGCATAACTACAGTGAGGAGCCATAAGGAGGACATATCTATAGTGTTGATCACGAATATTCAAATTTTTATCGCGAATATAGGTACTTCGAAAATTCGCGAAAATTTCGAATATAGTTATATATATTCGAAATTTAGAATATTCGAATTTTTTCCGATTTTTTTATATATTTTTTATCAGTACACATGATCCCTCACTGCTTCTAGCTTGTGGGCCAATAAGAAGGCTGCAATATACTTGACTTTAGGAGTAGTAGGGTTTGCGAATTTTGCTCTATATTCGTTTTTTTTTAATATTCGCTATATTGCTATATATTCTTGTTTTAGAATATTACGAATATTCGAAAAAATGAAGTTATAGCAATATAGAGAATATTCGAAAAAAATCGAATAGAGCAATTTAGCTAATATAGTGCTATAATCTTCTTTGTCTAATAGTTGTAAGTTGAAAAATTCGCAATAAAAAATTCGAATCCGAAAATTTGAATTCCGAAAATTCGCATATTACACAATCATTACCTTTCCGATTTTTTGAGTAAAAAAAAAATCGCGAATTTTCGAATTTGCGAATTTTCTACGAATATTCTACAAAATATTCGCGAAATATCGCGAATTCGAATATGACCCCTGCCGCTCATCACTACATATCTACTGTAAAGCGGCACAAAGGTGGGCATAACTACTGTGAAAGGACACAAAGGTGGGCATAACTACAGTGAGGAGGCACAAAGGTGGTCATAACTAATGTGAAGGGGCATAAAGGTGAGCATAACTACTGTGAACGGGCGCAAAGATGGGCATATTTACTGTAATGGTCATAAAGATGTTCATAAATACAGTGAGGGGCCACAAGGAGGACATAACTATTATGAAGAGGCCACAATGTGGGCATAACTACTGTTAGGGGGGCACATTGTGAGCATTTATGCTGTAAAGGAGGCACAATATGGGCACAATTACTGTGAGGAGGCACAATGTAGGCATTAGTACTGTATGGTAGCACTAAGGGGAAATTTCCTGTTATACGTTGGGATGGATCAGTCTTCCAGGGCCAGCACAGTTCCCCCTTGTAGGTATTTGCCAGGTACAGTCACCATCCCTTCCTTATGTGTTTATTCTTTTTTCTAGATGAGGTAGGACCAGTTGGGTCTTTTCTTTATTGCAAGGAGTATTGGTACCGCCATGTACCCTATGATAGATTTTATTAGGTGGGACTGGGTGAGTATAGTTATGCATTGGTGAGCACAAATCTGAATCCTTGCCCCGGGTTCAAGAAAGTATAGCTACACCTCGGGTTGGCAGACAGACAGCAAAAGTAGCAAGATGGGGCATTGGCAGCAAGGAGAGGTCTTTTGATCGCATTCAGCCTGCCTAGACTGAGAAAATTACATACATTTATGCTGCATCTTTAATGAATTTAAACCCCCACCCCCCAAGAAAATTGTAGAATTTAAACCGCGTGGAAAGTTAGTACATGAAAAGTGATAATTGAGGCATTAGTGTCATGATGCAGGCCCTAGCTTTTCCTGGACATTGAAAAACTGCTGGCATTGATGCAGTAATCATGTACATTTATGCTGCGCCTTAAATGAATATAACCCCACCCTGAAAAAAATGTAAACATTTCAACCATGTGGAAAGTGAGTACATGGAAACTGACCATCAGACAATAGTGACAGTGGCATGCATTGCAGGTTCCAACTTTGCCTGGACTGTGAAAAAATTGTGGTATTGATGCAGTAATCCAGTACAATTTAGCTCCGCCTTATTTATTTAACCATGTTAATACCCCGCCCCCCATCTAGAATTTTAACATTTTAACCGTGTGGAAAGTGAGTACCATGTGAAAAGTGAGTACACGGAAACTGACAATCAGGCATTAGTAGCAGTGATATGATGCATTGCAGACACCAACTTTGCCTGGACTGTGAGAAAGTGGTGGTATTGATGCAGTAACCCAATACCATTATGCTGCACACCCACCCCCGAAGAATTTCAAAATTTCAACCATGTTGAAACAGCATCAAACAGGAATTTTACATGCAGGGAGCCCACGGAGAAGGCAAGGTCAGGCAGCAGGTGAACCGTGAGCCAGCGCTGGGAATCAGGTAAGTATCAGTCCGTAAAGCAGGTCTGCCCAGGTGGTGGTGGTAGGGTTGCCAAACATGTGCCCCCCCCATCCCCCACGCCCTCTAAGATGCACAACTCATTTAATGTTGCTTATTGCTATAAATTCTAGTGGGAACCCATGCCATTGTCATGGAAAGTGGCCTACTCCTAGTAATCTTTAGTTGCTTTCAGCAGACTGTATTAGAACTTAGCCTCTGAATTCCAAGGTATATAAAGCCATAAGATAGCTATAGGCCATTGCTGTAATTCTGTTCCAGTTTTATAGAGAATCTGTGCCTTTTTTATACTGTTTTACAGGGATATTCTCTAGTAGAAGAATTGCGTTATCACTTCAGAATACAGTGTGATATAAAGGTGCAATGTGAAGACACAGAGTGCTCATTTCTCGCCCTGTGTGCAAATGAAGATCTGTGCACACACCTATGCCTTACTCAATGATTAGGTGTTCAGTTGGATAAAGGGGGTAAATGGTTTGTTAGGCAGTGTCTTTTTAAAAACTGTTGATTTTTTTTTGTCTGAGACTCCATGAGGCTTGACCACTAATTTTGAAAATGTCAGCACATTTTGCAGCAATATTATATGTTATTTTTACAAAAGTAATTTTCCTTTATTTCGTTGCCCATATATTCCCATGTAGTATAATTATGAAATAGTTTTATGCCACCAATGTAGTTCTATGACTAGGTGGCAAAAAGAATCACTGCTGCTAACTGAATTAATCAAAATCTAAGACCTGTGCAGTTAAAAAGCATATAGATATAATCGCTCCTAGGCTTGTCAGTTGCACAGAGCTCGGAATACTGTCTTTTCTGTGCCAACATTCTTTGAATCCAACAGTTTAATTCTGAAGGATAAAACTGTTCAAGCTGCAGTCTTTGTTGAACTGAAGGTGAATTTTACATAGAAGAAATCAGTAGCTTAAAAGAGAAGAGGCAACCGGAGCTGTATGGAGAGAACTAAATAATGAGAAAGGAATTGTCTCTACCTTGCTTTGTGGCCCTGCGGAAGACAGCTCTCCCTTCTATGAGACAGCTCAAGATATTTTAAGGTGAGTACCATGTCTAACCTTAAAAGCAACTGTGGAAGACAGAAAATAACAGGGGCAGCAAAGCAAAAATTTCACAATGTCTTGCTATTTTTTTGTTTCTTTTTTCATCTACCACCTGTTCTGCTTGTTCTTGTTAAACTCATGATAAGAGGCGATAAAATTTGATCACAATGCAGCGACCGGATGCACAGGGGCAACACGTGAGGCACAGTGAGCCGATGGGGGTAGTAGTTATTTACTCACAATTAGCAGAGCCTCTCTCGGCCGGCATGCAGTGATGGGGTAGACAGCACTAAATCCTCCGGGGCACTCTCTAGTACAGGGATCGCCAGCCAGATGGTAGCTGAGGTGCCCTTGATGGTATAGGTGTTTAGGGTGCTTTGGTGGCTGGGACCTTGGTTGTTCGTGACGACAGAACCGTTAGGTGCAAAGATTAGTATGACGCTTGTTGATTGGCTGCTTTGCAGCCTTTCAAAAAGCGCCAAGATAGCGCCGAACACCGAACCCGAACCCGGACTTTTACGAAAATGTTCGGGTTCGGGTCCGTGTCACGGACACCCCAAAATTCACATGTAATTCCCCTGTTGGTTCTGGAATATCGCACAAGGCACGTAAATACAAGCAAGAAGTTGACTATATCCAGTACCTGGGTGCTAGAGTGTGGACAAAGTGTAGACGGATATAGAGACAAGGAAAACTCCTCAAAGTACAATTACCAAGCCTGTTACTAGGAACACAGCTGAACCAACATTTATATTATTGCTTTACCATACCTACAGTATGAACTGTACTGACTACCTGAAGATAAAGAATTGTAAAGTAAAGTTCAACTGTTTTACTATAGCTGACTCGTCATCTGTTCCACTAGCAACCGTGCGTGAAAATCGCACCGCATCCGCACTTGCTTGCGGATGCTTGTGATTTTCACGCAGCCCCATTCACTTTTATGGGGCCTGCGTTGCGTGATAAACGCGTGATAAACGCACAATATAGAGCATGCTGCAATTTTCATGCAACGCATAAGTGATGCGTGAAAATCACCGCTCATGTGCACAGCCCCATAGAAATGAATGGGTCCGGATTCAGTGCGGATGCAATGCGTTCACCTCACGCATTGCACCCGCGCGGAAAACTTGCCCGTGTGAAAGGGGCCTTAAACAGTACGAACCCGAACTATACAGTTCGGGTTCGCTCATCCCTATTAAGGATGTTACACAGTCTTGCGCCTTGTGAGGAGGCAATGTAGTTGGGGGGAGCTACTCCTGGGACTGCTGGTAACAGCTCTGGTCATATTAAGGGAGTCTGTTTTTGTTATGGAAAGAAGGGACATTTCGTGAATATTTGTCCGTACATTCAGCATCAAGGTGTAAACCAAAAAAAAAAAACGCTTAATCCCCAAATTACTATTGGTGGTGTGGGTGGATAGCAAGCAAACTTACTTTTGTCATTTACTGGTAGTACACGATTTCTCCTGTAAAGGTGGCGCTAGAGTCCAAAACTGTGGAAATTGAGGTATTTATTTATCGACAGTGGGGCTGGGGCTTACCTGATTGATGGACAGTTTGTTCGTATTCATGGGTTGACTACTAGTGCACTAGAAAAAAGCATTTCTGTCTTTGCAATTGATTCTGCACCTCTTACCAAAAATGCCTGTCGCAGGTGGTAAATGATATCCATTTAAGAGTGGGTACTTTCCATCAGGAATCTATGTCGTGTTATGTGTTGGAGGGTCTGCCTGCTCCGATGGTTTTGGGATTACCATGGTTAAGCAGACATAACCCTATTATCGATTGGCAAGCGAGACAGATTCTCGATTAGAGTGATTTTTGACAACTGTCTTAATGCGTCTTTCTCTGTGGTCACTACTAAAACTGTTCCCTCCTTCTTTTCCCAATTTTCTGATTTATTTTCTGAGAGTGGTAACCAGGAGTTACTTCTGCATAAGGAGTATGATTGTTCCATCAATCTAATTCCTGGAGCTAAACTGCCCAAATCTCAGTTGTATAATATTTCGGAGTCCGAAAGAAAGGCTATGCGAGAGTATATCAACGAGAGCTTGGCGAAGGGTCATATCAGACCATCCAAATCCCCAGTGGCTGCTGGGTTTTTCTTTGTAAAAAAAAATATTTGTCACAGTGAAATACAAGCTTTAAATACTGCAATAATATTCTGGGTTTAAAAAAACACCCATTTTTGGCAAGATTCTACATCTGGGGCCTTTGCTGCATTTGTCACTGTGAAATACAAGCTTAAAATACTGCAAATATATTCTGGGTTTTAAAAAAAACACATATTTTTGGCAATACCGTACATCTGGGGCCTTTGCTGCATTTGTCACTGTGAAATCCAAGCTTGAAATACTGCAATAATATTCTGGGTTTAAAAAAACACCCATTTTTTGCAATACGCTACATCTGGGGCCTTTGCTGCATTTGTCACTGTGAAATACAAGCTTGAAATACTGCAATAATATTCTGGGCTTAAAAAAAACACCCACTTTTGGAAATACCCTACAACTGGGGCCTTTGCTGCATTTGTCACTGTGAAATACAAGTTTAAAATAGTGCAATAATATTCTTGTTTTGAAAAAACACCCATTTTTGCAATACCCTACATCTGGGGCCTTTGCTGCATTTGTCACTGTGAGATACTAGCTTGAAATACTGCAATAATATTCTTGTTTTGAAAAAACACCCATTTTTTGCAATACCCTACATCTAGGGCCTTTGCTGCATTTGTCACTGTGAAATACAAGCTTGAATTACTGCAATAATATTCTGTGCTTAAAAAAAACACCCACTTTTGGAAATACCCTACAACTGGGGCCTTTGCTGCATTTTTCACTGTGAAATACAAGTTTAAAATACTGCAATAATATTCTTGTTTTGAAAAAACACCCATTTTTGCAATACCCTACATCTGGGGCCTTTGCTGCATTTGTCACTGTGAAATACAAGCTTAAAATACTGCAATAATATTCTTGTTTAAAAAAAACACCAATTTTTCGCAATACCCTACATCTGGGCCCTTTGCTTCATTTGTCACTGTGAAATACAAGCTTGAAAAACTGCACCAATATTCTGTTATAAAAAAAAATAAACATTTTGGGCAAGATACTAAATTTGCAACCTTTGCTTCATTTGTCACAGTGAAATACAAGCGTTAGATTAGATTACAAGCGTGTTATATTCTATTATAAAAAAACACCTATTTTGGGTAAGATAATAAATTTGTAGCCTTTGCTGCATTTGTCACAGTGAAATACAAGCGTTAGATACTGCTGTTATATTCTGTTATTTAAAAAACACCCATTTTGGGCAAGATACTAAATTTGAAGCCTTTGCTGCATTTGTCACAGTGAAATACAAGCGCTAGATACTGCTGTTATAGTCTGTTATTAAAAAAACACCCATTTTGGGCAAGATAATACATTGCAGCATTTGTCACAGTGAAATACAAGCTGTAAATACTGCAATAATATTCTGGGTAAAAAAAAAAACACAGATTTTTGGCAATACCCTACATCTGGGGCCTTTGCTGCATTTGTCACTGTGAAATACAAGCTTGAAATACTGCAATAATATTCTGGGTTTTAAAAAACACCCATTTTTGGCAATACCCTACATCTGGGGCTTTTGCTTCATTTGTCACTGTGAAATACTAGCTTGAAATACTGCAATAATATTCTTGTTTTGAAAAAACACCCATTTTTGGCAATACCCTACATCTGGGGCCTTTGCTGCATTTGTCACTGTGAAACACTAGCTTGAAATACTGCAATAATATTCTTGTTTTGAAAAAACACCCATTTTTTGCAATACCCTACATCTGGGGCCTTTGCTGCATTTGTCACTGTGAAATACTAGCTTGAAATACTGCAATAATAATCTTGTTTAGAAAAAACACCCATTTTTTGCAATACCCTACATCTGGGGCCTTTGCTGCATTTATCACTGTGAAATACAAGCTTGAAATACTGCAATAATATTCTTGTTTTAAAAAAACACCCATTTTTGGCAATACCCTACATCTGGGGCCTTTGCTTCATTTGTCACTGTGAAATACAAGCGTTAGATTAGATTACAAGCGTGTTATATTCTATTATAAAAAAACACCTATTTTGGGTAAGATAATAAATTTGTAGCCTTTGCTGCATTTGTCACAGTGAAATACAAGCGTTAGATACTGCTGTTATATTCTGTTATTTAAAAAACACCCATTTTGGGCAAGATACTAAATTTGAAGCCTTTGCTGCATTTGTCACAGTGAAATACAAGCGCTAGATACTGCTGTTATAGTCTGTTATTAAAAAAACACCCATTTTGGGCAAGATAATACATTGCAGCATTTGTCACAGTGAAATACAAGCTGTAAATACTGCAATAATATTCTGGGTAAAAAAAAAACCACAGATTTTTGGCAATACCCTACATCTGGGGCCTTTGCTGCATTTGTCACTGTGAAATACAAGCTTGAAATACTGCAATAATATTCTGGGTTTTAAAAAACACACATTTTTGGCAATACCCTACATCTGGGGCCTTTGCTGCATTTGTCACTGTGAAATACTAGCTTGAAATACTGCAATAATATTCTTGTTTTGAAAAAACACCCATTTTTGGCAATACCCTACATCTGGGGCCTTTGCTGCATTTGTCACTGTGAAATACAAGCTTGAAATACTGCAATAATATTCTTGTTTTGAAAAAACACCCATTTTTTGCAATACCCTACATCTGGGGCCTTTGCTGCATTTGTCACTGTGAAATACTAGCTTGAAATACTGCAATAATAATCTTGTTTAGAAAAAACACCCATTTTTTGCAATACCCTACATCTGGGGCCTTTGCTGCATTTATCACTGTGAAATACAAGCTTGAAATACTGCAATAATATACTTGTTTTAAAAAAAACACCCATTTTTGGCAATACCCTACATCTGGGGCCTTTGCTTCATTTGTCACTGTGAAATACAAGCCTGAAAAACTGCACTAATATTCTGTTATTAAAAAAAAAAAACATTTTGGGCAAGATAATAAATTTGCGGCCTTTGCTGCATTTTTCACTGTGAAATACAAGCTTGAAATACTGCAATAATATTCTGGGTTTAAAAAAAAACACCCATTTTTGGCAAGATACGAAATTTACGGCCTTTGCTGCATTTCTGACAGTCATACAAGCGTTATATACCGCTGCTATATTATGGTATTAAAAAAACACCAATTTTGGGCAAGATACAAAATTTCCTGCCGTTGCTGCATTTGTTACAGTGAAATACAATCAGTCAATACTGCAGTTACATTGTTGGTTGACAAATTAACATATTTTGGGACCGTGAAGTAATTGTATAAATTTCGCCTGTCACACTGTTGTGTGACCTAAATAAATTTTTCCTCTTTATGACACCGGCACTGCCTTACTCTCAGTGAACTTAATTGTTGACTATTGGCAGTTACATTTTTTGCCTGACATAAACCATCTGTTAGTTTGGTGGGTGAACGCAAAGAATGAGGAGAGCGTCAAATAAGGGACGTGGCTCCGGTCATGGTGCTGCTTGTGGAGCTCCTGTTGCAGGGAGAGGACGTGGTCGATCTGTGCCAGCTACACGCACAAGTGAAACACCTTCCTCAGGTGTAAGTAGGCGACAGAACCTTTAGCGGTATTTGGTAGAGCCGAACGCGGATCTACAAATGATGAGGTCAGAACAAGTACAGGCGATAGTAGATTGAGTGGCTGACAGTGCCTCCAGTCTCCTGCTGAAAGATCAGAGTTGGCACCTGCAGCCCATGTCCATCAGTCCTTCACCTCACCCTCTTGCAAATCAGCCTAGCAATTTTAGCCCCAAGTCATGCAGCAGTCTCTTCTGCTTTTTGATGATTCTGCTAGCAGGGTTTCCCCGGGCCATCCACATAGCCCTGCCCAAGAAGTAGAAGAGATTGAGTGGACCAATTCCCAACCACTTATGTTTCAGAATGAGTACATGGGAGGACCACCGCAGCATGTATCGGATGATGACGAAACAGAGGTCCCAACTGCTGTGGCTTTCTGCAGTGTACAGACCAACAAGGAGGGCAGGGGTGAAGACTGGGTGGAAGATGATGTGGAGGACGATGAGGTCCTTGACCCCACATGGAAACAAGGCCATGCGAGTGACCTGTGTAGTTCAGAGGAAAAGGCAGTGGTCGCACAGAGCCACCAGCACAGCAGAAGAGGGAGCAGGGTACAAAAGCGGAGCGGCCGTCCCCTAGACAGTACGCCTGCTACTGCCCCAAGGGATCGAGCACACCAAAGCCAGCTCCAAGGAGTTCCCTGGCGTGGCAGTTCTTCAGACAATGTGCTGACGACAAGACACGAGTGGTTTGCATGCTGCGCAATCAGAACCTGAAGCGAGGCATAAACGTTCTCAACCTGAGCACAATCTGCATGACCAGGCATCAAAATGCAAAGCACGAGCTGCAGTGGAGTAGACACCTCAAAAACCAAGAAAGGTCTCTGGCTGATCATGCTTCGTCTTCTGCTGCAGTCTCGGCCTCTTCATCCACCTCTGGAGTGACAGTGGCACCTGCCAGCCCGCAAACAGAGGATCTGCCAGTAACGCCACCACCTGGGTCACCAAGCATCTCCACAATGTCCCATTGAAGCGTTCAACTATCTATCTCCCAAACACTTTTCCAGGCAGACGTATCTGTTTGGGGGAAAAAACCCACACCGCGCAGGAGCTGTGGACGGGCATGGAACAACAGACAGATGAGCGGTTGGTGCCAGTGAGCCTCAAGCCCGGCCTGGTGGTGTGTGATAATGGGCGAAATCTCGTAGCAGCTCTGGGACTAGCCGGTTTGACGCACATCCCTTGCCTGGCGCATGTGCTGAATTTGGTTTTTCAGGGTTCCTTAAAAATTACCCCAATATGTCAGAGCTGCTGCAGAAAGTGCGGGCCATCTGTGTGCGCTTTCGGTGTTCTCGCCCTGCTGCTGCTCGCCTGTTAGCGCTGTAGCGTAACTTCGGCCTTCCTGTTTACCGCCTCATATGCGAAGTGCCCACAAAGTTGAACTCCACCTTGCACATGCTGGCCAGACATAGTGGAGTTTCAGGTGAGTCGCTCTGCGGAACAGTACCACTTCACCACAAATGACTGGGCCTCCATGCGAGACCTGTGTTCCTTGTTGCGTTGTTTCGAGTACTCCACCAACATGGCCAGTGCAGATGACGCCGTTCTCAGCGTTACTATCCCACTTCTATGCCTCCTTGAAAAAACACTTCAGGCGATGATGGAAGAGAATGTGGCACAGGAGGAGGAGGAGGAAGAGATCATTTCATAGGGTTTCCGGCCAGTCATTCACAAGTGGCTCCGAGGGTGGGTTCCTGCACCCACAAACGCCAGGTACACAATTGTCCAGCCAGGGCACAGTTCTGGAGGATGAAGAGGTGGAGGATAAGGAGATGGAGGAGGAAGAACCGTGTTCACAGCAGGGTTTCACCCAAACCAGCTCATGGCCTTCACTGGTGCGTGGCTGGGGCGTTACAGAGGACACAGACAATAGACCTCCCACAGAGGACAGCTTTTTGTTGCCTCTGGGCAGTCTGGCACACATGAGCGATTACATGCTGCAGTGTCTCCGCTACGACCGCTGAGTTGCCCACATTCTAACTTGTGCTGATTACTGGTTGGCCACGCTGCTGGATCCCCGTTACAAGTACAAAGTACCGTCCTTAATTCCGTCACTGGAGCGTGATCGTAAGATGCGCGAGTATAAGCGTACGCTGGTAGACGCGCTGCTGGTGGCATTCCAACCTGACAGCGGGGGCACAGTGGAAGCACAAGGCAAAGGCAGAGGAGGAGGAAGAGGTTGCCAACGCAGTTGGGTCACCACCAGCACCTCAGAAGGCAGGGTTAGCATGGCCGAAATGTGGAAAAGCTTTGTCAGCACGCCACAACAACCAGCACCACCAGATAATATGGAACGTCTTAGCAGGAGGCAGCATTTAAGCAACATGGTGGAGCAGTATGTGTGCACATGCCTACACGTACTGGATGATGGGTCTGCCCCCTTCAACTTCTGGGTCTTGTCATATATCTTCTATATAAAAATAATCTTCATATAAAAGAGAGGATAAAAAAAACTATAAAATGATATTATCCTTCAGGCGGACATAATCGCCTTTAAGTTCTTTTTATCGGGTATCTTAATTTGATTTGTGCAAGCAGTGAAACAAAGGGACAATTGTATATGCAAAAATATATAATCGTTTATTATAAAAATAAAGAATATAAAATCAATACAATTGCAAAACAAATGAAGTTACAAAATAATACCCAAAATGTACCACACGGTGGTGTTAACACACCACTATCTGATCAGCACAGTATGATTTAGTGATTTATGACAACCAGTGTCATACTTTTAACAAACAGATTCATATACCAAGAGAAACTTAGGATCTTCTGTTTATCAAACAGGCTATAACAATCAAACACGGATTATACAGGAAAATAACTGTTATCCCTTTACTCTGTTTTCCTATGACCAATCAAAAATATATGATATTAATAAGATAAAATATTCAGCTCGGCAATCAGACTATGGAAAATAACTTTCCAAGGATTTAGTCCTCTCTTCAAATAATGTCAGATCTTCCATTAACAATATGCATCTTTGCTAAGAGAATAATCAGCATTATGGAGGCGCCTAACACTATATGTTCCCACAGTATGGAAATTCTTGGCTATATACTGAGAGAAATATCTTATTAATATCACGAGTAGTAAACAAAATATACGTTACCGGGTCAAAGGTAGACAGAGTTCAGATGGGACCAGTTCTGAAGAACTTTCCTAGTAATCCAAAAAATAATCCAAGTTTCTTCTGGTAAAGTTTTCTTTTTGATTGAATGAATGGATGGATGGATGGATCTATGGCTTAATATGGATCCCTGGATCTATATGGATCTATATGAGTAATTATTCCCCCCCTTATCTAAGAATCATCCCCTTTAGATTAGGGATTCCCAATCAGGTAAGGTGGGTGTATTCGCATGCTAATAACATTATGATGTCATATTAACTCCTAATATGGTATAGAACAAATAATGAAATAATATAATATTGTCCATCTGCCTCCATATGGTACTGTGGTACTGCAGATGAACATCACAACTTTTAAGCATTAAAACTAAATATCTAATAATACGTTCAACATGACCTCCTTGACCTTTTAACATACATCATTGAGGAAGGTCTTTTCCTGACACTTTTAATTACCTCTGTCCTGGACTTGTTGGAGTTGGCTGTCTTCTCCGATCTTTTTGAAATATAGGTTGACTTGATGAAAATTTTATATAACGGCTTTGATGCTTGGCATCGGAATTTGTACATTTCACTTATCTACATCCATGAATAACTATTGTTTTGAAATAACATTTACTCTTCTCAGAAATCCAATTAACATAAACTTACTTCAATGTTTCTGTACCTTCTACAATACCTTCTAAATGATAAATACATGGTATAACATATATATAATTTGATACATTGTTACACAAAGATAACACATTATATGAATTATTGATTAACATATGTTGTAAACTAAATATACTATACAGAGATATATATATAATATAATAATGAATATATAAATTGAACCTCATACAGCAGGTGTGCCTCAAGGGTATGAATCCTTATCAAGTCATTGCTTATCCATGAAATAACCTTGTTCCCTCCAGACAGACATGTCTTAGGAAGTAGGCTTACTCCTTACAGATAATCCCATATCTTTAGTAATAACTTTTAAATACAATGTCCGTTTTATGTTCACAATTATTTTTATATAAACTGAACTTGCCATGAACTCATCTTGGCTTCCTCAGCCACATAATAGAACTTTGATTCAGGCTGATTTTGCTCTTAAAGGCAATGAGATGAGCATTAATTTTGATTATAATGTCATTAGATAATATTGTATACGTATGAAAATGCACAACAAATCCCCCTTCATTCCAAAATGTTCCATAATGTGTGAATGTATTTGGAATGTCTAAAAGGGCTTTTCATTTGGAATCCTCTAAAGATTGGGTGCGTGAACCTTGCTTGTACCATAACTTGGCCAAAGTCTTTTTGAAGAATTTTATCCAACGCACCATTTTGATGGTCAATAAATTCAACCATCCCAGGATCCTGCAAAACATTACATAAGTTCGATGAATGTTTGTTTTGATTCTCCATCTCCGCATGAATGTTTATTAGGTTCCTTTTCAATGAACCAACTTCAAGTTCCAATGTTTTGATAGAGATGGAATTGGCAACTGTTACACCTGTGGCAATGACAGCGCCTATTACGCAAAAAATTATAGCGGCTACGATTGCAGAAATCAATCACTTTGGTCTTTGATTTGTAGAAAACTGCTTTCTAGTCAAGGGTCTCCAAATTGGTCACCTGGCCTTAGCTTGCCCTTTACGCCTTGGAGGTGCTGGCCTGCCAGTGTATTGTCTGAACGTGTGTTTAGCACGGCAGGGAGCGTTATTACAGACAAACGCAGCTGCCTGTCCACAGCCAATGTGGACAAGCTCACGTTCATTAAAATGAACCAGTCATGGATCCCACAGGACTTTTCCATACCTTGTGCAGTATAGACATGTATTCCGGCCCTACCCAGCCATTGTTATACTACAGTGCAATTGCTCATTGTTGTATTTTTGATATTTCCAGCTCTTTTGTGGTGTACCCTAATTTAAAAATAAAATTAACTAATTAATTAATTTATTAAAACAAAAAAACTGTGTTGGCTACCTTGTCCTCCTCCACTGCCGCTTCCACATACACCGCTACGTCCACCGCCTCCTCAACCTCCTACTCCATATGGACCTCCACCTCATACATCAAGATTTTTTTGTTGTTAACTTTTACTTTTTTTATTTCATTTTATGTCATTTAACTCATTTGTCTGATACATTGTTGGACTACATATCCCACATTTTTGGCTGTGATATACCCCTGCTCTACCTAGTGGACAGGTTATTAAATTTTACTAATTTGTCTGTTATATTGTCGGGTGAAATTCACCAATTTTTGGCTGTCATATACCCATGCTCTACCTAGTGGACATGTTAGTAAATTTTACTAATTTGTCTGTTACATTGTCAGGTGAAATTCACCAATTTTTAGCTGTGATATATCCCTGCTCTACTTAGTGGACAGGTTAATACACTTCACAAATTTTTCTGTTACATAGTTAGGTGAAATTTACAAATTTTTGGCTGTGATATACCCCTGCTCTACCTAGTGGACAGGGAAATACATTTCACTAATTCGTCTGTTACATTCTTGGGTGACATTTTACCATTTTTGCCATGAATAACAGATGACAGGGACCTAAATTGCAAAAAATCATCTGTTACATTGTCAGGTGACATTTTACCAATTTTACTGTATACAAACCCCTACTCTGCATAGGTGACTGGGACCTTATTTTTAGTAAAATCGTCTGTTGAATTGGTGGGTGACATGAACACAGTTTTGCCGTGAATAAACCCCTGCTCTACATAGTTGACAGGGCCCGAAATTTTTTAAAACATCTGTTCCATTGGTGGGTGACATTAACCCATTTTTGCTGATGAAAAAAACCCTGCTCTGCATAGATGACAGGGACTTAAAATTGTCTTTAATTGGCCCTTTCATTCGATCCTTCCGCTTTAATATTTTGTACCACATTCTAGCCCGATCACATTGCGACCATTGACCTCCCTTGGATGTGGTATCCCTTTCTCACGCTCCCTCTCTGGCTTGGAACCCTGATTCGCCGCTAACCGCGATCAACATGGTAGTTTCAGAAAAGAACATCGAAGTTGATAGCGAAGATTTCCAATTGGATCGTGGACGTCAAGGCGACGTGCGATCAGGCAGAAGTTATCTAAAGTCAACAAAGTGGCAGCAGGGCCTCTCCTATATAACGTTTCCAAATCCAAAATACCCCAGTGACATTCCTTATAATTTTTTAATAATCATTCCAATAACAGGGCATCTTAAGAGTCCTGCATTGTTATTTATCATCACTACCTCCCGAGTCGGGAGTGGGAAATTGCCGCGTGCCCCCTCCTTTACTTGGAAGCTTCGTCTTCAATAATTTGTCCCACATTTCCGCTCGATCACATTTAATTTTATCCATTGACCTCCCTTGGATGTGGTCTCTCTTTCTCACACTCCCTCTCCGGCATGGAACACTGATTCGCCGCTAACCGTGATCAACATGGTAGGCGCAGAAAAGAACATCGAAAGTTGATAGAGCAGATATCCAATTGGATCGTGGACATCAAGGGGATATGCGACATGGTGGAGCAGTATGTGTGCACACGCCTACACATACTGACTGATGGGTCTGCCCCCTTCAACTTCTCGGTCTACAAATTGGGCACATGGCCTGAGCTTTGCCTTTACGCCTTGGAGGTGCTGGACTGCCCTGCATTGTCTGAACGTTTGTTTATCATGGCTGGGGGGTGTTATCACAGGTTATATTTCCCAATGTTTTGGGGTGTACCCTAATAAAAAAAAATTAAAAAAACATAATTAAAACCAAAAAACAGTGTTGGCTACCTCCTCCTCCTCCACCGCCGCTTCCACCTAAACCGCCACATCCACCACCTCCTCAGCCTCATACTCCATATTGACCTCATCCTCCTAGATCAAGATTATTATTTTTTATTTTTGCATATTTTATGTTATTTTAAGTCATATCACTTTCCACATTTGTTTGAAGAGCACTTGCCATGCTCTTAACCACATTTTGATGCCATTTGCAGCCCTCTAGCCCTTTCCATTACTTTTTTAGAGCCATTTTAGTGCTCCAAAGTTCGGGTCCCCATTGACTTCAATGGGGTTCGTGTTCGGGGTCAAGTTCGGGTCAAGTTTGCGTCCCCAACTCAATCTTTTTTGTGAAGTTCGGCTGAACTCATCGAACCCAAACATCCAGGTGTCCGGTCAACTCTAGAAGCAGATATATCACAGGGCTCAATCAATATTTGGTGGAAATAGGTATATCAAACCCCTTAATCAGTGTTTTATGGAAGCAGGTATATCACAGGCCTCAATCAGTATTTTGTGGAAGCAGGTATATCAAACCCCTTAATCAGTATTTTATGGAAGCAGGTATATCGCAGGCCTCAATCAATACTTGGTGGAAACAGTTACAGTGGATATAAAAATCTACACACCCCTGTTAAAATGTCACATTTCTGTGACGTAAAAAAATGACACAAAGATAAATCATTTTAGATTTTTTTTTACCTTTAATGTGACCTATAAACTGTACCACTCAATTGAAAAACAAACTGAAATCTTTTAGGTGGAGGGAAGAAACAAAAAAATAAATAATAATTTTGGTTGCATAACTGGGGATGTAGCTGTGTTCAGAATTAAGCAATTTCATTCAAATTCATGTTAAATAGGAGTCAGCATACACCTGCCATCATTTAAAGTGCCTCTGATTAGCCCCAAATAAAGTTCAGCTGCTCTAGTTGGTCTTTCCTGAAATTTTCTTAGTCACATCCCACAGCCTAAGCCTGGTCTGCTTCCATGAGAGCTTCCAAAGCATCAGAGGGATCTCATTGTTAAAAGGTATCAGTCAGGAGACAAAATAATTTCCAAGGCATTAGATATACCATGGAACATCAAGTCGAGAAAATATGGCACAACAGTGACATTAACAAAAACTGGATGTCCCTCCAAAATTGATGAAAAGATGAGAAGAAAACTGGTCTGGGAGGCTACCAAGAGTCTTACAGCAACATTAAAGGAGCTGCAGGAATATCTGGTAAGTACTGGCTGTGTGGTACATGTGACAACAATCTCCCGTATTCTTCATATGTCTGGGCTATGGGGTAGAGTGGCAAGACGATAGCCTTTTCTTACCAAGAAAAACATCCAAGCCAGGCTACATTTTGCAAGAACACATCTGATGTCTCCCAAAAGCATGTGGGAAAAGGTGTTATGGTCTGATGAATCCAAGGTTTTTCACTTTTTGATCATAATTCCAAAAGATATGTTTGTCACAAAAACAACACTGCACATCACCAAAATAACACCATACCCACAGTGAAGCATGGTGGCGGCAGTATCATGCTTTGGGGCTGTTTTTCTTGAGCTGGAACTGGGGCCTTAGTTAAGCTAGAGGGAATTATGAACAGTTCCAAATACCAGTTAATATTGGCACAAAACCTTCAGGCTTCTGCTAGAAACCTGAACATGAAGAGGAACTTCATCTTTCAGCATGGCAACGACCCAAAACATACATCCAAATCAACAAAGGAATGGCTTCACCAGAAGATGATTAAAGTTTTGGAATAGCCCAGCCAGAGCCCAGACCTGAATCCGATTGAAAATCGGTGGGGTGATCTGAAGAGGGCTGTGCACACGAGATGCCCATGCAATCTGACAGATTTGGAGTGTTTCTGCAAAGAAGAGTGGGCAAATCTTGCCAAGTCAAAATGTGCCATGCTGATAGACTCATACCCCAAAAAACTGAGTGCTGAGGTAAAATCAAAAGGTGCTTCAACAAAGTATTAGGTGTGCACACTTATGCAACCATATTATTTTATTTTTATATTTTTTCTTCCATCTACCTAAAATATTTCCGTTTGTTTTTCAATTGAGTGGTACAGTTTATACAGTTGCAAGAAAAAGTATGTGAACCCTTTGGAATGATATGGATTTCTGCACAAATTGGTTATAAAATGTGATCTGATCTTCATGTAAGTCACAACAATAGACAATCACAGTCTGCTTAAACTAATAACACACAAAAAATTTAATGTTACCATGTTTTTATTGAACACACCATGTAAACATTCACAGTGTAGGTGTAAAAAGTATGTGAACCCTTGGATTTAATAACTGGCTGAACCTCCTTTGGCAGCAATAACTTCAACCAAACGTTTCCTGTAGTTGCAGATCAGACGTGCACAATGGTTAGGAGTAATTCTTAACCATTCCTCTTTACAGAACTGTTTCAGTTCACCAATATTCTTGGGATGTCTGGTGTGAATCGCTTTCTTGAGGTCATGCCAAAGCATCTCAATCGGGTTGAGGTCAGGACTCTGACTAAGCCACTCCAGAAGGCGTATTTTCTTCTGTTTAAGCCATTCTGTTGTTGATTTACTTCTATGCTTTTGGTCGTTGTCCTGTTGCAACATCCATCTTCTGTTGAACTTCAGCTGATGGACAGATGGCCTTAAGTTCTCCAGCAAAATGTCTTGATAAACTTGGGAATTCATTTTTCCTTCGATGATAGGAATCCATCCAGGCCCTGACGCAGCAAAGCAGCCCCAAGCCATGATGCCCCCACCACAATACTTCACAGTTGGGTTGAGGTTTTGATGTTGGTGTGTTGTGCCTTTTTTTCTCCACACATAGTGTTGTGTGTTTCTTCCAAACAACTCAACTTTGGTTTCATCTGTCCACAGAATATTTTGCCAGTACTGCTGTGGAACATCCAGGTGCTCTTGTGCAAACTGTAAACGTGCAGCAATGTTTTTTTTTTTAACAGCAGTGGCTTCCTCTGTGGTATCCTCCCATGAAATCTATTCTCGTTTAGTGTTTTACATATTGTAGATTCACTAACAGGGATGTTAGCATATGCCAGAGACTTTTGTAAGTCTTTAGCTGACAGTCTAGGATTCTTCTTCACATCATTGAGCAGTCTGTGCTGTGCTCTTGTAGTCATCTTTACAGGACGGCCACTCCTAGGGAGAGTAGCAGCAGTGCACTGCTGAACTTTCTCCATTTATAGACAATTTGTCTTTCTGTGGACTGATGAACAGCAAGGCTTTTGGAGATACTTTTATAACCATTTCCAGCTTTATGCAAGTCAACAATTCTTAATCGTAGGTCTTCTGAGAGCTCTTTTGTGCAAGGCATCATTTACATCAGTTAATGCTTCTTGTGAAAAGCAAACCCAGAACTGGTGTGTGTTTTTTATAGGGCAGGGCAGCTGTAACCAACACCTCCAATCTCATCTCATTGATTGGACTCCATTTGGCTGACACCTCACTCCAATTAGCTTTTGGAGATGTCATTAGTCTAGGGGTTCACATACTTTTTCCACCTGCACTGTGAAAGTTTACATGGTGTGTTCAATAAAAACATGGTAACATTTAATTCTTTGTGTGTTATTAGTTTAAGCAGACTGTTAATGTCTATTGTTGTGACTTAGATGAAGATCAGATCACATTTTATGACCAATTTGTGCAGAAATCCATATTATTCCAAAGGGTTCACATACTTTTTCTTGCAACTGTAGGTCACATTAAAGGTGGAAAAAGTTCTGAAATGATTTTATCTTTGTTTAATTTTTTCATATCACAGAAACCTGACATTTTAACGGGGGTGTGTAGACTTTTTTTATCCACTGTATATCGAACCCCTTAATCAGTATTTTGCAAAAGCAGGTATATCGCAGGCCTCAATCAATATTTGGTAGAAACAGGTATATTGAACCCCTTAATCAGAATTTTGTGGAAGCAGTTATATCGCAGGCCTGAATCAATATTGGTGGAAGCAGGTACATCAAACCCCTTAATCAGAATTTTGTGGAAGCAAGTATATCGCATGCCTCAATCCATATTTGGTGGAAGCAGGCATATCAAACCCTTTAATCAGTATTTTGCGGAAGCAGGTATATCGCAGCCCTCAATCAGTATTTTGTGGAAGCAGGCATATCAAAACCATTAATTAGTATTTTGTGGAAGCAGGTATATCGCAGGCCTTAATCAATATTTGGTGGAAACAGGTTTATCAAACCCCTTAATCAGTATTTTGTGGAAGCAAGTATATCGCAGCCCTCAATCAGTATTTTGTGGAAGCAGGTATATCAAACCCCTTAATCAGTATTTTTTGGAAGCAGGTATATCACACCCCTTAATTTTTTTTTTTGCCACAACAGTTATATCACACCACCCTGTTTATTTGGGGCAACATTTATATTGCAGCGGTCAATCAGTATTTTGTGGAAGCAGGTATATCACACCCCTTATTTACTTTTTTGCCACAACAGTAATATCATACCACCCTGTTTATTTGGAGCAACAGGTATATCGCAGCGGTCAATCAGTATTTTGTGGAAACAGGTATATCACACCCCTCAGTTTTTTGGGGGGCAACAGGTATATCACACCCATTGCAATTAGTTGTTCCAATAGTGCTTGTTCCTCTATATAGCTAGAGTATCGCAGCAAAATTGCACACAACTGCTGCACAATACAAATGTGCTATAATATACTTTCAATGTTATAAAGTATATTACAGTTGCAAGAAAAAGGATGTGAACCCTTTGGAATGATATGGATTTCTGCACAAATTGGTCAAAAATGTGATCTGATCTTCATCTAAATCACAACAATAGACAATCACAGTTTGCTTAAACTAATAACACACAAAGAATTAAATGTTACCATGTTTTTATTGAACACACCATGTAAACATTCACAGTGCAGGTGGAAAAAGTATGTGAACCCTTGGATTTAATAACTGGTTGAACCTCCTTCGGCAGCAATAACTTCAACCAAACATTTCCTGTAGTTGCAGATCAGATGTGCACAACGGTCAGGAGTAATTATTGACCATTCCTCTTTACAGAACTGTTTCAGTTCAGCAATATTCTTGGGATGTCTGGTGTGAATCGCTTTCTTGAGGTCATACCACAGCATCTCAATCGGGTTGAGGTCAGGACTCTGACTGGGCCACTCCAGAAGGCGTATTTTCTTCTGTTTAAGCCATTTTGTTGTTGATTTACTTCTATGCTTTGTGTTGTTGTCCTGTTGCAACACCCATCTTTTATTGAGCTTCAGCTGGTGGACAGATGGCCTTAAGTTCTCCTGCAAAATGTCTTGATAAACTTGGGAATACATTTTTCCTTTGATGATAGCAATCCGTCCAGGCCCTGACGCAGCAAAGCAGGTCCAAACCATGATTCCCCCACCACCATACCTTACAGTTGGGATAAGGTTTTGATGTTGGAGTGCTGTGCCTCTTTTTCTCCACACATAGTGTTGTGTGTTTATTTCAAACAACTCAACTTTGGTTTCATCTGTCCACAGAATATTTTGCCAGTACTGCTGTGGAACATCCAGGTGCTCTTGTGCAAACTGTAAACGTGCAGCAATGTTTTTTTTGGACAGCAGTGGCTTCCTCTGTGGTATCCTCCCATGAAATCCATTCTTGTTTAGCGTTTTACGTATCGTAGATTCGCTAGCAGGGATGTTAGCATATGCCAGAGACTTTTGTAACGGTCACGTCCACACACACACAGGGGAAAGGATAGTGACCACTGCGCTCCACCCTCACCCCTGGCCCTGCCTACTTGCCTCACGAGTCCTGATGACAGGGGACAACTGGACGACAGTCCCTAACTTAGGATATGTGCAGGGAAGACAGACAAGACAAAATACGGAACATGAACGGACCGGGTCAGAACCAAGAGAGCTACGCAGTACAAAGGATTAAGCAAAGAATGGTCAGGAGAAGCCGGGGTCAAATACCAGGAGAGCAGAGAAGTACAAGAGGAGTCCTAAGAGAGTAGTCAGGTGGGAGCCGAGGTCACAATACCAGGACGGATGCGCAGTACAGGAGAAGCAGGCAAAAGGATGGTCAGGGAACAGGATCAGGTAAGTATTCAGCAGTCCAACAAATAGCCAGGAACCTAGAAATTAACAGGCAACCTGTAGCCAGCAGGCTGCCTGTATTTATAGTGGGGAGTGAGGGTCATGTGACGTGGCCAGCGTCACATGACCGACAGACCAACCAGTCGAGCACCGAGTGATCAGCTCGGCGCTCAAGGCAGACTAGGAGCAGGGAGACACCCAGCTAGTAAAGCCGCCCTGGGAATGAGGTCAAACACAGAACCTCATTCCAAAAGCTAAGCAACAGGTCTGCGGGCAATGGGGGACTGAGTGCACCTTCGGAACCCCGTGACAGTACCCCCCCTTTTACGAGGGGCCACCGGACCCAAGACTTCAGGCGATGGCTTTTCAGGGTGTTCTAAATGAAATTTACGAACAAGTCTAGGAGCATGAACCTCCCTGGCAGGTACCCAAGATCTCTCTTCAGGTCCATACCCCTTCCAGTGAATCAGGTACTGCAAGGAATTACGCACCTTCCTGACATCCACTATTTTAGACACCACATACTCGACAGCATCATTAACAAGAACCGGCGGAGGTGAGGCTTTTGATGGTACTACCGGTTCAAAATATTTTTTAAGCAGAGATTTATGGAACACATTATGAATGTGGAATGACTCAGGCAGCTCCAACCTAAAAGATACCGGGTTAATCACTTCCGTGATCTTATATGGTCCAATAAAACGAGGAGTAAAATTTTTTAGAAGTTACCTTGAGAGATAGATTCTTGGAGGACAACCATACTTTATCCCCAACCTAAAAGTTTACCCCCCTTGAACGTCTCCTATCGGCCTTGAGTTTTTGAGAACATTGAGCCTTTTCTAGGTTCGATTGAACCCGGGCCCAAACTGTGCACAGTTCGGAGGAGAGTTTATCCGCTTCAGGGTTAGAGGAGGAGACAGACGACCCAGAATGAAAACGGGAATAAAAACCATGGTTACAAAAGAAAGGGGAGACCCCAGCAGAAGAATTGACACGGTTATTCAAAGCAAATTCAGCCAACGGAAGGAATTTGACCCATAATTGCTGGTCATCAGCAACATACAACCTCAAGAATTGTTCCACAGACTGATTAAGGCGTTCAGTCTGCCCATTACTCTCAGGATGGTAGGCGGAAGAAAAAGACAATGAAATTTTACATCTTTGACAGAAGGCCCTCCAGAATTTGGACACAAACTGCACACCCCTGTCAGAAACAATATTTTCCGGGATGCCATGTAAACGAACAATCTCTCTCACAAAAATAGACGCCAGGTTTTTAGCATTCGGAAGTTTAGACAGGGGAATGAAATGAACCATCTTGCTAAACCTATCGACCACCACCCAAACCACAGTCTTACCCTCCGCCAGCGGTAGGTCAGTTATAAAGTCCATCGAGATATGGGACCAGGGTCTACTGGGAATGGGTAGGGGTCGTAGGTTACCAGCAGGGCGAGTCCTAGGTGTCTTAGACCTGGCACAAACCTCACAGGCTGACACGTAGGACTTAACATCCCTGGTCAGAGTGGGCCACCAATAAGATCTAGAAACCAGATCCTTAGTGCCCTCAACACCCGGATGTCCACAAAAGGCAAAATCGTGACACTCCCCCAACAGCTGGAGACGAAATTGTACGGGAACAAACAACTTATCTGTTGGGGTAGATGCCGGTGCCAGATGTTGTTCAGCCTTAATGCGAGCCGAGATATCCTGGGTTAGAGCTGCTAAGAAGATGTTTGTTGGTAGGATGGATTCAGGCGGCGTCTCAGTGGGTTGAAAATCATGGAAGCTCCGAGATAATGCGTCTGCTTTCACATTTTTACTTCCCGGCCTGAACGTAATGGAGAAATCAAAACGGGTAATAAACAGAGCCCATCGGGCTTGTCGGGGATTCAACCTCTTAGCTGACTCGAGAAACATTAGGTTTTTATGATCCGTGACAACAGTTACTCGATGCCTTGCCCCCTCCAAAAAATGCCTCCACTCCTCAAATGCCCATTTAATAGCCAGCAGCTCCCTATTCCCTATGTCGTAGTTTCTCTCCGTGGGAGAGAATTTCCTGGAGAAGAAGGCACACGGTCTAAGGTTAGTGAGGCTAGCAGGACCTTGTGAAAGGACTGCTCCTGCGCCATCCTCGGACGCATCCACCTCCACAATAAAAGGTTTCTCCTGATCAGGCTGGAACAGAATGGGAGCGCTACTAAATGCCTTTTTTAAGGTTTCAAATGAAGAGATGGCCTTGGTAGACCAATTCTCCAAATCCGCCCCTTTCTTCGTAAGGTCGGTCAATGGCTTAGCAATTACAGAAAAATTAATGATAAATTTACGATAGTAATTAGCAAAACCCAAAAACCGTTGTAAAGCCTTTAAGGATGAAGGCCTTACCCATTCCTTAATTGCTAAAACCTTACCAGGATCCATCTTAAAGGCGTGAGGAGTCAAAACATGCCCTAGAAACAGTATCTCCTGTACACCAAAGACACATTTCTCTTGCTTAGCGGATAGCTGGTTCTCCCTCAACACCTCTAATATTTGTTTGACATGAGACACATGAGATTCGAAATCTGGAGAGAATATCAAAATGTCGTCAAGATAGACAATAATAAATTTACCTAAGAACTCCCTGAGAATATCGTTCATTAAGTTTTGGAACACAGCTGGGGCATTGCTGAGTCCAAAAGGCATCACCTGATATTCAAAGTGTCCTATCGGAGTATTGAACGCTGTCTTCCATTCGTCTCCCTCCTTGATTCGGATTAGATTGTATGCCCCTTTCAGGTCAATCTTGGAAAACCAGGTTGCCCCCAGAACCTGGTTAAATAAATCCGGAATCAATGGGAGAGAGTATCTATTTTGGACAGTGATCTTATTCAATCTCCTGTAATCAATACAAGGCCTAAGACCACCATCCTTCTTTTTAACAAAGAAAAACCCTGCTCCTACAGGAGAGACTGAAGGTCTAATATGCCCTTTAGCAAGGCTCTCCTTAATATAATCTTCCATAGCCTTGCGTTCGGGCCCTGATAGATTATAAATTCGCCCTTTAGGAAATTCGGCACCCTCTATTAGCTCTATGGAGCAATCATAAGGTCTATGGGGGGGGTAGAACCTCTGGAGTAGGGGATGAGAATACATCAGAAAATTCTTTAATAACTGAGGGTAATGTATTAGACCTTACTGAAACCCCAGCCTGGACCACAGACAAGCATAAGTAAGACTTAGGTCCCCATTTCACCAACTCTCCTTTGGACCAATCAATTGTGGGGTTATGTAAACGGAGCCAAGGCAACCCTAGTACCACCTCAACCGGTAGGTTCTCCAGGACTAAAAGAGAACATCTCTAGGAGTGGCACACACCCACGGTCAGAGAAATTTCAGAGGTACATGACCTCACCGTACCACCCATCAGGGGAGTACCATCAATAGCCATGACATGGATAGGTATAGGTAAAGCAAACATTGGAATACCCAATTTACTAGCAAATTCAAAGTCAATAAAGCTGGCCGCTGAACCGGAATCAATAAAAGCCTTACCCGGCCACTTATTAACCCCCAGAGAAATTGTTATGGGTACCAAAAGCTTATATTTAGAAAAATCAGGGTGTACCTGGTCTTTAGGTTGTCTTGCCTTAGGAGATTTGTCAGAGAGGACTCTTAGGACACTTGTTGATCCAATGGCCAGGATCTCCACAGTAGAAGCACTCTCCGCGTCTGCGACGAAGATTACCCCGGGTCATGCCAACCTGCATGGGTTCCTCGGTGGAGGCCTCAGTGTTGTCCCTGGAAAAGGCCTCTGGCTGGAACACCATCTGAGAACAGAACTGTCGTTCTTGTCGTCTCTCTCTAACTCGTCGGTTAAGTCGGACAACTAGGGTCATCATCTCCGCTAAGGTCTCTGGAATTTGATAACTGACTAATAGATCTTTTAAATTATTAGACAGACCAGACCTAAACTGACTCTTCAGGGCTGGTTCATTCCATCCTGAGGGGACACACCACCGTCTGAATTGGGTGCAATACTCCTCTACAGGGAGATGGCCCTGAACCAGTGCCCTAAGAGCCGTCTCGGCTACCAGGGCCCTGTCTGGTTCGTCATAGAGGGTACCCAGGGCCTGAAAAAACCCCTCCACAGAAGTCAGACAACTGGCCCCAGGAGGTAACGAGAATGCCCAGGCCTGGGGATCACCCTGTAGAAGAGAAATGATAATCCCCACGCGTTGGCTCTCGGGACCGGAGGACACGGGGCGCAAACGGAAGTAGAGTTTGCAACTCTCCTTAAAGGAGAGAAACCTCTTCCGGTCTCCAGAAAAGGGTTCTGGGAGCTTGATCTGGGGTTCAAAATGTGGACTGGAGGGCAGAGGAGTGGAGGAACCTTGCCCTAACTCAAAAGAACAGAGTTTCTCTCCTAGCTCCTGCACCACCTGTGTCAAGCTAGAGACATGGTCAGTCAGGGTAGTAAGATGATTCATGATACAGTGGTTATTGGGCCTGTTAATCTGTAACGGTCACGTCCACACACACACAGGGGAAAGGATAGTGACCACTGTGCTTCACCCTCACCCCTGGCCCTGCCTACTTGCCTCACGAGTCCTGATGACAGGGGACAACTGGACAACAGTCCCTAACTTAGGATATGTGCAGGGAAGACAGAAAAGACAAAATACGGAACATGAACGGACCGGGTCAGAACCAAGAGAGCTACGCAGTACAAAGGATTAAGCAAAGAATGGTCAGGAGAAGCCGGGGTCAAATACCAGGAGAGCAGAGAAGTACAAGAGGAGTCCTAAGAGAGTAGTCAGGTGGGAGCCGAGGTCACAATACCAGGACGGATGCGCAGTACAGGAGGAGCAGGCAAAAGGATGGTCAGGGAACAGGATCAGGTAAGTTTTCAGCAGTCCAACAAATAGCCAGGAACCTAGAAATTAACAGGCAACCTGTAGCCAGCAGGCTGCCTGTATTTATAGTGGGGAGTGAGGGTCATGTGACGTGGCCAGCGTCACATGACCGACAGACCAACCAGTCGAGCACCGAGTGATCAGCTCGGCGCTCAAGGCAGACTAGGAGCAGGGAGACACCCAGCTAGTAAAGCCGCCCTGGGAATGAGGTCAAACACAGAACCTCATTCCAAAAGCTAAGCAACAGGTCTGCGCCAATGGGGGACTGAGTGCACCTTCGGAACCCCGTGACAACTTTTTTAAGTCTTTAGCTGACACGCTAGGATTCTGCTTCATCTCATTGAGCAGTCTGCGCTGTGCTCTGGCAGTCATTTTTACAGGACGGCCACTGCTAGGGAGAGTAGCAGCAGTGCTAAACTTTCTCAATTTATAGACAATTTGTCTTACTGTGGACTGATGAAAATCAAGGCTTTTGGAGATACTTTTATAACCATTTCCATTTCCACAATTCTTAATCGTAGGTCTTCTGAGAGCTCTTTTGTGCAAGGCCTCATTCACATCAGGCAATGCTTCTTGTGAAAAGCAAACCCAGAACTGGTGCTTGTTTTTATAGGGCAGGGCAGCTGTAACCAACACCTTCAATCTCATCTTATTGATTGGACTGACACCTCATGTTCAATAAAAACATGGTAACATTTAATTATTTGTGTGTTATTAGTTCAAGCAGACTGTGATTGTCTATTGTTGTGACTTAGATGAAGATCAGATCACATTTTATGACCAATTTGTGCAGAAATCCATATCATTCCAAAGGGTTCACATACTTTTTCTTGCAACTGAATAAGTATATCACACCCCTCAGTATATCATACCTATTGATAGCACACCTATACCAGTCCTTAAAAGGACTTTGGTGGCCCTATTAGCTAGCGTTTGGTGTCCCTAACAGCCTGTCCCTCATCCACAAAGCAACCTCTCCCTACACTGGCAAAACACATAATGTTAAATTGGCTGCCAGATCGGGTTCTGTTATAGGGTGGGGGTGTGTCAATGTGCTGAAGCGTCTCAATTGGCTGTTCTGTCCCACCTGATGGATGTGTCATGAGTCAAAGTTCGGCGCAATGCAAAAGAATATGGCGCCGGCAGACATCGCCATACAAAGTTCGCCACAAAACAACTGCCGGGCGAACCGCAAGGATATCTCTAGTTAACAACCCCATTTAAGGCTATTAGGAAAACCACTCTACAGAAGTTGCAGAATTTCAGAAACAACATACTATAGATTTTAAAATCCTCACAACAGGTGAATTTCTGCACAGAAGTAAATAGCAAAGTGTACATGAGATTTGTCAAATCTCATTCACTTTGCTAGTACTGTACTGTATGTAATCTGCATCATGTGCAGGTACCCTTATTAGCCAAAATGGCACAAAAACCGACCTGTCTCTGTAATATGCTGCACTTAAGCCTCATGCACACGACCGTTTTTCTGGTCCAAGCCGCAGTTTCTGCGGCTCGGATGCGGACCCATTCACTTCGTGTGCTGTCCGCATCCGTTGCTCCGTAGCCCCACAAAAAAAATATAACATGTGCTATTCTTGTCCGTTTTGCGGCCAAGAATAGGCATTCCGTAAATTGCGGAAGGCACACAGGCGGCTTCCATTTTTTGCGGATCCGCGGTTTGCGGACTGCAAAAAACGACACGGTCATGTGCATGAGGCCTTACATAGAGGAGTGTAGTCTGATGACAAATCTGCTTTAAACATGAGAAATATACCAACTTGCATTAACTGACTGAAAGCATCAATTAGATTATAAAAATGGTTACATGACATGAAATATACCATTCAAATTCCAGCTACCAAGTTTTTGCATTTATTTGCATCTCAATGTTTATGAAAATGTATACCGGAAAGAGATTGATACCACAACAACTACCATGTTTTATTTACATTGTTGTCAGTTTGATGTGTGTCATTTTTATAATGAACCACTTTTAGGCTGAAAATAATGTTCTCTTATGGATGATTATCTGCTAGAAATGTTAGGAAGATGGAAGAGTATGCAGACTATATCACTGACAAGACATTCATCCCTTTCTTGTTTAGCCTGTGGCACATATCATAATAGAGAGAATTTGAATAGAACAAATTTAGGTTTACAAAACATGAACAGATTCACAGCTGAATTATTATAAGTATTTGGTATTCAGTGAAATGTATTTTGATTACTCGTAATAATGATAGATTATTTGTCCTCTCCATGATTATGAGTACAGATGAGCAAGTCAACAACAATTTTTTGTAAGGATAATTCAATCAGCTAAACAAGAATTGTAGAAAATCTCTTTAAAGAGGAATTGCCATCCTCTTTTAATTAATGTGCATTGTAATTTGGGATGAGCGAATCAACTGTAAGCAACCCGAGTTTGTCTCGAATTTTCCAAAAATTCAGATTTTAGTCAATTCCAAATCATTTACGATTCGATTTGAATGGCTCTCTCAAAATGACGGCCACCATTTTACAGATCAGAAGACAGAAAAAGGCCATCTGCCAGCAAAAAGGGATCATTTTATAGACTATATTTTTAATTTAAAAATAAAATCTGACAGTGCAGTGTGCTATTAAACAGTTTGCTTGGGAGGTGCAAAGCATTTTGGGAGTGCAGCCCATTCTGGGAAAGAGAAGCCCAGTCTCCATGTTACAGGACATCAGCAGAGCTTATCTTCTTCTTAAACTCCACCATCCTTTTGCAAGTATATCTGATAAAACATATACCTTTGTTTCAGGGACATTATGTTATGCAGAGCTGTTCAAGTAGTTGTAGTGTTACTCAGGGAAGGGGTTGTAACTGTTAGAGGCTAGACATGCAATCCATGTAAAGGCAACCATTTTGGACATTTGCTCAGTATTAATGTAATGTTATAATACATGCTGTTCTATGCTTTCTGCTGATACAGGTTATGCCTCATACTTAAAAAAGCTATTTGTATTCTTTTAGTTTTACCAATTCACAATCGTGTGGACCAATAAACAAGTTATACTACAGAAAACAGTCCGGAAGACAGGAATGGTTTTTTGCTGAATGTCAGACTGCACACTGTGTTAACGTGTATGAAGACAAAACAGTAAAACAGATGCGGTCCTGCGTACACGATTGCAGCGGCTGCCATACAATCACAATAAGTGAGAGTGCAGATCCCAGCAAGGCCAGCACGATGCAGACCATTCTGATGTCCGTCCCTACCTAGACTGAGTCCGCACAGAGACATTAAGCAGCCATCAAACAGGCACACAATGTCCGCTATCTAGGCATCATCATTTAGGACCATGTCGCAAGCAAGCTACTCTAGCAAGTCCTCAATAAGATAAAAGGCTGCTCTTGCCCATTCAGAAGCTGAGGCTGCAAAAGTAAGGTCTTCCTTTGCTGCTCAAGAGATGTAACTAAAGAAAGAGACAGCATGCCTACAAGTGACACTGCAAGCGTCACTGTAAAAACTTGCAGCAGAGAAAGAAGCGGCAGCTGCAGTTGCCAAAGCAGAGTTCCTAGAAGCCTTGAAGTTTCCCGAATACAAGAAACACAGCCAAGTACTTGGGCCAGACCTAGATGAACAAGATCCAACACAGCGTGTCTAGGAATACGTCCATCAGCATCCCAAGACAGATGATGACTATGATCCAGTATATCAGTAGTGTTGAGAGCGAATATTCGAAAAGTGAATTTTTATTGCAAATATTGCCACTTCGAGAATTCGCTAATATTTAGAATATAGTGCTATATATTCGTAATGACGAATACATTTTTTTTTTTAACACAGTACACATCAGGTGATCATCCCTCCCTTCTTCTAGCTTGTGGACCAATGAGAAGGCTTTGTCACAGCTTAGCAACATCCCTAGAAATCAATAGAAAAGTTGCCTACCCCTTAGTATATAAGAACCTCCCCAGCAGCTATTTTCTAAAGTTTATTGCAGTTATAAAAGAGACAGCAGTGTCATTGCTGAGCTCTGTGCTTTGTGTTATTACATTAGACAGTTAACTTATATATATAATTCAGATAGTTAGGGGGAGATAGTCAGTGTAGGTTAGATTGATCTATAGTGTAGCTGATAGGTTCTGCTGTCCATAGATACATGCTACAGACATAGTGCTGTGATGTCACAAGTTGCACGTATTGTGAAAAAATATGCACATCATTAATTGCAGAAAATTTGCAAGGGCAAATATATTGGAGCACTCTATCTGCATATAAAGCAATTCTAATGTTCTGCCATGCCAACCATTTTATCCAGTCCTAGAAAACTTATACCAGCTTGAAAAATGTAGCATAAGTGACCCACGCCTTCATTTTGTGTGCATTACGCGAATAATACATTGCCAATTTTCCCAATTAAGAATATAATCTCAAATTCTAATATTTCCCCCTGCTGCTCATCACTATTTATCATCCAGCTTATACAGAGTGCCAAAGATCCTACCTTGAACCACAGTGCCTCAAGCAGGTATGCGACAAAGCGATGCTGAACACAACTTCCGCCCTATAGAATGAAAGCTACAACCTTCGCTTCAACTTAAAGGGACACCCTTTGCGTGAGAACGGTATTATACAGACTGCCCTAAGCCAGAAACCCTTAACCCCTTAAGGACATAGGACGTACCGGTACGCCCTATTTCCCGAGTCCTTAAGGACACAGGACGTACCGGTACGTCCTGACTTAAAATCAGGATTCCGGCGCCGCTGGGGTTAATCGGAACGGGATGCCGGCTGAAATCATTCAGCCGGCATCCCGTAACAATGCAGGGGGGGTCATTTGACCCCCCTGTATCGACGATCGCAGAAAACCGCAGGTCAATTTAGACCTGCGGTTTTCTGCGTTTCCGGTCCATTCGGGTGTCCTGTGACCCGATTGTAACGGACCGTTTCAGCAGACAAGGGGTTAAAATCCGATTAGGCGATATGCCCCTTTCTGAGAGACAGGCACAGCTACTGCAGGATACCAATGTCCCGAACTGGATACAAAATAGCACTCCAAACTGGAACCTCACGAATAGCTGCTAGCAGACGAACAGGGATCAGCTTACACTTCTGGCAATCGGTCTTCTAACAGCATACAGTGAATCCCCCCAATAACGAGACAAGGCTCCGTGTTGAGGGTCAAGCAGTGGTCTGACTGTACTACACGTACAGCCTCATTTATTCATAAACCACAAACATAGTACTGCCCACAGGGGTTTGAAATATAACCAATCAGTAATTTACAACACATACAATGTAACTACAGCAACCAATCGTTCACGCCCCCAGAGGACCAGAATGAAGACTGTGACATAGGACAGATACAACATATCCCCACAATGCATCATGGTCTCCTCCTCTCTGTCCCGGAGACAACCTGAGGAGCAATCCAATTATCTCTGAGGACAAAGGGAGATCGCCAATACACATGTGAGGACAACAGAACAGACATCACCATTTAAACACACAATAGGACAATGGCACAATAGAAACACACCCAGCATTTTCCTCCCAAGCTGACAAGTTACACTTATTATAAATTGTTACAACTTTGTGAGTTTACATTGGCCATACATATATCTAACATCAATTTAAACAGTATAACTTTGGGACAAACCTATCCAAAATTCACTTGAATAGGTTCAGGGGTTTAAAAGTTAGTATATGGCCCATAATCCAGGGGCAAGAGACCAGCAGCCAGTCCTCTCCAAAACCCAGTGGCGAGGTTGGTTTCGACACACCGATGAACCGGAAAAAGACTGCGATCGGTGGCGTAATTTTACACCACCTATCGCAGTTCGAGGATTTGGAGAGGCGGCGCTGGCCCTGGTGCTGATGCCTGCTGTCCAGGGTGCTGATTGGTGCAGGGGAGAGAGGCGCGAGATTCAAACTTCCTGCGCTCCTCTCTCCCCTCCTCTTCCTGTTCTGCACGAGCACCCGGCAGCATCGTCCAGCACCAGCTCCTGAGTCCCCCCTAATCGCCATCCATCACCCTCCTGCACCCATCGCCACCCAGGTAGGTTAGGGTCAGCGAGGGAGAGGCACCGTTAGGCAGGGAAAGAAGGGAAAAGTTAGTTAGGAAAACAAAAACAAAAAAGTACTTTTATTCAAAACTTTTTTTGATCCATCCATCAGACCCCAGACCCCCCCCCCCCTGCCACTTATATACTTAAAAAATATTAGTTTTAGTGCAGGCATCCTCAAACTGCGGCCCTCCAGATGTTGTAAAACTATAACTCCCAGCATGCCCAGACAACCTACACCCATCAGCAGGGCATTGTGGGAATTGTAGTTTTACAACATCTGGAGGGCCGCAGTTTTAGGATGCCTGCTTAGTGTCTCCAAAGTCTGAGAGCCATACATATTGGGCATCGTCGCGTGCGTAAAAGTCGTCGCTATAAAAATAACTTTTGACCAAACGCCTCGGATGAACGGTGTTAAAAATATAAAATAAAAACGGTGCCAAAACACCCATTTTTGGGCAAAATTTCAATTTGAATCCATTTTGCCGGTAATAAAGCAAGGGTTAACAGCCAAAAAAAACTAAATATTTATTGCCCCGATTCTGTAGTTTACAGAAACACCCCATATGTGGTCGCAAATAGCTATATAGCCGGACGGCAGGGCATAGAACGAAGGGAACTCCATATGGTTTCTGAAAGGCAGATTTTGATGGACAGTTTTTTTTTTTACACCATGTCCCATTAGCCTAGACTAGAAACTCCAAAAAAATGACCCCATCTAAGAAACTACACCCCTCAAGGTATTCAAAAGTTACTATGTTAACCCTTTAGGTGTTCCACAAAACTAAATAGCGAATGTTACATTGCCTCAAAAAGAGTAATATAGAGCAATCAAAAATCAAATTTACCCCTAAAATAGTCCCAAAACAACAACCACCTTATCCCGTAGTTTCCTAGATGGGGTCACTTTTATGGAGTTTCTACTCTAGGGGTGCATCAGGGGGCTTGAAAGGGTACATGGTGTAAATAAACCAGTCCAGCAAAATCTGCCTTCCAAAAACCATATGACGTTCCCCTTCTTCTATGTCCGGCCGTTTAGCCAAATAGTAGTTTACGACCACATATGGGGTGTTTCTGCAAACTACAGAATCAGTGCAACCCATTTTGAGTTTTGTTTGGCTGTTAACCCATTTTTTCCAGTAATAATATAAGGGTTAAAATGGAAAATTTTCCCAAAAATTGAAATTTCTAAATTGTTTCTCCATCTGCCATTAACTCTTGTGGAACACCTAAAGGGTTAACAAAGTTTGTAAACCCAGTTTTGAATACCTTGAGGGGTGTACTTTCTTAGATGGAGTCACTTTTTTGAAATTTCTATTCTAGGGGTGCAACAGGGGGCTTCAAATGGGACATGGTATAAACAAAACCAGTCCTGCAAAATCTGCCTTCCAAAACCCATATGGCGTTCCCCTCCTTCTATGTGCTCCCGTTCAGCCAAACAGTAGTTTACGACCACATATGGGGTGTTTCTGCAAACCACAGAATCAGGGCAACCCATTTTGAGTGTTGTTTGGCAGTTAACCCTTGTTTTACTCCTGGAAAAAATTGATTATATTGGAAAATTTTCCAAAAAATAGAAATTTCGAAATTGTTTCTCCATCTGCCATTAACTCTTGTGGAACACCTAAAGGGTTAACAAAGTTTGTAAACCCAGTTTTGAATACCTTGAGGGGTGTACTTTCTTAGATGGAGTCACTTTTTTTAAATTTCTATTCTAGGGGTGCAACAGGGGGCTTCAAATGGGACATGGTATAAACAAAACCAGTCCTGCAAAATCTGCCTTCCAAAACCCATATGGCGTTCCCCTCCTTCTATGTGCTCCCGTTCGGCCAAACAGTAGTTTAAGACCACATATGGGGTGTTTGTGCAAACTACAGAATCAGGGCAACCCATTTTGAGTGTAGTTTGGCAGTTAACCCTTGTTTTACTCCTGGAAAAAAATTATTATATTGAAAAATTTGCCAAAAAATAGAAATTTCGAAATTGTTTCTCAATCTGCCATTAACTCTTGTGGAAGACCTAAATGGTTAATAAAGTTTGAAAAAATTGTTTTGAATACCTCGAGGGGTGTAGTTTCTAGAATTGGGTCATTTTTTGGAGGTTTCTATTATCTTAGCCTCACAATATGACTTCAAACCTGAACTGGTCCATAAAAAGTGGGATTTTGAAGATTTCTGAAAAATTTCAAAATTTGCTTCTAAACTTCTAAGCCTTGTAACATCCCCAAAAATAAAATATCATTCCCAAAATGCTACAAACATGAAGTAGACATAGGGGGAATGTAAAGTCATCACAATTTTTGGGGGTATTACTATGTATTACAGAAGTAGAGAAACTGAAACTTTGAAATTTGCTAATTTTTCAAAATGTTTGACAAAAAATGTATTTTTTATGCAAAAAAATTTACTTTTTTGACCCAATTTTAGCAGTGTCATGAAGTACAATATGTGACGAAAAAACAATCTCAGAACGGCCTGGGTAAGTCAAAGCGTTTTAAAGTTATCAGCACTTAAAGTGACACTGGTCAGATTTGCAAAAAATGGCCTGGTCCTTAAGGTGAAATAGGGCTGTGTCCTTAAGGGGTTAAAAGGTATGGTGATACACCACATATGCAGCATAACAACAATGTGCCATGGACTTCGCTAAGTTATTTGCTAAATGGGAGCTGGTTACCAAAGGACTTATAAAGTTCACCGATTTCCTTGAGAACTACAGGGCACGGCGAGCCTCCTTCCAGAACGACATAATAGACTTAGATCTTTCCTGTAGTAAGGAGTTAGATCTCTTGGTAAAGTGGCTTGGAAGCAAGTCTGCTGAACACGCCAAAAGAATCAGAGACATTAACATAAACTATCCAGGCAAAGGCCTAAAGATGGTTTGGGAAAGACTTGATGAGTGTTATGGGTCAATAGAAGCTATATAAAATGCTTTATTAAACCTGTTACAGACACAGGGCAAGGTACGCGTACAGGTACGCCCTGATGTCCTGGTACTTAAGGACACAGGGCGTACCCGCGTGGCGGGCGGTGATTGGAACAAGGTGCCTGCTCAAATCATTGGGCAGGCACCTTGGTACAATGGCCAGGGGCGTCCTGTGACCCCCCCCCCCCACCCCCGTGTCGGCAATCGCAGCAAACTGTAGGTCAATTCAGACCTGCGGTTTGCTGCGTTTCTGGGTTATTCGGGTCTCTGGTGACCCGATAACCCGGAATAGGACGGTGATCGGTGGTGTTATAATACACCACCAATCACCGTCCTGCGATCCTGGAAGGTGGCGGTCACGCCACCTCTCTTTATTGCTTCTGATTGGCCGGCTGGGCAGGTGGACGGGCGCAGCGGCAATTTAGAATTTCCGGAGCTCCTCTCCCCACTAATACACGTCCGTGGAGCAGGAGTCCGTGGAGCTCGGCTGTAGTGTAAGTTTTTTTGTGCCATCAGGCACAAATCTGTGTATTTGGGGGAGGTAGGAAGAGGTAGGGAGAGGTAGATTAGGCAGGAATAGTGAAGGAGAGTTAGGGGAAAAAAAAAGTTTTTTTATTGTGGTCTAGCACCCGGATCGGGTGTCTGGGGTCCACAACACTTAGCTGTGTGAGCCTAGACACCCCCCAAGGGTGCTGCAGCTTGACCCCCACCCGCCCCCACACACACTTTTTTGGGGGAGCAAGTGTTTATTTTTATTTTTTTGCATGCGGCACTCTTAGCGTCGGGCCACTGTTAGCGCATTGCCCACCCCACCGCTGATCAGCGTCGTACCGCTGATCAGCGCATTTGAATCTTTTTTTTTTTTTTTACACTTTTTGGGATTTTATTTTATTTTTTGTTATTTTCGTTTTTTTCTGTTAGGTGTAGGGCAAGGTACGCGAACACCCGTCCCCCACACACACGCACACTAAATAAAGTTTTCCACGCACGCACACACACATTCCCCTATGGCCCGCCGGACGTTCTCGGCCGAGGAGGCATGCGCCCTTCTCACTTCCGAATCTGGGAGTCCCAGTGAGGACGAGGATGACACCACTTTCCTCTTGTCATCCGCGTCCTCCTCATCATCTAGCGATGATGATGAGCCCCCAAGGCGGTGTAGATGCCGCCAGGCAGAGCAAGGGGACTGCCATGCCACGGACCCTGTGGCCCACACTAGTACGAGCAGCTCTGGGGCTCGTACTAGTTTTCCGGCCCACCAGATAAGTCCACCTGAGCCCCCTACCGGTGAACTTGTCTGGTGTACCCCAGAGCATTTCGAGCCTGTGATTCCTGATTTTGTTGACCAACCAGGAATCCAGATTCGCACAGTGGGCTTCACTGAATGTGACAATTTTAGTCTTTTTTTCAGTAACCACTTTGTGAATCTGATGGTGGAGCAAACGAACTTGCACGCCCAACAGTTCATTGCTCAGCATCCGGGCTCCTTTTTGTCTAGGGCCGGTGGCTGGACTCCGGTCAGTGCAGCCGATATAAGGACATTTTGGGGCCTCGTGCTGCACATGGGCCTAGTCCAAAAATCGTCAAGCATTACTGGAGTGGGGACGTCGTCTACCAGACGCCACTTTACAGTATGGTCATGACATGTACTCGGTTTGAGGCTATCCGGAAATGCCTGAATTATGCAGATAATGCAGCATGTCCCCCCCAAGGTGATCCTGCCTATGACCGCCTGTACAAAATCAGGCCGGTCATCGATCACTTCGGGGCCAAATTTCTGGAGGCCTATGTATCTAGAAGGGAGGTCGCGGTTGATGAGTCTCTCATTGCTTTCAAGGGGAGACTAATTTTCCGCCAGTATGTTCCCTCTAAGCGGGCAAAGTATGGTGTGAAGCTGTGCAAACTTTGTGAGAGTACCTCAGGGTACACTTACAAGTTTTGTGTGTACGAGGGGCGAGATTCCCGCATTCAACCCCCAGAATGTCCCCCCACTCTTGGTGTTAGTGGGAAACTTGTGTATGACCTTATGCACCCACTGCTAGATAAAGGTTACCACCTGTACGTGGATAACTTTTATACTAGTATCCCCTTTATACTAGTATCCCCAAGTATCCCCCTTGTTCTAGTATCCCCTTGTTCGCGGCCAGATCCACGTCCGCTTGTGGGACCGCGTGGAAAAATTAACGCGGCCTCCCTACCCACCCCCATCAGGTACCTATCCCCAGGGGTGAGACCCGTGCCCTTACCAGTGGAAACCTGTTGCTGGTCAGATATAAGGACAAGAGGGATGTCCTTGTACTACTGTGCACAATTCACGGTAATGGCATCACCCCTGTCCCTGTGCGAGGTACCGCGGCAACGGTCCTGAAGCCCGATTGTATCGTCGACTAAAATCGGTATATGGGAGGAGTTGATCTCTCTGATCGTCCTCAAGCCATATTACGTCATGCGCAAAACCTGGGCATGGTACAAAAAAGTTGCGGTCTACTTGGTACAGGTTGCCTTGTACAACTCTTTTGTGCTGTCCCGGAGCGCTGGCAACAAAGGGAAATTCCTCCAGTTCTATGATGCAGTCCTCAAGGCCCTAATCTTTTCTGACCGGAAAAGAGCAGGCCGGAGTACCTTGGGAACTGGAGGTGCCCAGATCGTCCCTGGCCAACACTTTCCAGGTGTTGTTCCCATACTGGAAAGAAGGGACAGTCCCCAAAAAAGTGCAGCGTGTGTCACAGGAGGGGGATACAGAAGGACACCACCACTCAGTGTGACACGCGCCCCGATCATCCCGGCCTCTGCATTGACGGTTGCTTCAGGGAGTACCACACTTCCATGGAGTACTACATTTATAGTCCCCTTCCCCAATTTTTATTCCATTTAGCCACTGACAATCGAAAAAAAAAACTATGGTTCTCAGACCTGAGACACAAAAACAATTTATTAATTTTTAAAAATATTATTTTGTAAAAATAAAATAAATAAAAAAGTAGACATTAGGTATCGCCGCGTCCGTAAGAATCTGCTCTATAAAAATACCCCATGACCTAGCCCCTCAGATGAACACGGTCAAAAAAAAAAAAAAGGTGCAAAAAAAGGTATTTTTTTGTCACCCTACATCACAAAAAGTGTAATAGCAAGCGATCAAAAAGTCATATGCCCCCCAAAATAGTGCCAATAAAACCGTCATCTCATCCCACAGAAAATGAGCCCCTACTGAAAATAATCGGCTAACAACAAAAAAAAATGACTCAGACTATGGAGATACTAAAATGTCTTGTTTTTTTGTTTATAAAAAAAATAATATAGTGTAAAACATAAATGAAAAAAGTAGACATATTAGGTATTGCCGCATTTGTAAGAATCTGCTCTATAAAAATACCCCATGACCTAACCCCTCAGATGAACACGATAATAAAAACGGTGCCAAAACTGAATTTTTTAGGCAAATTTTCCATTTAAATCTGTTTTTTTCCAGTAACAAAGCAAGGGTTAACAGTCAAACAAAACTTAATATTTATTACCATGATTCTGAAGTTTACAGAAACGCCACATATGTGGTCGTAAACTGCTGTATGATCAAATGACAGGGCGCAGAAGGAAAGAAACACCATATGATTTCTGGAAGGCAGATTTTGATGGCCTTTTTTTTGGCACCATGTCCCATTTGAAGCCCCCCTGATGCACCCCTAGAGTAGAAACTCCATAAAAGCGACCCCATCTAAGAAACTACACCCCTAAAGGTATTCAAAACAGATTTTACAAACTTTATTAACCCTTTAGGTATTCCTCAACAGTTTATGGCAAATGGAGAAGAAATTTCTGAATTTCTATGTATTGTAACCTTGCCTCAAAAAAATGTAATTAGATAAACCAAAAATCATATGTACTCTAAAAATAGTCCCAACAAAACTGCCACCTTATCCTGTAGTTTCCAAAACGGGGTCACTTTTATTGAGTTTCTACTCTAGTGGTGCATCGGGGGGCTTCAAATGGGACATGGTGTAAATAAATCAGTCCAGCAAAATCTGCCTTCCAAAAACCACACGGCACACCTTTCACTCTATGCCCTACTGTGTGCCTGTACAGTAGTTTACAGCCACATATGGGGTGTTTCTGCAAACTACAGAATCTGAATATAAAATATAGCATTTTGTTTGGCTGTTAACCCTTGCTTTGTTACTGAAAAAAATGGATTAAAATGGAAAATTTGCATGAACACCCCATATGTGGTCGTAAACTACTGTCCGGGCACACGACAGGGGGCAGAAGGAAAGGAATGCCATACAGATTTTGGAAAGCAGATTTTGCTGGACTGTTTTTTTTGACACCATGTCCAATTTGAACCCCCCTGATGCAACCCTAGAGTAGAAACTCCATAAAAGTGACCCCATCTAAGAAAGTACACCCCTCAAGGTATTCAAAACTGATTTTACAAACGTCGTTAACCCTTTAGGTGTTCCACAAGAGTTATTGGCAAATGGAAATGAAATTTCAGAATTTAAATTTTTTGCCAAATTTTACATTTTAATCCATTTTTTCCAGTAACAAAGCAAGGGTTAACAGCCAAACAAAACTCAATATTTATGACCCTGATTCTGTAATTTACAGAAACACCCCATATGTGGTTGTAAACTGCTGTACAGGCACACAGCAGGGCGCAGAAGGAAAGGAATGCCATACGGTTTTTGGAAGGCAGATTTTGCTGGACTGTTTTTTTTGACACCATGTCCCATTTGAAGCCCCCCTGATGCACCCCTAGAGTAGAAACTCCAAAAAGTGACCCCATTTTAGAAACTACGAAATAGGGTGGAAGTTTTTTTGGTACTAGTTTAGGGTACATATGATTTTTGGTTGCTCTATATTACACTTTTCGTGAGGCAAGGTAACAAGAAATTGCTGTTTTGGCACCGTTTTTATTTTTTGTTATTTACAAAATTCATCTGACAGGTGAGATCATGTGGTATTTTTATAGACCAGGTTGTCATGGACGCGGCGATACCTAATATGTATACTTTGTTTTTATTTATGTAAGTTCTACACAATGATTTCTTTTTTTAAACCAAAAAAATCATGTTTTAGTGTTTCCATAGTCTAAGAGCCATAATTTTTTCAGTTTTGGGGCGATTTCCTTGGGTATTGTATGATTTTCACGAGATGAGATGACGGTTTTATTGGCGCTATTTTGAGGTGCGTGTGACTTTTTGATCGCTTGCTATTACACTTTTTGTGATGTAAGGTGACAAAAAATGGCTTTTTTTACAGTTTTTATTTTTATTTTTTTACGGTATTCATCTGAGGTATTAGGTCATGTGAAATTTTTATATAGCAAGTTATTACGGAAGCTGCGATACCTAATATGTATATATTTGTTTTTATTTATGTAAGTTTTACACAATGATTTCATTTTTGAAGCAAAAAAAAAATCATGTTTTAGTGTTTCCCTAGTCTTGCGGGATGAGATGACGGTTTTATTGGCACTATTTTGGGGTGCGTGTAACTTTTTGATCGCTTACTATTGCATTTTTTGTGATGTAAGGTGACAAAGAATGGTTTATTTAGCACAGTTTTTATTTGAAATTTTTTACGGTGTTCATCTGAGGGGTAAGTTTATGTGATATTTTTATAGAGCCGGTCGATGCGGACACGGCAATACCTAATATGTATACTTTTTTTTTATTTATGTAAGTTTTACACAATAATATCATTTTTGAAACAAAAAAAAATCATGTTTTAGGCTACTTTCACACTAGCGTTCTGATGTTTCATCAGACAGATCCGCTCCTATAATGCAGACGTTTGCATCCGTTCAGAACGGATCCGTCTGCATTATAACTTAGGGCTCTTTCACACTTGCGTTATTGTCTTCCGGCATAGAGTTCCGTCGTCGGGACTCTATGCCGGAAGAATACTGATCAGGATTATCCTAATGCATTCTGAATGGAGAGTAATCCGTTCAGGATGCATCAGGATGTCTTCAGTTCCGGTACGGAACGTTTTTTGGCCGGAGAAAATACCGCAGCATGCTGCGCTTTTTGCTCCGGCCAAAAATCCTGAAGACTTGCCGCAAGGCCGGATCCGGGATCAATGCCCATTGAAAGGCATTGATCCGGATCCGGCCTTAAGCTAAACGTCGTTTCGGCGCATTGCCGGACCCGACGTTTAGCTTTTTCTGAATAGTTACCATGGCTGCCGGGACGCTAAAGTCCTGACAGCCATGGTAAGTGTAGCGGGGAGCAGGGGAGCAGTGTACTTACCGTCCGTGCGGCTCCCCGGGCGCTCCAGAGTGACGTCAGGGCGCCCCAAGCGCATGGATCATGTGATCGCATTGGACACGTCATCCATGCGCATGGGGCGCTCTGACGTCATTCTGGAGCGCCCGGGGAGCCGCACGGACTGTAAGTATACCGCTCCCCCGCTCCCCGCTCCTACTATGGCAACCAGGACTTTAATAGCGTCCTGGGTGCCATAGTAACACTGAAAGCATTTGGAAGACGGTTCCGTCTTCAAATGCTTTCAGTACACTTGCGTTGTTACGGATCCGGCAGGCACCTCCGGCAACGGAAGTGCATGCCGGATCCCAACAACGCAAGTGTGAAAGAGGCCTTAGAAAAATTTCTAAGTGTGAAAGTAGCCTGAACGGATCCGTCCAGACTTTACATTGAAAGTCAATGGGGGACGGATCCGTTTGAAGATTGAGCCATATAGTGTCATCTTCAAACGGATCCGTCCCCATTGACTTACATTGTAAGTCTGGACAGATCCGCTTGCCTCCGCACGGCCAGGCGGACACCCGAACGCTGCAAGCAGCGTTCAGGTGTCCGCTCGCGGAGCGGAGGCTGAACGCTGGCAGACTGATGCATTCTCAGAGGATCCGCGTCCACTGAGAATGCATTAGGGCTGGACGGTTGCGTTCGGGGCCGCTTGTGAGCCCCTTCAAACGGAGCTCACGAGCGGACACCCGAACACAGGTGTGAAAGTAGCCTTAGTGTCTCCATATTCTGAGAGCCATATTTTTTTCAGTTTTTGGGCGATTATCTTAGGTAGGGTCTCATTTTTTGAGGGATGAGATGACGGTTTGATTGGCACTATTTTGGGGTGCATATGACTTTTTGATCGCTTGCTATTACACTTTTTGTGATGTAAGGTGACAAAAAATGGTTTATTTAGCACAGTTTTTATTTTTTATTTTTTGCGGTGTTCATCTTAGGGGTTAGGTCATATGATAATTTTATGGAGCCGGTCGATACGGACGCGGTGATACCTAATATGTATACTTTTATTTATTTATGTAAGTTTTACACAATAACAGCCTTTTTAAAACAAAAAAAATTATGATTTAGTGTCTCCATATTCCGAGCCATAGTTTTTTTTTATTTTTTGGGCGATTGTCTCAGGTAGGGGCTCATTTTTTGCGGGATGAGATGACGGTTAGATTGGTACTATTTTGGTGGGCAAACGCCTTTTTGATCGCTTGCTGTTGTACTTTTTGTGATGTAAGGGTCCCGCGCATTTAGCCACGGTGCCTGCTCAATGATTTGAGCAGGCACCGGGTTCCAATCACCTCCCGCCGGGCGGCGGTGATCGGAACAACACATGACGTACCGGTACGTCATGTGTCCTTAAGTACCAGGACAACATGCCGTACCGGTACGTCATGTGTCCTGAAGGGGTTAATGTTCTGTATTTGTCGTGACACCAATTGCAGCGTGCGCAGGGTACTACCCCAGGGTCCTTCTATGGTGTTATAACGCACGTCCCAGAGTAGGAATGCCAGACTGGTGTGATTGCCTATAATGTCCCTGTATGGTGATGATAATGGTGTCAACGGTGTCTCCTACCTGGGTACGGCGGGACTCCTGGCTCCTGGCTCACTTACAATAAATTGAGTGTAGTGATAGTAGGAGTAATAGAGGAATTCTGCAGCAGAAATTATGTCCAGACCTTTAGATGAAGTTCAAACTTTTCTTTACTGAAGATAACTTCTCCTAGGTCTCTGGTCTTGACTCACAGATATATTCTCAAGGGATGCTTTCTCCCTGGAATTCTGGAGGTTGCTTGCAACTTTCTGCTTTTTGTCATCCAGCTGAGCTGCAGAGCTCTGACTGGGAATTTTATGAAGTCTCAGCACGATACTTGGTCCTTGCTGTCTTCCCTATGCAGGGGAAACGAGAACTGGTTCTAACAGTTTTTTTCCTCCCTTGCTGCAGGAAGATGGAAACCTCCACTTCTCTTCATCAGTGGGGGGCAGAATAGAACAGGATTGTTATACTCTGAACGGCCATAACATTAACACTATCTCTACCAATGATGCTGCCACCTGCTGGTGAACATGGAAAATTACAAGGAAATTTACATTTAGCATAGTTTTAATGCACAGTTGTGAAGACAAGAGCAAAATCATATCAGATGACAAGGTAAAGGCTCTTAACAGATAGTAGCGGGGTGGAGGAGTGTCATAACACAACTCTGGGGTGTTACATTCTGTTATAAAAAAACACCCATTTTGGGCAAAATACTAAATTTGCAGCCTTTGTTACATCTGTCAGTGTGAAATACATGCGTTAGATACTGTTGTTCTATTTCTGTTATTAAAAAAACACCCATTTTGGGCTAAATACTACATTTGTGGCCTTGGCTGCATCTGTTAGTGTGAGATACAAGCTTGAAATACTTCAATAATTATCTGGGTTTAAAAAAACATCCAATTTTGGCAATATCCTACATTTGGCACCTATGCAGCATTTGTTAGTGTGACATACAATCTAGAAATACTGCAATAATATTCTGGGTTTAAAAAAAACACCCAATTTTGGGCAATACCCTACATCTGGGGCCTATGCTGCATTTGTTAGTGTGACATACAAGCTATAAATACTGTAACAATATTCTGTTATTAAAAAAACATCCATTTTGGGCAAAAAAAAAAAAATTCAGCCTTGGCTGCATCTGTCAATGTGAAATACATTATATACTGTTGTTCTATTCTGTTATAAAAAAAAACACTTATTTTGGGCAAGACCCAAAATTTGCAGAGAATGAGGAGAGCGTCGAATAAGGGACGTGGCCCCGGTCGTGATGCTGCTGGTGGCACTCCTATTGAATGGAAAGGACGTGGTCGAACTGTGCCAGCTACACACACAAGTGAAACACCTTCCTCAGGTGTGAATAGGCGACAGAACCTTCAGCGTTATTTGGTTGGGCCTAATGCGGCTCTACTAATGGTGAGGCCAGAACAAGTACAGGCGATAGTAGATTTGGTTGCTGACAGTGCCTCCAGTTCCTTCACATTGTCTCCCACCCAGTCTCCTGCTGAAAGATCAGAGTCAGCACCTGCAGCCGATGTCCATTAGTCTTTCACCTCACCCCCTTGCAAATCAGCGAAGCAGTCTGAGCCCCAAGTCATGCAGCAGTCTCTTCTGCTTTTTGATGACTCTGCTAGCAGGGTTTCCCAGGGCCATCCACATAGTAATGCCCCAGAACTGAAAGAGATTGAGTGCACCAATGCCCAACCACTTATGTTTCAAGATGAATACATGGGAGGACCACCGCAGCATGGCTCGGATGATGACAAAACATAGGTGCCAACTGCTGTGGCTTTCCAAAGTGTGCAGACCGACAAGGAGGGCAGGGGTGAAGACTGGGTGGAAGATGATGTGGAGGACGATGGGGTCCTCGACCCCACATGGAATCAAAGTCATATGAGTGACCTGTGTAGTTCGGAGGAAGAGGCAGTGGTCGCACAGAGCCACCAACACAGCAGAAGAGGGTGCAGGGTGCAAAAGCAGAGCGGCCGTCCCCTAGACAGTACGCCTGCTACTGCCCAACGCAGCAAGGGACCGAGCACACCAAAGCCAGCTCCAAGGAGTTCCCTGGCGTGGCAGTTCTTCAGACAATGTGCTGACGACAAGACACGAGTGGTTTGCACGCTGTGCAATCAGAGCCTGAAGCGAGGCATAAACGTTCTCAACCTGAGCACAACCTGCATGACCAGGCATCTAAGTGCAAAGCACGAGCTGCAGCAGAGTAGACACCTCAAAAACAAAGAAAGGCCTCTGGCTCCTCCTGTTTCTTCTTCTGATGCAGTCTCGGCCTCTTCATCCACCTCTGGAGTGACAGTGGCACCTGCCACCCCGCAAACAGAGGATCTGCCAGCAACACCACCACCTGGGTCACCAAGCATCTCCACAATGTCCCATGAAAGCATTCTGTTCTCATCTCCTAAACCCAGGAGCGGAAGAGGAAATACCCCCCTACCCACCCACAATCCCTGGCCCTGAATGGCAGCATTTCCAAATTCCTGACCTTTGAAATGCTGTCATTCTGTCTGGTAGACACGGACAGTTTTAAGAATCTGATGGCGGTGGCTGTCCCACAGTACGTTGTTCCCAGCCGCCACTACTTTTCCAGGCGAGCCATCCCTTCCCTGCACAACCAAGTGGGGGACAAAATCAGGTGTGCACTGCGCAACGCCATCTATGGCAAGGTCCACCTAACTACGGATACGTTGACCAGTAAGCATGGTCAGGGACGTCATATCTCCCTAACAGCACACTGGATAAATGCAGTGGCGGCTGGGCCTGAGGCGGATAGCAGTTTGGCGCATGTCCTTCCACCACCGAGGATTGCAGGGCGTTTATCTTTGCCTCCTGTTGCTTCCTCCTCCTACTCTGCTTCCTCATCCTCTACCGCTTCCTTATCTGGTCAGCGTAACACCTTCACCACCAACTTCAGCACAGCCAGGGGTAAACGACAGCAGGCAGTTTTGAAACTTGTCTGTTTGGGGGACAAACCCCACACCGCGCAAGAGTTGTGGATGGGCATGGAACAAAAGAAAGATGAGTGGTTGGTGCCAATGAGCCTCAAACCCGGCATGGTGGTGTGCGATAATGGGCAAAACTTTGTAGAAGCTCTGGGACTAGCCGGTTTGACGCACATCCCTTGCCTGGCGCATGTGCTGAATTTGGTGGTGCCGAGGTTCCTTAAAAATTACCCCGATATGTCAGAGCTGCTGCAGAAAGTGCGGGCCATCTGTGCGCGCTTTCGCTGTTCTTACCCTGCTGCTGCTTGCCTGTCAGCGCTGCAGCGTAACTTTGGTCTTTCCAATCACCGCCTCATATGCGACGTCCCCATAAGGTGGAACTCCACTTTGCACATGCTGGCCAGACTGTGTGAGCAGCAGCAGACAATAGTGGAGTTTCAGCTGCAGCACGCATGGGTGAGTCGCTCTGCAGAACAGCACCACATCACCACCAATGACTGGGCCTCTATGCGAGACCTGTGTTCCTTGTTGCGCTGTTTCGAGTACTCCACCAACATGGCCAGTGCCGATAATGCCGTTCTCAGCGTTACTATCCCACTACTATGCCTCCTTGAAAAAACGCTTCTGGCGATGATGGAAGAGGATGTGGCACAGGAGGAGGAGGAGGAGGAAGAGGGATCATTTAATAGGGTTTCCGGCCAGTCATTCACAAGTGGCTCAGAGGGTAGGTTCCAGCACCCACAAACACCAGGTACACAATTGTCCAGCCAGGGCAAAGTTCTAGAGGATGACGAGGTGGAGAATGAGGAGGAGGAGATGGAGGAGGAACCGTGTTCACAGCAGGGTGGCACCCAAACCAGCTCATGGCCATCACTAGTGCGTGGCTGGGGGGATACAGAGGACACAGACGATACACCTCCCACACAGGACAGCTTGTCGTTGCCTCTGGGCAGCCTGACACACATGAGCAATTACATGCTGCGGTGTCTCCGCAACGACCGCCAGGTTGCCAACATTCTAACTTGTGCTGATTACTGGCTGACCATGCTGCTGGATGCCCGTTACAAGGACAAAGTACCGTCCTTAATTCTGTCTCTGAAGCGTGATCGTAAGATGCGCGAGTACAAGCGCACGCTGGTAGACGTGCTGCTGGTGGCATTCCCACCTGACAGCGGTGGCAAAGTGGAAGCATAAGGCGAAGGCAAAGGAGGAGGAAGAGGTTGCTAATGCAGCTGGGGCACCGCCAGCACCTCAGAAGGCAGGGTTATCATGGCCGAAATGTGGAAAAGCTTTGTCAGCACGCCACAACAACCAGCACCACCAGCTGATATGGAAAGTCTTAGCAGGAGGCAGCATTTCAGCCACATGGTGGTGCAGTATGTGTGCACACGCCTACACGTACTGAATGACGGGTCTGACCCCTTCAACTTCTGGGTCTCTAAATTAGGCACATGGCCTGAGTTTGCCCTTTACGCCTTGAGGGTGCTGGCCTGCCCTGCAGCCAGTGTATTGACTGATCGTGTGTTTAGCACGGCAGGGGGCGTTATAACATACAAGCACAGCTGCCTGTCCACAGCCAATGTGGACAAGTTCACGTTCATTAAAATGAACCAGGCATGGATCCCACAGGACTTGTCTGTACCTTGTCCAGAATAGACATGTATACCGGCCTTACCCAGCCATTGTTATACTACAGCGCAATTGCTCATTGTTGTAATTTGGATATTTACCACTCTTTTGGAGTGTACCCTAATTTTAAAAAAAATATATAAAAAAATTAAACCAAAAACCAGTGTTGTTGGCTACCTCATCCTCCTCCACCGCCGCTTTCATCTACACCGCTACGTCCACCGCCTCCTCAAACTCCTACTCCATATGGCCCTCCACCTCATAAATCAAGATTATTTTTTTTTATTTGTATGTATCTTATTTTATTTTATGTCATTTCACTAATTTGTCTGTTACATTTTCGGGTGAAATTCACCAATTTTTGGCTTTGATATACTACCACTGCTATACCTAGTAGACAGGTAAAAAAAAATCACTAATTTGTCTCTTACATATTCTGGTGAAATTCACCAATTTTTGGGTGTGATTTACCCCTGCTCTACCTAATAGACAGGTAAAAAAAAAAGTACTAATTTGTCTGTTACATTCTCGGTTGAAATTCACAATTTTTTTGGCTGTGATATAGATATACCCCGGCTGTACCTAGTAGACATGTAAAAAAAAAAATCACTAATTTGTCTGTTACATTTTCAGGTGAAATTCATCAATTTTCGGCTGTGATGTATCCCTGCTATACCTAGTAGACAGGTAAAAACATTTCACTAATTTGTCTGTTACATTCTTGGGTGACATTTGACCATTTTTGCCGTGATTAAACACCTGCTCTGCATAGGTGACAGGGACATAAATTTCAAAAATCGTCTGTTACATTGTCAAGTGACACTTTACCAATTTTACCGTATACAAACCTGTAACGGCGAGGAGAGCTTTGTCCTCCCACCCCAGCGGCAGAGTGTCCAGCAGGGAATAGAGAGCCCAGTCTCCTTTCCACAGCAGCAGGACACTGTATTGGGAGCAGAGACGATCAGTCGCCCTCCCCAGCGGCTGGAAGATTGTATGTGAAAGGAGATTGTTACCCCCTCTAACCAGCGGCAGCTTAACGTACCAGGGGGAGACATTAAGCCCCACAACAGTGCAGATGGGACCATGGTCTCTACACTTACAGCACAGGGGGTAGGGACAGGACTGTCCCCCAGCAACAGGGCTGTGTAGCCAAAGGGGAGACAGTCGGTCTCCCCCTCCAGCAGCAGAGCTGGGTATCCAAAGGGGAGACAGTCGGTCTCCCCCTCCAACAATCAGGCTCCAACCAGGCTTCTTCCGTGGTAGCGCTGGCACCAGGGCAAAGTACCGCTGGTCTCTGCCCACTCAGCAACCCACCAAGGCAGTCTACCAGTCCCCCACAAAGCCGTAGTGAGGCACCTGGACATGGACAGGTTTCTCCCTTGCTCAGGTGTAGTAACTATTTAGTGTGGGTGTGCTGTACTGCTGTTTCTGTTTTGTGGGTGGGCTGCTGGACTAATAAGGGCACTGACTGGCAGAAAGTCAGATACCCTGTTAGTCTGTTTGGAAAAGGGGAGAGATGTGACGAGACCAATCTCGCCACATTGCATTGGAGAAGCCTGGTTGCCCGCTTGCCCTTTACGCCTTGGAAGTGCTGGCCTGCCCTGCAGCCAGTGTATTGTCTGAACCTTTGTTTAGCACGACTGGAGGGGGTTATCACAGGTTATATTTCCCAATGTTTTAAACTTACCCTAATTTAAACAAAAAATAATAATTAAGCCAAAAAACAGTGTATGTTACCTCCTCCTCCTCCACCGCCGCTTCCACCTACACCGCCACATCCACTGCCTCCTCAACCTCCTACTCCATATGGACCTCGTCCTCCTAGATCAAGATTATTATTATTAATTTTTACGTATTTTATGTAATTTAAAGTCATTTCCCTATCCACATTTGTTTGAATAGCACTTGCCATGCTCTTAACCCCACTTTGCTGCCATTTGCAGCCGACTAGCCCTTCCCATTTTTAGAGCCATTTTAGTGCTCCAAAGTTCGGGTCCCCATTGACTTCAATGGGGTTTGGGTTCGGTGTCAAGTTCGCGGTCAAGTTTGGGTCAAGTTCGGGTCCCAAACTCGAAATTGTTTGTGAAGTTCGGCCGAACCCGTCGAACCTGAACATCCAGGTGTCCGCTGAACTCTACTGCTCAGCTTCTCTCCTCTGGTGTAATGATTCTAGTAGCTCCAGCTAGGGGAATTTCCCACGCAGGCTGTGTGTGAGGCTGGCTGTGATTGGTCAAAACTCCTGCTTTTTGTGAGGCTGACTGTAATTGGTCAAGACTCCTGCCCAGCAACAACAGTTTAACTCTATGCTTTCTGTTGTTTCTGCTGTTTCATTGAGCTTACCTTACATTATATAATGCATCTTAACCTCTTCAGGACACAGGGCGTACAGGTATGCCCTGATGTCCTCGTGCTTAAGGACACAGGGCGTACCTGTATGCCCTGTGTTTTTCTAATCACTGCCGAGCGGCGGGCAGTGATCGGAAGCCGGTGCCTGCTCAAATCAATGAGCAGGCACCTCGACTAGATGCGCGGGGTGAGTCCCGTGACCCCCCCATGTTGGCGATCGCCACAAAGCGCAGGTCAAATCAGACCAGCGGTTTGCGGCTTTTACCTATTGCGGTGACGGCGGGCGGCGGTGCCATCGGGTCCCTATGCGGCTGTAGGGGGGACCCGATGGCATGGAAGGCAGCGCGATGCCTAAGGAAGGCATTGCGCTGCCTTCCGGTGACGAACCTGTGAGATCCAGCCCCCTGGATCTCACAGGCCGGAAGCTGTATGAGTAATACACACAGTATTACTCATACAGCCAATGCATTCCAATACAGAAGTATTGGAATGCATTGTAAAGGATCAGACCCCCAAAAGTTCAAGTGGGACAAAAAATTCTGTGAAAAAAAAGGTGACAAAATAAAATTTCCCCCCAAAAAATTTAAAGTATCAAGTAAAAATAAACAAAAACGTCATTTTCCCCAAATAAAGTTAAAAAAAATTGATAGAAAATAGAGAGAATTTTTTTGACTGGTAGGTATCTCCGCGTGCGTATCGACCAGCTCTATAAACATATCACATGACCTAACCCCTCAGATGAACACCGTAAAAAATAAAAAATAAAAACTGTGCTAAATAAACCATTTTTTTGTCACCTTTCATCGCAAAAAGTACAACAGCAAGCGATCAAAAAGGCGTACGCCCACCAAAATAGTACTAATCTAACCGTCATCTCATCCCGCAAAAAATTAGCCCCTATCTGAGACAATCGCCCAAAAAATATAAAAACTATGGCTCAGCATATGGAGACACTAAAACATCATTTTTTTTGTTTTAAAAAAGCTGTTATTGTGTAAAACTTACATAAATAAAAAAAAAGTATACATATTAGGTATCACCGCGTCCGTATGGACCGGCTTTATAAAAATATCACATGTCCTTCCTAACCCCTCAGATGAACACCGTAAAAAATAAAAACTGTGCTAAATAAACCATTTTTTGTCACCTTACATCACAAAAAGTGTAATAGCAAGCGATCAAAAAGTCATATGCACCCCAAAATAGTTCCAATCAAACCATCATCTCATCCCGCAAAAATCATACCCTACCCAAGATAATGGCCCAAAAACTGAAAAAACTATGGCTCTCAGAATATGGAGACACTAAAACATGATTTTTTTTTGTTTCAAAAATGATATTATTGTGTAAAACTTACATAAATAAAAAAAGGTATACATATTAGTTATCGCCGCATCCATAATAAGTTACTGTATAAAAATATCACATTGCCTAACCCCTCAGGTGAACACCGTAAAAAAATAAAAATAAAAACGATGTAAAAAAAAGCTATTTTTTGTCATCTTACATCACAAAAAGTGTAATAGCAAGCGATCAAAAAGTAATATGCACCCCAAAATAGTGCCAATCAAACCGTCATCTTATCCCACAAAAATCATACCCTACCCAAGATAATGGCCCAAAAACTGAAAAAACTATGGCTCTCAGAATATGGAGACACTAAAACATGATTTTTTTGGTTTCAAAAATTAAATCATTTGTGTAAAACTTACATAAATAAAAAAAATTCTATACTTATTAGGTATCGCCGCATCCGTGACAACCTGCCCTATAAAAATACAACATGATCTAACCTGTCAGATAAATGTTGCAAATAAAAAAAAACGGTGCCAAAACAGCTATTTCTTGTTACCATGCCTCACAAAAAGTGTAATATAGAGCAACCAAAAATCATATGTACCTTAAACTAGTACCAACAAAACTTCCACCCTATCCCGTAGTTTCTAAAATGGGGTCACTTTTTGGAGTTTCTACTCTAGGGGTGCATCAGAGGGACTTCAAATGGGACATGGTGTCAAAAAAAACAGTCTAGCAAAATCTGCCTTCCAAAAACTGTATGGCATTCCTTTCCTTCTGCGCCCTCCCGTGTGCCTGTACAGCAGTTTACGACCACATATGGGGTGTTTCTGTAAACTACAGAATCAGAGCCATAAATATTGAGTTTTGTTTGGCTGTTAATCCTTGCTTTGTAACTGGAAAAAAAATATTAAAATGAAAAATCAGCTAAAAATGTGAAATTTTTAAATTGTATCTCTATTTTCCATTAATTCTTGTGGAACACCTAAAGAATTAATGACGTTTGTAAAATCATTTTTGAATATCTTGAATGGTGTAGTTTCTAGAATGGGGTCATTTTTGGGTGGTTTCTATTATGTAAGCCTCACAAAGTGACTTCAGACCTAAACTGGTCCTTAAAAAGCTGTTTTTTGAAAATTTCGGAGAAATTTCAAGATTTACTTCTAAACTTCTAAGCCTTGTAACATCCCCAAAAATAAAATGTCATTCCCAAAATGATCCTAACATGAAGTAGACATATGGGGAATGTAAAGTAATAACTATATTTGTAGTTATTACTATTTATTATAGAAGTAGAGAAATTGAAACTTGGAAATTTGCAAATTTTTTCAAATTTTTGGCAAATTTGGTATTTTTTTTTATAAATAAAAATGTTTTTTTTTTTACTTCATTTTACCAGTGTCATGAAGTACAATATGTGACGAAAAAACAATCTAAGAATTGCCTGGATAAGTCAAAGCGTTTTAAAGTTATCACCACTTAAAGTGACACTGGTCAGATTTGCAAAAAATGGCCTGGTCCTTAAGGTGAAATAAGGCTGTGTCCTTAAGGAGTTAAAGGCATATTATCTTTTCTGCTTCTGTGAACACAATATATAACAGTTATATGACATCCAAACATGAAGTCACTGTAAATATCTCTGCCCTTGTCTTTAACACACAAACATAGGATCTTTATTAAGGTTATTAGCAGGTCTAGCTGTATAAATATATAAGTTATATTAGCAACCTAGGACAGGTCTTAGCTGCAGTGGACATGTATTGCTTATCTTTCTAATTTTGGTCAATGTGACAAATCATCAGGGAGATATTTTTAGACAGATCCCAGTGACCATTTGCATTCGATATGTGGTTGAATAGTTGATGAACTAGATGATCTCTGCAGGCACATATTATAGTTATAGGGGGTACAGCTGTAGCAGTTGCACCTAGACCTTTTTTGCCTGAGGGGCAGGTGGCTAAAGGTCTCTCACCCACAAAATAAAACATTGGCATTATAAATGGCACATAGTAGATGATGGGGCTGATTACAGGTAGAGAAATTCTACCATTATCTATAGTTTTCAGCTATCTACTAATAGGGAAGTAGGGGTGTACCAAAACTGGCGTAAAGTAAAATGGCTAAGTTGCTAAAATCAACCAATCCGATTCCACCATTCATTTTTCAGAGCTCCTTTGGAAAATTAAAGGATCAGTCTGATTGGTTAATATGGGCAACTAAGCCAGTTTTACTTTACACCACTTTTGATAAATCTCTCTTTACTTATAGTTTCTAATAAGTATTGGAAATTTACAGGATAATATATTCCAGTCATCATGAAACCACATTTATACATTCTGTCTTTGTCTTGAACTGTGATTATTACTGCCTAAAACAGGTCAGCCAAACTGATTTAATCAAAATAACTAGGAGAATGTTCTAATTAACATAATATTGCTTGGTTATTTTAATGGTCTGTTTTTAAAGATTTTCAGAAATGAATGAGAGTTGCAATAAGAAGGAACGTTAAAGATATGTGAATTTACATCAGTAGGCAAATGGATTCATACATAATAAAAACAAAATATGGAGTAATGTAACAGTAAATCAAATTCAATAATGTCATTAAAATGGATCTGTCATGAAAATATGCTGCCCTATAAATCACTTACACCCAATCGCTGTACAGTCGGGTCCATAAATATTGGGACATTGACACAATTCTAACACTTTTGGCTCTATACACCACCACAATGTATTTGAAATGAAACAAACAATGTGCTTTAACTGCAGACTGTCAGCTTTAATTTGAAGATATTTACATCAAAATCAGGTGAACGGTGTAGGAATTACAACAGTTTGCATATGTGCCTCACACTTGTTAAGGGTCCAAAAGTAATGGGACAATTTTCTTCTCAGCTGTTCCATGGCCAGGTGTGTGTTATTCCCTCATTATCCCAATTACAATGAACAGATAAAAGGTCCAGAGTTCATTTCAAGTGTGCTACTTGCATTTGGAATCTGCTGCTGTCAACTCTCAAGATGAGATCCAAAGAGCTGTCACTATCAGTGAAGCAAGTCATCATTAGGCTGAAAAAACAAAAAAAAACATCAGAGAGATAGCAAAAACATTAGGCGTGGCCAAAACAACTGTTTGGAACTTTCTTAAAAAGAAGGAATGCACTGGTGAGCTCAGCAACACCAAAAGACCCGGAAGACCACGGAAAACAACTGTGGTGGATGACCAAAGAATTCTTTCCCTGGTGAAGAAAACACCCTTCACAACAGTTGGCCAGATCAAGAAAACTCTCCAGGAGGTAGGTGTATGTGTGTCAAAGTCAATAATCAAGAGAAGACTTCACCAGAGTGAATACAGAGGGTTCACCACACGATGTAAACCACTGGTGAGCCTCAAAAACAGGAAGGCCAGATTAGAGTTTGCCAAACGACATCTAAAAAAGCCTTCACAGTTCTGGAACAACATCCTATGGACAGATGAGACCAAGATCAACTTGTACCAGAGTGATGGGAAGAGAAGAGTATGGATAAGGAAAGGAACTGCTCATAATCCTAAGCACACCACCTCATCTGTGAAGCATGGTGGTGGTAGTGTCATGGTGTGGGCATGTATGGCTGCCAATGGAACTGGTTCTCTTGTATTTATTGATGATGTGACTGCTGACAAAAGCAGCAGGATGAATTCTGAAGTGTTTCGGGCAATATTATCTGCTCATATTCAGCGAAATGCTTTAGAACTCATTGGACGGCGCTTCACAGAGAAGATGGACAATGACCCAAAGCATACTGCAAAAGCAACCAAAGAGTTTTTTTAAGGGAAAGAAGTGGAATGTTATGCAATGGCCAAGTCAATCACCTGACCTGAATCCGATTGAGCATACATTTCACTTGCTGAAGACAAAACTGAAGGGAAAATGCCCCAAGAACAAGCAGGAACTGAAGACAGTTGCAGTAGAAGCCTGGCAGAGCATCACCAGGGATGAAACCCAACGTCTGGTGATGTCTATGCGTTCCAGACTTCAGGCTGTAATTGACTGCAAAGGATTTGCAACCAAGTATTAAAAAGTAAAAGTTTGATTTATGATTATTATTCTGTCCCATTACTTTTGGTCCCTTAGCAAGTGGGAAGTACATATGCAAACTGTTGTAATTCCTACACCGTTCACCTGATTTGTATGTAAATACCCTCAAATTAAAGCTGACAGTCTGCAGTTAAAGCACATCTTGTACGGTCTCATTTCAAATGCATTATGGTGGTGTATAGAGCTAAAAATGTTAGAATTGCGTTGATGTCCCAATTTTAATGACCCTGACTGTACAGCACTTGGTATTGGGCTTTAATTTTGTCTTTAACCTGGACCAATACCCAAGGAGAAGACAGAAGTTATTTATTACCGCTTCTGTCTTCTCCTGTGCTCAGTGAAAATCATGTGATTTTCAGGTATCTTGTGGACATAGGAGACCTGCAGGGTCTTAGCAGATCCGAATCAGCTCTGCCTTTGTACAATGCCACTATAGGAGCTGTTTTCCCCTGGAACTGGAAATTCTCCCCAGTTACAGTGGAAATGGTGCAAAATTAAAAAAAATGTGTATGTGTCAGTGACCTCTTGGGAGACATATTAAGTGTAAAAAAAATAAAAAAAATATAAATCCAAACAAAATCAAAAATACAAATGCCCACAAGAGAAATTGTTGCCATTATCCCCCATTCATGCAAACCTATACATACTGTATTATACACTCACCTAAATAATTATTAGAAACACCTGTTCTATTTCTCATTAATGCAATTATCTAGTCAACCAATCACATGGCAGTTGCTTCAATGCATTTAGGGGGGTGGTCCTGGTCAAGACAATCTCCTGAACTCCAAACTGAATGTCAGAATGGGAAAGAAAGGTGATTTAAGCAATTTTGAGCGTGGCATGGTTGTTGCTGCCAGACGGGCCTGTCTGAGTATTTCACAATCTGCTCAGTTACTGGGATTTTCACGCACAACCATTTCTAGGGTTTACAAAGAATGGTGTGAAAAGGGAAAAACATCCAGTATGCGGCAGTCCTGTGGGCAAAAATGCCTTGTGGATGCTAGAGGTCAGAGGAGAATGGGCCGACTCATTCAAGCTGATAGAAGAGCAATGTTGACTGAAATAACCACTCGTTACAACCGAGGTATGCAGCAAAGCATTTGTGAAGCCACAACACGCACAACCTTGAGGCGGATGGGCTACAACAGCAGAAGACCCCACCGGGTACCACTCATCTCCACTACAAATAGGAAAAAGAGGCTACAATTTGCACGAGCTCACCAAAATTGGACTGTTGAAGACTGGAAAAATGTTGCCTGGTCTGATGAGTCTCGATTTCTGTTGAGACATTTAAATGGTAGAGTCCGAATTTGGCGTAAACAGAATGAGAACATGTATCCATCCTCTGATGGCTACTTCCAGCAGGATAATGCACCATGTCACAAAGCTCGAATCATTTCAAATTGGTTTCTTGAACATGACAATTAGTTCACTGTACTAAAATGGCCCCCACAGTCATCAGATCTCAACCCAATAGAGCATCTTTGGGATGTGGTGGAACAGGAGCTTCATGCCCTGGATGTGCATCCCTCAAATCTCCATCAACTGCAAGATGCTATCCTATCAATATGGGCCAACATTTCTAAAGAATGCTATCAGCACCTTGTTGAATCAATGCCACGTAGAATTAAGGCAGTTCTGAAGGCAAAAGGGGGTCCAACACCGTATTAGTATGGTGTTCCTAATAATTCTTTAGGTGAGTGTATATCAAAACCACCATAAAATAGGTAACCAATTTTAATAATTTATTGTGTGGTTAGTTTGTATATTTAAAGAATAAGGAGATAAAGTTTGAATAAAAAAAAAACATATTTTTTTTTTCAGTTTTTCTCAAATAAAATTGAATGAAGAAAAAACATTGCTAAAAAGCATAGTAATAAAAAGCCCAATGTGTCATGTAAAAAAAAAAAGTCTCCAAAATGTTTACAAATAAAAAAGTTACAACCGTTACATAAAAAAATGTGTCTGGTCAGTAAAGACTTCTCATGCCTGGTCATTAGGGGATTAAAATAAAAAAATGCAGTCTAAAGCCACACAGGACAACTCTGCTGCTGGATTTCATCACAGAAATTCATCTGCAGGCTTTTCTGAATCCTGCAAGAACCACTAGAAATAGACTGGTTTATGTGGGGGGGGGGGGGGGGTTATACTTTCAACCTTTGCATTGCAAAGTTGAAAGTTAATAACTTATGCCTACAGTGCTGGTCAGTTTACCCTGCAGATTTGTTTGCAGCATGTGGATGAGATTTCTGAAAAGGTTGTTCACTGTAAAATGGAGTGGTTCTGTATACAATCCTCCAAATCTGCTGCAACAAATTGTTAGCATTTAGTCCCGTGGGAACGTACCCTAACTCTATTCCAAACTCTGTTCCCCTGTTCTAAAAGTTCCATCACAACACTGTATTTGGAAGCAAATCATTTTGAGATGATATAGCATGACCTGAAGAGGGCTGTGCATGCAAGGCATCACAGAAATATTTACCAAATACAATAAACCAAAACACACTGGCCAGGAGAAATGATCCAAGATTCCACCTCAGCATTACGCAATTTGCAGTTTCAGGAAATGTTTAGTGCAGGTAACTGCAGTGGATTTTTACTTAATGGACTCAGTAAAAGACATGGACTGTATGTGTGCTATTATTTTAGTTAGATTGTGTCTATCTATAATTGCGACTTAGGTTACAATAAGAACTCATTTTATTAGTAATCAATGTAAAAACCCAAATAATTCCAAAGGGTTCAGTTTTCTTACAGCCATAGCAAATTAGTATGTGTAGACCAGGCAGTGAATAATACAATTCAGAGAGCACACTTATTGGCTAGTTCCTGTTTCCATTCTCCAGTTATGAGGAAAGTGTTATTATTTCAGGATTGTTTTTAAGGATATACAAATGTTTGGGACGAAATGGATGTTTTTTTTTCTTAGACAGGTGTCCCATAAATCATATACTGAATGCTTACAATATGGATAGTAAACAAAGACAACATTACATGAATAGTATGGAGTCTCCTGAACAATAAAGCATAATTAAATAGTCTATAATTATGTGTTTTGAGTACTTTTTAATGAGTTGTAATTTTTTAATTAGATATCAATATCAAATGCTGAAAGGCTACATGGAGCCATCCGGCATTTAACCAAGGTCTGAGGCTTTGTCTTAATAACATTCATACTGTACAAAACCTCTCCCAACCTCTCAGAACAAATATTTTCTGGAGGCTATTAACCTTTCTTTGTCTCCTTTGCTTTCATGACCTTTTCTGGCAGGATAATACAGATAATATTCTGAGAGGAATTGTGGGTATTCAAGCCAATTCAGTTACTGTGAATTATAAACAATATATTTACTGTATCTACTGCTTCGTACAATTTTCAAGCGCTGCCATTAGTCAAAACTAGGGAATTGTGAAGCATGACACAGCAACAAACTAGTGACCACATGAATCAGAGTCAAAGTTTTCATATTCAAACATTTTAAGTAGCTCTGATGTAGCAATAACTCAGCCATATGGGACAATGCATCTCTTTTAATCTCTTTGCTGTCTCTTCCTCTCCAACTCCATAGTTCATAGCTCTCTGTAAATCTTCTCTATGATAGTTTCGTCGGTCACTTTGTGTTTTTTAGTTCTGAGCATTTGCAATTCCCAGAGTGGATAGATACTGGTATATATGTATTAAAATATATCCATGCAGAGAAATATATGAATGTGTTCTGCAGAAGAACTGTCACTCACAGTTTCATGATTTAATAATGTGACTGCAAAAAAGAATGAATGGGAAATATTGGTCCAAATCCTACAATGTGGTTTATAGGTTGAAGTTCATAGCCATGTGTCTGGTTTAGTTATTTAGTAAGAGGTAATGCAATCCTCAACTTGATTCCTAATAAGTTAAGTAAACAGTGGCAAGAAATGTTAAATTGATTTTTCAATGGCTTTTATGATGTGATATTACACTCAAGTTTAGAACTGTCCCATCTTAAAGTTCTTCTTGTGTTGTGGTTTCTTTGTGACATGATTTACATAAAACACTCAATAACATTTTGGTTACTTGGTTTTGATGAAAATTGTCTAAATACATGGATAATTCCAAGTGGTGGAATTAATGCTGACATTGAGTTTAGTATATTTTGTTATAGAATGTTGAACTCCAAACCAAATAGTGCAGCTGTAAGGTAAGAAGTCAGTCTTCAACTCCTGGGGAGGTCAATGGTCTGGTGATGCTACATAAGAAAATGTAATCATTGCTTGTGGGGGTATTTGAAGGCAAGGTGACTTTATTGCCTAATCATATATGACACAATAAAAAGCGATTGCCTGCCAGGTCTTGTACTTGGTAATGTGACCAGCCAAGACCTATATAAGCACTGGAGAGAGGAGTTTCACAAAGAGACACACACATACACATGTTGCCCATCCACGGCTATGGAAGAGGAAAAGAAGAGGATCAGGGTAAGAGAGAAACAGAGAGATGAGACACACAAAAAGAGGATGCTACAGCTGATATTAACTTTTGTATCTCACCACCAGTGCTTTATTAACATCAATACTGTCCAGCACTTTTGTAAAATATCTGATATGATGCAGTAACTGCTTCTGAGAGAATTAAGGGGAGTTAAGGAGGAGAAATAAAGGCAGTATAAACCGTATAAAGCACTGCATGAAAAAAATTGTTACAAACTGTATTTGAATATATGACCTTAATGTGCAGCAGAGGTTATTGCTATTTCTATCAGTAAAAGGAAGTATGAAAAATGAAAATAATCTTATTCTGTATTATTGATCAGATTTGATTGTATGAAGCTTGACATTTAAAGTTCTGTTACTATGGATATAATATTGTACCACATATGGTCAGCAGTCAAATAGTTACAGTCTCTGAGCCCTATTGTTCCATTTTCTCTTTACATTTTTCCACCTGAACAACAATAAATAATCCAGATTTTATGTAAAAATCACGCTTTATATAGTACTTGCATAGAACTCTACAGTAGAATAAATCCCATATTTCTCTCTGCCAGCCTTAACTGACAGAAGTAAAATAATCTGGAAATGAAGTGAAATATATTTGCTATGGAAAATGTTTTATGCCCCATAAAAATAAACATTTGATGAAGTGCAACTGCTATATTGATTACTGTATACATAATGAGAGCCCGAGGAGCAGGTTCCAGCAGCTCTTTTTCTTAGAAAACAAATAATTCTTCTGAGAAGCACCAACTGTGGGGGAAATGTCTTTCTATTCCTGTATCGCAGTATGTGCGTCTCTGTATTCTTCATTACCAACAGTGTTACTAGATTCAAAACAGTCTATTCAGGACTGTCAAGTTGTTATTACTAATCATCATATATGTGCTATTGTAATGATTAATATTTTAGTGATGTTAATACCACGGGATAACTTTAAGTACAATGCTTTGCTAGAAGAGAAATTTGATTGTATTTACAAGATCATAGGTTTTCCATTCATTGGATATGTGTTACCTTACTATTTTATAATTGCATATTTTTTTATTGATTTGCTTTATTGTTCAAAAATAGTAGAATGAAACAAAGAGGCAGAAACAGAAGGATTAGAATGCATAGTTGACATGTCAAAGCTATGTTCACACTAACTTCAAGGGAGCATACTGAGCGCCATATGATGACCCTGTGGGCACTAGCTGTGTCCCCCATGGTACATAATAAGGCAGCATAGAACAGATATATCTACTTCGCCATTTTCAAGAAGGATATGTTTGTAATACAGCATCTAATTGAGCTGTTCAACTTTTTTTTTTTCAATAAGAATCCTAAGAAAGCCTAATCCTAAGAAACTACTTACATCTCCTTATAAAATCATAGTCTTATGGAGTTATAGTTGGGCCCCATGAACATCTATAAGTCCTATTGTATAGCTCAATAGAGCTTGTAAGGTAGAGTGCATTTGATTGTTTTATTTTAATATGCCTCCAATTAACTTTTCCTTGTCTCTGTAAGGGTCAAAGCCTATACCTATTCACGTGACAGTGACTTGGGAAGGCATACTATCAAATCAGTGCCAACTGGGCATATGTTAAATGACCAGTTAAGGATATTTTTATTTTCTCTTTTCAGTATGGCACAGAAAAGAGCAGAGCACTAGTAATTAGTATTTGGCCATATGAATATTAAAGTTCTGTATTAGTTCCAATGTGTTTAGAGACATAACACAACATCCATGGTCCATACTCTACAAAGGCATGCATATTCTTTTACTCTTTCATATTTCTTCCAAGGTAGAATACTTATGTAACACAAGTAGAGTTGAGCGGACACCTGGATATTCGGCTTCGACGAGTTTGGCCGAACTTGAAAAAAAAGTTCGGGTTCGGAACTCGAACTTGATTAGAACTTGAACCCGAACCTGAAACCCATTGAAGTCAATGGGGACCCGAACTTTTGGGCGCTAAAATGTCTCTAAAATAGTCCTAGAAAGGGCTAGAGGGCTGCAAAAGGCATCAAAATGTGCTTAAGAGCATGGCAACTGTTCTGCAAACAAATGTGGATAGGGAAATGACTTAAAATAACATAAAATACAGAAAAATTAAAAATAACAATCTGGATCTAGGAGTAGGAGGTTGAGGAGGCGGTGGATCGGTGGATGTGGCGGTGTAGGTTGACGAAGTGGTGTAGGTGGAATAGGTAGCCAACACTGATTTGTGTTCTTTTTTATTTTCAAATTGGTGTATCCCCCAAAATATTGGGACATACAACAAAATAAAACAAAGAATAAGTGCACTTGAGTACAAGAATGGATGGTTGAGGTTGGTATAAATGTCTATTCTGCACAAGGTACAGACAAGTTCTGTAGGATCCATGCCTGGTTCATTTTAATAAATGTAAGCTTGCCCACATTGGCTGCGGCCTGAGATAATTCTCTCTGCCGTGCTAAACACACGTTCACACCATACACTGGCTGCAGGGCAGGTCAGCACCTCCAAGGCTGACAAAGCTTTTCCACATTTTGGCCATGCTAACCCTGCCTTCTCAGGTGCTGGCGGTGCCCCAGCTGCGTTGGCGACCTCTTCCTCCACCTCTGCCTTTGCTTTGTGCTTCCACTGTGCCCCCACTGTCAGGTGGGAATGTCATCAGCAGCGTGCGCTTGTAGTCGCGCATTTTCCGACCAGTAACAGATGTTTTCACAAAATTTACTTCCCTGTCAGCAATGCAGAGCAGGGGTTCATTCAGGGCAAAAGGGGGTTCATGTCACCCAGTAATAGAACAGAGGATTTTGAGAGAACGAGGCCCATGTCACCCAGGCACAGCAGTGGTTCATTCACGGCAAAAGGGGGTTCATGTCATCCAGCAATAGAACAGAGGATTTTGAGAGATTTAGGCCCCTGTCACCCAGGCACAGCAGGGGTTCATTCACGGCAAAAGGGGGTTCATGTCACCCAGCAATAGAACAAAGGATTTTTGAGAGATTTAGGCCCCTGTCACCCAGGCACAGCTGGGGTTTATTCACGGCAAAAGTGGGCTCATGTCACCCAGCAATAGAACAGAGTATTTTGAGAGATTTAGGCCCATGTCACCCAGGCACAGCAGGGGTTCATTCACGGCAAAAGTGGGTTCTTGTCACCCAGCAATAGAACAGAGGAATTTGAGAGATTTCGGCCCCTGTCACCCAGGCACAGCAGGGGTTCATTCACGGCAAAATGAGCTTCATGTCACCCAGCAATAGAACAGAGGATTTTGTAAGATTTAGGCCCCTGTCACCCAGGTACAGCAGGGGTTAATTCACGGCAAAAGTCGGTTATTGTCACACAGCAATACAACAGAGGATTTTGAGAGATTTAGGCCCCTGTCACCCAGGCACAGCAGGGGTTCATTCACGGCAAAACTAGCTTCATGTCCCCCAGCAATAAAACAGAGGATTTTGAGAGATTTAGGCCCATGTCACCCAGGCACAGCAGGGGTTCATTCACGGCAAAATTAGCTTCATGTCACCCAGCAATAGAACAGAGGATTTTGAGAGATTTAGGCCCCTGTCACCCAGGTACAGCAGGGGTTAATTCACGGCAAAAGTGGGTTCTTGTCACTCAGCAATAGAGCAGAGGATTTTGAGAGATTTAGGCCCCTGTCACCCAGGTACAGCAGGGGTTCATTCACGGCAAAACTAGCTTCATGTCACCTAGCAATAGAACAGAGGATTTTGAGAGATTAAGGCCCCTGTCACCCAGGCAATATTGGGACAAATAAAAAAATAAATAAAAAAAGAATCATTGCACTTGACTTGAGTACAAGAATGTATGTTTGATGGTGGTATAAATGTCTATTCTGCACAAGGTACAGACAAGTCTTGTGGGATCCAAGCCTGGTTAATTTTAATGAATGTGAGCTTGTCCACGTTGACTGTGGACAGGCGGCTGCATTTGTCTGTAATGACGCCCCCTGCCATGCTAAATACACTTTCAGACAATACACTGGCTGCAAGGCAGGCCAGCAACTCCAAGGAATAAAGGGCAAGCTCAGGAAATGTGCCCAATTTGGAGACCCAGAAGTTGAAGAAGGCAGACCCGTCCTTCAGTACGTGTAGGCGTGTGCACACATACTGCTCCACCATGTTGATGAAATGCTGCCTCCTGCTAAGACGTTCCATATCAGCTGGTGGTGCTGGTTGTTGTGGCGTGCTGACAAAGCTGACAAAGCTTTTCCACATTTTGGCCATGCTAACCCTGCCTTCGGAAGTGCTGGCGGTGCCCCAGCTGCCTTGGCGACCTCTTCCTCGTCCTCTGCCTTCACCTTGTGCTTCCACTGTGCCCCCGCTGTCAGGTGGGAATGCCACCAGCAGCGCATCTACCAGCGTGCGCTTGTACTCGCACATTTTACGATCACGCTCTAGTGACGGAATTAAGGACGGTATGTTGTCTTTGTAACGGGGATCCAGCAGCGTGGCCACCCAGTAATCAGCACAAGTTAGAATGTGGGCAACTCGGCGGTCGTTGCGGAGACACTGCAGCATGTAATCGCTCATGTGTGCCAGGCTGCCCAGAGGCAACGAAAAGCTGTCCTCTGTGGGAGGTGTATCGTCTGTGTCCTCTGTATACCCCCATCCACGCACCAGTGATGGCCATGAGCTGGTCTGGGTGCCACCCTGCTGTGAACATGGTTCCTTCTCCTGCATCTCCTCCTCCTCATCCTCCACCTCCTCATCCTCCAGAACTGTGCCCTGGCTGGACAATTGTGTACCTTGGGTTTGTGGGTGCAGGAACCCACCCTCGGAGCCACTTGGGAATGACTAGCCGGAAACCCTACGAAATGATCCCTCTCCCTCTTCCTCCTCCTGTGCCACATCCTCTTCCATCATCGCCATGAGCGTTTTTTCAAGGAGGCATAGAAGTGGGATAGTAACGCTGAGAACGGCGTTATCGGCACTTGCCATGTTGGTGGAGTACTCGAAACAGCGCAACAAGGAACACAGGTCTCGCATGGAGGCCCAGTCATTGGTGGTGAAGTGGTGCTGTTCCGCCGAGCGACTCACTTGTCCGTGCTGCAGCTGAAACTCCACTATCGCCTGCTGCTCTCACAGTCTGGCCAGCATGTGCAAGGTGGAGTTCGGGATGGCCGAAGTTACGCAAACAGGCGAGCAGCAGCAGGGTGAGAATGCCGAAAGCGCGCACAGATGGCCCGCACTTTATGCAGCAGCTCTGATATGTCGGGGTAATTTTTAAGGAATCTCTGCACCACCTAATTGAGCACAGGCAAGGGATGTGCGTCAAACCGGCTAGTCCCAGAGCTGCTACGAGATTTCGCCCATTATCACACACCACAAGGCCGGGCTTGACTGGCACAAACCACTCATCGGTCTGTTGTTCAAGGCCTGTCCACAGCTCCTGCGCGGTGTGGGGTTTGCCCTCCAAACAGATAAGTTTTAAAACTGCCTGCTGTCGTTTACCCCTGGCTGTGCTGAAGTTGGCGGTGAAGGTGTTACGCCTACCGGATGAGGAGCTGGTAGAGGATGAGGAAGCAGAGTAGGAGGAGGAAGCAACAGTAGGTGGTGGAAGGACATGCGCGGTGGTGGAAGGACATGCGCCAAATTGCTATTCGCCTCAGGCCCAGCCGCCACTGCATTTACCCAGTGTGCTGTTATGGAGATATAACGGCCCTGACTGTGCTTACTGGTCCACGTATCCGTAGTCAGGTGCACCTTGCCTCAAAATGGCTGTATTTCAAATTGCTGTATTTCAAATGCCTAATTCAAACCCCTGTATGTATAGGGGGGATCACACACGCCCTGAATCAGTGTAGGCCTGAAGTAAATATATCTTCGCAAAAAATGGCTGTATTTCAAATGGCTGTATTTCAAATGGCTGAATCAAACCCCTGTATGTATAGGGGGGATCTCACACGCCCTGAATCAGTGTAGGCCTGAAGTAAATATATCTTTGCACAAAAAGGCTGTATTTCAAATGGCTGTATTTCAAATGGCTGAATCAAACCCCTGTATGTATAGGGGGATCACACACGCCCTGAATCAGTGTAGGCCTGAAGTAAATATATCTGTGCACAAAATGGCTGTATTTCAAATGGCTGAATCAAACCCCTGTATGTATAGGGGGGATCACACACGCCCTGAATCAGTGTAGGCCTGAAGTAAATATAACTTTGCACAAAAAGGCTATATTTCAAATGGCTGTATTTCAAATGCCTAATTCAAACCCCTGTATGTATAGGGGGGATCACACACGCCCTGAATCAGTGTAGGCCTGAAGTAAATATATCTTTGCACAAAAAGGCTGTATTTCAAATGGCTGTATTTCAAATAGCTAATTCAAACCCCTGTGTGTATAGGGGGATCACACACACCCTGAACCAGTGTAGGCCTGCAGTAAATATATCTTTGCACAAACAGGCTGTATTTCAAATGGCTGTATTTCAAATGCCTAATTCAAACCCCTGTCTGTATAGGGGGATCACACACACCCTGAATCAGTGTACGTCTGAAGTAAATATATCTTTGAACAAAATGGCTGTATTTCAAATGGCTGAATCAAACCCCTGTATGTATAGGGGGAATCTCACACGAACTGTATCAGTGTAGGCCTGAAGTAAATATATCTTTGCACAAAAAGGCTGTATTTCAAATGGCTGTATTTCAAATAGCTAATTCAAACCCCTGTGTGTATAGGGGGATCACACACGCCCTGAATCAGTGTAGGCCTGAAGTAAATATATCTTTGCACAAACAGGCTGCATTTCAAATGGCTGTATTTCAAATGCCTAATTCAAACCCCTGTGTGTATAGGGGGATCACACACACCCTGAATCAGTGTACGTCTGAAGTAAATATATCTTTGAACAAAATGGCTGTATTTCAAATGGCTGAATCAAACCCCTGTATGTATAGGGGGAATCTCACACGAACTGTATCAGTGTAGGCCTGAAGTAAATATATCTTTGCACAAAAAGGCTGTATTTCAAATGGCTGTATTTCAAATAGCTAATTCAAACCCCTGTGTGTATAGGGGGATCACACACGCCCTGAATCAGTGTAGGCCTGAAGTAAATATATCTTTGCACAAACAGGCTGCATTTCAAATGGCTGTATTTCAAATGCCTAATTCAAACCCCTGTGTGTATAGGGGGATCACACACACCCTGAATCAGTGTACGTCTGAAGTAAATATATCTTTGAACAAAATGGCTGTATTTCAAATGGCTGAATCAAACCCCTGTATGTATAGGGGGAATCTCACACGAACTGTATCAGTGTAGGCCTGAAGTAAATATATCTTTGCACAAAAAGGCTGTATTTCAAATGGCTGTATTTCAAATGCCTAATTCAAACCTCTGTATGTATAGGGGGGATCACACACGCCCTGAATCAGTGTAGGCCTGAAGTAAATATATCTTTGCACAAAATGGCTGTATTTCAAATGGCTGAATCAAACCCCTGTATGTATAGGGGGAATCTCACACGCCCTGAATCAGTGTAGGCAGTGGCGTATCTATCACAAGGAAAACAAGACATTTGCCTAGGGCGGCACTTGCCAATGGGGTGGCAAATTGCCTTGTTTGCCCCTTGTCCCATCCGTCTTATACGCCGGTATACTCAGAAGATCCGATGGTATATTCTAACCCCCAGGCGTTCCCATTTTTTACGATCTAATGTATTAGTCCGTGTATTAGTCTGTGTTTTTTGAAAAAAAAAGTGTTTTTCAAACCCTAGAAAATGATGGGTGTATTTCTACCTTAAATTTCACACTGACTAATCCAGATGTTGTAGTTTGCAATGTCCCAAAAGCTCAGATACAGTGCTGGTCTGCTTTTTTTGGTCAATGGCCTCAGGGCAGGGTAAAACAATTGTGTCCTGCACCCACACAACTATTTCTAGGTAGATCGCTGAGTTAGATTCTCTCCTATTCTCTCCCTGAAATGACAAGTCCAGCAGCATCCTCTCCCTACACTTGTAACAGCAGAGTGACGTGCAGCGCTACGTTACTCAAGCTTATATAGAGCCTGGGTCAAATGCTGCTCTGGCCAATCACAGCCATGCCATTAGTAGGCATGGCTGTGATGGCCTCTTGGGGCAAGTAGTATGACGCTTGCTGATTGGCTGCTGTGCAGCCTTTCAAAAAGCGCCAAGAAAGTGCCGAACACCGCACCCGAACCCGAACTTTTACTTAAATGTTCGGGGTCCAAAAATCCTTTACAGTTCGGGTTCGCTCAACCCTAAACACAAGGCCATGCAAAGGCACCATATGGAAGCACATGGTGTTCATTGGTACAGAACCACAGGGACATTGTTTGCAGGGGTAGACCGGAGATCTTAAAATGGCCCTGGAAATAAAAGTTAAATTGGCCCCATATTGTAGGCGAGGGCCAACACAAAATAGCAGGGTCAGCAATATCATAGTGCTGCGCAAAATATCACTATGACAACTTCTGAAGATAGTGATACAGTTCAATTCAGAAGGGGACCTGTTACCAATGGTCTGGTACAAAAGTTACTGACCTTATTTAAAGATGTATTCCAATCTCAGAAAATGGGGGCATATTGTTAGGATTTTCCCTCATTGTCTGAAATGTGTTGGTCCCCTATCTTGTAAACATAGCCGAAAATCAAGCCGGCAAAGTGGTGGCCGGCAGTGACAGGTTTGGCCACCACCAAGTGTTCCTATTGCACTGCCTAAAATAGCCGAGTGGCACACTTGGCTATTTTCGGAATTCCCATAGAAATGAATGGGAGCCCACCGAGCTTGCACGTCCGCCACTTTCATTCACTTCTATGGGGCCAACGAAAATGGTCCTGTGTTTCCTGTTCCATTCAAAGTGCTAGCTCAGCAGCAGGGAACAGCTGAATGGTTGGGGAGCCTCACCATTCATATAATAATGACCTATCCTGAGGATGGGTCATCAATATCAGGAGCCATGAAAACCCTTTTAACTCTGGGATCATCAGATGTTTATGAACCCTACTGGCAGCAGCATAGGGTATATTACCAGCCCACTCCTGTTTGCTTGTATCATATAAGCTCCTTATTTTTTCTGAGTATTAAACCCTACACGTAGTACCATGGTAAGGCATATTTTACTGCATAATGACATTTTGTCATACAGGTGTATGATAGCCACAAACACAATAAATGACTCATTTTGTGCAATTATCACATCTATGGTATATTATATTCAAATTAACAAATTATATATTTATTTATTTATTCATTCATTTCAGAGGTCTGTCAATAATAGACTTTTCCTATGGTAACTTTTCCTTTATTCCTTTTACTGTATATACAGTATATACAGCACATATAAAATATCATGAAATTGACAAAAATAAAATTGGAATTACGATAACAAAATGTAAGAAATCTATAAGACATGCATTAGAGAAGTACAGTTCCTGCATTATCCCTTTTTTTACGAGCTGCAAAAATCAAATAATCTTCATAAATGAATAGTGGCTAAATAAAAGACAGGCTCATTTGTTTGGATCCACTCATGTAATCAAAAGAGCTATGCTGCCATGATCTTATTGTGCAGTTCAGCATAGTTATTCAAGTACAATTTAATAATTTCAGATTTTTTTATACACATTTACATAATTGGGTTTAAATGATTAAAAAAGTAAAATTTTATTAAGTGTTAATATATCCGCAGGAAGATGACTATACCCTTCCCTGATTTATATGGCTGCAAGTATAATGCTTTAGTGTGAATGTGTATAACAAGTTGTCCTATAAAAGACATGAAACATAGGCATAACATTCTTTAATAGCAAAACTGTATGAACTTACCAAAGCTGTCATATAATGCAATATTTTAAACTAAGTGAAAAACAAAATGCTGTCACTGGAATGAGCACTCCAGGAGGTGAGTAGTAGCCTGGACAGAGGGGCGGCTGTGGATGTAGTGTTTCTGGATTTTGCCAAGGCTTTCGATATTGTCCCTCATAGACGTTTAATAGGTAAAGTAAGGTCTATAGGCTTGGAAAGTTTAGTTTGTAATTGGATTTAAAGCTGGCCGAAGGACCGTGTCCAGAGAGTTGTGGTCAATGATTCCTATTCAGAATGGTCCCAGGTTATAAGTGGTGTACCCCAAGGTTCAGTACTGGGTCTTCTATTATTTAATTTATTTATTAATGATATTGAGGACAGGATTAATAGCACCATTTCTATTTTTGCAGATGACACTAAGGGTACTTTCACACTTGGTTGTTGGATTTCGGCAGTCAGTTCCATTGCCGGAACTGCCTGCCGGATCATGAAAACCATATCAAACGGATAGCATTTGTTTCCGGATCCGGAACTGGCTGACAAATGCATTTAAACACCGGATCTGTCTCTCCGTTGTCATCTGGCAAACCGGTATTTATTTTTTTCGCATTTTTAAAAGTCTGCGCATGCGCAGACCGGGAAACCGGATCCAGTTTTCCGGAACACTTGGAACCGGATCCGGCATCCGGTGTTCCGGAATTTTGGCCGGCGAAAATACTGCAGCATGCTGCGGTATTTTCCCCAGCCAAATACCGTAATAGTGACTGAACTGAAGACATCCTGATGCATAGTGAACAAAATGCTTTCCATTCAGAAAGCATTAGGATAAAGCTACTTTCACACTAGCGTTCGGGGCTCCACTTGTGAGCTCCGTTTGAAGGCTCTCACAAGCGGCCCCGAACGCATCCGTACTGCCCCAATGCATTCTGAGTGGATGCGGATCCGCTCAGAATGCATCAGTTTGGCACCGTTTGTCCGCCTGGCGTTCGGGTGTCCGCCTGGCCGTGCGGAGGCAGACGGATCTGTCCAGACTTACAATGTAAGTCAATGAGGACGGATCCGTTTGAAGTTGACACAATATGGCTCAATTTTCAAACTGATCCGTCCCCCATTGACTTTCAATGTAAAGTCTGGACGGATCCGTCTGAACTACTTTCACACTTTTTTTTCACACTTTCACAATTTTTTCTAAACTATAATGCATCTGTTCTGAACGGATCCAAAGTTCTGCATTATAGGAGCGGATCCGTCTGTGCAGACACCAGACGGACCCGCTCTGAACGCAAGTGTGAAAGTAGCCTAAAACTGAAGCGTTTTTTTCCGGTATTTAGCCCCTGTGATGGAACTTTAACGCTAGTGAGAAAGTACCCTAAGCTGTGTAGTACTGTGCAGTCTTTGGATGATGTCCATAAACTACAAGCTGACTTGAACACTCTGAGTGATTGGGCATCAACTTGGCAAATGAGGTTCAATGTGGATAAATGTAAAGTTATGCATCTTGGTAGTAATAATATCTGTGCTTCATATGTCCTAGGTGATGTAACACTGGGGGAGTCACTTGTAGAGAAGGATTTGGGTGTCCTTTTAGATCATAGATTGAATAACAGCATACAATGTCAATCAGCTGCTTCTAAGGCTACCAGGATTTTGTCATGACTTAACCCCTTTAGGACACAGCCTTATTTCACATTAAGGACCGGGCCATTTTTTACAAATCTGACCAGTGTCACTTTAAGTGGTGCTAACTTTTAAACGCTTTGACTTATCCAGGCCATTCTGAGATTGTTTTTTTCGTCACATATTTTACTTCATGGCACTGGTAAAATGAAGTAAAAAATAATAATTTTTATTTATAAAAAAAATACCAAATTTACCAAAAATTTGCAAAGAATTGCAAATTTCCAAGTTTCAATTTCTCTAATTCTATAATACATAGTAATACTTCCAAAAATTGTTATTACTTTACATTCCCCATATGTCTACTTCATGTTTGGATCATTTTGGGAATGATATTAAATTTTTTGGGGATGTTACAAGGCTTAGAAGTTTAGAAGCAAATCTTGAAATTTTTCAGAAATTTTGAAAAAAACCCAATTTTTAGGTACCAGTTCAGGTCTGAAGTCACTTTGCGAGGCTTACATAATAGAAACTACCCAAAAATGACCCCATTTCTAGAAACTACACCCCTCAAGGTATTCAAAACTGATTTTACAAACTTTGTCAACCCTTTAGGTGTTCCACAAGAATTAATGGAAAATAGAGATATAATTTCAAAATTTCACTTTTTTGGCAAATTTTCCATTTTTTTTTTCCAGTTACAAAGCAAGGGTTAACAGCCAAACAAAACTCAATATTTATGGCCCAGATTCTGTAGTTTACATAAACACCCCATATGTGGTCGTAAACTGCTGTACGGGCACACGGCAGGGCGCAGAAGGAAAGGAATGCCATAAGGTTTTTGGAAGGGAGGTTTTGCTGGACAGTTTTTTTTGACACCATGTCCCATTTGAAACCCCCCTGATGCACCCCTAGAGTAGAAACTCCATAAAAGTGACTCCATCTAAGAAACGACACCCCTCAAGATATTCAAAACTGATTTTACAAACATCGTTAACCCTTTAGGTGTTCCACAAGAGTTATTGGCAAATGGAGATGAAATTTCCCGAATTTAATTTTTTGGGCAAATTTTCTATTTTTAGCCATTTTTTCCAGTAACAAAGCAAGGGTTAACAGCCAAACAAAAACTCAATATTTATTGCCCGGATTCTGTAGTTTACAGAAACACCTCATATGTGGTCTTAAACTTCTGTACGGGCACACGGTAGGGCACAGAAGGAAAATAATGCCATACGGTTTTTGGTAGGCAGATTTTGCTGGACTGGTTTTTTGACACCATGTGCCATTTGAAGCCCCCCTGATGCACCCCTAGAGTAGAAACTCCATAAAAGAGACCCCATCTAAGAAACTACACCCCTCAAGGTATTCAAAACTGATTTTACAAATATCGTTAACCCTTTAGGTGTTCCACAAGAGTTATTGGCAAATGGAGATGAAATTTCAGAATTAAAATTTTTGGGAAAATTTTCCATTTTAATCTATTTTTTCCAGTAACAAAGCAAGTGTTAACAGCCAAACAAAACTCAATATTTATGGCCCTGATTCTGTAGTTTACAGAAACACCCCATGTATATATGAAACTTTAATTTAACACTTGCAGATCTGGAAAATACAGTTTTTTGAAAAAAAATGTGCGTTTTTCAAACCCCAGAAAATGATGGGTGTATTTCTCCCTTAAATTTCACACTGACTAATCCAGATGTTGTAGTTTGCCCCCAAAAAATGGTGATTTGCAATGTCCCAAAAGCACAGATGCAGTGCTGGTGCACTGAGCATGCATAAAATGGCCGCCGCCGCCACCACCCACCTAACTAAGGGCTCTTTCACACCTGCGAGTTCCATCGTCGGGGCTCTATGCCGGAAGAATCCTGATCAGTTTTATCCTAATGCATTCTGAATGGAGAGAAATCCGTTCAGGATGTCTTCAGTTCTGGAACGGAACGTTTTTTGTCTGGAGAAAATACCGCAGCATGCTGCGCTTTTTGCTCCGGCAAAAAATCCTGAAGACTTGCCGCAAGGCCGGATCCGGAAATAATGCCCATTGAAAGGCATTGATCCTTAAGCTAAACGTTGTTTCGGCGCATTGCCGGATCCGACGTTTAGCTTTTTCTGAATGGTTACCATGGCTGCCGGGACGCTAAAGTCCTGGCAGCCATGGTAAAGTGTAGCGGGGAGCGGGGGAGCAGCATGCTTACCGTCCGTGCGGCTCCCGGGGCGCTCCAGAGTGACGTCAGGCCGCCCCAAGCGCATGGATCACGTGATCACATGGATCACGTCATCCATGCGCATGGGGCGCTCTGACGTCATTCTGGAGCGCCCCGGGAGCCGCACGGACTGTAAGTATACCACTCCCCCGCTCCTCACTACTACTATGGCAACCAGGACTTTAATAGCGTCCTGGGTGCCGTAGTAACACTGAAAGCATTTTGAAGACGGCTCCGTCTTCAAATGCTTTCAGTACACTTGCGTTTTTCCGGATCCGGCGGGCACCTCCGGCAACGGAAGTGCACGCCGGATCCCAACAACGCAAGTGTGAAAGAGGCCTAACAGAATTATAAAAGGTTTTTTTTTTTTCGTCAATGGCCTCAGGGCAGGGTAAAACGATTGTGTCCTGCACCCACACAACTATTTCTAGGTAGATCGCTGAGTTACATTCTCTCCTATTCTCTCCCTGAAATGACAAGTCCAGCAGCATCCTCTCCCTACACTTGTAACAGCAGAGTGACGTGCAGCGCTACGTGACTCAAGCTTATATAGAGCCTGGGTCACATGCTGCTCTGGCCAATCACAGCCATTCCATTAGTAAGCATGGCGGTGATGGCCTCTTGGCGCAAGTAGTATGACGCTTGTTGATTGGCTGCTGTGCAGCCTTTCAAAAAGCGCCAAGAAAGCGCCGAACACCGAACCCGAACTTTTACGTAAATGTTCGGGTTCGGGTCCGGGGTCCAAAAATCCTAAATTTCGGTACGCTCAACCCTAAACACAAGGCCATGCAAAGGCACCATATGGAAGCACATGGTGTTCATTAGTACAGAACCACAGGGACATTGTTTACAGGGGTAGACCGGAGATCTTAAAATGGCCCTGGAAATAAAAGTAAAATTGGCCCAATATTGTAGGCGAGGGCCAACACAAATAAGCAGGGTCAGCAATATCATAGTGCTGCGCAAAATATTACTATGACAACTTCTGAAAATAGTGATACAGTTCAATTCAGAAGGGGACCTGTTACCAATAGTCTGGTACAAAAGTTACTGACCTTATTTAAAGATGTATTTCAATCTCAGAAAATGGGGGCATATTGGTAGGATTTTCCCTCATTGTCTGAAATGTGTTGGTCCCCTATCTTGTAAACATAGCCGAAAATCAAGCCGGCAAAGTGGTGGCCGGCAGTGACAGGTTTGGCCACCACCAAGTGTTCCTATTGCACTGCCTAAAATATTTTCGGAATTCCCATAGAAATGAATGGGAGCGCACCAAGCTTGCACGTCCGCCACTTTCATTCACTTCTATGGGGCCAACGAAAATAGCTGAGCTGGTGCTTGGCTATTTTCAACGGCCCCATAGAAATTAATGAAGGTTGGTCGTGCAGTCTCCTTCACTTTGCTGGCTGCGTTTACAAGATAGATGCGTGTCCTGACCTATCCAATCAGTTGAGGGTCCAACACATGCTTCCCCATCTATTAAATGTTCTCTGCATCCTCCAGCGCTAGAACTGGAACTTTAAATGGAACAAGAAACACAGCTCCATTCAAAGTGTAATGGCCATGCCGGGTTACTTCTTCTCAGCTCCTATTCACTTCAGCAGGAGCTTATCTGTAGTAACCCAGCATGGCCACTACACATTGAATGGTCCTGTGTTTCCTGTTCCATTCAAAGTGCTAGCTCAGCAGCAGGGAACAGCTGAATGGTTGGGGAGCCTCACCAATCAGATAATAATGACCTATCCTGAGGATGGGTCATCAATATCAGGAGCCAGGAAAACCCTTTTAACTCTGGGATCATCAGATGTTTATGAACCCTACTGGCAGCAGCATAGGGTCTATTACCAGCCCACTCCTGTTTGTTTGTATCATATAAGCTCCTTTTTTTTTCTGAGTATTAAACCCTTCATGTAGTACCATGGTAAGGCATATTTTACTGTATAATGACATTTTGTCATACAGGTGTATGATAGCCACAAACACAATAAATGACTCATTTGGTGCAATTATCACATCTATGGTATATTATTTTCAAATTAAATTTTTTTTATATTTATTTATTCATTCATTTCAGAGGTCTGTCAATAATAGACTTTTCATATGGTAGCTTGTCCTTTATTCCTTTTTCATGGATATACAGTATATACAGCACATATAAAATATCATGAAATTGACAAAAATAAAATTGGAATTACGATAACAAAATGTAAGAAATCTATAAGACATGCATTAGAGAAGTACAGTTCCTGCATTATCCCTTTTTTTACGAGCTGCAAAAATCAAATAATCTTCATAAATGAATAGTGGCTAAATAAAAGACAGGCTCATTTGTCTGGATCCACTCATGTAATCAAAAGAGCTATGCTGCCATGATCTTATTGTGCAGTTCAGCATAGTTATTCAAGTACAATTTAATAATTTCAGATTTTTTAATACAAATTTACATAATTGGGTTTAAATGATTAAAAAAGTAAAATTTAATTAAGTGTTAATATATCCGCAGGAAGATGACTATACCCTTCCCTGATTTATATGGCTGCAAGTATATGCTTATAAAAAAAACAATTCTTCCATAGTTTTATGGATTTAATTTTTACTGTTTGGAGTGTGGTAGGAAACAAGAGTACCCTGAACAAACCCACACAAACACGGGGAGAACATACAAACTCCTGCAGATGTTGTCCTTGGTTGGATTTGAACCTAGGACCACTGAGCTAACTGAGCTGCCCAATAATACAACTAAATGCCCTTGGTTTCTTCGGTAAATCCTCCCCAACTCTCTGCTGCCTAAGATAAAAATTGAAATGATGCCCTCCCTCTCGTTCCAAATTCTTAATCCAATCGCTTGCTCCAGCACTACTGCTGAAGATATATTTGAATAAATATTACATTCTGCACTACCAAAAGTACAGGAGAATACAGTACCACATATCTATTACACCCAGTGATGTCTCCTCTGATGTAGATGTTTTTTTCTCATCATCTCCATTCGGACCAGACCGCCATGATGAATTATGCCAGCTGTGTCTCATCTCCACCATCCCCCATCGCCACACAAAAATATTAGATTGCTCATTTTACCATTATTCTCCCCACCTTCTCAACACAAACTCCCCATCCTGGTGCCCCAACATTGTCATCCTACTGCGACCCCAATACTGGGCCTGCTGTGCTCCCCAATGCTCACAAACACTATACTGCAAAAATAATAGTGCCATACAGATAGACCTCTAGATAGTAATAGTGCTCCCCAAAGACCCACCAATAGTAATAATTTTCTCATTAGTAATAATTCCCAGATAGTGATAATGCTGCTCAAGAGTGGTCCCTTTAAGAGCAATACCCTCCATATTGTGCCCAATAATAATACCCTCACATTACCCCCAATAGTAATAATGGCACCATAATGCCCCTAGTATTTATAATGCCTCTCTTCAGTTTTAATGCCCCCCTTAGTTATAAACACCTGTAATGCCCCTTGTATTATAACTAGAGATGAGTGAATTTTTTAAAAATTTGATTCGGCCGGTTTGCCAAATTTTCTGAAAACATTTGGTTCGCTCCGAATTTATTTGCTGCGAATCAATATAAAAAATGACTATTTCCAGGCTGCAGAGAGCCTTTTTAGTGGTGTAGAACACTGTACCTTGCAGTAACACGTATAGGGAGTCTGCTGTGTCTGTGAAATAATACTGTGAGTCAGTATGACATGGAGATGACAGGTGTCGCTCTTAAAATCACTGCACACTTCACTTATTTAGGCAGTCAAGGGGCCAAAACCGACCAAAAAACTCAAGTATGAACTCAGCCTTACAGGTCAATGTTAGTGTCAAGAAGAAGCACACTTCTTTTTACACCATCATCAGCTGATTCCACATAGATGTCTACAGAACCTGCTTTATTAAGCGGTCATACAAGTAGAGCCCCCCCGACAGAGTGGAGAAGGTGTCAGCAGTAAGTTGTTGACGTTACTGATTATATTGCCCTTCCTCTGATCCGTCAGAACAATAACCTCCAAAAAACAGGCCGCAAATAGCATGTGACATCCGGTTTCCGATGGGTACGTGCTGCTAGGAACTTCCGGTCTTTGGAACGCATCCGTGGACCGCAAAAAGCATGCGGCCTCCGGTTCCGGCGGGTACGTGCTGCTAGGAACCGCCCCATTGTTGCTAAGCCTGTGTGAGCCACGCAGACTGAGACGTCGGACTAGAAATGGAGGAGTGTTTGAGGGGGCGGGGCTAGCGGTAATGTGCGGGTGTTCTTTGCTGTATGGATCAGCTGGGTATAATGGTACATAATCGTTATGTAGAATATATGAATATAAAACATATGTAGAATAAAAAGGCAAGGAGCTGGTTCTACAAGGAAACCTATAGGTAAAAATAATTGATATATTTTTTTTAAATAAAAGACTTATTTAAATAAGGGGATGTGTAAAAAAAAAAATAGCGAAAGTAGTAAAAAATAAAAAAATTGAAATAGTAAAAACCGTCTTATATAGAACAGGTAATACATGAGGGTGGGAAATAGTAGTATAAAACAAGTAGTAATAAAAAAGCAATGCCATAAACACACTGCTTCCAAATTGATACCACCATTCCCAATGATAGTCATAATATTATGTTGTACACCCAATCAGTACATAAATACATCCATATAGGATTTTCCTACGGGATTTCAAAGGGTATTGCAACAACTTGTGTCAGCCTGCATAGACCCTTTCTTATTCACTTGTGGGGAACTCTAATACCCTTATCGTATATAAAGGTGTGACCACATGTGAATAAATAAATAGATAAATAAATGGATCCTTACTAGGGTTGAGTGAACCCGAACTGTAAAGTTCAGGTTCGTACCGAACTTTAGGATTTTTGGACCCCGGACCCGAACCCGAACTTTTCATTAAAAGTTCGGGTTCGTGTTCGGCGAGTTAATGGCGCTTTTTGAAAGGCTGCAGAGCAGCCAATCAACAAGCGTTTAACTCGTGTGCCCTTAGAAGCCATCACAGCCATGCCTACTAATGGCATGTCTGTGATTGACCAGTGCAGCATGTGACCCAGCCTATATATATGCTGGAGTCACGTAGCGCTGATTAGTGTAGGGATAGGATGCTGCTGCTGTGAGGGAGAGAATAGGACAGAATCTTTAATTTGAAGTGCTTGTTAACTCAGCGATCTACCTAGATTTTGTTTTGAGGGTGCAGTGATCAATCTTTTTACCCTGCCTTGAGCCCAGTGACACAGAAAAATAACTTTTATCCGTATGTTAGCTAGTTGGGTGGCGGCGGCCATTTTATGCAAGTTCTGTGCACCAGCACAGCATATGTGCATTTGTGACAGTCAAAAAATTTTTGGCAATACCCTCCATCTGGGGCCTATGCCGCATTAGTCAGTGTGCAATTTAAGCTAGAAATACAGCAATAATTTTCTGGGTTTTAAAAAACACCCTTTTTGGGCAAAATACTAAATTTTACAGCCCTTGCTGCATCTGTCAGTGTGAAATTCAAGCGTTATATACTGCTGTCATATTCTGTTATTTTTGGGCAAAATACAAAATTTTACAGCCCTTGTTGCACCTGTCAGTGTGAAATACAAGCGTTAGATACTACTGTCATATTCTGTTATTAAAAAAACACCCATTTTGGGCAAAATGCTAAATTTGCGGCCTTGGCTGCATCTGTCAGTGTGAGATTCACGTGTTAGATACTGGTGTTCTATTCTGTTATTAGAAAACACCCATTTTGGGCCAAATACTAAATTTGCGGCCTTGGCTGCATCTGTAAGTGTGAGATACGCGCGTTAGATACTGGTGTTCTATTATGTTATTAAAAAAACACCCATTTTGGGCCAAATTCTAAATTTGCAGCCTTGGCTGCATCTGTCAGTGTGAGATACAAGCTTGAAATACAGCAATAATATTCTGGGTTTAAAAAAAACCACGAATTCTGGACAAAATACTGAATTTTGCAGCCTTAGCTGCATCTGTCAGTGTGAGATACACGCGTTAGATAGTGGTGTTCTATTCTGTTATTAAAAAAACACCCATTTTGGGCAAAATACTAAATTTGCGGCCTTGGCAGCATCTGTCAGTGTGAGATACACGCGTTAGATTCTGCGGTTCTATTCTGTTATAAAAAAAAACACCCATTTTGGCCAAATTCTAAATTTGCGGCCTCGGCTGCATCTGTCAGTGTGAGATACATTTGTTAGATAGTGGTTTTCTATTCTGTTATTAAAAAAACACCCATTTTGGGCCAAATACTTTATTTGCGGCCTTGGCTGCATCTGTCAGTGTGAGATACAAGCTTAAAATACAGCAATAATATTCTGGTTTCAAAAAAACACCCATTTTGGGCAAAGTACTTAATATTGCACACTTTGCTGCATATGTCATTATGAACTACACGTGTAATATACTGTTGTTCTATTCTGTTATAGAAAAAAAATAACATTTTGGGCAAGAACCAAAATTTGAGAAATATGAGGAAAGCGTCAAATAAGGGACGTGACCCTGGTCGTGATTCTGCTAATGGAGCTCCTGTTGCAGGGGGAGGACGTGGTCGATCTGTGCCAGCTACACGCACAAGTGAAACAGCTTCCTCAGGTGAGAGTAGGCGACAGAACCTTCAGCGGTATTTGGTTGGGCCTAATGCAGCTTTACGAATGGTGAGGCCAGAACAAGTACAGGTGATAGTAGATTGGGTTGCTGTAATGACCGGCGTCACGCAAAGGGAGGGAAATGGGAAGGCCCTGTCCAAGGGAGAGGGAAAGATGGTGACCCCTGACTCACCCTGCGGCTGGCACCTGACTGCCCTGACGTCCCTAGACGGGTTCCTCACCCGTACGCCGATCACGTGCCTAAACCCTGGCTTTCCCTAAGATGAGCCCTATGTAGTGAACGGGGCGGTGGGATCACTAGTCCACGCCACTGACACTAAGAGGAAAACACCAAGGAGAGGACAGACAATACAGACAAACATATAATCCCAGGTGGGCGACAACAGCAGACCACCAAGGCCCAACAGGGATCCGGAGGGTAACGTTCTGGAACAACAACCAGGGAACACAGCCACACAGCTCCAGTGGGTCAGTATAGAAGTCCAGGCAGGAAGCTCTATATCTGGCAACCAGAGAAGTGAGAGATGGGAATATAAGGAGGTTGTGATTGCTGGACAAGAAACAGCTGAGGAGGGGAAGCTACGGATCCCTGAGTGAGCCAAAAAGGATTGCAAGCCAAACCCAGAAAGCTACCATTAATAAACAGCACTGTCATTAGACATAGAGCGCGCAGCTACCCGCTGCGACTTCCTGTCCCCGGGTATAACGGAGTCAGGCATGGCTCTTGACACCCTCGTGACAGTTGCTGACCTTGCCTCCAGTTCCTTTAAATTGTCTCCTGCTGAAAGATCAGAGTTGGCACCTGCAGCCCATGTCCATCAGTCTTTCACCTCACCCCCTTGCAAATCAGCCAAGCAGTCTGAGCCCCAAGTCATGCAGCAGTCTCTTCTGCTTTTTGATGACTCTGCAAGCAGGGTTTCCCAAGGCCATCCACCTAGCCCTGCCTCAGAAGTGGAAGAGATATTTAGTGCACCAATGCCCAACCACTTAGGTTTCAAAATAAGTACATGGGAGGACCACCACAGCATGTCTCGGATGATGACGAAATACAGGTGCCAACTGCTGGGGCTTTCGAAAGTGTGCAGACCCACAAGGAAGGCAGGTTTGAAGACTGGGTGGAAGATGATGTGGAGGACGATGAGGTCCTCAACCCCACATGGAATCAAGGTCATGCGAGTGACCTGTGTAGTTCGGAGGAAGAGGCGGTGGTCGCACAGAGCCACCAGCACAGCAGAAGAGGGAGCAGGGTGCAAAAGTGGAGCGGCCGTCCCCTAGATAGTATACCTGCTACTGCCCACCGCAGCAAGGGACCGAGCACACCAAAGCCAGCTGCAAGGAGTTCCCTGGAGTGGCAGTTCTTCAGACAATGTGCTGACGACAAGACACGAGTGGTTTGCAGGCTGTGCAATCAGAGCCTGAAGCAAGGCATAAACGTTCTCAACCTGAGCACGACATGCATTGACCAGGCATCTAAGTGCAAAGCATAAGGTGCAGTGTAGTAGACACCTCAAAAACCAAGAAAGGTCCCTGTCTCCTCCTGCTTCCTCTTCTGCTGCAGTCTCGGCCTCTTCATCCACCTCTGGAGTGACAGTGGCACCTGCCACCCCGCAAACAGAATATCTGCCAGTAACACCACCACCTGGGTCACCAAGCATCTCCACAATGTCCTATGGAAGCGGTCAGCTCTCCATCTCCTAAACCCTGGAGCAGAAGAGGAAGTACCCCCCTACCCACCCGCAATCCCTGGCCCTGAATGCCAGCATTTCAAAATTACTGGCCTTTGAAATGCTGTCATTCCGTCTGGTGGAGACGGAGAGTTTTAAAAGCCTTATTGTGGTGTTTGTCCCACAGTACGTCGTGCCCAGCCGCCACTACTTTTCCAGGCGTCCCATCCCTTCCCTGCACAACCAAGTAGGGGACAAAATCAGGTGTGCACTGCGCAACGCCATCTGTGGCAAGGTCCACTTAACTACGGATACGTGGACCAGTAAGCACGGACAGGGACGTTATATCTCCATAACAGCAGACTGGGCAGTGGCAGCTAGGCCTGAGGTGGATAGCAGTTTGGCGCATGTCCTTCTAACACCGAGAATTGCAGGGCGCTTCAGTTTGCCTCCTGTTGCTTCCTCCTTCTACTCTGCTTCCTCATCCTCTACCAGCTCCTCATCCGGTCAGCGTAACACCTTCACCACCAAATTCAGCACAGCTAGGGGTAAACGACAGCAGGCAGTTTTAAAACTTATCTGTTTGGGGGACAAACCCCACACCGCGCAGGAGCTGTGGATGGGCCTTGAACAACAGACCGATGAGTGGTTTGTGCCAGTCAGCCTCAAGCCCGGCCTCGTGGTGTGCGATAATGGGCGAAATCTCGTAGCAGCTCTGGGACTAGCCTGTTTGACGCACATCCCTTGTCTGTGCTGAATTTGGTGGTGCAGAGATTCCTTAAAAATTACCCCGACATGTCAGAGCTGCTGCATAAAGTGCGGGCCTGTCATGACCGGCGTGCCGATCACATACGCGACGCAAAGGGAGGGAAATGGGAAGGCCCTGTCCAAGTGAGAGGGAAAGGTGATGACCCCTAACTCACCTTGAGGCTGGCACCTGACTGCCCTGACGTTCCTAGACGGGTTTCTCACCCGTACGCCGATCACGTGCCTAAACCCTGGCTTTCCCTGAAATGAGCCCTACGTAGTGAATAGGGCGGTGGGAACACTAGTCCGCACCACTAACACTAAAGGGAAACACCAAGGAGAGGACAGACAATACAGACAAACATATAATCCCAGGTGGGCGACAACAGCGGACAACAAAAGCCCAACAGGGATCCGGAGGGTAACGCTCTGGAACAACAACCAGGAATCACAGCTACACAGGGTCAGTATAGAAGTCCAGGCAGGAAGCTCTATATCTGGCAACCAGAGAAGTGGGAGATGGGAATATAAGGAGGTTGGGATTGCTGGACAAGAAACAGCTGAGGAGGAGAAGCTACGGATCCCTGAGTGAGCCAAAAAGGATTGCAAGGCAAACCCAGAAAGCTACCATTAAGAAACAGCACTATCTTTAGACATAGAGCGCGCAGCCACCCGCTGCGACTTCCTGACCCCGGGTATAACGGAGTCAGACGTGGCTCCTGACACCCTCGTGACAGGGCCGTCTGTGTGCGCTTTCGGCGTTTTCACCCTGCTGCTCGCCTGTCAGCGCTGCAGCATAACTTCCCGCTCACCGCCTTATATGCGACGTGCCCACAAGGTGGAACTCCACCTTGCACATGCTGGCCAGACTGTACAAGCAGCAGGCGATTTTGGAGTTTCAGCTGCAGCACGCACAGGTGAGTTGCTCGGTGGAACAGCACCACTTCACCACCAATGACTGGGCCTCCATGCGAGACCTGTGTTCCTTGTTGCGCTGTTTCGAGTACTCCACCAACATGGCCAGTGCCGATAATGCCATTCTCAGCGTTACTATCCCACTTCTATGCCTTCTTGAAAAAACGCTCCTGGCAACGATGGAAGAGGATGTGGCACAGGAGGAGGAGGAAGAGGCATCATTTCGTAGGATTTCTGGCCAGTCATTCCCAAGTGGCTCCGAGGGTGGGTTCCTGCACCCAGAAACCCAAGGTACACAATTGTCCAGCCAGGGCACAGTTCTGGAGGATGACGAGGTGGAGGAGGAGGAGATGGAGGAGGAGGAACCATGTTCACAGCAGGGTGGCACCCAGACCAGCTCATGGCCATCACTGGTGCGTGGATGGGGGGATATAGAGGACACAGACGATACACCTCCCACAGAGGACAGCTTTTCATTGCCTCTGGGCAGCCTGGCACACATGAGCGATTACATGCTGCAATGTCTCCGCAACGACCGCCGAGTTGCCCACATTCTAACTTGTGCTGATTACTGGGTGGCCACGCTGCTGGATCCCCGTTACAAGGATGACGTACCGTCCTTAATTCCCTCACTGGAGCGTGATCGTAAGATGCGCGAGTACAAGCGCACGCTGGTAGACACGCTGCTGGTGGCATTCCCACCTGACAGCGGTGGCACAGTGGAAGCACAAGGCGAAGGCAGAGGATGAGGAAGAGGTCGCCAACGCAGCTGGGGCACCGCCAGCATCTCAGAAGGCAGAGTTAGCATGGCCGACATGTGGAAAAGCTCTGTCAGCACGCCACAACAACCTGCACCACCAGCTGATATGGAACGTCTTAGCAGGAGGTAGCATTTCACCAACATGGTGGAGCAGTTTGTGTGCACATGCCTACACGTACTGATTGACGGGTCTGCCCCCTTCAACTTCTGGGTCTCCAAATTGGGCACATGGCCTGAGCTTGCCCTTTATGACTTGGAGGTGCTGGCCTGCCCTGCAGCCAGTGTATTATCTGAATGTGTGTTTAGCACTGCAGGGGGCGTCAACACAGACAAGCGCAGCCGCCTGTCCACAGCCAATGTGGACAAGCTTACGTTCATTAAAATGAACCAGGCATGTATCCCTCAGGACTTGTCCGTACCTTGTGCAGAATAGACATGTATACCGGCACTAAGCAGCCATTGTTATACTACAGCGCAATTGCTCGTTTGTATTTTGGATATTTCACACTCTTTTGGAGTGTACCTTAGATTTACAAAATTTAATTAAAACCAAAAACCTGTGTTGGCTATCTCGTCCTCCTCCACCGCCGCTTCCACCTACTCTGCTACGTCCACCGCCTCCTCAAACTCCTACTCCATATGGAACTCCACCTCATAAATCCATTTATTTATTTTTGTGTTTTATTTTATATCATTTCACTACTTTGTAATTTACATTTTCTGGTGGAATTTACCAATTTTTGGGTGTATAGTACCACTGCTCTACCTAGTAGGCCGGTTAAAAAAAAAATATAAATTGTCATTAACATTTTCCTGTGAAATTCACCAATTTTTGGGTGTATAGTACCACTGCTATACCTAGTAGGCCGGTTAACAAAAAAAATATATTTGTCAGTTACATTTTCAGTTGAAATTCAACAATTTTTGGGTGTGAAGTACCACTGCTATACCTAGTAGACCGGTAAAAAAAAATAATGGCCAGTTACATTTTATAGTGAAATTCAGCAATTTGTTGGTGTGATGTACCACTGCTATACCTATTAGACGGGTAAAAAAAAAAAAAAAAACAATTGTCAGTTACATTTTAGGGTCAAATTCACCAATTTTTGGGTGTAATATACCCCTCCTCTACCTAGTTGACAGCTTAATAAATTTCAATAATTTTTATTTTACATTTTAGGGTGACAATAAACAATAGACAGTTTAATTAAAGGGGTTATCCGAGTTATGGGAAAAAAAATAAAACCTAACAAAATTAATCAGGATATACATATACATTAGTCAAGCTTGATTTTTTGAAAAAAGAACGATCCTTACACCTTTTCCAGGTTCTGTTATTGCTGTGTTTACATGCAGCAGTAACAACAATGACTCATCTCTCCCTCATGAATATTTGTGGGAGGGGTTGATCTGTTATATTTGTGGGAGGGGTTGAGCTATTAGCCGCAGTTAGGCTACTTTCACACTAGCGTTCGGAGCGGGTCCGTCTGATGTTTCATCAGACGGATCCGCTCCTATAATGCAAACGCTTGCATCCCTTCAGAACGGATCCGTTTGCATAACTGTTTATTTCAGATCTGATTTTTCACTTCGGAAAACTCAGATCCGACAGTATATTCTAAACACAGAAGCGTTCCCATGGTGATGGGGACGCTTCAAGTTATAATATACTGAGAACTGTGTACATGACTGCCCCCTGCTGCCTGGCAGATGCTGCCAGGCAGCAGGGGGCAGACCCCCCCCCTCCTGTATTTAACTTATTGGTGGCCAGTGCGGCCCCCCCTCACTCCCCAGTATTAATTGTAACCAGTGCGGCCCCCCTCCCTCTATATTCATCGGTGGCCAGTGCGGATATTAAATATGACCAGTGCGGTCTCCCCCTCCCTCCCCAGTATTAAATATGAGCAGTGCGGTCTCCCCCTCCCTCCCTCCCCAGTATTAAATATGAGCAGTGCGGTCTCCCCCTCCCTCCCCAGTATTAAATATGCGCTAGTGTGAAAGTAGCCTGAGGATCGCGCATGCGCGATCAACTCACAGCCGCACGGACTGTAATGCAGAGAGGTGGGGGCGTGGCCAAGGCTGATGACGTTCCGTTGACATGGCTTAGTCACTCCGACAAGCAGAGAGCTCCATGTCAACGGAACGTCACAGCTGATGACGTGGGCGGTCACATGACTGTTTAGTGTAGCAGAGAAACGGCACAAGATAGGTACAGTAAGTGATTTAGGAAAACTAAGGTATAGGAGAAATAAAGCCATAAAGATAAGGTTAAGTTAACTCGGATAACCCCTTTAATTTCTGTAATTTATCTGTTACATTCTTGGGTTGACATTTATATAGAGTTGAGCGAACACCTGGATGTTCGGGTTCGAGAAGTTCGGCCGAACTTCCCGGAAATGTTCGGGTTCAGGATCCGAACCCGACCCGAACTTCGTCCCGAACCCGAACCCCATTGAAGTCAATGGGGACCCGAACTTTTCGGCACTAAAAAGGCTGTAAAACAGCCCAGGAAAGAGCTAGAGGGCTGCAAAAGGCAGCAACATGTAGGTAAATCCCCTGCAAACAAATGTGGATAGGGAAATGAATTTAAAAAAAAAAATAATTAACCAATGTCAATTGGACAGAGGTCCCATAGCAGAGAATCTGGCTTCACATCAGCAGAGAATCAGTCTCTTCATGCCATAGCAGAGAATCTGGCTTCATGTCAGCAGAGAATCAGTCTTCATGTCATAGCAGAGAATCAGGCTTCACGTCACCCACCACTGGAACAGGCCACTGTCACATATTTAGGCCCAGGCACCCAGGCAGAGGAGAGAGGTCCTGTAACAGAGAATCTGGCTTCATGTCAGCAGAGAATCAGTCTTCATGTCATAGCAGAGAATCAGGCTTCATGTCACCCACCACTGGAACAGGCCACTGTCACATATTCAGGCCCTGGCACCCAGACAGAGGAGAGAGGTTCCGTAACAGAGAATCTGGCTTCATGTCAGCACAGAATCAGTCTTCTTGTCATAGCAGAGAATCAGGCTTCACGTCACCCACCACTGGAACAGGCCACTGTCACATATTTAGGCCCAGGCACCCAGGCAGAGGAGAGAGGTCCCGTAACAGAGAATCTGGCTTCATGTCAGCACAGAATCAGTCTTCATGTCATAGCAGAGAATCAGGCTTCACGTCACCCACCACTGGAACAGGCCACTGTCACATATTTAGGCCCTGGCACCCAGACAGAGGAGAGAGGTCCCGTAACAGAGAATCTGGCTTCATGTCAGCACAAAATCAGTCTTCATGTCATAGCAGAGAATCAGGCTTCACGTCACCCACCACTGGAACAGGCCACTGTCACATATTTAGGCCCCGGCACCCAGACAGAGGAGAGAGGTCCCGTAACAGAGAATCTGGCTTCATGTCAGCACAGAATCAGTCTTCATGTCATAGCAGAGAATCAGGCTTCACGTCACCCACCACTGGAACAGGCCACTGTCACATATTTAGGCCCAGGCACCCAGGCAGAGGAGAGAGGTCCCGTAACAGAGAATCTGGCTTCATGTCAGCACAGAATCAGTCTTCATGTCATAGCAGAGAATCAGGCTTCACGTCACCCACCACTGGAACAGGCCACTGTCACATATTTAGGCCCAGGCACCCAGACAGAGGAGAGGTTCATTCAACTTTTGGTTGCCCCGCAATATAATGGTAAAATGAAAATAAAAATAGGATTGAATGAGGAAGTGCCCTGGAGTACAATAATATATTGCTAAGGGGAGGTAGGTAATGTCTAATCTGGACAAGGGATGGACAGGTCCTGTGGGATCCATGCCTGGTTCATTTTTATGAACGTCAGCTTGTCCACATTGGCTGTAGACAGGCGGCTGCGTTTGTCTGTACTGACGCCCCCTGCCGTGCTGAATACAGGTTCAGACAAAACGCTGGCCGCCGGGCAGGCCAGCACCTCCAAGGCATAAAAGTCTAGCTCTGGCCACGTGGACAATTTGAAAACCCAGAAGTTGAATGGGGCCGAACCATCAGTCAGTACGTGGAGGGGTGTGCACAGGTACTGTTCCACCATGTTAGTGAAATGTTGCCTCCTGCTAACACGTTCCGTATCAGGTGGTGGTGCAGTTAGCTGTGGCGTGGTGACAAAACTTTTCCACATCTCTGCCATGCTAACCCTGCCCTCAGAGGAGCTGGCCGTGACACAGCTGCGTTGGCGACCTCTTGCTCCTCCTCTGCCTTCGCCTTGGGCTTCCACTGGTTCCCCTGTGACATTTGGGAATGTTCTCAGTAGCTCGTCTACAAACGTGCGCTTGTACTCGCGCATCTTCCTATCACGCTCCAGTGTAGGAAGTAAGGTGGGCACATTGTCTTTTTACCGGGGATCTAGCAGGGTGGCAACCCAGTAGTCCGCACACGTTAAAATGTGGGCAACTCTGCTGTCGTTGCGCAGGCACCGCAGCATGTAGTCGCTCATGTGTGCCAGGCTGCCCAGAGGTAAGGACAAGCTGTCCTCTGTGGGAGGCGTATCGTCATCGTCCTGTGTTTCCCCCCAGCCACGCACCAGTGATGGGCCCGAGCTGCTTTGGGTGCCACCCCGCTGTGAACATGCTTCATCCTCATCCTCCTCCACCTCCTCCTCATCCTCGTCCTCCTCGTCCTCCAGTAGTGGGCCCTGTCTGGCCACATTTGTACCTGGCCTCTGGTGTTGCAAAAAACCTCCCTCTGAGTCACTTCGAAGAGACTGGCCTGAAAGTGCTAAAAATGACCCCTCTTCCTCCTCTTCCTCCTGGGCCACCTCCTCTTCCATCATCGCCCTAAGTGTTTTCTCAAGGAGACATAGAAGTGGTATTGTAACGCTGATAACGGCGTCATCGCCACTAGCCATGTTGGTGGAGTACTCGAAACAGCGCAACAGGGCACACAGGTCTCGCATGGAGGCCCAGTCATTGGTGGTGAAGTGGAGCTGATCCGCAGTGCGACTGACCCGTGCGTGCTGCAGCTGAAACTCCACTATGGCCTGCTGCTGCTCGCACAGTCTGTCCAGCATGTGCAAGGTGGAGTTCCACCTGGTGGGCACGTCGCATATGAGGCGGTGAGCGGGCAGGCCGAAGTTACGCTGTAGCGCAGACAGGCGAGCAACGGCAGGGTGTGAACGCCGGAAGCGCGAACAGACGGCCCGCACTTTATGCAGCAGCTCTGACATGTCGGGGTAGTTGTGAATGAACTTCTGCACCACCAAATTCAGCACATGCGCCAGGCAAGGGATGTGCGTCAAACCGGCTAGTCCCAGAGCTGCAACGAGATTTCGCCCATTATCGCACACCACCAGGCCAGGCTTGAGGCTCACCGGCAGCAACCACTCGTCGGTCTTTCGTTCTATACCCCGCCACAACTCCTGTGCGGTGTGGGGCCTGTCCCCCAAACATATGAGTTTCAGAACGGCATGCTGACGTTTACCCCGGGCTGTGCTGAAGTTGGTGGTGAAGGTGTGTGGCTGACTGGATGAGCAGGTGGAAGAAGAGGAGGAGGAAGCTGAGTAGGAGGAGGAGGAGACAGGAGGCAAAGAATGTTGCCCTGCGATCCTTGGCGGCGGAAGGACGTGCGCCAAACAGCTCTCCGCCTGGGGCCCAGCCGCCACTACATTTACCCAGTGTGCAGTTAGGGAGATATAGCATCCCTGGTCCACGTATCTGTGGTTAGGTGGACCTTGCCACAGATGGCGTTGCGCAGTGCACACTTGATTTTATCGGATACTTGGTTGTGCAGGGAAGGCACGGCTCTGTTGGAGAAGTAGTGCCGGCTGGGAACAACATACTGTGGGACAGCAAGCGACATGAGCTGTTTGAAGCTGTCTGTGTCCACCAGCCTAAATGACAGCATTTCATAGGCCAGTAGTTTAGAAATGCTGGCATTCAGGGCCAGGGATCGAGGGTGGCTAGGTGGGAATTTACGCTTTCTCTCAAATGTTTGTGAAATGGAGAGCTGAACGCTGCCGTGTGAAATGGTTGAGATGCTTGGTGACGCAGGTGGTGGTGTTGGTGGTACATCCCATGTTTGCTGGGCGGCAAGTGCCAACGTCCCTCCAGAGGCGGAGGAAGAGGCCGAGGCGGCGGCAGCAGCAGAAGAGGCCGAGGCAGCAGCAGCAGAAGAGGTAGCAGGGGGAGCCTGAGTGACTTCCTTTTTTTTAAGGTGTTTACTCCACTGCAGTTCATGCTTTGCATGCAGGTGCCTGGTCATGCAGGTTGTGCTAAGGTTCAGAACGTTAATGCCTCGCTTCAGGCTCTGATGGCACAGCGTGCAAACCACTCGGGTCTTGTCGTCAGCACATTGTTTGAAGAAGTGCCATGCCAGGGAACTCCTTTTGTGAAAGTCAGTGGCACGACCTTCATTCCATGTGGGGTCTAGGACCTCATCGTCCCCTGCATCGTCTTCCACCCAGTCTTGATCCCTGACCTCCTGTTCAGTCTGCACACTGCAGAAAGACGCAGCAGTTGGCACCTGTGTTTCGTCATCATCAGAGACGTGCTGAGGTGGTATTCCCATGTCATCATCATCAGGAAACATAAGTGGTTGTGCGTTAATGCATTCTATCTCTTCCACCCCTGGGGAAGGGCTAGGTGGATGCCCTTGGGAAACCCTGCCAGCAGAGTCTTCAAACAGCATAAGAGACTGCTGCATAACTTGAGGCTCAGACAGTTTCCCTGATATGCATGGGGGTGATGTGACAGACTGATGGGCTTGGTTTTCATTTGCCATCTGTGCGCTTTCTGCAGAAGACTGGGTGGGAGATAATGTAAACGTGCTGGATGCACTGTCGGCCACCCAATTGACTAATGCCTGTACCTGCTCAGGCCTTACCATCCTTAGAACGGCATTGGGCCCCACCAAATATGGCTGTAAATTCTGGCGGCTACTGGGACCTGAGGTAGTTGGTTCACTAGGACGTGTGGCTGTGGCAGAACGGCCACGTCCTCTCCCAGCACCAGAGAGTCCACTTACACCACCACGACCATGTCCACGTCCGCGTCCCTTACTAGATGTTTTCCTCATTGTTACCGTTCACCACAATAAGAAAAATATTATTCGGGCCAATGTATTGAATTCCAATTCAGGCCTTTTTTTACAGACGCCTAACACTATCTGGCTATCTATTTAGGTACCGTATTACACTAATACAGGCACACCAGTAATGACAGATTTAGCTGAATATAAATGTGAGGCCTATTTTTTAGGCGCTGGGTGACAGGTATACGTTTAATCACAGAATTAGACTTGGATCTGCACTGTAGCGTGTGTGTTAAGTTTTTCAGAATGACACTATCAGCACCTTGAATCTAATATACCCTTTTAGGGATAGATTTAAAGTAGGCCTGATATAGCAGAAACGACTAATTTTGAGAATTGCAAATTTGGGAATTGTTTTTCAACCCAGAACAAAAACTGTGCTTTCACGGTCACAAACAATAAATTGACCAGCTAAAACAGTACAGATTTGGTTGAATATAAATGTGAGGCCTATTTTTTAGGCGCTGGGTGACAGGTATACGTTTAATCAAAGAATTAGACTTGTATCTGCACTGTAGCGTGTGTGTTAAGTTTTTCAGAATGACCCTATCAGCACCTTGAATCTAATATACCCTTTTAGGGATAGATTTAAAGTAGGCCTGATACAGCAGAAACCACTAATTTTGAGAATTGCAAATTTGGGAATTGTTTTTCAACCCAGAACAAAAACTGTGCTTTGACGGTCACAAACAATAACTTGACCAGCTAAAACAGTACAGATTTGGTTGAATATAAATGTGAGGCCTATTTTTTAGGCGCTGGGTGACAGGTATACGTTTAATCACAGAATTAGACTTGGATCTGCACTGTAGCGTGTGTGTTAAGTTTTTCAGAATGACCCTATCAGCACCTTGAATCTAATATACCCTTTTAGGGATAGATTTAAAGTAGGCCTGATACAGCAGAAACCACTAATTTTGAGAATTGCAAATTTGGGAATTGTTTTTCAACCCAGAACAAAAACTGTGCTTTCACGGTCACAAACAATAACTTGACCAGCTAAAACAGTACAGATTTGGTTGAATATAAATGTGAGGCCTATTTTCTAGGCGCTGGGTGACAGGCACAACTTGCCCCTGATGTAGTATATGTCCAAAAAATAACCACACTATTGATGGTTAAATGCACTTGATGAAAGCTTGACCCTGATGTAGGATATAGCAAAAAATAACCACACTATTGATGGTTAAATGCACTTGGGTGACACAAGCTCAGCTTGCCCTTGATGTAGTATATGGCCAAAAAATAACCACACTATTGATGGTTAAATGCACTTGATGAAAGCTTGACCCTGATGTAGGATATAGCAAAAAATAACCACACTATTGATGGTTAAATGCACTTGGGTGACACAAGCTCAGCTTGCCCTTGATGTAGTATATGGCCAAAAAATAACCACACTATTGATGGTTAAATGCACTTGATGAAAGCTTGACCCTGATGTAGGATATAGCAAAAAATAACCAGACTATTGATGGTTAAATGCACTTGGGTGACACAAGCTTAGCTTGCCCCTGATGTAGGATATAGCAAAAAATAACCACACTATTGATGGTTAAATGTACTTGGTGGTAGCTTGTGCTGGCGCACTACAAGCCACAAAATGGCCGCCGATCACCCCAGAAAAAAGTGATATAAAAACGCTCTGTGCAGCCTAAAAAAAGTGAGCAATTGAATATCAGCACTTCAATGATCCACAGCTGTAGATCGATCACTGAATGAAGTCTTTTGGAGGAGTTAATCTGCCTAATCTCGCCCTAACGTCGCAGCTGCAACCTCTCCCTACGCTTGTATCAGCAGAGTGACGTGCAGCGCTACGTGACCCAAGCTTATATAGAGGCTGGGTCACATGCTGCACTGGCCAATCACAGCCATGCCAATAGTAGGCATGGCTGTGATGGCCTCTTGGGGCAAGTAGTATGATGCTTGTTGATTGGCTGCTTTGCAGCCTTTCAAAAAGCGCCAAGAAAGCACCGAACACCGAACCCGGACTTTTACGAAAATGTTCGGGTTCGGGTCCGTGTCACGGACACCCCAAAATTCGGTACGAACCCGAACTATACAGTTCGGGTTCGCTCATCCCTACATTTATACAATTTTAAACTTGAATAAACCCCTGCTCTGCATAGGTGACAGGGAATAACATTTCTGAAATGCTTCTTTAATTGATGCGCGCCACCTCCTTTGATTCAATGCTTAAACTTAAGCAAGTTGTACCACATTTAAGCTTCAATACTTTGTCCCACATTTCCGCTATACTCTTTTGACCAATATTTGCGCCTCAATTGCTTTTCCCATAATTCCGCTTGACTCTTTTGGCCCACATTTGGGCTTCTGTAATTTGTCCCACATTTGCGCCTTCAATAACTTTTCCCACAATTCTTCTTGATCCCAAATTTTTTAAATAATTTTATCTCCCTTAAATTTGGTCTCTTTTTCTCACGCTCCCTCTCCAGCCTGGAACCCTGATTCCCTGACACCCGTAATCACCATAGTAGGCGCATAAAAGAATATTGAATGTTGATAGAACAGATATCAAATTGGATCGTGAACATCACGGGGACGTGCGACATGGTGGGTGGGGCAGTAAGTATGCACACGCCTACACAAACTAACTGACAGGGGTCAGCCCCTGCAACTTCTGGGTCTCCAAATTGGGCACATGTCCTGAGCTGGCCCTTTACGCCTTGGAGGTGCTGGCCTGCCCTGCAGCCAGTGTATTGTCTGAACGTGTGTTTAGCATCACTGGAGGGTTATATTTCCCAATGTTTTGGGGTGTACCCTAATTTTTAAAAATAAAAATAAATTTAAAACCAAAAAGCAATGTAGGCTACCTCCTCCTCCTCCACCGCCACTACCACCTACACCGCCACATCCACCGCCTCCTCAACCTCCTTCTCCATATGGACCTGGTCCTCCTAGATCAAGATTATTATTTTTTATTTTTATGTATTTTATGTTATTTAAAATAATTTCCCTATCCACATTTGTTTGCAGAGCATTTGCCGTGCTCTTAACCACATTTTGACGCCATTTGCAGCCCTCTAGCCTTTTCCAGGACATTTTTACAGCCATTTTAGTGCTCAAAAGTTTGGGTCCCGAACTCGAACTTTTTTCCGAAGTTCGGCCGAACCCGTAGAACCCGAACATCCAGGTGTCCGCTCAACACTAGTGTTGATTTGAAGAAAAATATTAATGTTCTAAAAGGTAAAATTGAGTCATGTCTATATTTATCGAGGTACTTGTATGTAAAGTAAATAAAAAATTAAAAAACAGGAAGCATCGATTTTGCAACACAATACAATATACAGGGTTATATATAGCTAGTACAGCGAGAGTGAGATAATAAATTATCAGCAGATTTATTTATTTTTTCATAAAAGATACAAAAGCGGAACACAAGTAAGTTCCAAAACTAGTGACAATAACATATCAGCACAGACAGATGTGATTTTGGCATCTTTTTGCTGTTATTATGTGAACAAAAACATCTGTTCCATGGATAAATATGGCATTTTTGGACCTGCAGACTGGAATAATTACATTTGGTTGAAAGCATATATTCCCAAACAAATGTTTACATATCTACAGTAATTTATCATCCATCTTAAATTCATCAGTCTTTAACAAAAGACAGCCATTATTTCTCGTGGGGCTTTCTAAGAAGAGTCAAAAGCTTTTGTCTCCCAACAATGGATATAAAAAGTAACTTATCAGTGTTTAATGAAAAATCACATTAATTGACTCATATGGCTATATACCATAGGTCTACAAGTTCCTTACAAAATAGAAATGCTGCTCAACTCTATACAAATGTCAGGTCATGGCATCTGTAGGCTTAAAATCTGTACATCTCAAATTGAATAATATTGATATAGACTGGCTACAAATCAATAGTGAATTGTTTGACGCTATGTCCATTTAAAAGGATTTTTATTCAAAAAGAAGTAATCCTGCAAATTATGAATTCCATTTGTTGCAGACATCAGAAATCATAAAAGGTAACTAAAATTCACATAAGAATGGATCCATAAAGGAATCAATAGTAGAACAATAAAACAGACCTTCTGTAATAAGTACAGACCACATAAAATGGCAGAAACCAGAAAGTCCTTTCTTAAAGGGAACCTGTCACCACAAAATGCAGTGCAACCTGTAGACAGCAGGTTGTAAAGTAGGAGGAGCTAAGCAAACTGATATATAGTTTTATAGAAAAGGTCTAGCAGAACTTGTATTTCAAACATATAATGGGGTTGTACAATGTTAGGATGCTGATGCGGGACAAATCATCAACAGATCAGTAAGGGTCTGACTCTTGGCACCCCACTGATCAGCTGTTTGATGGAGTCAGTCTGCTTGTGCTATAGCTGCGTCCTTTTCAATGTTCAGCTTGTAGCAGTGGTGCAATGTAATTACAACTTCTCATCCCATTCACTTAATGGGAGAGAAATATATAATTACTCTGCACTGCCACTATAAACTAGATCATGTGCCGTTAAACATAGAAGAAGATGCTTTAAAGGCTATGTACACTTTTGGGGGAATTTTTTTTTGTATTATTGCATTTTACTTATTTTGAGCTAAAAATCATTTTTTCCAATTGGTCTTTATTAACAACATGAAGTTATTTTTTGTGTACAGTGCTGCCATGCTCTACTAGGTGACTGTGGATTTTCTGTCATCTCGGGAGCAGAAAGACTGCTTATCTCTGCTGTCACATTATAAAAACTCATTAAAGGGGTATTCCCATCTTCAGTTTTAATACTTACCTTCGTCCAGCGTGACGTCCACTTCCTGGATTCGGCTGGTCTTGAGTGACGTCTTCTCCCGGCCAGGCCGCGCTTGCGCAGAAGACTGAAGTTTTTCTCCCGGCCGAGCCGCGCAATGTCCTGAACGCGCATACACCCTGCGCATGCGTCATGGTGACTTATTCCTGGCCTGTATAGTACAGAGCCGGCGTGCGCGTTCGCGGCTCTGTACTATACTGGCCAGGAAGAAGTCATCATGGCGCATGCGCGGCGGCGTGCGCGTTCAGGACATTGCACGGCCCGGCCGGGAGAGAATCTTCAGTCTTCTGCGCAAGCGCGGCCCGGCGGGATTTGACAGGATAGGTGGCTGTAACCAGGGGACACGAAAGACAACATCAGGTAATAGGGGACTTATTTTCTCAAAAAGGGTGGGAATTGGGTAATAAAATGTATTTAGAAAAATGATCACTCTCAAATCATTAACAGATTTAACAGTGATCATTATGATGGGAATACCCCTTTAAAGCTCAATCCTTATCTTACTGATAAGAATGTGGCTTAAATAAGTTTTTATTACCTCTCAGTAGTATAGAGATAACAGTTGTTAGATGTGAAAAGTTCCAGTGAGAAAAACAGTTAACCCTTTGTGACAGAATGGCTCAATATTTTTAATAAAGGCCAAGTGAAAATATGATTTTTAGCAAAAAATTTGTAAGTGCAATCATAAACAAAAATGGCCTCCAAAGGTGAACATATTCTTTAACAAAAATACAAATGTATTGTATTTTTTTAATAAACTATCCAGATTTTAGAGTATTTGGCATTCTGCACACTAAAATGTATGTAATTATCAATACATATTCATCTTGAGGTCAAGACAGATCTTGAAAATGGATGTGTTTCCACAATAAAAGGGGTTTTCTGCTTTCCCTATTTGATGACCTATCCTCAGAATATTTTGTCAATATCAGATTGGCAGGAATCTAACTCCTGGCACCCCCATCGACCAGCTGTATGAAGACAATGCAGTGTTCTTCACTGTTGACCGGCTCACCATTGACACTGCAGTGGCAAGCAGGTGTAATTACGGCTCCTTCATCCCATTGACCTCAATGGGACAAAGTGTAGCTACAATTGCTATGTACCATTCAAGAGAATAGGACAGAGGATCTGTAATTACACCTGTTAACCCCTGCAATGTCGACAGTGAGCAGATAAACATTGAAGAGAATGCAGTGCTCGCATATGTGCTGATTTCTCTTCAGACAGCTGATTGGCAGGGGTGCTGGGAGATGGACCCCAGCTGATCTGATATTGAGGACCTATCCTGTGGATAGGTCAACAATATAGTTTCACGATGGGTAGGATACAAGATACAATAAACACACAGAAAACCTCAAAACAAGCGTCTAGGCCAGAAGCTGGGGATAAAGGTCACCTCCTGACAATTCCCTACCTGCTCTCCCTGGAATTCTGTGCCCACGTTCAGACTCTAAAGGTGGGAATCAACGTGCCCCCGTGCCTAAGGCTGAAGATTCCCTAAAGTCCCTAAGATGGTGGAAAGGGGGAAAGAGGCAGCCTGCTTCCTCAGGTCCTGGAGGAGGCAGGTGTCTCTCTAACAGCCTAGACAGAACACAAAAAAAAAAAAAACGTATCTTGTAGCAGAGCAAAACCACCGTTCCTCAGAGCAAGGTAGAAGCTATAACCCGCTCAGGACACTGGGAAGGGGCGTAATTTAAACTCACACAAACGACTCCACCCAGTGCACCTGAAGGGAGGCGGATACAGCTCAACTCCAAACCCAAAACAAACAACAACAAAAAACTACACACGTGCTGCTAACCTGGCAGACCTCTGCACATAACCTGAGCAGGGCATGACAGTAGCCCCCCTTCTACGAGTGACCTCCGGACACCCCGGCCCAACTTTATCTGGGTGGGCCCTGTGAAAGGCTCTCACCATTCAGCTGGCATTAACATCCACAGCCGTAACCCACATCCTCTCCTCAGGGCCGTATCCCCTCCAGTGTACCAGGTACTGAAGGGAACCCTGAAGAATACGTGAGTCGAGAACCCTAGAGATCTCAAACTCAAAATTGCCATCAACCAGAAAAGGGGGAGGAGGCAATGGTGATGGTTCCACCGGTTTCACATATTTATTCAGTAAAGACCTGTGGAACACATCATGGATCCTCCAGATCTGCGGAAGATCCAGACGAAACATCCACAGGATTGACAACCGCAGATATTTTGTAAGGTCCAATAAATCTTGGACCTAGTTTTTTTAAGATGGTACTTTCAGTTTAATATTTTTTGTAGATAACCACACCAGATCACCCACACACAGGTCCGGACCAGTCATACGTCTCCTGTCAGCCATTCGCTTATACCTCTCACCCATCTTCTCCAAATTCACTTGAATCCCCCGCCAGATAGAAGACAAGGCAGAAGAAAATCTCTCCTCCTCTGGCATCCCAGAGAAACCAGTCCTAGAAACGGTACCAAACTGAGGATGAAAACCATATGCGCCAAAAAATGGCGACTTACCCGTGGACTCCTGCCTACGGTTTTTCAAAGCAAACTCTGCTAATGATAAGAATGAGGACCAGTCCTTCTGGTTCTCATCCACAAAACACCTCAAGTAGGTCTCCAGGTTTTGGTTAGTACGCTCTGTCTGCCCATTCGACTGCAGATGAAAAGCCAAAGAGAACGAAAGTTGAACACCAAGACGAGAGCAGAACGCCCTCCAAAACCTGGAAACAAACTGCGTGCCCCTATCAGAAACCACATCCGAGGGAATACCATGTAATTCAACAAAAACATCAACAAAAACCTGAGCAAGAGTCTTAGCATTGGGCAGACTAGCTAACGATACAAAGTGAGCCATTTTACTAAAACGGTCCACAACCACCAAAATCACAGTTTTCCCGGAGAAACTCGTCAGATCAGTAATAAAGTTCATAGACAAGTGCGTCCATAGATGAGATGGAATAGACAAAGGAAGAAGTGAACTAGAAGGTTGAGTGTGAGCAACCTTTGACCGTGCACAGGTCTCACAAGCTGCTACGTAATCCTCAACACTCTTACGTAACCCGGGCCACCAGAACCTCCGAGAAATAAGATCAAAGGTGGACTTGCCACCAGGATGTCCAGCAAGGACAGTATTGTGATGTTCCTTGAATACCTTGTATTGCAGTCCAGCAGGAACAAACAACTTCCCTGGGGACAAGAATCAGGAGCCCCCTCCTGGGCTCCCAACACCTCCATCTCCAACTCAGGGTACAGAGCGGAGACCACCACCCCATCAGCCAAAATCGGAGCAAGATCCTCTGAATCACTTCCCCCCCTTGACGTTTTTAACCCCCGGGCGAAAAGTAACCACAAAATTGAACCTAGTAAAGAACAGTGACCATCTAGCCTGTCTAGGATTCAGACGCTTGGCAGATTGCAGGTAAGCCAAATTCTTATGATCAGTATATACCAGGAGTACTGAACTGGCGGACCGCAGCCGCCAGTTGTCCGGACCCCGGCCATCCTTCAGAGCGCTCCTTCTCTCCTGCACACTGTGCCGTGCAGGAGGAGGAGCTTACCGGCGCACTTCCTCCTGTCCCAGAGCACAGTGAGACAGGGCTCCCTCCACATGTGGCGCTCCTCCTCCTCTCCTGCACACTCTGGTACGTGCAGGAGGCGGAGCTTACCGGCACACTTCTTCCTGCCCCAGGGGCACAGTGAGAGACGGCTCCCTCCACATGCAGGCACCAACGCTTTCATCCGGCACCTGCCCGTGGAGGGAGCTTTCTCCCTCAGTGCGCTCACAGGTCCCTCCTCCCCTGCAGCAGCGGCAGCACGTAAGGGAGCTTCAAGCTCCAAAGGACACTTACGTGCTGCTGGAGAGGGGAGGGACATCACCACTGCCACCAATGAAATAAATGTCACATTTGGGAAGGAAGGGGGGCGTGGAGAGGGCTACAGAGAGGTGGGAACACGTCACTGACTGCAGGAAAGGACTCCAGTCAGTGTCATGTTCCCATCTCTCCTGGGCCATCTTCTTTAGGTAACCTGATTAAATAAAGTGATAAAGCCCCATCAAACCATGATAGTTTTGTTCCGCATCCAATTCCCATTATTGGGGCATTGAATGCGGACCCCTTAGTTTCAATGGAGCGGAAAAAGATGCAGACAGCACACAGTGTGCTGTCTGCATCTCTTGTGGCCCCATTGTAATTAAGGGGCAGCATCCAATCCCCCAATAATGGGAATTGAATGCGGAACAAAACTATCATATGTCTGTTCTGTGGCTTGGGTTGCCACCCGGCCAGTAGTTCACCAGCAAGGCTGGTATTTTAGTTCCCTTGCCGGTGCCAGAATTTTCCTGTAAGGACTGTTAGGCGACTTTCACACTTGCAGCAGGATGGATCCGACAGGCTGTTCACCCTGTCAGATCTGTCCTGCCGCTATTTCGCCGGACTGCCACTCCCCATTGACTATAGCGGGAGTGGAGCTACAGCGCAGCATGGCAGTGCACGGCATGAGGCCGCCAGATGAAAAAGTCGGACATGTAGTACTTTTAGTCTGGCGGCCTCTCACCGTGCTGCGCCGTAGCTCTGCCCCCATCCCCATTATAGTCAATGGGCACAGAGCAGCGGCACGGCAAAGTAGTGGCAAGATGGATCTGACAGGGTGAGCAGCCTGTCGGATCCGTCCTGCTGCCAGTGTGAAAGTACCCTTACTAATGAGCGCTTCCATCATGGAACGCCCATTAGTACAGCATTTACCTCCACCGCTACTTGTGCTAGTAAAAAAAAAAAAAAAAAAACGGTACCTCCACCTCCATTTGCTGACGCTTTGGAGAACACTCCCTGCTGACTAGAAGCTCAGGACAGGACCTACAAGACGTCATCACGTTGGAGCACCGGTCCTGAGCGTGCAGTCAGCAGCGAATGTTCACCGCAGCCAGGTGAATGTTAATTTTTTATTTTTTTTTGCAAAAGCAGAGAAGGGGGGCACTAATGGGGGCATTACTCTTACTGGGGGCACTAAAGGGGACATTATTCTTACTGGGGGCATTATTCTTACTGGGGCACTAATGTGGCCATTACTAATTCTGGGACTTACCCGGGGTGCTCCACTATAACTTCAGATCGCCCCACGCGCATGGATCGCATGGCATCTTTACTGTTGGCGTTCAGCTCGGACCTTCACCTGACTGCAGACCCAGGTATGTGGACCTTTAATAAAACTAGTTGAGTACCCCTGGTATATACCGTAACAGGATGAGACGCCCCCTCCAATCAGTGACGCCATTCCTCAAAGGCCAATTTGATGGCCAGCAATTCCCTATCTCCTACATCATAATTCCTCTCGGCGACCGAGAGCTTCTTGGAAAAAAAAGCACAAGGACGCCATTTGCCAGGAGATTAACCCTGTGACAACAATGCTCCAACCCCCACCTCCGATGCATCCACCTCCACCACGAATGGCTGAGAGTGAGACACATCGGGCTGCATCAGAATAGGAGCAGACGCAAAACATTCCTTAATAGCCGAAAAGGCCTGCAATGCCTCATCCGACCAGACAGAGAAGTCGACGCCTTTCCTAGTCATATCGGTCAAGGGTTTTACAATGGTAGAGTAGTTCAAGATAAATTTTCTATAATAATTGGTAAACCCCAAAAACAACATTAAAGCTTTCTGATTCTCCGGTTGGTCCCATTCCAGAACCGACCGGACCTTTTCGGGGTCCATACGAAAACCACAGTCAGAAAGCAGATATCACAGAAACAGAAGCTCCCGAACAGAAAACACACATTTCTCCAATTTAGCATATCATTTATTCTCCCGAAGGATTGACAAAACCTGTCTCACGTGATTCTGATGGGTCTTCAGATTAGGAGAGGAAATTAGTATGTCATTCAAGTAAATTACAACGAACCTTCCCACAAAATGATGGAAAATGTCATTGACAAATCGCTGAAACACCACTGGCGCGTTAGTTAACCCAAAAGGCAAAACCAGATTCTCGAAATGACCCTCGTGCGTGTTGAAGGCCGTTTTCCACTCATCCCCCTCCTTGATTCTGATCAGATTGTAGGCCCCTCTTAAAGCTAACTTGGAGAACACCTTGGCTCCAACAATTTGATCAAAAAGGTCAGAAATCAAAGGAAGGGGATACGGATCCCGGACCGTAATGAGGTTCAATTCCCGGAAATCCAAACAAGGTCTAAGCGATCCATCCTTTTTCTTTACAAAGAATAAACCAACTGCGACCCGAAACTTAGATGGCCTAATATGACCCTTTGCCAAACTTTCGACAATATACTTCCGCATGACCTCTCTTTCGGGTTGAGAAAGATTGTATAGCCGAGACTTTGGCAACTTAGCCCCTGGGATGAGATTTACTGGACAATCATATTCACGATGAGGAGGCAACTCCTGAGCCCCACCCTCCGAAAAGACATCCGCAAAATCTGAAAGATACTGAGGTAGAACTGTAGTAGACACCCCTGAGGTAGAACTAAATTCACTCCAACCAATGATCTGCCTTGCCTGCCAATCTATAGTAGGGTTATGTTTTATCAACCACGGTAAACCTAAGACCATAGGATCGGGCAAGTTCTTCATGACAAAACGATGAATGATCTCAACATGTGAATCACCCACCCTTAACTGAATACCATGAACAATATGAGTAAGACTCCTTTGAGAAAGAGGGGAAGAATCAATTGCGAACACCGGAATCTCTCTTTCTAAGTACTTAAGCCCAGATTTTGAAGAAAAAGAAAATCAATAAGGTTTACCCCAGCACCACAGTCAATGAATACTTCAAAATCAAGTTTTCCTGAGTCTAGCTCCACCATAGCTGGAAGGAGAAAACGAGTACTGCAGGGAGATTGCCTACCTGCTTGCTCCAACACCCCATTCACACTACCAAGAGTCAGGGATGTTTTTTTTTTTTCTTTATGTAAACCTCTTTGTGGTTCTTTATCATCAACTTGCGGTTTAACAAAAGGACAAGCATAAACAAAATGACCACTTTCTCCACAGTAATAACATAGCTTATGCAACCTCCTAAAGTTCCTATTACCAGAATGGAAAGACACCTGACCCAGCTGTATGGGTTCCTCCCCTACCCCTGAATTACATGTCATATTACCCTGGGGAACCGGTGAGACGAAACCAATCACAGAAGGGATCCCTAATGCGGAAGGAACCTTACACCTCTCTCTAATGCATCTATCTAACCGTACTGCTAAAGACATAGCATTCTCCAACGTATCCGGATACTCATGAAAAGCGAAGGCATCTTTCAATCTCTCAGACAACCCCTGACAAAACTGACCACGTAGCGCGGGGTCATTCCACTCAGACTCCGTAGCCCATCTCCTAAACTCAAAGCAGTACGCCTTTGCAGTACGTTCTCTTTGTAATAAATTACGCAACTTAGATTCCACCATCGAGACCCGATCTGGGTCATCATAAATTAATCCCAAGGCATTAAAACATTCATCCACCGACCGGAGGGCCAGAACCGGTTGGCAGAGAAAGGGCCCAGGACTGTGCGTCCCCTTTAAGCAGGGATATGATTATCCCTACTCTCTGACTCTCATCACCAGATGAAGACGGATGCAGCTGAAAACACAGCTTGCATGACTCTCTAAACTGGATAAAGTCATCCATACACCCTGAAAATCTATCAGGGAGAGCGACTCTAGGCTCCCCATAAATTTGACTTCCTCCTATAGCACCTGATGCCAGAGCATTCTGACACCGTGCGACAGAATTACGCAGATCAGCAACCTCTAGGGATAATCCCTGCATGCATTGACTCCATCTCAAAGCAGCTGAGAAATGGCAGTCTAGGTATCGGCGGGTTATAATGTCACGATGGGTAGGATACAAGATACAATAAACACACAGAGAACCTCAAAACAAGCGTCTAGGCTAGAAGCTGGGGATAAAGGTCACCTCCTGACAATTCCCTACCAGCTCTCCCTGGACTTCTGTGCCCACGTTCAGACCCTAAAGGTGGGAATCAATGTGCCCCCATGCCTAAGGCTGAAGATTCCCTAAAGTCCCTAAGATGGTGGAAAGGGGGAAAGAGGCAGCCTGCTTCCTCAGGTCCTGAAGGAGGCAGGTGTCTCTCTAACAGCCTAGACAGAACACAAAAAGGAAACCAAAACCAACTTATCTTGTAGCAGAGCAGAAACAGCAAATCCACCATTCATCAGAGCAAGATAGAAGCTATAACCCGCACAGGACACTGGGAAGGGGCATAATTTAAACTCACACAAACGACCCCACCCAGTGCACCTGAAGGGAGGCGGATACAGCTCAACTCCAAACCCAAAACAAACAACAACTAAAAACTACACACGTGCTGCTAACCTGGCAGACCTCTGCACATAACCTGAGCAGGGCATGACATATGGGGAAAGTAGAAAGCTCATGTTATGTTCTGTTGCTTTAAACCAACAGTTTAATCTTTTGATTTAATATTTTTCAGTAAAATACAAGAAATATGGAGCTGCAAGAAAGATCAGTATCCCTCTTGAACTGTACAGTGTACCAGTGCTCCTGTATTATATTACCTATAGTTGATCTGGAGACTATCCCCAGGACTGTGACTGTGACGAGGGGACATCCTCTGCGTCTGCAGGAAAGAAGGTTTGTACACAAACATAGAAGAGGATTCTTTATGGTAAGAGCAGTGAGAATATGAAACTCTCTGCCTGAGGAGGTGGTGATGGTGAGTACAATAAAGGAATTCAAGAGGGGCCTGGATGTATTTCTGGAGTGTAATAATTAACAGGCTATAGCTACTAGAGAGGGGTCGTTGATCCAAGGAGTTATTCTGATTGCCTGACTGGAGTCGGGAAGGAATTTTTTATTCCCCTAAAGTGGGGAAAATTGGCTCCTACCTCACAGGGTTTTTTATTTTTGCCTTTCTCTGGATCAACTTGCAGGATGACAGGCCGAACTGGATGGACAAATGTATTTTTTCGGCCTTATGTACTATGTTATTATGTTACTATGTTACATGTTGGTTATACACTGCTCAAAAAAATAAAGGGAACACTTAAACAACACAATGTAACTTCAAATCAATCACACTTCTGTAAAATCAAGCTGTCCACTTAGGAAGCAACACTGAGTGACAATCAATTTCACATGCTGTTGTGCAAATGGGATAGACAACAGGTGGAAATTATAGGCAATTAGCAAGACACCCCCAATAAAGGAGTGGTTCTGCAGGTGGTGACCACAGACCACTTCTCAGTTCCTATGCTTCCAGGCTGATGTTTTGGTCACTTTTGAATGCTGGCGGTGCTTTCACTCTAGTGGTAGCATGAGACGGAGTCTACAACCCACACAAGTGGCTCAGGTAGTGCAGCTTATCCAGGATGGCACATCAATGCGAGCTGTGGCAAGAAGGTTTGCTGTGTCTGTCGGCGTAGTGTCCAGAGCATGGAGGCGCTACCAGGAGACAGGACAGTACATCAGGAGACGTGGAGGAGGCCGTAGGAGGGCAACAACCCAGCAGCAGGACCGCTACCTCTGCCTTTGTGCAAGGAGGAACAGGAGGAGCACTGCCAGAGCCCTGCAAAATGACCTCCAGCAGGCCACAAATTTGCATGTGTCTGCTCAAGCGGTCAGAAACAGACTCCATGAGGGTGATATGAGGGCCCAACGTCCACAGGTGGGAGTTGTGCTTACAGCCCAACACCGTGCAGGACGTTTGGCATTTGCCAGAGAACACCAAAATTGGCAAATTCGCCACTGGCACCCTGTGCTCTTCACAGATGAAAGCAGGTTCACACTGAGCACATGTGACAGACGTGACAGAGTCTGGAGACTCCGTGGAGAACGTTCTGCTGCCTGCAACATCCGCAAGCATGATCGGTTTGGCATTGGGTCAGTAATGGTGTGGGGTGGCATTTCTTTGGAGGGCCGCACAGCCCTCCATGTGCTCGCCAGAGGTAGCCTGACTGCCATTAGGTACCGAGATGAGATCCTCAGACCCCTTGTGAGACCATATGCTGGTTCGGTTGGCCCTGGGTTCCTCCTAATGCAAGACAATGCTAGACCTCATGTGGCTGGAGTGTGTCAGCAGTTCCTGCAAGACAAAGGCATTGATGCTATGGACTGGCCTGCCCGTTCCCCAGACCTGAATCCAATTGAGCACATCTGGGACATCATGTCTCGCTCTATCCCTCAACGTCACGTTGCACCGCAGACTGTCCAGGAGTTGGCAGATGCTTTAGTCCAGGTCTGGGAGGAGATCCTTCAGGAGACCGTCCGCCACCTCATCAGGAGCATGCACAGGCATTGTAGGGAGGTCATACAGGCACGTGGAGGCCACACACACTACTGAGCCTCATTTTGACTTGTTTTAAGGACATTACATCAAAGTTGGATCAGCCTGTAGTGTGTTTTTCCACTTTTTATTTTGAGTGTGACTCCAAATCCAGACCTCCATGGGTTGAAAAATTTGATTTCCATTTTTTTATTTTTGTGTGATTTTGTTGTCAGCACATTCAACTATGTAAAGAATATTTAATTAACTCAGATCTAGGATGTGTTATTTTTGTGTTCCCTTTATTTTTTTGAGCAGTGTATTTAGGCAAAATCTTTTTAATTGGATTGTGCATCAACATTTTTGCAACCCACACCAACACTTGAACTGTCTGGAGATAGCCTATAAAATATTTTGGCCTTCTAATTACTGTGTTTTCACTCAGATTTCCAACGTTATCCTTTGGATTGTAAAACATTTGTTCTACATTTGTATTACTATTTTTTGGACTACCCTTTCTGGTGCTTTCCCTGAGATTTCAAAGGGTACTTTCTGGATTGTAAAACACACAGATATTGGTATTTTTTCCAAACAACACCAACACTTGAACTGTGTGCAGATGCCCTTTCACAGATTTTGGACTAGTGTTTCAGGTTTTTTCACTGAGATTTAAAATAGTACCCTTTGTAAAATATGCCTTGTATAGTAGTATTGAGATTATTCCCCCAACATCAACATTTGAATTGTGCAGTGAATTAGATTTCATTTCTGTTTACTGTTTAATTTACATTCAATTTAAAAGGTAGAAAAATGGCATTATTGCTTTTTCTACACTGCAATGTGTTTAAAACAATACAGATATGATGCTGTGAAAAAAATAATTGCTCAGCAGCAGCAGCAGCAGATGATGTTATTGCCCTAAAATGCATCTGCTCCAATGCAATGTGTTTAGCACAGACGGATATGATGCACTGAATAAAAAATATACACTAGTTGCTCAGTAGTCAGCATAGCAGCATAATACTAATTGTACTGAAAAAAAAAACTGGCAATAAGCCTAGATAAAACTTCAGGTTCGGAAAAAAACAACAGCTGTATTTCTGTTCAAATGGCAAAATAAGAAATGTTCTTTCATGTAGCTGCTTTTGAGGTTCTACAGAAGCTTTAGCTGTATTATAAGTATTATAAGACAGTAACTGTAGCTAGAAGGCACTGCCTAGCACAGCTCCTCACTCCATGGCTCAAAGCTTCCCCTGCCTTTCCCTATGCTACATAATTATTCTTCTTTTTAGTTTTTCCCTAAACTGTCCCTAACACTGGAATAGAAGCTAGATTGTGACTTTACACTCTCCCTAAGATTGTTTTCTGTCAAATCCCATCCACCCATTCACTTTCATTCACAGTCCAACACAGAATTATGCTCTGCTCGTTCTGCAAGGGCACATCCCTGCCTACTGCCCAACTGATTGGTTCATCCAGGCTGTCTATCTGTGAGGAGAAGTTTTTCTGCCTGCATTCGGAACAACAGCAGAAGCTACACTTCAGAGACCACACAGGGGATGTGAAATTAGGTAATTGGTACATTTTGTAGAATGAAAGTATAATAACCCTATCAAGATGAAGCCCATGTTCGTTTTTTCCTCCTCACATTCCAAAAGCCATAACTTTTTAGTTTTCCATTCGCATTGCTGTGTGAGTAGTGTTGAGCGAACCCGGACTCAGACCCTAACTTTGCCGAAAAAATTTGGGTTTGGGTTAGAATTTGGTCCTCGGGCACTTAATAATGTTTGTTGGAAGGCTGCAGGGCAGCCAATAAACAAGCTTTTAAGCTGTGGGGACTTAGAAGCCATTGCAGCCATGCCTAGCAATAACATGGCTGTTATTGGCCGGTGCATCATGTGACTCAGCCTCTATACAAGCTGGATCACGTGTAGCACCTGTTGTGAATTTTCATAAGTGTACAATGTATCTGATGATACTATATTCAATATGGATGATCATTGCCTTTAACAACATGTGATCAGCATGAACCTGAAAAAAACCAAGATGGGTTCATAGCAAGTTCAATGTGTTAAAAGTGAATATATAGAGAAGACTATACTTTTATTATTGTTTAGAGACATGGATTTATCTACACAGGTTTCTCTAAACTTGTCTGTCTGAGGAACAATGGTTGTTTCATGGCTAAACCATGATCTGATAAGAGACATCCATAAAACACATCTGGTGTGGAACAGATATCTATTCATATATTCGCATATAGATATATATTCCTGTGTGCATTTATTTAGCGTTTGAACTTATTAATGATTCATATATACTATGCAATATTGATGTATTATAACCAAATATTATTAATGTATCTTTATGTGTCTGTATCTCATTGAGAGGATATATTCTAGGGGATATATAATTTTCTTAAATAGGGTTTATTTTAGAGGAGCTGATGTTATTTCAAACATCATTACTCAATAGCTGAAGACAGTTAAGGTACACAAACCAGAAAAACCATCATTACTCCTATCTGCCCCATAAATTCAGGGATTAGGGAAACTTCTGATACCGCCAGTCAGTCTGAGCAAAGTGTCAGAAAGAGCCCCTCCTAATTAATTTAAGGTGTGAAAGGGCAAAGTTTAAGTAGTAATAAAACAATCTGTATATATGTTAATTCTTAAAATATTCAAAATTGTTATATGATACAACAGTGCCATCAAGTGGTAGATGGGCAGAAGTTTCTTAGGAATGTCAATTAGATGACATCATCCCCATGTTTAACATACGTCACACCCACCTTATCTAATTAATAATCCCTAATCCAAGAGGGGATGGGCATAGATAAGGATTGGGATATCTGATCCAGTTTTGGGAGAGCAAAAACTTCTTCACAGACACTTCACAAACTTCACAAAAAGAAAAACTTCACAAGGACTTCTTCACAACGGAACTCTTTACAAAGATTCATTCATCAGCATCACTCACACGTCAGGAACATACTGCAGGACGGGACATATCTAAATCTTGGAAAGCTGGGTCCATTCTAAAAGTTCTTTATCCCAAAGCCAGGGGTAATGTATAATCTATTTCATTTGCAGTAATTATAAATCGCTCCAATTGGCACATAGTTGAGACCCCATTATTAGTGGGTCAATAGTGTTAAAACAATAATTTTATGGGAAATTTTAATGAACGTGCACATCATTAGAATTCTTGTAATATTGCTATCAGAGTGGAATCTCTGATCGGATTTTATTATCCGTAGTTAGGCCAACGGGCGTATTTATAAGATGTCTCTTACTGCCATATTCTTTGATTGAGCATAAGGAATTTTCCACAGATTCATTTCTATTGTTTTGTTGTTATTGTTACATTATAATATTTTAATAATCGGTAATAATTTGATAATTTGAATAACATTATATTGTATTTGGTGCACTAAATTAAGTGAGCCCGGCGTAAACGGCGGAGCATCATCTTGTGGTCAATTTTGATATTATCCTTGTATTCATTTGTATGCCATTTTTACTGCATGTATTTATTTGTAATAAATTATATTTTATATAATTAATTGCACCCTGTTTCATTATCTGCACAAATTAACTTTAGATCTCAACAATAGAAGAACTGGCGTTTATATGTCCGCCAATTAAATTTTTAATTTTAAATTTTTCATATTTCCTAAAAATATGAAATCATAATTTTTATGATTTCATATCTTATATGAAATAAATACCTGACACACCGCCCATCATCTCTGAGTAGTGCAGGGACAGGAAGCAGGCAGCTGAACTGAGGGAGAGTGTTAGAAATCTCATCTGGCTATTTGTTCTGTGGGTGACCTATAGTGAATTTTTTGTGGGTGCTATACACCATCTTTGCACCCCTGACACAGAAAAATAATAATTAATCTCTCTGTTAATTCTGTGGGTGACCTATAGCGATTGTTTTCTGGGTGAAAACCACCATCTTTGTACCCCTGACACAAAAATATAATAGTTCATCTGTCTGTTACTTTGGTGGGTGACATATACTCATTTTTTGTGTGAGGTACACCTGCATTGCATACGTGACAGGGAAATTAATTTCGTTAATCCATCTGTTAGATTGGTGGGTGACATATTCCCATTCTTGTTGTGAGGTACACCTGCATTGCATAACTGACAGGGAAATAAATATAGTTAATCCGTCTGTTAGTTTTGTGGGTGACATATAGTGATGAGCTGCAGGTCCCATATTAGAATTCGTAAAATTTCGATAGAATATTCGTTTCATATTCGCGAATATTTAAATTCGAGATTATTTCGCGATTGCGATTAATCTTAAATGTAAAAATCGCGTAATGCGAATTTGATCAAAAAAGAACATATAGCAGTAAATTTAGTGCTATATATTCATTTGAAGAATATTCGTCATATTCTAAAACATTAATATATAGCAAAATAGCGAATAGACTATAAAAAAGATTCTACCACTATATTAGCTAAATTGCTCTATTTTTGTATTTAGTGAATATTCGCTATATTACTATATATTCTTGTTTTAGAATATTACCAATATTCTAAAAAAATAATATATAGCAATAAAGCGAATATATTCGTTATTTAGAATATTCGCTTTTTTTTTTCGAATCTTTATAGTTGTTAGCATACTCCTCCCCGACAAGCGTCCCGTCACCATGGGAACGCCTGTGCGTTAGAATATACTATTGGATCTGAGTTTTCCCTGCAATCGTGAAAACTCAGATCCGATGGTATATTCTAACTGGTGCGGCAAGGATAATATTCATCAAATATTTGAGAATTCACGTTTTCGATATCACAACCTTAATATAATGTACTGCGCATGGGCGTGCGCATTGTAGGCGTGGCTTAGCATGCGTGACTACGTTTTTCAAAATCGGTGACAGTTTACAGACTGAAAATGGTGTGCAACAAATTTCGCGACGAAGAGGACGAACTCCTGCTAACTGTAAGTACAACACTATATTTGATTAAATTTTTAATGCATGTTTGAACAATATCTGTATAGTAAGCAATAGTGTTTTTAAATATTCGCGAGTGCGCAAATAACAAATGTTGCGATTATATATGCGCAATACATATAACTTTATCTTTTATCAAGTCAGATTAGATATTCATCATTGTTGTAATAAGTATTGTTTTGACATCACATCACTTTGTCTGTAGCAAGTATGTATGTATGAACAGCAAAGAAATATCAATCACATGCACATTGCATATCAATTTTCCTGCCACCCACTATATACCACACACTATATACCACACACTGTATACCACATACTGTATACCACACACTGTATACCACACACACATAGTCTATAGATTAGAGTTTATGGCTTGTTGGTCTGGAGAATCTTTTTTTGTCTTACCGCCAGTATTTGCTGGTTCATTTAGCGTTACCCAGGGTGCACCACAGGGAGGCCAACAAGCTGTGCAGATGACACCACTAATGATGATCCATACAGCAAAAGATTCTCATGCGTTTTATCACCATTGATGCGATATAAACTATGCGGTTTTTTGCATTCACTCTGTGATTGAGCAATAGCTATATTCTACGGAAAGCTACCTCAGGAGGACGCTAACAGTATATACTTGGATTCACAACCTTATCCAGTAGATTCTTAACAATTGTTTTATATGCATTTTTTATCTACGGATTGCAATATGTTATAAATGTTATTAAAGAGTGTATACCTTATTTTAGTTGTCCCACATTACTCCCATTGTTAGAGTGCCGGTCGTATTTTTCTTACTGTTCCAAAGGAGAGTTGGTGAAATGGGGACCTAAGTGTGACTCATGCTTATCCGTGGTCCAGGCTGGGGTTTCAGTAAGGTCTAATACATTACCCTCAGTTATTAAGGAATATTCTGATGTGTTCTCGTCCCTTACTCCAGAGGTTCTACCCCCCCATAGACTTTATGATTGCGCCATAGAGCTAATAGAGGGTGCCAAATTTTCTAAAGGGCGAATTTATAATTTTTCTAAGCCCGAACGCAAGGCTACTGAAGATTATATTAAGGAGAGCCTTCCTAAAGGGCATATTAGACCTTCAGTCTCTCCTATGGGAGCAGGGTTTTTCTTTGTTAAGAAGTATGGTGGTCTTAGGCCTTATATTGATTATCGGAGATTAAATAAAATCACTGTCCAAAATAGATACTCTCTCCCATTGATTCCGGATATATTTAATAGTGTTGAGCGCGAATATTCGAATATCAAATTTTTTTTTCGAATATCGACACTTCGCTAATTCGCGAATATTTCGAATATAGTGGTTTAAATTCGATATTTTGAATATTCATTTTTTCTTTTTTTTTGTTATATTTTTTTTTTTCCCACTTCCCAAAAGTAGTTCTTACCTGTCCTTAGGATTCCTGGCTGCTCCAGTCAGTGCCCGTTGCCGCTTCTGACGACTTCCGTGCTCATGGAGTGTCCCCATCACCATGGGAACGTCTCCATACTAGAATGTACTGTCGGATTTGAGAATTACGTTGAAATCGCAATTCGATTAATTCAAGTTATAATAATCGAATTTTGATTTCAACTTAGCACTGCTATATTCCATATTCGTTAATTCTAGCCTAATATGGAATACAGCAGTGCTAAGTTAAAATCGAAATTCGATTATTATAACTTGAATTAATCAAATTGCTATTTCAACTTGGACCTGGTTTACTATGGTTGGCTTGGTAGAATTAGCGAATATGACGAATGTATTCGTCATATTCCTCAAAACGAAGATAACAAAGTATTCTACATCTTCGTTTTAGCTACCTATTTGTCAACTTCGCTAATTCTAGCAATCAAATAGGAAGGTTGACTATAGAGACAGCTGTGTTTAATTCGCTATGCGATTATATTACTTTGCTTTTTCTTTTTTTTTATAAATAGAATCATTATAATAATCAAGTATTTAACTTCGATAAAAAATTTTAAAAAAGTAATATAATCACATAGCGAATTAAACTTAGCTGTCTCTATAGTCAACTTTCCTATTTGATTGCTAGAATTAGCGAAGTTGATGAATAGGTAGCTAAAACGAAGATGTAGAATACTTTGTTATCTTCGTTTTGAGGAATATGACGAATACTTTTGTCATATTCGTCATCTTCGCTAATTCTAGATATCAAACCAATAGGAAAGTAGCCTTAAGTTAAAATCGCAATACGCAATTATTTAAATCGCATAATAATCGCGATAACTAGAATAATGAAGAATATTCGATTTCGACGAATATGAAACGAATATTCTATCGTATATTCCCGAATTTTATCGAAATCGAAAATGGCACCTGCCGCTCATCACTAATATTTAACCAGGTTCTGGGGGCAACCTGGTTTTCCAAGATTGACCTGAAAGGGGCAATCAATCTAATCCGAATCAAGGAGGGAGACGAATGGAAGACAGCGTTCAATACTCCGATAGGACACTTTGAATATCAGGTGATGCCTTTTGGACTCAGCAATGCCCCAGCTGTGTTCCAAAACTTAATGAACAATATTCTTAGGGAGTTCTTAGGTAAATTTATTATTGTCTATCTTGACGACAATTTGATATTCTCTCCTGATTTCGAATCTCATGTGTCTCATTTTAAACAAGTATTAGAGGTGTTGAGGGAGAATCAGCTATCCGCTAAGCAAGAGATATGTGTCTTTGGTGTACAGGAGATACTGTTTCTAGGGCATGTTCTGACTCCTCACGCCTTTAAGATGGACCCTGGTAAGGTTTTGGCAATTAAGGAATGGAAAAGGTCTTCATCCTTAGAGGCCTTACAACGGTTTTTGGGTTTCGCTAATTACTATCGTAAATTTATCATGAATTTTTCTGTAATTGCTAAACCTTTGACCGACCTTACTAAGAAAGGGGCGGATTTGGAGAATTGGTCTACCAAGGCCATTTCTTCATTTGAAACATTAAAAAAGGCATTTAGTAGCGCTCCCATTCTGATCCAGCCTGATCAGGAGAGACCCTTAATTGTAGAGGTGGATGCGTCCGAGGACGGCGCAGGAGCAGTCCTTTCACAAGGTCCTGCTAGCCTGACTAACCTGAGACCGTGTGCCTTCTTCTCCAGGAAATTTTCTCCCACGGAAAGAAACTACGACATAGGGAATAGGGAGCTGCTGGCTATTAAATGGGCATTTGAGGAGTGGAGGCATTTTTTGGAGGGGGCAAGGCATCGGGTAACTGTTGTCACTGACCATAAAAACCTAATGTGTCTCGAGTCTGCTAAGAGTTTGATTTCTCCATTACGTTCAGGCCGGGAAGTAAAAATGTGAAGGCAGATGCATTATCTCAGAGCTTCCATGCTTTTCAACCCACTGAGGCACCGCCTGAATCCATTCTACCAGCAAAACATCTTCTTAGCAGCTCTAACTCAGGATATCTCGGCTTACATTAAGGCTGAACAACATCTGGCACCGGCATCCACACCAATAGATAAGTTGTTTGTTCCCGTACAATTTTGTCTCCAGCTGTTGGGTGAGTGTCATGGTTCTGGGTTACGGGCACTAAGGATCTGGTTTCTAGATCTTATTGGTGGCCCACTCTGACCAGGGATGTCAAGTCCTACGTGTCAGCCTGTGAGGTTTGTGCCAGGTCTAAGACACCTAGGACTCGTCCTGCTGGTAACCTACGACCTCTACCCATTCCCAGTAGACCCTAGTCCCATATCTCAATGGACTTTATAACTGACCTACCGCTGACCACAGAGGGTAAGACTGTGGTTTGGGTAGTGGTCGATAGGTTTAGCAAGATGGTTCATTTCATTCCCCTGTCTAAACTAACTTCCGAATGCAAAAACCCTGGCGTCTATTTTTGTGAGAGAGATTGTTTGTTTACATGGCATCCCGGAAAATATTGTTTCTGACAGGGGTGTGCAGTTTGTGTACAAATTCTGGAGGGCCTTCTGTCAAAGATGTAAAATTTCATTGTCTTTTTCTTCCGCCTACCACCCTGAGATTAATGGGCAGACTGAATGTCTTAATCAGTCTGTGGAACAATTCTTGAGGTTGTATGTTGCTGATGACCAGCAATTACGAGTCAAATTCCTTCAGTTGGCGGAATTTGCTTTGAATAACCGTGTCAATTCTTTTGCTGGGGTCTCCCCTTTCTTTTGTAACCATGGTTTTCATCCCCGTTTTCATTCTGGGTCGTTCGTCTACTTCTCTAACCCTGATTCGGATAAACTCTCCTACAAACTGTGCACAGTTTGGGCCCGGGTTCAATCGAACCTAGAAAAGGCTCAAGGTTCTCAAAAACTCAAGGCCGATAGGAGACGTTCTAAGGGGGTGAACTTTCAGGTTGGGGATAAAGTATGGTTGTCCTCCAAGAATCTATCTCTCAAGGTAGCTTTTAGAAAATTTGCTCCTCGTTTTATTGGACCGTATAAGATCACGGAGGTGATTAATCCGGTATCGTTTAAGTTGGAGCTGCCCGAGTCGTTCCACATTCATAATGTATTACATAAATCTCTACTTAAAAAGTATTTTGAACCTGTTGTACCGTTGAAAGCCTCGCCTCCGCCGGTTCTTGTTAGTGATGCTGTCGAGGATATGTGGTGTCTAAGATAGTGGATGTCAGGAGAGTGCCTGATTCACTGGAAGGGGTATGGACCCGAAGAGAGATCTTGGGTACCCGCCAGGGAGGTTCATGCTCCTAGACTTGTTCGAAAATTTCATTTAGAACACCCTGAAAGGCCATCGCCTGAAGTCTTGGGTCTGGTGGCCCCTCGTAAAAGGGGGGGTACTGTCACGGGGCGCCGAAGGCGCACTCGGTCTCCCATCAGCTGCAGACCTGCTGCTTAGCTTCGGGAGCGAGGATCTGTGTTTGGCCTCGTTCCCAGGGCGGCTCGGCTCGACTTGTCTGTCTGTCGGTCATGTGACGCTGGCCACGTCACATGACCCTCAGACCCCACTATAAATACAGGCAACCTGCTGGCCACAGGTTGCCTGTTAATTCTAGGTTCCTGGCTATTTGTTAGACTACTGAATACTCACCTGATCCTGTTCCCTGACAATCCTTTGCCTGCTCCTCCTGTACTGCGCATCCCTCCTGGTATTGTGACCTCGGATCCCACCTGACTACTCTTTGCGGACTCCTCTGGTACTTCTCTACTCTCCTGGTATTTGACCCTGGCTTTTCCTGACCATTCTTTGCTTAACCCTTTGTACTGCGTAGCTCTCTTGGTTCTGACCCGGTCCGTTCACGTTCCGTATTTTGTCTTGTCTGTCTTCCCTGCACATATCCTAAGTAAGGGACTGTCATCCAGTTGTCCCCTGTCATCAGGACTCGTGAGGCAAGTAGGCAGGGCCAGGGGTGAGGGTGGAGCGCAGTGGTCACTATCCTTCCCCCTGTGTGTGTGTGTGTGTGGACGTGACCGTTACACATTGCCTATGCTTATAGCAATGCTCCGCACAGACCTGAGACGAGTTACAAGAAGAAGGAACATCGGGCTGCCACAGCGCATGTAAGTATGCTGCTGACTAACTGAGCATGGCAGACAGTACTTCAGTAGTGTCCTGGCTGCCACGGTAACCGATCGGAGCCCCAGAATTACACTGCTGGGACTCTGATTGGAACTGCCGCTGCCACCAATGATGTGGGGGTATGGGGGGGAGGCCGCCACCCACTCGCCACATGAAATATATATATATTTTTAATTCTCAGCCGGCGGCCCGGGCCCCCAGTGGCGTAGGGCCCCATAGCCATTGCTATGGCTGCTATAGCGATCCCTACGCCACTGCTGATAAACTATCATCAGTATAACACTCCCAAAAAAAAACTTTGAAGAGGACTTTTCACCAGTCCTGACATTACAATAAAAGTACCTGGCAGTGTAGGGCATATTGAGGAGATGTGATATTGCTTATTTTTTATTTATGGGCTGCTCCATTCCCCTGCTGTGCCCCCCATTCTGGTTTCCTGTCCAGTATTCTAATCCATACCATCGGTACAGGGAGGAGGAGATGGCCGTCACAGCCAGAGAGAAGGCGACACCTCCTGAGAAACACATCCGTCTCCTTCTCCCTGTACCAATGGTATGGAATTAGCTGGATTAGCAAACAGGGCAAGAAACAAGAATGAAGGGGGGGGGGGGGAATTCGGGGAATGGAGCTGCCCATCTGAAAAAAATAAGCAATATCACATTGCCTCAAAATATGCCCTACACTGCCAGGTACTTATATTGGAATGTCAGGACCAGAGCAGTGAAAGGTCCTCTTTAAGTCTTTGAGGGTGTGGTTTTTAAAATGTGATGATTATGATGTGTCTTATACACTCATCTAAAGAATTATTAGGAACACCTGTTCTATTTCTCATTAATGCAATTATCTAGTCAACCAATCACATGGCAGTTGCTTCAATGAATTTAGGGGTGTGGTCCTGGTCAAGACAATCTCCTGAACTCCAAACTGAATGTCAGAATGGGAAAGAAAGGTGATTAAAGCAATTTTCAGCGTGGCATGGTTGTTGGTGCCAGACGGGCCGGTCTGAGTATCTCACAATCTGCTCAGTTACTGGGATTTTCACGCACAACCATTTCTAGGGTTTACAAAGAATGGTGTGAGAAGGGAAAAACATCCAGTATGCGGCAGTCCTGTGGGCAAAAATGCCTTGTGGATACTAGAGGTCAGAGGAGAATGGGCCGACTGATTCAAGCTAATAGAAGAGCAACGTTGACTGAAATAACCACTCGTTACAACCGAGGTATGCAGCAAAGCATTTGTGAAGCCACAACACGCACAACCTTGAGGCGGATGGGCTACAACAGTAGAAGACCCCACCGGGTACCACTCATCTCCACTACAAATAGGAAAAAGAGGCTACAATTTGCACGAGCTCACCAAAATTGGACTGTTGAAGACTGGAAAAATGTTGCCTGGTCTGATGAGTCTCGATTTCTGTTGAGACATTCAAATGGTAGAGTCCGAATTTTACGTAAACAGAATGAGAACATGTATCCATCCTCTGATGGCTACTTCCAGCAGGATAATGCACCATGTCACAAAGCTCAAATCATTTCAAATTGGTTTCTTTAACATGACAATGAGTTCACTGTACTAAAATGGCCCCCACAGTCACCAGATCTCAAACCAATAGAGCATCTTTGGGATGTGGTGGAACGGGAGCTTCGTGCCCTGGATGTGCATCCCTCAAATCTCCATCAACTGCAAGATGCTATCCTATCAATATGGGCCAACATTTCTAAAGAATGCTATCACCACCTTGTTGAATCAATGCCACGTAGAATTAAGGCAGTTCTGAAGGCAAAAGGGGGTCCAACACCGTATTAGTATGGTGTTCTTAATAATTCTTTAGGTGAGTGTATATTATCCTTTCAAAGCCACTTTATAATTAAACTGGTTCCTAAAAATATGTTTTGCAATTTTTCTTGGAAATTTGGGAATTATTGTTAAACTTTTTTAGTCTTCTAACATTCGCAAAATAAAGGGAGATTTAATTAATGATGGCAACTGAAAGTAGAAATATGACAAATGTCAGTCATAACATGTACATGGAAATTAGTTAATAGAAATATAAACATTTTGGAAAATTGCAAGTCTTTCCAAATTTTCTGTATTTATTTTTTCAGAAATGCAAAACATACTGACAAAAATGTATCACTAACATAAAGTAAAATGTGTCACAAAACAAACCTATCTCAGATCTTTTGGATAAGTTATTATTACCGCATAAAGTGACATATCAGATTTGCAAAGCAGGGCTGTGTCCTAGAGTTCAAAATTGGCTGTATTCTTAACTGTGTGCCCTTTCAGTTATGGTCATTTTTATATAGGGAATCCATGTTTATGGTCACTTCCTGTATACACCTGTATATACCACTCTACAATGAAATACAGTGATTAGGAAGGTAGGAACGGTAATTAATCATCTCTGCCTACTCTATGGAAAGTCCAGCTGTCACTGACAAAACGCTCCACACTACTACAGCTGCATAATCTCCTGAGCTGCAGGCCCAGCAAGGATTTTCAGGAATGTTCTAGCAGAGTTATATACATTTACATTGACATATACATTTTAAGTTGTCCAGCATTCTGCAAGTAGGTAATCATACTCAAAATAATGAATGCTTTTTACAAAAAAATAAAAAATATATGTTTTAAAGTAGTTGTGCCATAGACTACTTTTAACTCTAAAGTTTATTTTCCTCAAGTACTCTAGCTCCCATTGTTCCTTGGATTTTTTTTTTTGTTTGCAGTTTTCTTTTATCTCTCATGCTTGACTCCTACTTTCTGATTTGTCATGTGTCTGCTGTCCGATCATGCCTTAGGGCAGTGAGATGTTTCCTGACATCATCAGGACATGTGACACCAATTCATTTTCTACCGCCACATATTCGCAATTCTCTGTGTAACTGGATTTATAACATGCAACTTGTGCTAATGTCCATTTGTTAGAGCAAAATTCATCCTTATGTTGACACTGCACAGAGGAATGGTTATTGAAGGGAAGGAAAAGAAGTCCTGTGAGTTTGTGTGTCCTCTATTACAAGGTTTCCCTACAGGACATGTACAGCAACCAACAGCAACTGAAATAGAAATCGATTTACCACAAGTTACAATGGTAGGCTAACATCATTAGAATAAGGCCGTTTTGATAAATAGAGATATTTGGGGAAAGCAATATAACAGCAATCTGTTGGGTGTGATACATTTATATTAGTGGCATAACCCTTTTAAGGATATTTTATGGGACTTCTCACAATGAAATTCAATAAACCTCTTGTCCACCAAGGTTTACTTATCTGGTCCTGAGTCTCTGAGAAAGCAACTAATTTAGTAGTGTCTCTATAGTACTTTGATGTTTTTAGATAGTGCTCTTAGCCTGCATTTAGTGAATATCGAAAGTGTAACATCTAACCCTAGTCAAAATCTAAACTTCATATGTAACTGAAATGAAATCCAACATCTGCCTCTGACTCCTCTTCTTACAACCACTAGAGTCCATGAAGTGAATAATAAATCAGCTTTCAATGTGTTCTGTGGCCATAAATCTGTTTCAGAGGATCTTATGGACATTTCCATCTGTGTTATCTTGGTTGCAGGTGAGAATAAGTTTCATGGATGCCTTGCTACAATTCTCAATAGAAGCTTGGCTTGATTCTGCTCATTTTATAATAATCAGTAGATAGTTTCTTTCTGGTTGTAGCAGTAAAAAAAACGATGGTATTACTTGCACCATAAGACGCATGGAATCATAAGACACACTTAGGAAAATTAAAAAAAATCTTCCTCACACCTTAGATCAGACCACCAGGGCTCATCAGAATCCCAAATCAGACCCCCAATTTTCATCAGAGCTCAGATAAGAGCCCTAAATTAGACTCTCAATCTTCATCAGACCTCAGATGAGAACCCCAAATCAAACTCCCAATCTACATCAGACCCAGGGGCGGATTGCCCGTAGACCTTAAAGGGAAATTTCCCAGTGGGCCGATGCCCAGGGGCCGCCTGAGGCCTTCTCACAGCCATCCAGTGGAAGCTTTTGGGGATGTATTTTATGCTGCTGGAATCAGTATTTTGTTATGGACTGTAGTATTTGGCTCTGTTTGGGAGGTATAATGTGCCACAATATGGCATTGCTGGCCCTGCCTTTCATCAATTTGGACCCAACTGCAAAATGGGGCCGCTTTTAGTATTTTTTCCACGGCCACTTTAAGTTCCCAGTCCACCCCTGATCATACCTCAGCTCAGACCCCCAAACCAGACCTGCAATCTTTGTCAGGCCTCAGATCAGACAAAAAAATAAGAAAAATAACTTTCCTCTCCTGCACCACCACTTCAGAGATCCAGCTTCGCACAGTGTCAGATCATAGTGTGTGCTTACGCATACTATGTCTTGACACTGTAAGCGGTCAGGACATAGCATAGAGATCAGGGAACTGCGAGCAAAGCCAGCACCCCCTATATTCACCATTCCCTGGTCCTACTGTACTAATGAACGTTTCCATAATGGAAGTGCTCATTAGTATTTGCATTATTAAAGAGCAGAGACACTGCAGAGACACTGCCTGTTTCCACCACTGTTTCCAAAAAAGTGCATCTAATAGTGTGGAAAATATGGTATTTAAATTCTTAAATATGGATATTAGAAAGTAATATATAGCAATTCAATAAACACCAAATAATGCTATTTTACTTACTCATTAGAAAAATCATAAATCACTGTTTTGTGATAGCCCACCGTTTACCAACCCACTTATCAAACAAGAATGATTTATAGTTCTTTAACTTAAAAATTAAATTGTGATTCTGTCTTCTCAATCTATCATTTGTCTTCTTATAAACCTGAGAGTCTGGAAAATTTAAAACACAATTTAGGTTTGGCCTCTCATAAATTTCTGTATGTACCTTTGTTAATCACTTGCCAAAGGAAAATCAAAATCAATATAAGGTTTTATTTGAAGACATTTACTGTAAATTAGGCAGTTCCATTGTACCAAAGGACAGAAGGTTTGTCCTTGAAACAGTATTAGTATTTTTCATTAAAGACACCTATGCTATGAAATAATTGTTTACTGCAAAATCTTTTCCCCCAATCTCTGGTTTAAAACTTTTTGTGTTAATATGGCTGATAACACCAGACATGTGCACTCCGATAACCACTAAGGACAGCGGCTTCATTTCAGTCATGCGCATGCGCACAAAGCCAATGCCCTCAGTGGTTATTGCAGTGCACATGCCTGGGCCCGATGGTGAACTGTGGATGTGGGGGATCTCGGACACTGCAGAAGATGATGTAATATGATTACAGGGCTGGCCAGACAAAGCTGGGGAGGAGTTAGTAGTGCAAAACGCTGAGGGGCCTGGGCACTTACAGCCAGAACGCTGCCCCTGTGCACTGGTGAGCCCTCATTTGCATACCATTAAAACCTTGTTTTTTCATCTTTAGAAAATTAAATTAAACAATAAAGGTACTGTTATGATTGTGTGTGTGTGCAAGAAGGCAATATAAGCAGTGTTGAATGTGAAAAGTTGGTGACAGACTCGCTTTAAATGAAGGCATTTTGTTGCTTTCATCTTCCATTAGGAATGTGCTTCTTACATACATATTAATATACAGTAACTGATATTAAATGCCATAGTAGCTATATAAAGTGGCATGCATTTAGGTTCTTCTAGTGGTGGCTGCAGAAAGCAAGAATGATGTTGTTTTGTAGGAAAAGATATAAAGATAAATTAAAAAAATTATCAGGACAAATTAGACAAAATTGAATAAGGTTATAAAATGGTTTTAGATGTCTGTTCTAGTAATGTTAAATACTTTTGTATCAAAAAGACAAAAGTATTATAACTACTAGTGATGAGCGGCATAGGAAATAATCGTTTTTTCAATATCTCATAAATTGTTCGCATAATTTTCGCAATAAATTAGCGAATTCTAGAATTTGTGATCTCCAGACATTATTTTTGTGATTGCGCAAATCGTCACTAATGATGCGCATATTTTATGCGCAATACATACAACTTCAAATTTTATGAGGTCTGAGTAGATATTACTGATTGGTGCACTAAGTATTGTTGTGACATCACAGCACTATGTCTGTAACATGTATGTATGGACAGCAGAGAAACAGTAATTCCTATCACACTACCTAACACCCTGCACTGGAACCTATCAGCTACACTATATCACTATCTAACCTACACTGACTATCCCCCACTAACTATCTGTATAATATATATGAGCTAACTAACTAACTAACTAACTATCTAATGTCATTGGATAATAAATAGGATCCAGGTAATAGCACAGAGCACAGCAATGTCACTGCTCTCTCTCTCTCTCTCAGAACTACAAAAAACTGCAGAAAATGGCTGCTGGGGAGTTTCTTATATAGTAAGGGGTAGGCAACTTTCCTATTGGTTGCTAGGGATGTTGCTAAGCTCTGACAAAGATATTGCAGCCTTCTCATTGGACCACAAGCAAGAAGGAAGGTTGTGATTACCTATATATAGCACAATATTCTATATCTTCGCAAATTCTTGAAGTGCCGATATTCGCAATAAAAATTTGCGATTAGAATATTCACAATGAACACTGATAACTACTATGTTTTTTTTTTCAGTTAGCCAATAGTGTTGAGCGCGAATATTCGTATTGCAAATTTTAATCGCGAACATCGTCACTTCGAGAATTTGAATATTTAGAATACAGAGTTATATACAGTTGCAAGAAAAAGTATGTGAACCCTTTGGAATGATATAGATTTCTGCACAAATTGGTCATAAAATGTGATCTGATCTTCATCTAAGTCACAACAATAGACAATCACAGTCTGCTTAAACTAATAACACACAAAGAATTAAATGTTACCATGTTTTTATTGAACACACCATGTAAACATTCACAGTGCAGGTGGAAAAAGTATCTTAACCCCTAGACTAATGATATCTCCAAGAGCTAGAGTGAGGTGTCAACCAACTGGAGTCCAATCAATGAGATGAGATACGAGGTGTTGGTTACAGCTGCCCTGCCCTATAAAAAACACACACCAGTTCTGGGTTTGATTTTCACAAGAAGCATTGCCTGATGTCAATGATGCCTCGCACACAAGACCTACGATTAAGAATTGTTGACTTGCATAAAGTTGGAAAGGGTTATAAAAGTATCTCCAAAAGCCTTGCTGTTCATCAGTCCACAGTAAGACAAATTGTATATAAATGGAGAAAGTTCAGCACTGCTGCTACTCTCCCTAGGAGTGGCCGTCCTGTAAAGATGACTGCAAGAGCACAGCGGAGACTGCTCAATGAGGTGAAGAAGAATCTTAGAGTGTCAGCTAAAGACTTGAAAAGTCTCTGGTATATGCTAACATCCCTGTTAGCGAATCTTACGATACGTAAAACACTAAACAAGAATGGATTTCATGGGAGGATACCACAGAGGAAGCCACTGCTGTCCAAAAAGAACATTGCTGCACGTTTACAGTTTGCACAAGAGCACCTGGATGTTCCACAGCAGTACTGGCAAAATATTCTGTGGACAGATGAAACCAAAGTTGAGTAGTTTGGAAGAAACAGACAACACTATGTGTAGAGAAAAAGAGGCACAGCACACCAACATCAAAACCTCATCCCAACTGTGAAGTATAGTGGTGGGGGTATCATGGTTTGGGGCTGCTTTGCTGTGTCAGGGCCTGGACGGATTGCTATCATCGAAGGAAAAAAGAATTTCCAAGTTTATCAAGACATTTTGCAGGAGAACTTAAGGCCATCTGTCCACCAGCTGAAGCTCAACAGAAGATGGGTGTTGCAACAGGACAACGACCCAAAGCATAGAAGTAAATCAACAACAGAATGGCTTAAACAGAAGAAAATACGCCTTCTGGAGTGGCCCATTCAGAGTCCTGACCTCAACCCGATTGAGATGCTGTGGCATGACCTCAAGAAAGCGATTCACACCAGACATCCCAAGAATACTGCTGAACTGAAACAGTTCTGTAAAGAGGAATGGTCAAGAATTTCTCCTGACCGTTGTGCACGTCTAATCTGCAACTACAGGAAACGTTTGGTTGAAGTTATTGCTGCCAAAGGAGGTTCATCCAGTTATTAAATCCAAGGGTTCACATAATTTTTCCACCTGCACTGTGAATGTTTACATGGTGTGTTCAATAAAAACATGGTAACATTTAATTCTTTGTGTGTTATTAGTTTAAGCAGACTCTAATTGTCTATTGTTGTGACTTAGATGAAGATCAGATCACAATTTATGACCAATTTGTGCAGAAATCCATATCATTCCAAAGGGTTCACTTACTTTTTCTTGCAACTGTATTCGTAAATTTGAATATTTTGAATAACAGTACACATGATACCTCCCTGCTTCTAGCTTGTGGGCCAAAGAGAAGGCTGCAATATCTCTGTCAGAGCTTAGAAACATCCCTAGCAACAATAGGAAAGTTGCCTACCCCTTACTATATAAGAAAATTTCCAGAAGCCATTTTGTGCTTTTCATGCAGTTGTAAAAGAGGAAGAGGAGTGTGATTTCTATACTGTGCTGAATTCCTTTGTCATATAACATCTGATACCTCATATATATAATCCAGATAGTTAGTGGTAGATAGTGTAGGTTAGTTAGTGAATAGTGTAGCTGATAGGTTCCAGTGTAGGGTGTTAGGTACATTAGTTAGTTAGCTCAGTCATATATATAATCCAGATAGTGAGATAGTGTAGGTCAGTTAGTTAATAGTGTAGCTGATAGGGTCCAGTGCAGGGTGTAGTGTAGGTTACATAGAGATATAGTATAGTGTAGCCTTTTGCTGTCTGTTTAGTCTGTGAAAAAAATAAAAAGTATTTTGCTGTGTTTTAGGGTTTTGTGTGCTAAGATTGTCTGTGTCTTTTGTCTGTGAAAAAAAATAAAAAATAAAGTATTTGCCTACGTATGTTTTAGTGTTAGTGTTTTAGGGTTTTGTTTGCTAGGGAGAGATTATTGTCTGCGTCTTTTGTCTGAAAAAAAAAAAAGTCATTGCCTGTGTATTAGTGTTATTGTTTTAGGGTTTTGTGTCTATTTATTTATTTCTTTCATTTTTGCCCCATTCTCCCAAACCCAATATAGTTTGCCCAAACTGCCTAATTATTTTCTTTCTATATATTTTTTTCTGTTGTTTAAAAACATTGTGTTTATTTACTCATATGGTGAAATAATGAGTGGACGTGTTTGTGCCGGCAGGCCGTGGTCGTGGTATGGGAGTTAGCTCCACTACTGCTGCCAGCACGGGGCCGCTCCTCTACCAATGGAGGGGCAGGTGCAAGTGGCAGGGGAGTCTGACTCATCTGTGATTTTTTGGGCAGTGGCAGCTGCCCAATTTCATCTCAGGACGCCGAGGCAGTTGTGTCATTCGTGACACAAGCCAGTGGCACAGAGTCCTCTGCCCCGGCTCTAAGCAGCAGCAGCTCTCCGCCTCCTGCAGGACCAGCCCCTAGCCCCCAAGCATCGACAGAGACAGTTAGAGGGACATATTGGGGGTGGTAATGCAGGAGAGTGAGCGAGAGTTTGGTTCGGATGCTCAGGACTTTTTGGAAGGGATGGAGGAGGAGAGGGAGGAGGGGGAGGAGGGGGTACCGCCCGTCAGTACCCCAGTGACATCCCTTCCAACTGGTGCGGGTACAGAACCCCCGCACCTAGTCAGACCCAGGCGTCAGTGAGGGGACAGCAGAGCTAGGTCAGGGGCTCCACGTCTGCTGTTACCCTCAGTCAACCACTGGTCGACCTTGGGTCTGACATTACAGGGGATGAAGAGGAGGGTGACATAGAATGGGTGCCACCTCGCTTGCAGTGGCGTAACTAGAGTGTTATGGGCCCCAGTGCAAACTTTGTATCGGGGCCCCCCTACCCCCCGATTTTTATAAAGAAGCGGCAGATTTTCTTACTAATGGCTTTCCCGTGTGGCTAGTCCGCTGCGTGAATGAGGGCCAAGCCCCATTCCGGACAGCAGAGACACGGAGCAGTAACACGATTGATAATGCTCCGTGCCTCTCTGTGACCTTTTTACTAAAAAATCACAGGGAGATAAAGTGGTCACCGTGATTTTGTAGCAAAACGATCATAGAGAGGCATGGAGCATTATCAATCATGTTACTGCTCCGTGTCTCTGCTGTCCGGAGCGGGGCTTGGCTCTCTTTCACACAGCAGATTAGCCACACGGGATCCGCTCGTGTGAAAGAGCCCAATGCATGGCTACACTCACCCAATCCTAATAAAATCTGGTCCTACCTCATCCAGGGTGTCGCTGGCGTCGGTGTGATGTCCGCTGGATCCAGAACAAGGTCCCTGTGGTGATAGAAAAAAAAAGAATAATCACATAAGGAAGGGATGGTGACTACCCCTGTGAAACTACCAGCTGGGGGCGCTCTGCTGGCCTGGTAGACTGAGCTATGCCAATGTATAGCAGGGTAATTTAGGACATTTCCCCTAAGTGCTACCACACAGTACTAATGTCCACATTGTGGCCCCTCACAGTAGTAATGCCCATCTTGTGGCCTTTCACAGTAATTAAGCCCACCTTGTGGTCCCTTCACAAAAGTTATGTCCTTCTTGTGGCCCCTCACAGCAGTTATGCCCACCTTTGTTCCTGTCACAGTAGTTATGCCCAGATATGTGCCCCTCACAGTAGTTATGCCAAATATGTGCCCCCTAACAGTAGTTATGCCAAATATATGCCCCCTCACGGTATTTATGCCAGATATGTGCCCCTCACAGTGGATATGCCCAGATATGTGCCCCTCACAGTGGATATGCCCAGATATGTGCCCGCTCACAGTGGTTATGCCCAGATATGTGCCCACTCACAGTAGTTATGCCCAGATATGTGCCCCTCACAGTGGATATGGCCAGATATGTTCCCCCTCACAGTAGTTATGCCAGACTATGTGCCCCTCACAGTAGTTATGACCAGATATGTGCCCCCTACAGTGGTTATGCCATATTATGTGCCCCTCACATTAAATATGCCCACATATGTGCCCCTCACAGTGGTTATGCCAGATTATGTGCCCCCCTCACAGTAGTTATGCCTTTATATGTGCCATCTCATAGTTATGCCTTTATATGTGCCCCCCTCACAGTAGTTATGCCAGATATGTGCCCCCCTACAGTGGTTATGCCAGATTATGTGCCCCTCACATTAGATATGCCCACATATGTGCCCCTCACAGTGGTTATGCCAGATTATGTGCCCCCCTCACAGTAGTTATGGCAGATTAGGTGCCCCCCTCAGTAGAGATGCCCACTTTTGTGCCCCCTCACTCTAGTTGTGCCCATCAACCCCCCCCCCCCCTTCCCCTTTGCCCCCAGTCTGCAGTGTTAGGAAAATAAAAAAAAAACACATACTTACCCTCTTCCCTGATGTTGCGCTGCCACACTGACATCGCACTGCTGGCTGTACTAAAGGCAGTTTCCCGGGCCTTCAGAGCTCCTCCCACAGCCAGCAGCCCGATGTGCGGCCAGCAGAGGGAGCGCTAGAGCTCCTGCTTCACTGATGATCTGGAGACAGCCCGGCAGTGACAAGAACTGCCGGGCCGAGTGTATGTGAGTGAGTGCGCGCGTCCTCCCTCTTCCTCCCACCCCCTCTGCGCAAACCTCCCCCACCTTGCCTCATATTAAACATGTAATGGAGCCAGTGGCGTAGCGTGGGTAACAAGCACCCGGGGCAAGCCAAGTATTGCGCCCCCCCCCCCCCCAACCTGTGACCACGCCCCTTTTTTAAACAAATAATGTAATAGATGTCACCTGCAGTCCTATGTAACACCACAGATAACACGGTGATAACTCTGAGTACAGATAATGTAGTAGATGGGTGTGAGGCCCCAGAATTCAGAACACACACAGTGTGACCTCAAGTCTGGGGCCAGGCTGAGGCAGTGTGGGACAAATTCTATATACCCCCTCCCCCCTACCGTGAAACAGATATTTGGATGGACATAACATACATTGCTATGAAATATACAGGAGAATACCGCACCATACCTGTTACATCCAGTGACATCTCCTGTGATGTAGACTTTCATCAACGTCCTCATTCGGAGATAGGACCATCATGACACCTTCTTTCAGCCATGTCTCGTCTCTGCAAAGTTTTGCAGAAAATGTTTTAGATTCCTCACTTTACTATCATCCTCAGATAACAGAAGTCCCCTTCCCCTGTAGTGCCCATAAGTATAATGCTCTCTGTATAATTATAATATATAATGGCCCCCTCTGTATTATTATTATAATGACCACCTCTGTAGTATTATAGTAATAATTATGGCCCCCTTCAGCCCCTCCAGCATACAGTCCTGTGTAAGATACAACACTCCCCCTGCCTTTAGTCCTTCTTGCAAACAGTCCCATGTAAAACACATCACTCTCCCTTCAGCTCCTCCAGCATACAGTCCCATGTAAGATACAACCCCCAGAGGATGCTATCTGCCCATCTCTCCTGTCCATATACCAGGCCTACCAGTATTACCCCTTCATATACCGCCTGGTCCCCCCACACCTAACAGTCTGAGTCACTTGTCTCCGTGAGTGTTAGGTGGGGTGACCAGGCAGGCAGGTGGTATATCAATGGCTAATGCTGGTAGACCTGGTATATGGACAGCAGAGATGGGCAGATGGCATCCTCTGGGCAGTACTGTCTCTCTGGTCTTCCTTCACCAGCACCCGGACTGCCACGGTCCTGCTTGGCCTGGCTCTCATGGCACTTCACTGCCTCATGCTTGGCTATCAGCACTGAGTGACTCAGTCAATGTTGCAGTGTGACTGAGTCACTCAGCGCTGATAGCCAAGCACGAGGCAGTGAAGTGCCATGAGAGCCAGGCCAAGCAGGACCGTGGCAGTCAGGGTGCTGGTGAAGGATGACCAGAGAGACAGTACTGCCCAGAGGATGCCATCTGCCCATCTCTGCTGTCCATATACCAGGGTAGGCCTGGTATATGGACAGCAGAGATGGGCAGATGGCATCCCAGAGAGGCAGTACTGTCTCAGTGTCCCTGGTCATCCTTCACCAGCACTCTGACTGCAGTGCCATGGTGCCATCTGCTTGGCAGCCTTGGCCTGGCTCTCATGACACTTACTGGCACTTAACTCATATAATCATATATTACCCCTAAAGCCTGCCTGCCCTCAGCCAATGCCAACAAAGTAAACTACTGACCTAATTACACACTCAGGGTGGGACTTTGGGACTCTGGGACAGTGACACTGACTGTCACTCACTCTGTCTCAGGGTCGCTTGAATCCAGGGCCGGCGCCACCTATAAGCAGAGTAGGCCACCGCGCAGAGCGCACTCTGCCTGGGAGCGCCGGTGCTCTCGAGTCCGAATCCCGACTAGCCGCCGCCCGCTCCACGCCCCCTACTTGTGATCCATCCATCTAAGTTCTAACATCTTCTCCTGATTCCTACCTGGCTGTCATCGATCTGACTCCTCCTGTTTGGCTGTTCCTGTACTTGCTGGCCGGCCGGATAATGGTGGATTGTGCTGCACTGCTGCCCCTGCGAGGGCATGCATTTGTTCAGCATCTTAGTATTACTTAGTGGGGGCACTGGGGGGAAAATTACGTAATGGGCACTGCCCATTAAGTAATTTGCCCCCCAGTGCCCCAACAAAGTAATACTGCCCCCACAGACAGTGCACAACTCACTGCGCACTGCCCATTACGTAATTTGCCCCCCAGTGGCCCACTAAGTAATACTGCCACAACTGTGCACTGTCTGTGGGGCACTATTACTTAGTGGGGGCACTGGGGGGCAAATTACGTAATGGGCAGTGTGCAGTGAGTTGTGCACTGTCTGTGGGGGCAGTTAGTATTACTTAGTGGGGGCACTGGGGGGCAAATTACGTAATGGGCAGTGTGCAGTGAGTTGTGCACTGTCTGTGGGGGCAGTTAGTATTACTTAGTGGGGGCACTGGGGGGCAAATTACGTAATGGGCAGTGTGCAGTGAGTTGTGCACTGTCTGTGGGGGCAGTTAGTATTACTTAGTGGGGGCACTGGGGGGCAAATTACGTAATGGGCACTGCCCATTACGTAATTTGCGCCCCAGGGCCCTAACAAAGTAATACTGTCCCCACAGACAGTGCACAATGCCCCCACTAAGTAATTCAAGTTGAATCACTGTCTCTAGGCTCATGGCTGGACTACAGTCTCCTACTGATTCAGCTGCAGCCATGATCTTCTGCTTCTTCTTGCTGCCTCCGGCTCCTGGCTCTGCAGTCTGCACTGTACTTCCCGCCTGGAAGGTGGGCGGAGCCTATCGGGAACTGCCGTGCATGCCCCGCCCCCTCTCGCCTCCTCACTCTGCTCTGCAGCCGAACGCTGTGTGAAGAAAAAAAAACACAGCGTCGGCGATTTAACTTGTGCCAGCCCCGCAGACGGCGCCCCCTGCAGAGTGGCGCCCGGGGCGACGGCCCCCCCGGCCCCCCCCCACGCTACGCCTCTGAATGGAGCGCCCTGACGGGGCCCGGCATTGTCACTGTACTTCATGCCGGGCCCCTTCACAGCGCTTCATTACATGTTAGTACAGCGGGCCCCCTCCCCCCGCCGGGCCCGGTCGCAGTCGCACTCCCTGCGACCGCGATCGTTACGCCCCTGCTCGCTTGTCAAGTGACAGCAGCACTGATGAGGAAGGTAGGAACCTGAGGCAAATGGTGCGCCAGGTCACCAGGGAGCCCAGTGGCAGGGGCTGCACTGGCAATGGCAGCAGGAGGCGGCAGAAGCAGCAGGTGCTGGCTCCACCTATGGGCAGCGAGAGCAAACAGGCGCAAGCCAGCACCACCCCATCTGACTGTTTGGGCTTACTTCACCCTGGCAGCAGACAATCTGAAAATTGCCATCTGTCAGCTGTGCCATGCCAGGGTGAGAAGAGGGAGGTCTGTTGCTTGGCTGGGTACCACTGCCCTCACCCAGCACCTGAGAGTCAACCACTGGCGTGAGTGGGAACAGATGCAGGGTGGTTTCAGCAGTGCTATCGGCAGTGCGCAGGGGATAGCAGCTCCTGCCACTGTCCTGCAGCCAACCCACCCCCTTCCAACAATGCATTCCCACTCCCCTACTCCCTCTCCTAGAGGTACTAGTACTGGCAGCCAGACCTCTGCCTGCTCTGCACCCTCCTCTATCGCCTCCACTGTCGTCCGCCGCCAGCAGTTGGTTGCTTACGCATTTGAACGCACTGTGCCCTACTCCCCCGGGGACCGACGGGTGCGTTCACTCAATGGGCTCCTGGCAAGAGTTATCGCTCCAACATTTGCTGCCCTTGAATATTGAGGACTGCAATCCATTCCGGCAGATGTTGGAGCAGGTCCAACCTAGATGGCGTGTCCCCAGCCGCCATTTATTTGCCAGGATCGGTATCCCTGCCCTATACCAGCACATTGTGCAGAATGTATCCCTGTCGCTGGATCATGCTGTCGGCGACAGGGTACATCTGACAATGGATGCCTGGACCAGCAGACATTGGCAAGGACGATACATCAGCGTTACAGCCCATTGGGTGTCCCTCCGAGGCGCCGGGAAGGGATAATCAGATGTTGCGGCATCTCAGTTTGTGGTGCCGCCCCGGGGTGTCCAGGGGAGAACTGCTGCTCTCCCTCAAGCCACTGTCTCCACCGCTGCTGAGCTCCCCAGCAAGCGTCCTTGTAGCTACACAAGTGTGGGGCACGTCTGCTGCCAGGTCCTGCTCCTGCTTGGGAGCTTAGGGGAACAGAGACACACTGGACCTGATGTTATGGCCGCCCTCCAGGCTCAGGTCCAAAAGTGGCTGTGTCACGGCCATGGCTATGACCGTGACTCCTGAACCGCATGCGGTTGTCAGCGGTTGTCATTGGTCTTCAATCACAGGTGAGGGCTGTGGTATTGGCCTCACCTGTGGTTGCTGCTGGCAACAGTATGTATGTGGCAGCGTAGCAGGCTGAGCTGTGCCATGCAGCTCGCTACGCTGCGCATGCGGTTTTGTGTGTGATGTGTGGATGTGTGCACTGTGTTTTATGTTATTGTGTGCACGTCTCCTTTAAGTGGTGTTTTCCCTTCCCTGGTGGTGGAAGGGTTAATCCCCTTCCTAGTGTGTGTGATCACTGGGTGTGTCCGACTGTGGGGTGTGGCTTCTTGGCCTATAAAGCCTCACTGCTTTTTCAGGCCTTCAGGTTGCTTCAGCCATGCTTAGCTGAGAGCAGCCTCATGTATTTATTACCTGCCAGTAAGAGCCACCCCTGTGGTCATAAACTTTAATGTCATAACCATATTGTGCTTTAGTTATTTCCAGTTATGTGTGATGTCCGTGTGATGTTTTATATGTGATTTTGTGCAGCTATGGATCTGGGTCCCTGTGTAGGGATGCGCTTGTGATCTGCACCCTGCTAACACAGGGATCCAGTCAGCAAGGCTGTGGCAGGTAGGTGGAACTCCTTGTTCACCTGCCATATCCATAGAGCTGTTTATGTCTCCCCTTTTCCTGCAGCTTGGCCGTTGAGACTCCTGCTCCTCCGTGTCTAGGAGGAGTGGGCTTGTCTTACTTAGCTCCTAGGTGAGGGTCATCTTGAGGGCTAGCAGGGACTTTTAGGTTCCGGAGCATGGGCCCTCCTACCATCAAGGTTGGCCCATGCAGCTAGGAGCTAGGGTCAGGTTAGGGATGCCTTAGGAGGTGACCTGCTCCCTAATCCTGTCTTCATGGCCAAGCAGCCGTAACATCACCGGGCTGCACACGGCTGAGGATTTCCCCCATCCTCAGCCGTGACAGTATGACCACAGTCGCTCTTACGTGGCGTTCCCTCGAAAGAGGGTAAAGCATGCACTGCTGTCTACGGATGGGGTGCATGCGCGTTCTCCGGAGGGAGAGCGTTATGGGGCTTTCACCATTTACGGCGCGGTGAGTGGCATTCCCAGCTCACCGTTGTCCGTGTTGGTGTCCCCTTTTTGTTTGTCTTTCCCCTCCCCCCCTCCCATTGTTTCTTATGCCTCACCAACTTTCCCCTTTTGTTGTTGGGAGGGGCTTTGAGGGGTGGGAGTATGCATCCCTCGAAAGAGGGTGAAGCATGTACCGCCCTCTGCGGAAGGGTTACATGCGCGCTCTTCGGAGGGAGAGCGTTCTGGGGGTTTCGCCTCTGACGGCGCGGTGAGTGGCGTTTCCCCGCCTTCCCTTCACCGTTGCCTCGTTTGGCGTCCCCCTGATTTTATAGCACTAGGGTGTTTGTTTGGTGTGCGAGTTGCACACCTTCGAAAGAGGGTGCAGCATGCAGTGCCATATCCTTGTGACCTGCATGCGCGTTCTCCGGAGGGAGAGCGTTCCTGGGGGTTCTCCGTTAACGGCACGGTTGGTGGCTTATTCCCCGCCACCTTACCTTCCGTGTCCGTGTTGGGGATCCCTCGTCCCTCTCCATGTTCCCATCTCTGGTCGTCTGCTGGCAGCACTCCGTAAGTGGTCCGGCTGCGTGCTGGTTAGGAGTGTCTGCTGGCAGCGACTGGAGTGGGGACGTGAGTGGAGAGTCCCCTCGTCCATCTCTCAGTGGTTCTTTTCTCTTTGTTGCTGGTGCGGGCTGCAGTCCTCGTCGGACTGGCTAGTGTGAGCCGGGAGAGGATGCAGCTGACAGCGACCCCTTTTTAGAACCGGCACTGAGAGTGGACGTCCCCTTCTCCTATCCCCTTGTCTGAGTCCCTCACGTGTCTTTTTTTGGTGGGGGGGCTTTGAGGGGTGGGAGTGTCACGGCCATGGCTATGACCGTGACTCCTGAACCGCATGCGGTTGTCAGCGGTTGTCATTGGTCTTCAATCACAGGTGAGGGCTGTGGTATTGGCCTCACCTGTGGTTGCTGCTGGCAACAGTATGTATGTGGCAGCGTAGCAGGCTGAGCTGTGCCATGCAGCTCGCTACGCTGCGCATGCGGTTTTGTGTGTGATGTGTGGATGTGTGCACTGTGTTTTATGTTATTGTGTGCACGTCTCCTTTAAGTGGTGTTTTCCCTTCCCTGGTGGTGGAAGGGTTAATCCCCTTCCTAGTGTGTGTGATCACTGGGTGTGTCCGACTGTGGGGTGTGGCTTCTTGGCCTATAAAGCCTCACTGCTTTTGCAGGCCTTCAGGTTGCTTCAGCCATGCTTAGCTGAGAGCAGCCTCATGTATTTATTACCTGCCAGTAAGAGCCACCCCTGTGGTCATAAACTTTAATGTCATAACCATATTGTGCTTTAGTTATTTCCAGTTATGTGTGATGTCCGTGTGATGTTTTATATGTGATTTTGTGCAGCTATGGATCTGGGTCCCTGTGTAGGGATGCGCTTGTGATCTGCACCCTGCTAACACAGGGATCCAGTCAGCAAGGCTGTGGCAGGTAGGTGGAACTCCTTGTTCACCTGCCATATCCATAGAGCTGTTTATGTCTCCCCTTTTCCTGCAGCTTGGCCGTTGAGACTCCTGCTCCTCCGTGTCTAGGAGGAGTGGGCTTGTCTTACTTAGCTCCTAGGTGAGGGTCATCTTGAGGGCTAGCAGGGACTTTTAGGTTCCGGAGCATGGGCCCTCCTACCATCAAGGTTGGCCCATGCAGCTAGGAGCTAGGGTCAGGTTAGGGATGCCTTAGGAGGTGACCTGCTCCCTAATCCTGTCTTCATGGCCAAGCAGCCGAAACATCACCGGGCTGCACACGGCTGAGGATTTCCCCCATCCTCAGCCGTGACAGGCTGACACCCCGAAGGCTCCAGGCAGGTATGGTTGTCTCTGACAACGGCAGCAACTTCCTCACCGCTCTCCATGCTGGCAGTCTAACACACATGCCCTGCATGGCATATGTCCTCAACCTTGTGGAACAGAAGTTCCTACGCACATACCCAAGGTTGAGCAACATTGTGCAAAGGGTACGTAGGATTGCCAGCCACTTCCAACATTCTCCAACCACCACCGCGTCCCTGTCCAAACTGCAGCAGGACAACAGCCTGCCACCTCACAGGTTGATTGTGGACAGTGTGACGTGGTGGAACTCCACCCCCCACATGCTGGAGAGGTTGTGGGAGCAGCGACGGGTGGTGAAAGAATACCTGCGGGACCAAGGCCCTTGTGGGCCATCAGACCCAATCTCCTACATCACCAATGCGGAGTGGGGACAGATACACCAGCTCTGCCACGTGTTGGCCCCATTCGAGCAGCCATCCAAGATGGTCAGCGGGTTTCATGTTTGCCTCAATTACATGCTCCCCATAGTGTTCACACTAGACTCTAGATCACCTGCTCGATGCTGGGGAGAGTGCCTTGGTGGAGCAACAATGCTCCACCAAGACCAGGCCCAGGATGAGGAATAGGAGGAAGAATTTGTTGAGGAGTTTGCTGACATCCAGGAGTCTGGGCCTGGTCAGGAGGGAGAGCCGGTTCTGGGGGCACAGTTAGTCCGGGGGTGGGGCGACTCCCACAGAGAGCATCAGCAGCAGGAGGAGGACCAAGATGTCATGGTCCCAGGCAGCCAAGAAGAGTCACAGCGGGCTGTCCTCTTCCCCATGGCTGCCCACATGCTGCAATGCCTTAGGAGGGACCCCCGGATCAGGAAAATTCAGGAGAGGGATGATTTTTGGTTGGCCACCCTTTTAGACCCTCGCTGCAAGGGGAAACTGGAGCATTTCATCCCAGCCAGCCGGAGGGATGCCCGTATGCGAAACCTGCGGGTCTGTCTGAACCTCCAGCTGGAGCAGGCAAACCCTCAGCCTCATGCTTTAGTTTTCTCAGCCCATCTTACCCAGCAGGTGGCTGGCCAAACCAGCTCCAACCGAGTAGGTGATATTATGGGTAAGATGAGATTGTTCTACCAGTCTGCGCGATCCAGTAGCAGCAGCAGTCACCACCAGTCACTGGACCGCATGGTGGCAGACTAAATGGGGTCAGTCAGTGCTTCCGACAGCATGAGCACCGACGACCCCATGGCTGGACACCTGCCGTGAGCTTGCTCAGTATGCACTGGAAGTACTGTCTGAGCGGACATTCAGTGAGGCAGGTGGGGTGGTCACCAACAAGCGGATCCGTCTGTCCACTGACTTCGTGGACAGACTGACATTTATCAAAATGAACGAGTCCAGGATCGGTAGCGACTTCTTGGCCCCCCGCCGTCGGTTCAAGGCGTTGAAGGGTCCCTTGTCAATCCGTCTCCTTGGCTTTCCCTCCCAAATTTTGTTGTTTTTTAACTTCTGTATATTATTGATGAATTTATTCATTGATAAATGTATTTATATATTTCTGTATTGAAGAATTTATTTATGTATTTATTTATTGATGACTTTTTAAATATATTTCTGCATTGATGAATTTATTTATGTATTTATTGATTAATTTATTTATGTATTTATTTATTGCTGATTTTATATATTTCTCTATTGTTGAATTTTATTTTAATTTTTTTTTCCATTAATTTATTAAACCTCTTATTTATTTATTCATTCAATTAACTAATTGTTGAAATATATATGAATATATATATATATATATATATATATATATATATATATATATATATATATATACACTCACCTAAAGAATTATTAGGAACACCTGTTCTATTTCTCATTAATGCAATTATCTAGTCAACCAATCAGATGGCAGTTGCTTCAATGCATTTAGGGGTGTGGTCCTGGTCAAGACAATCTCCTGAACTCCAAACTGAATGTCAGAATGGGAAAGAAAGGTGATTTAAGCAATTTTGAGCGTGGCATGGTTGTTGGTGCCAGACGGGCCGGTCTGAGTATTTCACAATCTGCTCAGTTACTGGGATTTTCACGCACAACCATTTCTAGGGTTTACAAAGAATGGTGTGAAAAGGGAAAAACATCCAGTATGCGGCAGTCCTGTAGGCAAAAATGCCTTGTGGATGCTAGAGGTCAGAGGAGAATGGGTCGACTGATTCAAGCTGATAGAAGAGCAACGTTGACTGAAATAACCACTCGTTACAACCGAGGTATGCAGCAAAGCATTTGTAAAGCCACAACACGCACAACCTTGAGGCGGATGGGCTACAACAGCAGAAGATCCCACCGGGTACCACTCATCTCCACTACAAATAGGAAAAAGAGGCTACAATTTGCACGAGCTCACCAAAATTGGTCTGTTGAAGACTGGAAAAATGTTGCCTGGTCTGATGAGTCTCGATTTCTGTTGAGACATTCAAATGGTAGAGTCCGAATTTGGCGTAAACAGAATGAGAACATGTATCCATCCTCTGATGGCTACTTCCAGCAGGATAATGCACCATGTCACAAAGCTCGAATCATTTCAAATTGGTTTCTTGAACATGACAATGAGTTCACTGTACTAAAATGTCCCCCACAGTCACCCAATAGAGCATCTTTGGAATGTGGTGGAACAGGAGCTTCGTGCCCTGGATGTGCATCCCTCAAATCTCCATCAACTGCAAGATGCTATCCTATCAATATTGTCCAACATTTCTAAAGAATGCTATCAGCACCTTGTGGAATCAATGCCACGTAGAATTAAGGCAGTTCTGAAGGCAAAAGGGGGTCCAACACTGTATTAGTATGGTGTTCCTAATAATTCTTTAGGTGAGTGTATATATTTTATATATATATATATATTTTTTTTATTTTTTATTTGTTAAGTTTTGTTTTTACAATTCATACCTAGCTCTCAATCTTTATTTATTGACTTCTTATAGCATTAACTGCTTTGAATCTACGTATTTATGTACCCTTTTATTCAATCACGACTTCATGACTCATGACGGTCATGTTATCACTTTTATTACTACCATTACTCGTGACGGTCATGTTACCACTACTTTTTTATCCAGTATTATCTTTTTTTACCTGACATTTCTGTAACCTGAGGCACATCGGTGTGCTTCTAATTCGTGTGATTTTTTTGTATATGTTGTTTTAGACTTGAAAAAGGGGTCCGCAGAACCCCGAAACGCGTTGTCACTGTAACAATAATAAAAAAAACTATTGGTTTATAAAAATACTCTGGTTACGTTTTTGCGCCTACGGTCCACCCCTCCACTCGACCCCCGGTCCATTGGAAATATACCCTATTCACCGACCCAGACGGCGGCTTGGCTCCCGCCAAAGGGGAACGCAGACAGAATCGGCAGCATCAACCAGTGAGACGTAATCACTCCTATTCACCTCCAGCTCAGTTGCACCGAACAATAGGTGCAACAACAACAGGTGAGCAGTACCACTCTTCCTGTTACTTTGGAGGCTCGGCTTTTAACTTATTTACCCTATGAGCGCCTTTTTCTTTCCTTGGCCATTTTTTACTTTAACAGTGACCGCCACTTTAGCATTGACCACCCCTTTAACAGTGACCTTCATAGTGACTGCCCCTTTAGAAGGGACCTTCACAGTGCCCACCCCTTTGACAGTGACTTCCACAGTGCCCGCCCCTTTAAAAGTGACTTTAGCAGTTACCGCCCCTTTAAAAGTGACTTATACAGTGACCGCCCCTTTAACAGTGACTTTCACAGTGACTGACCCCTTTAACAGTGACTTTCACAATGACTGCCCCTTTAAAAGTGACTTTCACAGTGACCGCCCCTTTAAAAGTAACTTTCACAGTGACTGCCCCTTTAACAGTGACTTTCACAATGACCGCCCCTTTAACAGTAACTGCCCCTTTAACAGTGACTTTCACAGTGACCGCCCCTTTAACAGTGACTTTCACAGTGACTGCCCCTTTAACAGTGACTTTTACAGTGCCCGCCCCTTTAACAGGGACCTTCATAGCACCCGCCCTTTTAACAGAGACATTCATAGTGCCCGCCCCTTTAATAACAGTGACCTCCACAGTGCCCGCCCATTTAATAACAGTGACCTCCACAGTGCCCTCCCCTTTAATAATTAAAATGGCTCTAAACAAGTCATGGAAAGGGCTAGAGGGCTGCAAAATATAATAATCTGGATCTAGGAGGAGGAGGTCCATATGGAGTAGGAGGTTAAGGAGGCAGTGGATGTGGCGGTGGAGGTGGAAGCGGCAGGAGGTAGCCAACACAGTTTTTTTGTTTAAATTTAAAATTATTATTTTTTGTTTAAATTAGGGTACACCCCAAAACATTGGGAAATATAACCTGTGATAACCCCCTCCAGCATTGCTAAACAAACGTTCAGGCAATACATTGTCTGCAGGGCAGGCCAGCACCTCCAAGGCGTAAAGGGCAAGTTCAGGCCATGTGCCCAATTTAGAGACCTAGAAGTTGAAGGGGGCAGACCCATCAGTCAGTACTTGTAGGAGTGTGCACACATACTGCTCAACCATGTCGCACGTCCCCGTGATGTCCACGATCCAATTGGATATCTTCTCTATCAACTTTCGATGTTCTTTTCTGCGCCTACCATGGTGATCACGGGTAGCGGGGAATCAGGGTTTTTAAAATTTTAAAATGTCACCCAAGAATGTGGCAGACGCTTTTGCACCCTGCTCCCTCTTTTGCTGTTCTGGTGCCTCTGTGTGACCACCGCCTCTTCCTCCGAACTAGACAGGTCACTCGCATGACCTTGATTACATGTGGGGTCTAGTACCTCATCATCCTCCACATCATCTTCCACCCACTCTTTACCCCTGCCCTCCTTGTCGGTCTGCAGACTGCAGAAAGCCGCAGCAGTTGGCACCTGTGTCTTGTCATCATCATAGACGTGCTGCAGTGGTCTTCCCATGTCTTCATCCTGAAACAAAAGTAGTTGGGCATCAGTTCTCTCAATCTCTTCCACTTCTGGTGCAGGACTATGTGGATGGCCCACGGAAACCCTGCCAGCAAAGTCATCAAAAAGCATAACAGACTGCTGCATGACTTGGGGCTCAGACTGCTTGCCTGATTTGCAAGGGGGTGAGTTGAAAGACAGATGGCCATGGGCTGTAGATGCCAACTCTGATCTTTCAGCAAAGGACTAGGTGGGAGACAATGTGAAGGAACTGTAGGCACTGTCAGCCCCCCAATCTACTATAGTCTGTACTTGTTATGGCCTCACCATTTGTACTGTCCAAAATGCAGTGTAGGCCGCAAATGTATTTTCTAGCACAAAAGATGAGCATTTGTCACCAAACAATGTAACAGACAAATTAGTGAAATGTTTTTCTTTCTCCACTAGGTAGAGCAGGGGTATATCACAGCCAAAAATTGTGTACCTGGCGTTTTGGGTGTAGGAACCCACCCTTGGAGCCACTTGTGAATGACTGGCCTGAAACCCTATGAAATGATCTCTCTTCCTCCTCCTCCTCCTGTGCTACATCCTCTTCCATCATCGCCCGAAGCGTTTTTTCAAGGAGGTATAGAAGTGGGATAGTAACGCTGAGAACGGCGTCATCGGCACTGGCCATGTTGGTGGAGTAAATGAAACAGTGCAACAAGGCACACAGGTCTCACATGGAGGCCCAGTCATTGGGGGTGAATTGGTGCTATTCCGCAGAGCAGCTCAGCTGTGCGTGCTTCAGCTGAAACTCCACTATCGCCTGCTGCTGCTCGCACAGTCTGGCCAGCGTGTGCAAGGTGGAGTTCCACCTTGTGGGCACATCGCATATGAGGCGGTGAGTGGGAAGGGCGAAGTTACGCTGCAGCGCTGACAGGCAAACAGCAGGGTGAGAATGAAGAAAGCGCGCACAGATGGCCTGCACTTTGTGCAGCAGCTCTGACATATCGGGAACATTTTTAAGGAATTTCTGCACCACCAAATTCAGCACAAGCGCCAGCCAAGGAATGTGCGTCAAACCGGCTAGGCCCAGAGCTGCTATGAGATTTCGCCCATTATCGCACACCACTAGGCCGGGCTTGAGGCTCACTGGCACCAACCACTCATCGGTCTGTTGTTCCATGCCCGTCCACAGATCCTGCGCGGTGTGGGGTTTGTTCCCAAAACAGATAAGTTTTAAAACTGCCTGCTGTCGTTTTCCCCTGGCTGTGCTGAAGTTGGTGCTGAAGGTGTTACGCTGACCGGATGAGGAGGCAGTAGAGGATGAGGAAGCGTAGTAGGAGGAGGAAGCAACAGGAGGCAAAGAGAAGCGCCCTGCAATCCTCGGTGGTGGAAGGACATGCACCAAACTGCTATCCGCCTCAGGGCCAGCAGCCACTGCATTTACCCAATGTGCTGTTAGGGAGATATAACGTCCCTGACCGTGATTACTGGTCCATGTATCCATAGTTAGGTGGACCTTGCCACAGATGGCGTTGCGCAGTGCACACCTGATTTTGTCCCCCACTTGGTTGTGCAGGGAGGGGATGGCTCACCTGGAAAAGTAGTGGCGGCTGGGCACGGCGTACTGTTGGACAGCCACCGCCATAAGGCTTTTAAAACTCTCCGTCTGCACCAGATGGAATGACAGCATTTCAAAGGCCAGTAATTTTGAAATGCTGGCATTCAGGGACAGGGATTGAGTGCAGATCCTTTGTTTGCGGGGTGGCAGGTGCCACTGTCACTCCAGAGAGGGATGAAGAAGCCAAGACTGCAGCAGAAGAGGAAGGAGGATCCAGAGACCTTTCTTGGTTTTTGAGGTGTCTACTCCACTGCAGCTCGTGCTTTGCACTTAGATGCCTGGTCATGCAGGTTGTGCTCAGGTTTAGAAAGTTTATGCCTCGCTTCAGGCTCTGATTGCACAGCTTGCAAACCACTCGTGTCTTGTCGTCAGCACATTGTCTGAAGAACTGCCACGGCAGGGAACTCATTGGAGAAGGCTTTGGTGTGCTCGGTCCCTTGGTGCAGTGGGAAGTAGAATGCATACTGTCTAGGGGACGGCCGCTCCGCTTTTGCACCCTGCTCCCTCTTCTGCTGTGCTCGTGGCTTTGTGCGACCACCGCCTCTTCCTCCGAACTAGACAGGTCTCTCGCATGACCTTGATTCCATGTGGGGACGAGGACTTCATCGTCCTCCACATCATCTTCCACCCAGTCTTCACCCCTGCCTTCCTTGTCGGTCTGCACACTTTTGAAAGCCACAGCAGTTGGCACCTGTGTTTCGTCATTATCCGAGATGTGCTGCGGTGGTCCTCCCATGTACTCATCCTGAAACATAAGTGGTTGGGCATCGGTGCACTCAATCTCTTCCACTTCTGGGACAGGGCTATGTGGATGGCCCTGGGAAACCCTGCTAACAGAGTTATCAAAAAGCAGAAGAGACTGCTCCATAACTTGGGGCTCAGACTGCTTGGCTGATTTGCAAGGGGGTTTGGTGAAAAACTGATGGCCATGGGCTGCAGGTGCCAACTCTGATCTTTCAGCAGGAGACTTCAGGTGGGAGACAATGTGAAGGAACTGCAGGCACTGTCAGCCACCCAGTCTACTATCGCATGTACTTGTTCTGGCCTCACCATTTGTAGAGCCTCATTCGGCCCTATCAAATAACGTTGAAGGTTCTGTAGCCTACTCGCACCTGAGGAAGATGTTTCATTTTTGCGTGTATCTGGCAAAGATCGACCACGTCCTCTCCCTGCAACAGGAGCTCCACCAGCAGCACCACAATCGGGGCCACGTCCCTTAATTGAAGTTCTCCTCAGTCTTTGCATTCACCAACCAAACTAACAGATGGTTTATGTCAGGCGACAATGTAACCGCCAGTAGTCAACAATTAAGTTCACTGAGAGTATGGCAGTGCCGGTGTCATAAAGAGGAAAAATTTCTTGAGGTCACACAACAGTGTGACAGGCCAATTTTATACAATTACTTCACGGTCACAATTTTTTTTAAATTTGTCAACCAACAATGTAACTGCAGTATTGACTGGTTGTACAGTATTTCACTGTGACAAATGCTGCAAAGTCCCCAGCTGTAGGATCTTGCACAAAATGTTTTTTTTTTTAAACCCAAAATATAACTGCAGTATTTAAAGCTTGTATTGGACTGTCAGAAATGCAGCAAAGGCCCCAAAAGTAGTGTCTTGCACAAAATGTGTGTTTTTTTAAACCCTGAATATAACTGCAGTATTTAAAGCTTGTATTTGACTGTGACAAATGCAACAAAGGCCCCAGATGTAGGGTCTTGCACAAAATGGGTGTTTTTTTAAACCCAGAATCTAACGGGAGTATTTAAAGCTTGTATTTGACTGTCACAAATACAACAAAGGCTGCAAATGTATTATCTTGCCCAAAATGGGTGTTTTTTTTTAAAACAAGAATATAACAGCAGTATATAAAGCTTGTATTTGACTGTGACAAATGCAGAAAAGACCCCAGATGTAGGGTCTTGCACAAAATGGGTGTTTTTTTAAACCCAGAATATTATTGCAGTATTTAAAGCTTGTATTTGACTTTGAAAAATGCAAAAAAGGCCGCAAATGTATTATCTTTTTAATACCAAAATATAACAGCAGTATCTTACGCTTGTATTTGACTGTCATAAATGCAGCAAAGGCCACACATATTTTATCTTGCTTAAAATGTGTGTTTTTTAACCCCTTAAGGACCGGGCTCATTTTCGCCTTAAGGACCAGGCCATTTTTTACAAATCTGACCAGTGTCACTTTAAGTGCTCATAACTTTAAAACGCTTTGACTTATCCAGGCCGTTCTGAGATTGTTTTTTCGTCACATATTGTACTTCATGACACTGGTAAAATGAAGTCAAAAAATATTTTTTTTTTGCACAAAAAAATACCTAATTTACCAAAAATTTGGAAAAATTTGCAAATTTCAAAGTTTCAGTTTCTCTACTTCTGTAATACATAGTAATACCCCAAAAAATTGTGATGACTTTACATTCCCCATATGTCTACTTCATGTTTGAATTGTTTTGGTAATGATATTTTATTTTTTGGGGATGTTACAAGGCTTAGAAGTTTAGAAGCAAATCTTGAAATTTTTCAGAAATTTACAAAAACTCAATTTTTAGGGACCAGTTCAGGTCTGAAGTCACTTTGCGAGGCTTACATAATAGAAACCACCCAAAAATGACCCCATCTAAGAAACTACACCCCTCAAGGTATTCAAAACTGATTTTGCATACATTGTTAACCCTTTAGGTGTTGCACAAGAGTTATTGGCAAATGGGGAGGAAATTTGAGAATTTCATTTTTTTGTCTAATTTTTAATTTTAACCCATTTTTTCCACTAACAAAGCAAGGGTTAACAGCCAAACAATATTGTATCTTTATTGCCCTGACTCTGCCGTTTACAGAAACACCCAATATGTGGCCGTAAACTACTGTACGGCCACACAGCGGGGCGTAGAGTGAAAGGTGCGCCGTATGGTTTTTGGAAGGCTGATTTTTATGGACTGGTTTTTAGACACCATGTCCCATTTGAAGCCCCCTGATGCACCCCTAGAGGAGAAACTCCCTAAAAGTGACCCCATCTAAGAAACTACACCCCTCAAGGTATTCAAAACTGATTTTACATACGTCGTTAACCCTTTAGGTGTTGCACAAGAGTTATTGGCAAATGGGGATGAAATTTGAGAATTTCATTTTTTTGCCTAATTTTCAATTTTAACCCATTTTTTCCACTAACAAAGCAAGGGTTAACAGCCAAACAAGACTGTATCTTTATTGCCCTGACTCTGCTGTTTACAGAAACACCCCATATGTGGCCGTAAACTACTGTACGGCCACACAGTAGGGCGTAGAGTGAAAGGTGTGCGGTTTGGTTTTTGGAAGGCAGGTTTTGCTGGACTGGTTTTTTGACACCATGTCCCATTTGAAGCCCCCCTGATGCACCCCTAGATTAGAAATTCCATAAAAGTGACCCCATCTAAGAAACTACACCCCTCAAGCTATTCAAAACTGATTTTACAAACTTTGTTAACCCTTTAGGTATTGCACAAGATTTAATGGAAAATAGAGACACAATTTCAAAATTTCACATTTTTGGCAGATTTTCCATTTTGATGCCTCTGCAGGCATTTCAAATATTTTTTTTTGGGTTTAGGTTTAGGGAACTTGCATATGTGCGTCTTACAATACAAAGGGTAGTGGACGGTTTACATCTCTTAGTAATTACATGAAATACTAGGCTGAAATCTGTGTCAGTGCATGTCTAGGTAGTTCAAGTGTTGTGGTGGGGGGGAAATAATCGCTTATTAGGTTGACAACTTGTGTTTTACAATATGAGAAAGCTTTTTTCTGAATCTGCATATTTTAATGCACAAAATACATTAGGCCTGAATCTGTGGCGCCGATACTGCATTATTTCCAAAGTCAACAGTCAGTAGCAGTGTCTTTAGTGTGTTTGTGGAAAGAAAACAACATCGTATTGCACCTCCCTGTCTTCAAGTTCCAAAAGTTCCAAAAACCATATTTGCAAACCGTTCCATACTTTGTGTGACTGTGTACATTTAGGCCCATAAAGGATATGGAAGGGTTCCAAATAAATGACCCAGGTCCAGAATATGGGTAGTAGCAGGACCAGCTATCCAGCCAGAAGTAATAGTAATAGTAGATTGCGGTTGTCCCTACTGGCTTCAGAAAGGCACAATATTATCATTGAGGAGAAAGATGATGAGATTGTAGATTGGATGGCTCACTCCTCCTCTCAGTCACAGTGGAGGTAACTTTTGAGTCTGAAAGACTTCCGTGGAGCCAGGGGTCACAGTGTTCCTCCTGCTCCTCCTCCTTGCAGCCCCAGAGAAGGCTTTCAGTGGAATCCTCTCTGTCTTCACTGCCCCTTCCTAGTGGGACGTCTTCCTTTTTGCAAAGAAGTGGCAAGAAAACCCCAGCATGCCCTATGGCAGACATTTAAGAGAGTCTCCCTCTTGACAACTTCTGTGAGAGCAGTCATCATTTCGGCTACCCTGAGGTGGAGGTTCAGGAGGAGGCTGAAGATCCCATGCATTGCTGTGTTGCTAGTGGTAATAGTAGCACTCGTAGCCATGGCATTGACTTTGCAGAGCAGAGGAGGGGGGCCAAGAAGCCACCATGATATCTCACAGTCTTATAAAAGTGGCAATGAGGGAGAGAACTAAGCATGCCTCTAGCTCCTTATGAACAACTCCCATATGTCATATATTTCTCCACAAGGCACACACAAACCACAGGCGTGTGCAAGATGTGCAGGATTCAAATAATCCATGGTCATTCAAACACAATCATAGATACCAGAGGTCTATTGCAGCATATGAGACTGCATCACCAGACCCTTTTGGGAAAAAAAAAATGCCAGCATTCCCAATCAGAGCAAGTCTGTCTTCCTTCTCCTGGTCCTCTTTGTGGCAGCCAACCTGCATTCCCAAGCAATACAGTGTTCTTATCATCATCATCACCTTATTTTGTTAAGACTCCTCCTTGTCCTCTGCTCCATCTTGAGACATCTAGAACGGAATGTTTGGATCTGAACCTCCACCTCAGGGTAGCCGAAATGATGACTGCTCTCACAGAAGTTGTCAAGAGGGAGACTCTCTTAAATGTCTGCCATAGGGCATGCTGGGGTTTTCTTGCCACTTCTTTGCAAAAAGGAAGACGTCCCACTAGGAAGGGGCAGTGAAGACAGAGAGGATTCCACTGAAAGCCTTCTCTGGGGCTGCAAGGAGGAGGAGCAGGAGGAACACTGCAGAGGCATCAATAAAAAATTATTTGAAATGCCTGCAGAGGCATCATTTTTTTTCCAGTTACAAAGCAAGGGTTAACAGCCAAACAAAACTCATTATTTATGGCCCTTATTCTGTAGTTTACAGAAACACCCCATATGTGGTCGTAAACCGCTGTACGGGCACACGGCAGGGCGCAGAAGGAAAGGAATGCCATACGGTTTTTGGAAGGCAGATTTTGCTGGACTGGTTTTTTGACACCATGTCCCATTTGAAGAACCCCCTGATGCACCCCTAGAGTAGAAACTCCAAAAAAGGGACTCCATTTTAGAAACTACAGGATAGGGTGGCAGTTTTGTTGGTACTAGTTTAGGGTACATATGATTTTTGGTTGCTCTATATTACACTTTTTGTGCAGCAAGGTAACAAGAAATAGCTTTTTTGGCACGTTTTTTTTTTTGTTATTTACAACATTCATCTGACAGGTTTTATCATGTGGTAATTTTATAGAGCAGGTTGTCACGGACGCGGTGATACCTAATATGTATACTTTTTTTTTATTTATGTAAGTTTTATACAATAACTTCATTTTTAAAACCAAAAAAATGTTTTAGTGTCTCCATAGTCTAAGAGACTTTTTGATCGCTCGCTATTACACTTTTTGTGACGTAAGATGGCAAAAAATGGCTTTTTTTACACCGTTTTTGTTTTTATTTTTTTACGGTGGTCACCTGAGGGGTTAGTTCATGTGATATTTTTATAGAGCCGTACGATACGGACGCGGCGATACCCAATATGTATACTTTTTTTTTATTTATGTAAGTTTTACACTATGATTTCATTTTTAAAAACAAAAAAAATCATGTTTTAGTGTTTCCATAGTCTAAGAGCCATAGTTTTTTCAGTTTTTGGGCGATTATCTTGAGTAGGGTCTAATTTTTTGCGAGATGAGATGACGGTTTGATTGGTACTATTTTGGCGTACATGCAACTTTTTTGATCACTTTTATTATCTTTTTTGGGAAGTAAGGTGGGCAAAATTTCAATTTTCTCATAGTTTTTATTTTTTTATTTTTATGGCGTTCACCGTGCGGGGAAAGTAACATGACTGTTTTATAGATCAGGTCGTTACGGACGCGGCGATACCTAATATGTGTAGTGTATTTTATTTTTTTAATTTTTATTCAGTGATAAATGTTTTTTTTTTTTTAATCTTAACTTTTTTCACTTTTTTTTACATTTTTGTGACCCAGACCCACTTGGTTCTTGAAGATCCAGTGGGTCTGATGTCTGTATAATACAGTACAGTACAATATATATTGTTCTGTACTGTATTTTACTTACACTGAACAGATCTATGCTTTTAGCACAGATCTGTTCAGCACCATGGACAGCAGGATGCCTGAGCAGGCGTCCTGTTGCCATGGGAACCTTCCCCGTCTGCTCAGAACTTCACAGACGGGGAAGGGTAAGCACAGGGCTGAGGGGGGCTCTCTGGGGGCTGTCGGGGGGGCTCTCTCCCTCTCCATCGGGGGGCTGCAAAGGCACAGCAGCCCCCCGATGGAGAGGGAGGGAGCTCCCTGACCGATGACAGTTAACTTTTTCCATACAGCGGTCCGTACGGACCGCGGTATGGAAAGGGTTAAACGGCTGACATCTGCACAGATGTCAGCCGTTTATACCAGGGTGCCAGCAATGTGCTGGCACCCTGGTATACCCACTAGAAGCCAACGATCGTTCATGGGGAGGCGGGCGGGGGATCGTGATCCCGCCTGCCGCACCGCCCGCCTCCCGCAACGCCCCCACCGCCTGCGACACCCCCCCCGCACCCCCCGCCGGCATAAAATCGTGCAGGGGTGCAGGGGGGGGGTGAAAAATATTGATTTTAGCCACTCTAAAGTTTCTGATCCCCGCGGTCAGGGACCGCGGGGATCAGAAACTGCAAAAAGCGCAGCAAACCGCAGGTCTGAATTGACCTGCGGTTTGCTGCGATCGCCGATATGGGGGGGTCAAATGACCCCCCCCCCCTGCATTGTTACGGGATGCCGGCTGAATGATTTCAGCCGAAATCCCGTTCCGATTAACCCCTGGGGCGCCGGAATACAGATTTTAAGTCAGGACGTTCCGGTACGTCCTTGGTCCTTAAGGACTCGGGAAATAGGGCGTATTGGTACGTCCTATGTCCTTAAAGGGTTAATACCAGAATATAACAGCAGTATCTAACGCTTGTATTTGACTGTCACAAATGCAGCAAAGGCCTAAAATGTATTATCTTGCACAAAATGTTTTTTTTTTCAAACCCAGAATATAACTGCAGTATTTAAAGCTTGTATTTGACTGTCACAAATGCAACAAAGGCCCCAGATGCAGGGTCTTGCACAAAATGGGTGTTTTTTTAAACCCAGAAAATAACTGCAGTATTTAAGGCTTGTATTGGACTGTCAGAAAAGCACTAAAGGCTCCAAAAGTAGTGTCTTGCACAAAATTGGTGATTTTTTAATGGCTGTATTTCAAATACCTGAATCAAACCCCTGTATGTAGAGGGAGTATCTCACAGGGCCTGAACCAGTGTAGGACTGAACTAAATATGTCTTTGCCCTAAATGAATGGCTGTATTTCAAATGGCAGTATTTCAAATCCCTGATTCAAACCCCTGTATGTAGAGGGAGTATCTCAATGGGCCTGAAGCAGTGTAGGCCTTAATTCAATATTGGTGCACCAAATGGCGGTATTTAAAATCTCTGAATGTAACCCAAATGTATTAAGGGTGTATCTCACAATGACATCTGCATCAAAGGCTGCCATCTAAATTTTTTGTGCCCAAACGAGTGTTTGTTTAACAACCGAAATTGACAGCAGTATATAAGCCTGAAATTTCACACGTGCTGATGCTGCAAGGCCTGAAAATAGTGTTTTTTGTCAAAAAAGAAAATGATGGGTGTATTTCTAGCTTAAATATCACACTGACTAATCAAGATGTTGTAGATTGCCCAAAAATTTTTTTTTTTGGTAACAGAATATGAAAGCTGTAGATATTAAACTTGAATTTAACACTTGCAGATCTGGAAAATACTGTTTTTTGAAAAAAAATGTGTGTTTTTCAAACAAGGAACACAGGTCTCGCATGGAGGCCCAGTCATTGGTAGTGAAGTGGTGCTGTTCCGCCGAGCGACTCACCCGTGCGTGCTGCAGCTGAAACTCCACTATCGCAGTCTGGCCAGCATGTGCAAGGTGGAGTTCCACCTTGTGGGCACGTCACATATGAGGCGGTGAACGGGAAGGCCGAAGTTACGCTGCAGCGCTGACAGGCGAGCAGCAGCAGGGTGAGAACGCCGAAAGGGCGCACAGATGGCCCGCACTTTATGCAGCAGCTCTGACATATCAGGGTAATTTTTAAGGAATCTCTGCACCACCAAATTCAGCACATGTGCCAGGCAAGGGATGTGCATCAAACCGGCTAGTCCCAGAGCTGCTACGATATTTCGCCAATTATCGCACACCACCTGGCTGGGCTTGAGGCTGACTGGCACAAACCACTCATTGGTCTGTTGTTCAAGGCCCGTTCACAGCTCCTGCACGGTGTGGGGTTTGTCCTCTAATCAGATAAGTTTTAAAACTGCCTGGTGTTGTTTACCCCTGGCTGTGCTGAAGTTGGTGGTGAAGGTGTTACGCTGACTGGAAGAGGAGCTGGTAGAGGATGAGGAAGCAGAGTATGAGGAGGAAGCAACAGGAGGCAAAGAGAAGCGCCCTGCAATCCTCGGTGGTGGAAGGACATGCGCCAAACAGCTATCCGCCTCAGGCCCAGCTACCACTGCATTTACCCAGTGTGCTGCTATGGAGATATAACGTCCCTGACCATGCTTACTGGTCCACATATCCGTAGTGATGTGCACCTTGCCACAGATGTCGTTGCGCAGTGCACACCTGATTTTGTCCCCTACTTGGATGTGCAGGGAAGGGATGGCTCTCCTGGAAAAGTAGTGGCAGCTGGGCACGTTGTACTGTGGGTCAGCCACCGCCATAAGGCCTTTAAAACTATCCATCTCCACCAGACGGAATGACAGCATTTCAAAGGCCAGTCATTTAGAAATGCTGGCATTCAGGGCTAGGGATTGCGGGTGGGTGGGGGGGGGGGGTACTTCCTCTTCCTATCCAGCGTTTGGGAGATGGAGAGCTGAACGCTTCCGTGGGACATTGTGGAGATGCTTGGTGACCCAGGTGTTGGTGTTGCTGGCAGATCCTCTGTTTGCGGGGTGGCAGGTGGCACTGTCACTCCAGAGGTGGATGAAGAGGCCGAGACTGCAGCAGAAGAGGAAGCAAGAGGAGCCAGAGACCTTTCTTGGTTTTTGAGGTGTCTACTCCACTGCAAATCGTGCTTTGCACTTAAATGCCTGGTCATGCAGGTTGTGCTCAGGTTTAGAACGTTTATGCCTCGCTTCAGGCTCTGATTGCACAGCGTGCAAACCATTCGTGTTTTGTCGTTAGCACATTGTCTGAAGAACTGCCACGCCAGGGAACTCCTTGGTGCTAGCTTTGGTGTGCTCGGTCCCTTGCTGCGGTGGGCAGTAGGAGGCGTACTGTCTAGAGGACGGCTGCTCCGCTTTTGCACCCTGCTCCCTCTTCTGCTGTGCTGGTGGCTCTGTGCGACCACCGCCTCTTCCTCAGAACTACATAGGTCACTCGCATGACCTTGATTCCATGTGGGGTCGAGGACCTCATCGTCCTCCACATCATCTTCCACCCAGTCTTCACCCCTGACTTCCTTGTCGGTCTGCACACTTTCGAAAGCCCCAGCAGTTGGCACCTGTGTTTCGTCATCATCCGAGAAGTGCTGCGATGGTCCTCCCATGTACTCATCTTGAAAGATAAGTGGTTAGGCATCGGTGCACTCAATCTCTTCCACTTCTGGGGCAGTGCTAGGTGGATGGCCCTGGTAAACCCTGCTAACAGAGTCATCAAAAAGCAGAGAAGACTGCTGCATGACTTGGGGCTCAGACTGCTTGGCTGATTTGCAAGGGGGTAAGGTGAAAGAGTGATGGACATCAGCTGCAGGTGCCAACTGTGGTCTTTCAGCAGGAGACTGGGTGGGAGACAATGTGAAGGAACTGGATCCACTGTCAGCAACCCAATCTACTATCGCCTGTACTTGTTCAGGCCTCACCATTCGTAGAGCCGCATTAGGCCCGACCAAATACCGCTGCAGGTTCTGTCGCCTACTAGCACCTGAGGAAGGGTTTTCACTTGTGCGTGTAGCTGGTACAGATCGACCACGTCCTCTCCCTGCAACAGGAGCTCCACCAGCAGCACCACGACCTGGGCCACGTACCTTATTTGACGCTCTCCTCATATTTCTCGAATTTAGGATCTTGCCCAAAATGGGTGTTTAATTAATAGTAGAATATAATGACAGTATGTAAAGGGTGTATCTCACATGGCATGAACCAGACTAGGCCTCGATTAAAGATTTGTTTGCCCAAAATGGCTGTATTTCAAATACCTGAATCAAACCCCTGTATTTAAAGGGTGTATCTCACACGGCCTGACCCACAGTAGGCCTCAATTAAATATTTATTTGCCCAAAATGGCTGTATTTTGAAATACCTTAATCAAACCCCTGTATTTAAAGGGTGTATCTCACACAGCCTGACCCACAGTAGGCCTCAATTAAAGATTTGTTTGCCCGAAATGACTGTATTTCAAAAACCTGAATCAAACCCCTGTATTTAAAGGGCGTATCTCACACGGCCTGACCCACAGTAGGCCTCAATTAAAGATTTGTTTGCCCAAAATGGCTGTATTTCAAATACCTGAATCAAACCCCTGTATTTAAAAGGTGTATGTCACACGGCCTGAACCATACTAGGCCTATATTAAAGATTTGTTTGCCCAAAATGGCTGTATTTCAAATACCTGAATCAAACCCCTGTATTTAATGGGTGTATCTTACACGGCCTTACCCACAGTAAGCCTCAATTAAAGATTTATTTGCTCAAAATGGCTGTATTTCAAATACCTGAATCAAACCCCTGTATTTAAAGGGTGTATCTCACACGGCCTGACCCACAGTAGGCATCAATTAAAGATTTGTTTGCCCAAAATGGCAGTATTTCAAATACCTGAATCAAACCCCTGTATTTAAAGGTTGTATCTCACACGGCCTGACCCACAGTAGGCCTCAATTAAAGATTTATTTGCCCAAAATGGCTGTATTTCAAATACATGAATAAAACCCCTGTATTTAAAGGGTGTATCTCACACGGCCTGACCCACAGTAGGCCTCAATTAAAGATTTATTTGCCCAAAATGGCTGTATTTCAAATACATGAATAAAACCCCTGTATTTAAAGGGTGTATCTCACACGGCCTGACCCACAGTAGGCTTCAATTAAAGATTTGTTTGCCCAAAATGGCAGTATTTCAAATACCTGAATCAAACCCCTGTATTTAAAGGTTGTATCTCACACGGCCTGACCCACAGTAGGCCTCAATTAAAGATTTATTTGCCCAAAATGGCTGTATTTCAAATACATGAATAAAACCCCTGTATTTAAAGGGTGTATCTCACACGGCCTGACCCACAGTAGGCCTCAATTAAAGATTTGTGCACCAAATGGCGGTATTTCAAATACATGAATCAAACCCCTGTATTTAAAGGGTGTATCTCACACGGCCTGACCCACAGTAGGCCTCAATTAAAGATTTGTGCACCAAATGGCGGTATTTCAAATATCTGAATATAACCCAAATGTATTAAGGGTGTATCTCACAATGACATATGCAGCAAAGGCTGCCAAATAAACTTTTTTTTGCCCAAACGGGTGTTTGTTTAATAACTGAATATGGCAGCAGTATATAACACAGGAATTTCAAACGTTAAGATGCTGCAAGGCCTGAAATATTGTGTATTTTGCCCCAAAAAGGGTGTTTTATTAATGAAAGAATATACGTTCTGTATATACAGGGTGTATCTCACATGGCCTGAACAACAGTAGGCCTCAATTAAAGATTTGTGCACCAAATGGCGGTATTTCAAATATCTGAATATAACCCCTGTATATACAGGGTGTATCTCACACGGCCTGAAAATTGTGTTTTTCGGCAGAAAATGATGGCTGTATTTCTAGGTTAAATTGATGGCTGTATTTCCAGCTTAAATATCTCACTGACTAAGGCCTCATGCACACGACCGTTGTGTGCATCCGTGGCCGTTGTGGCGTTTTCCATTTTTTTTTCGCGGACCCATTGACTTTCAATGGGTCCGTGGAAAAATCTGAAAATGCACCGTTTTGCAGCCGAGACCATGATCCGTGTATCCTGTCCGTCAAAAAAATAGGTTCTGTCCTATTTTTTTGACGGACAACGGTTCACGGACCCATTCAAGTCAATGGGTCCGTGAAAGAACACGGATGCACACAAGATTGGCATCCGTGTCCGTGATCCGTGGCCGTAGGTTACTTAAATACAGACGGATCCGACAGTATATTCTAACACAGAGGCGTTCCCATGGTGATGGGGACGCTTCAGGTTAGAATATACTAAAAGAACTGTGTACATGACTGCCCCCTGCTGCCTGGCAGGTGCTGCCAGGCAGCAGGGGGCAGCCCCCCCTGTAGTTAACACATTGGTGGCCAGTGCGGCCGCCCCCCCCCCTCCCTCCCCTGTAGTTAACTCGTTGGTGGCCAGTGGGCCGCCCCCTCCCTCCCCTGTAGTTAACTCGTTGGTGGCCAGTGCGGCCGGCCCCCCTCCCTCCCCTGTATATAACTCGTTGGTGGCCAGTGGGCCCCCCCCTCCCTCCCCTGTAGTTAACTCGTTGGTGACCAGTGCGGCCGGCCCCCCTCCCTCCCCTGTAGTTAACTCATTGGTGGCCAGTGGGCCCCCCCTCCCTCCCCTGTAGTTAACTCGTTGGTGGCCAGTGGGCCCTCTCCCCTCCCTCCCCCTCCTAATTAAAATCTCCCCCCCTATCATTGGTGGCAGCAGAGAGTACCGATCGGAGTCCCAGTTTAATCGCTGGGGCTCCGATCGGTAACCATGGCAACCAGGACGCTACAGCAGTCCCGGTTGCCATGGTTATTTAGCAATTTGTAGAAGCATTATACTTACCTGCGAGCTGCGATGTCTGCGTCCGGCCGGGAGCTCCTCCTACTGGTAAGTGACAGGTCATTAAGCAATGCGCCGCACAGACCTGTCACTTACCAGTAGGAGGAGCTCCCGGCCGGACGCAGACATCGCAGCTCGCAGGTAAGTATAATGCTTCTACAAATTGCTAAGTAACCATGGCAACCGGGACTGCGGTAGCATCCTGGTTGCCATGGTTACCGATCGGAGCCCCAGCTATTAAACTGGGACTCCGATCGGTACTCTCCGCTGCCACCAATGATAGGGGGGGAGATTTTAATTAGGAGGGGGAGGGAGGGGAGAGGGCCCACTGGCCACCAACGAGTTAACTACAGGGGAGGGAGGGGGGGCCCACTGGCCACCAACGAGTTAACTACAGGGGAGGGAGGGGGGCCCACTGGCCACCAACGAGTTAACTACAGGGGAGGGAGGGGGGCCGGCCGCACTGGACAACAAAGAGTTAACTACAGGGGAGGGAGGGGGGCCCACTGGCCACCAATGAGTTAACTACAGGGGAGGGAGGGGGCCGGCCGCACTGGACAACAAAGAGTTAACTACAGGGGAGGGAGGGGGGCCGGCCGCACTGGCCACCAACAAGTTAACTACAGGGGAGGGAGGGGGGCCGGCCGCACTGGACAACAAATAGTTAACTATAGGGGAGGGAGGGGGGCCCACTGGCCACCAATGAGTTAACTACAGGGGAGGGAGGAGGGGAGGCGGCCGCACTGGCCACCAATGTGTTAACTACAGGGGGGGGGCTGCCCCCTGCTGCCTGGCAGCACCTGCCAGGCAGCAGGGGCAGTCATGTACACAGTTCTTTTAGTATATTCTAACCTGAAGCGTCCCTATCACCATGGGAACGCCTTTGTGTTAGAATATACTGTCGGATTTGAGTTTCACAATCTAACTCATATCCGACAGTATATTCTAACATAGAGGCGTTCCCATGGTGATGGGGACGCTTCAAGTTAAAATATACCATCAGATTGGAGAAAAATCAGATCCTATGGTATATTAACTCCTGACTTTACATTGAAAGTCAATGGGGGACGGATCCGTTTGAAATTGCACCATATTGTGTCAACGTCAAACGGATCCGTCCCCATTGACTTGCATTGTAATTCAGGACGGATCCGTTTGGCTCCGCACGGCCAGGCGGACACCAAAACGACATTTTTTTCATGTCCGTGGATCCTCCAAAAATCAAGGAAGACCCACGGACGAAAAAACGGTCACGGATCACGGAAAAACGGAACCCGTTTTTGTGGACCGCAAAAAAATACGGTCGTGTGCATGAGGCCTAATCCAGATGTTGTATATTGCCAAAAAAGTATTTTTTTGGTAACAGAATATGAAAGCTGTATATATTAAACTTGAATTTAACACTTGCAGATCAGGAAAATAGTAGTTTTTGGCAAAAAAAAAAGTGTGTTTTTGAAACCCCAGAAAACGATGGCTGTATTTCTAGTTTAAATTGCACACTAACAAATCCAGATGTATATTGCCAAAAATGTGTTTTTTGGTAACAGAATATGAAAGCTGTATATATTGAACTTGAAATTAACACTTGCAGATCAGTAAAACCCAGTTTTTAAAAACCCAGAAAATGATGGCTGTATTTGTAGCTTAAATTGCACACTGACTAAGCCTGCAAATGCACCAGATGTTGTAAATTGCCAAAAAATTGGGATTTTTAATGTCCCAAAAGCTCAGATGCAGTGCTAGTGCACTGAGCTTGCATAAAATGGCCGCCGCCGCCCACCTAACTGACTTATTAAAAAAAAATCGGTCACTGGGCTCAGGGCAGGATAAAAAAATTGTGCCCTGCACCCACAAAACACAATGTATGTAGATCGCTGACTTAGATTCAGATTTTGAGCAAAGATTCAGTCCTATTCTCTCCCTGAAATCACCAGCAGCATCCTCTCCCTACACCAGGGATCAGCAACCTTCGGCGCTCCAGCTGTGCTGAAACTACGACTCCCAGCATGCACACTTGCTTAGCTATTTTCAGAACTCCCATAGAAGTGAATGGAGCATTCTGGGAGTTGTAGTTTCAACACATCTGGAGCGCCGAAGGTTGCTGACCACTGCCCTACACTAAGCACAGCAGAGTGACGTGCAGCGCTACGTGACTCCAGCTTATATAGAGGCTGGGTCACATGCTACACTGGCCAATCACAGCCATGCCATTAGTAGGTCAGACAATTAACCGCTTGTTGATTGGCTGCTTTGCTGCTTTTCAAAAAGCGGCAAGAAAGCGCCAAACACCGAACCCGATCCCAAACTTTTACTGAAATGTTCGGGTTCGGGTCTGGAGTCCAAAAATCCTAAAGTTCGGTACGAACCCGAACTTTACAGTTCGGGTTCGCTCAACCCTAATAACGGCACCTCTGAGTTACAAATATATATTTTCTTTTTCCGCTAATACATGCCATAAAAGGCTTTACAATAGATAACTACACCGCTGAGCGGCAAATATATTTTTTCTTTTTCCATTAATACACGTTATAAAGGGCTTTAGAACAAATAACTGCACCGCTGAGCGGCAAATAATTTTTTTTCTTTTTCCGCTAATAGACGCCACAAATGGCTTTACATCAGATATATACACCACTGAACGGCAAATACATTTTTTCTTTTTCCGCTAATACACGCCACAAAAGGCTTTAAAACAGATAACTGCACCTCTGAATGGCAAATCCATATTTTCTTTTTCCGCTAATACATGTCACAAAGGGCTTTACAACAGATAACTGCATCGCTGAGCGGCAAATATATTTTTTCTTTTTCCGCTAATACACGGAACAAAAGACTTTAGAACAGATAACTGCACAGTGTAGCGACAAATACATTTTTTCATTTTCTGCAAATACGACACAAAAGGATATATAACAAATAACTGCACCGCTGAGCGGCAAATATATTTTTTCTTTTTCCGCTAATACACGCCACAAAAGGCTTTACAACAAATAACTGCACCTCTGAGTGGCAAATATATTTTTTCTTTTTCCGTTAATACACGTTACAGAAGGCTTTAGAACAAATAACTGCACCGCTTAGCGGCAAATATATATTTTCTTTTTCCGCTAATACACGCCACAAAAGGCTTTACAACTGAGACATGCATCGCTGAGCGGTAAATACATTATTTTTTCTGCTAATACACATTAGAAAATGCTTTAGAACATATAACTGCACTGATGAGTGGCAAATATATACACTGCTCAAAAAAATAAAGGGAACACTTAACCAACACAATGTAACTCCAAGTCAATCACACTTCTGTGAAATCAAACTGTCCACTTAGGAAGCAACACTGAGTGACAATCAATTTCACATGCTGTTGTGCAAATGGGATAGACAACAGGTGGAAATTATAGGCAATTAGCAAGACACCCCCAATAAAGGAGTGGTTCTGCAGATGGCGATCACAGACCACTTCTCAGTTCCTATGCTTCCTGGCTGATGTTTTGGTCACTTTTGAATGCTGGCGGTGCTTTCACTCTAGTGGTAGCCTGAGACGGAGTCTACAACCCACACAAGTGGCTCAGGTAGTGCAGCTTATCCAGGATGGCACATCAATGTGAGCTGTGGCAAGAAGGTTTGCTGTGTCTGTCAGCGTAGTGTCCAGAGCATAGAGGCGCTACCAGGAGAGAGGCCAGTACATCAGGAGACGTGGAGGAGGCCGTAGGAGGGCAACAACCCAGCAGCAGGACCGCTACCTCTGCCTTTGTGCAAGGAGGAACAGGAGGAGCACTGCCAGAGCCCTGCAAAATGACCTCCAGCAGGCCACAAATGTGCATGTGTCTGCTCAAACAGTCAGAAACAGACTCCATGAGGGTGATATGAGGGCCCGACGTCCACAGGTGGGGGTTGTGCTTACAGCCCAACACCGTGCAGGACGTTTGGCATTTGCCAGAGAACACCAAGATTGGCAAATTCGCCACTGGCTCCCTGTGCTCTTCACAGATGAAAGCAGGTTCACACTGAGCACATGTGACAGACGTGACAGAGTCTAGAGATGCCGTGGAGAATGTTCTGCTGCTGCAACATCCTCCAGCATGACCGGTTTGGCATTGGGTCATTAATGGTGTGGGGTGGCATTTCTTTGGAGGGCCGCACAGCCCTCCATGTGCTCCCCAGAGGTAGCCTGACTGCCATTAGGTACCGAGATGAGATCCTCAGACCCCTTGGGTTCCTCCTAATGCAAGACAATGCTAGACCTCATGTGGCTGGAGTGTGTCAGCAGTTCCTGCAAGACTAAGGCATTGATGCTATGGACTGGCCCGCCCGTTCCCCAGACCTGAATCCAATTGAGCACATCTGGGTCATCATGTCTCGCTCTATCCACCAACGTCACGTTGCAACACAGACTGTCCAGGAGTTAGCAGATGCTTTAGTCCAGGTCTGGGAGGAGATCCCTCAGGAGACCGTCCGCCACCTCATCAGGAGCATGCACAGGCGTTGTAGGGAGGTCATACAGGCACGTGGAGGCCACACACACTACTGAGCCTCATTTTGACTTGTTTTAAGGACATTACATCAAAGTTGGATCAGCCTGTAGTGTGTTTTTCCACTTTAATTTTGAGTGTGACTCCAAATCCAGACCTCCATGGGTTGAAAAATTTGATTTCCATTTTTTTATTTTTGTGTGATTTTGTTGTCAGCACATTCAACTATGTAAAGAACAAAGTATTTGAGTAGAATATTTAATTAATTCAGATCTAGGATGTGTTATTTTTCTGTTCCCTTAATTTTTTTGAGCAGTGTATATTCCCTTACATCCTACCAGCAGCACAGATGGGGTTAACCCCCCCCCCCCCCCCGTGGACTGGTAAGACCGGTGGAATTTTATTGAGCCCAAGTAATAAACTTAATGAAACGCTTAAACCTCCCCCTATAAAGGAGGGAATCACCTCCAGCCCATTGTGTTTTTTTCTGTCCTCCGGACAGGTGGACTAGGCGGTGATCCCCCTTTTTCTTTAGGGGTGATCTTTTTTTCAGTTTGTCAGACAGCTTTGCCTCTGTTTTTATTATGTATCTGGACCGGCAGGTTACCTGCTGCCGGCGCTGCGGCGCTTAGCTGCGGTGTGTTGGTCCGCGTCCTCAATCCTCTTTCTTGCGCATCTTCCGGAAGTGACGTTGGAGTCTCTGACGTCACTTCCGGAGTTTTTCCTCGGACACATATATTTAGTGATTTCTCCCTCCTGTAGGAGGATTTATTGTATTCCTTCTTGGGGGTGAAACTTTTTATTTCTAATATGTGTTTCTCAACTGGGGGCGGGGGCTCGATTCTGGGCCCATCCCCTCCCCTATTTAAGGAAGCATTGTGGACCAGGTCGGTCTCTGGCTGCACATGCTTTTTAATCTAGCTCCCAGAGTCTTATAAGCTGGTGTTCCTCCACTTATTGGTGCCTTATTTCTTCTGGTCCTCATTTTCAGCTTCCGCCGGTCTGCCTTTCTTTTACCTTTCTCCTGAAACATTTATTGGTTGTTTTCAAATGTTTTACTTATCCTTTTTTAACGCTGTGATGTCTTCTCCACGGGATTTACCGTGCTATGAATGTAGCATGCTTTTGAAGGATAGGTGTCCCTACTCCAGGTGTGACGGCAGCCGTCCGAGGGTCCAACCTTCCACCGAACCTACGATGCAGGATATGTATCAGTGGGTAAAGACCTATGTTGATGGATCCATCAAAGGGGTTATAAGCCTGCTGGATGAGAGGCTTGCTACTCAGACTCCTATGGAGTCTTCTGCTCCAGTAGAGAGACCTTCCATGGTCTCCTTCGGTTCTTCCTCCTCGGATGAGGAGGAGCTTACTTCATGCTTCTTTCCTCCTGATAAGACGCAAAAGTTACTTAAGTCCATCAAGTCAGGGGACCAGGATGTTGACCCGGGGGAGCCCTCTGATCCCGCTAGTTGGGCACTTTGTGTCTTTAAAGCGGATGAGACCCTACTCTCCGTCATGCGCACAGAGTGGAAGAAACCCGAAAAAGGTCCGGTTCTAACCAAAATATTCAGAACCATGTTTCCGATTGCTAAACCCTTGGTGGAATCGTGGGGTTCCATTCCCAAGGTGGACATGCCTATTGCCAAACTGTCCAAGCGCACTCTCGTTCCTGCGGACGATGGGTCTAGTCTGCAGGACAGGAGAGCAGAATGCACTCTCAGGAGAGGTTATACGGCAGCTGCAGCTTCCGCGTCTATGGCCATCGCTGCTACAGAAGTTTCTACCTTCATCCGGTCTCGGTTAAACCAGATCCAGATGGATTTGGATCAGAATCTGTCTCGGGACGACATTCTGGCGGCTTTCAAGACTGTCAACCTGGCGATGGATTTCCTGTCTGATACAGCGCAACAACAGCTGAAGTTGGCGGCCAAAACCATGGCCCTGGTGTCAGCGGCCCGCAGGCCTTTGTGGCTTAAGCCTTGGGTCACTGACAATTCCTCTACATATAATTTATGTAGCCTTCCCTTTGAGACCAACCGTTTGTTCGGCTCGGAGTTGGATAAGATTATGGAAGGCCTGTCAGATAAAAAGGGGAAGAGTCTTCCCCAACAGTCCTTTCGGGGGAGGGGCAGACAAAACCGTGGTGGTAGGTCTGACCAGCAGTCAAGAGCTCGGAGGGACTGGGGAGCGCAGGAAAGAGGTTTGAGGCACTCTCGTGAAGGAGCCAAGGGTAAAATATCCACCTCCTGACTACGGGCCTCCTCGAGGCTCTTGGATGACTCCCGTTACTCCTGCCATCCTGCCAGAAGACTTCCCCACTCCCCTGCCTCATCTTCCCATCGGAGGTTGCCTCTCCCACTTCAAGGACATTTGGATCCGAGAGATTTCGGATCCCTGGATCCTGAATGTCATCTTAGAGGTATACTTAATCAATCTTATTTCTCTTCCTCTGGAAAGGTATATCAGAACTAAACTTTTACAGCCCGCAAGGCAGTCGGTTCTGGAGGCTTACATTCAGGATTACATCCACAAGGGGGCTCTGGAGGAGGTACCGGCAGGGGAACGTGGCTTAGGAATTTACTCACCAGTGTTTCTGGTTCCGAAGCCGTCAGGGGATCTTCGGATGATTATCGACTTGAGATTCTTCAATCGATACGTAAGGAAAGTAAGGTTCCGTATGGAGACCATCAGGTCAGTGGTTCACATTCTCAATCCTGGAGATATGATGGCAACCCTGGACCTCAAGGATGCGTATTTGCACATACCGATTCATCCTGCTTCCAGGAAATATCTCAGGATCGTGGTCCAGGTGTCGGGTGTCACCAGACACCTTCAGTTCGTTGCCCTTCCCTTCGGCATTTCTTCTGCCCCTCACACTTTCACCAAGGTGGTAGTTTCTGTGGTGGCGGCTCTAAGACTTCAAGGATCATTCCTTATCTGGATGATTGGCTTTTAAAAGCCTCTTCCTTTGTGGTCCTGACCGACCATCTTCATGTGGCGATTTCCTTTCTGTTCCGCCTAGGGTGGATCATCAACTGGCAGAAGTCGAACGTGAGCCCGTCGACTTCAGTAAGATATTTAAGCTTCATAATCGACTCCGTTGGGATGTCTCTCCGGTTGACTCCAGAGGGAAAATCCGAATACAGAACACGGCAGAATTCCTATCCGTGCCTCGGCAAGTCCCAATTCAGACTCTCATGAAGATGTTGGGGCTCATGTCACCATCTGCGGAAGCAGTCCCTTGGGCTTTATGGCACCTCGGGCCGCTGCAACCTGGGTCATATTGACAACAGATGCGTCCCAGGTAGGCTGGGGCGCTCTTCTAGACGATTCTCCAGTTCACGGATCCTGGTCTCCTCAGGAGCGGCTCCTCTCATCCAATCTCTGCGAGATTCGAGCTATCCGGCTAGCCCTCCTTCACTTCGCCCCTCAGATCTGGGGCAAAGCGGTAAAAGTCCAGTCAGACAATATGACTGCGGTACTTTACATCAGCAAGCAGGGAGGCACAAGATCACTTCCCCTCTTAGCAGAGATCGGGGTGATTCTGGATTGGGCAGAGTTGAACCTTTCCCACTTATCTGCGATCCACATTCGAGGCTCCCTCAATATGATAGCGGATCAGTTGAGCCGCGGTCTTCCATCAGTTGAATGGTCTTTACATCCAGAGATATTCAAGCAGATAGTCCTCAAGTGGGGAATGCCAGAGGTGGATCTTATGGCAACAAGGTTCAACGCCAAGGTGGAGAGGTTTTGCTCCCTGTACAGGGAAGACAACCCCCTGGCGATAGATGCTCTGTCAATATCCTCGAGGTCAAAGCTAGCTTACATCTTCCCTCTGTTTTCCATGATTCCGAGGGTATTGAAGAAAATTCGTCAGGATCAGGCCTTGGTGATAGCCATCATACCGTTTTGGCCAAAGAGATCCTGGTTTACCCAGCTCACCCAAATGAGTCGAGGGCAATTTTGGAGGCTCCCCCCTCAGCAGACCCTGGTGTCATGGGACACTCACCTCTGCTCAGATTTGCACAGGTTCAACCTGACAGCCTGGAGGTTGATCAGTCCCTTCCCAGAATAGAAGGGCTTTTAAAGTCGGTCCTGAGAATGCTGTCTCATTCAAGAGCAGACTCTACTAAGAGAGCCTACTCACGGATTATGAGGATATTCTCTTCTTGGTGTTCCTCAAAGGAGGTGGCGTCTGCAGATCCGCCCCTCCCCATCATCCTTCAGTTTCTGCAAGATGGCATTGACAAAGGCCTTGCTCCATCTACCTTGAGGGTTCAAGTTTCAGCCATTTCAACTTGCCTCAACAAGTCTTTTTCTCAGGACCCGCTCATCAAACGGTTCCTTAAAGGAGCTGAAAGATTAAAGCTTACAGTACTGAAACCCATTCCTCAGTGGGATTTATCAGTAGTTCTCAGGGGGTTAGCATCTCCCCCCTTTGAGCCTTTGGAGGAGGTAGATTTAGGGTTGTCATATAGAAACTTGTGTTTCTCCTTGCAGTGACTTCGGCCAAGAGGCTCTCTGAGCTTCAAGCTCTCTCAGCACACGAGTCCTATACCATTTTTTTTGCAAGACCGGGTCCTTCTAAGATTTCTTTCGCACTTTAGGCCTAAGGTTCCTTTGTTCCAGAATATCAACCAGGTGATATCCCTCCCGGTTCTTTCTACACCTTCTTTACGTCCTCAGAGGAACCTGCTATACATCCTTTGGATGTCTCGAGATGCCTCCGGATCTATTTGGATAGATCAGTGGAGTTCAGGAGAGATGAAAATCTACTAATCCTGTTTGCCGGTAAGTTTAAAGGCCGTAAGGCATCTAAACCATCCATCAGTCAATGGATTAAGGAGGCTATTAGGGAATCCTTTGTTTCCCAATCTCTAGATCCTCCAGGGTTTGTAAAGGCCCATTCTACTAGGCCCGTAGCTACTTCTTTTGCCGAGAGGAGTCTTCTTCCGCTCCACATGATTTGCAAATCTGCCTCCTGGAGCTCTGAATCTACATTCATCTCCCATTATAGACTAGATGCCAGATTAGCTGAATACTCGGCCTTGGGGCAGACTATACTTGGTTCTGCCAGGCATGATGGCCCTCCCTAGGGGTTCTTATTGCTATCTCCCTGTCTGTGCTGCTGGTAGGACGTAAGGGAATCGTTAATTTCTAACGATAATTTGTTTTCCCTTAGTCCTAGTAAGGCTAGTTTTTTTCTTGCTATAACACAATGGGCTGGAGGTGATTCCCTCCATTATAGGGGGAGGTTTAAGTGTTTCATTAAGTTTATTACCTGGGCTCATTAAAATTTAGCCGATCCTACCAGTCAACGGGGGGTGGATAACCCCATCTGTGCTGCTGTTAGGACTAATGGAAAACAAATTATCGCTAGAAATTAATGATTTTTTCCACTTATACATGCCACAAAAGGCTTTAGAACAGATAACTGCACCGCTGAGCTACCAATATATTTTTTCTTTCAGTTAAAACACGCCACAAAAAGCTTTACAACAGATAACTGCACCTCTTTTTCTTTTTCCATTAATACACGTTACAAAAGGCTTTAGAACAAATAACTGCACCGCTGAGTGGCAAATACATTTTTTCTTTTTCTGCTAATACACATCAGAAAAGACTTTAGAATAGATAACTGCACCGCTGATCGGCAAATATATTTTTTCTTTTTCCGCTAATACACGCCACAAAAGGCTTTACAACAGATAACTGCACCTCTGAGTGGCAAATAATTTTTTTATTTTTCCATTAATACACGTTACAAAAGGCTTTAAAACAAATAACTGCACCGCTGAGCGGCAAATACATTTTTTCTTTTTCCACTAATACACATCAAAAAAGGCTTTAGAACAGATAACTGCACCGCTGAGCGGCAAATAATTTTTTTCTTTTTCTGCTAATACACATCAGAAAAGGCTTTAGAATAGATAACTGCACCGTGTAGCGGCAAATACATTTTTTCATTTTCTGCCAATACACGCCACAAAATGTTGTATAACAGATAACTGCACCGCTCAGCGGCAAATATATTTTTTCTTTTTTTGTTAATACACGTTACAAAATGCTTGACAACAGATAACTGCACCTCTGAGAATCAAATATATTTTTTATTTTTCCGCTCATACAAGCCACAAAAGGTTTTAGAACAGTTACCTGCACCGCTGAGCGGCAAATATATTTTTCCTTTTTCCGCTAATACACGTCAGAAAAGGCTTTACAACACATAACTGCACCGCTGAGTGGCAAATATAATTTTTTTCTTTTTCCGCTAATACACATCAAAAAAGGCTTTAGAATAGGCATCCTCAAACTGCGGCCCTCCAGCTGTTGCAAAACTACAACTCCCAGCATGCCCGAACAGACTACAGGTATCAGCATAATGCAGGGCATTGTGGGAGTTGTAGTTTTACAACAGCTGGAGGGCCGCAGTTTGAGAATGCCTGCTTTAGAACATATAACTGCACCGCTGAGAAGCAAATATATTTTTTCTTTTTCTGCTAATACACGCCACAAAAGGCTTTACAACAGAGAACTGCACCGCTGAGCGGCAAATACATTTTTTCTTTTTCCGCTAATACACATCAAAAAAGGCTTTAGAACATATAACTGCACCGCTGATCGGCAAATATATTTTTTCTTTTTCCGCTAATACACGTTACAAAAGGCTTTAAGACAAATAACTGCACCGCTGAGCGGCAAATATATTTTTTCTTTTTCTGCTAATACACGCCACAAAAGGCTTTACAACAGATACATGTACCACTGAGCGGCAAATAATTTTTTTCTTTTTCTGCTAATACATATCGGAAAAGGCTTTAGAACAGATAACTGCACCGCTCAGCGGCAAATATATTTTTTCTTTTTTTGTTAATACACGTTACAAAATGCTTTACAACAGATAACTGTACCTCTGAGAATCAAAAATATTTTTTATTTTTCCGCTCATACAAGCCACAAAAGGTTTTAGAACAGTTAACTGCACCGCTGAGCGGCAAATATATCTTTTCTTTTTCCGCTCAGAAAAGGCTTTAGAACACATAACTGCACCGCTGAGTGGCAAATATCATTTTTTCTTTTTCCGCTAATACACATCAAAAAAGGCTTTAGAACATATAACTGCACCGCTGATCGGCAAATATATTTTTTCTTTTTCCGCTAATACACGCCACAAAAGGCTTTATAACAGATAACTGCACCTCTGAGTGGCAAATATTTTTTTTCTTTTTCCATTAATACACGTTACAAAAGGCTTTAAGACAAATAACTGCACCGCTGAGCGGCAAATATATTTTTTCTTTTTCTGCTAATACACGCCACAAAAGGCTTTACAACAGATACATGTACCACTGAGCGGCAAATAATTTTTTTCTTTTTCTGCTAATACATATCGGAAAAGGCTTTAGAACAGATAACTGCACCGCTCAGCGGCAAATATATTTTTTCTTTTTTTGTTAATACACGTTACAAAATGCTTTACAACAGATAACTGCACCTCTGAGAATCAAATATATATTTTTTTTTTCCGCTCATACAAGCCACAAAAGGTTTTAGAACAGTTAACTGCACCGCTGAGCGGCAAATATATCTTTTCTTTTTCCGCTAATACACATCAAAAAAGGCTTTAGAATAGGCATCCTCAAACTGCGGCCCGCCAGCTGTTGCAAAACTACAACTCCCAGCATGCCCGAACAGCCTACAGGTATCAGCATAATGCAGGGCATTGTGGGAGTTGTAGTTTTGCAACAGCTGGAGGGCCGCAGTTTGAGAATGCCTGCTTTAGAACATATAATTGCACCGCTGAGAAGCAAATATATTTTTTCTTTTTCTGCTAATGCACGCCACAAAAGGCTTTACGACAGATAACTGCACCTCTGAGTTACAAATATATTTTTTCTTTTTCCGCTAATACGCGCCACAAAAGGATTTACAACAGATAACTGCACCGCTGAGCGGTAAATATATATTTTTCTTTTTCCGCTAAAACACACCACAAATGGCTTTACAACAGATATATGCAACACTGAGCGGCAAATATATTTTTTCTTTTTCCACTAATACACGCCACAAAATGCTTTACAACAGATAACTGCACCGCTGAGCGGCAAATAATTTTTTTCTTTTTCCACTAATACACATCAAAAAAGGCTTTAGAACAGATAACTGCACCGCTGAGCGGCAAATATATTTTTTCTTTCAGCTAATACACGCCACAAAAGGCTTTACAACAGTTAACTGCAACGCTGAGCGGCAAATATATATTTTCTTTTTCTGCTAATACACATCAGAAAAAGCTTTAGAACACATAACTGCACCACTGAGCGGCAAATATATTTTTTCAAATCTATGTTATCTATTATCTGTTTGGGGGACAAACCCCACACCGCGCAGGAGCTGTGGACGGGACTTGAACCTCAGACCGTTAAGTGGTTGGTGCCAGTGAGCCTCAAGCTCGGCCTGGTGGTGTGCGTTAATGGGCGAAATCTCGTAGCAGCTCTGGGACTAGCCGGTTTGACGCACATCCCTTGCCTGGCGCATGTGCTGAATTTGGTGGTGCAGAGGTTCCTTAAAAATTTCCCCGATATGTCAGAGCTGCTGCAAAAAGTGTGGGCCGTTTGTGCGCGCTTTCGGAGTTCTCACCCTGCTGCTGCTCGCCTGTCAGCTCTGCAGCGTAACTTCGGCCTTCCTGCTCACTGCCTCATATGTGACGTGCCCACAAGGTGGAACTCCACCTTGCACATGCTGGCCAGACTGTGCGAGCAGCAGCAGGCGATAGTGGAGTTTCAGCTGCAGCACGCACGGGTGAGTCGCTCTGCGGAACAGCACCACTTCACCACCAATGATTGGGCCTCCATGTGAGATCTATGTTCCTTGTTGCACTGTTTTGAGTACTCCACCAACATGGCCAATGCCGATGACGCCGTTCTCAGCGTTACTATCCCACTTCTATGCCTCCTTGAAAAAACGCTGCTGGTGATGATGGAAGAGGATGTGGCACAGGAGGAGGAGGAGGAAGAGGGATCATTTCATAGGGTTTCCGGCCAGTCATTCACAAGTGGCTCCGAGGGTGGGTTCCTGCACCCACAAATGCCATGTACACAATTGTCCAGCCAGGGCTCAGTTCTGGAAGATGAGGAAGTGGAGGATGAAGAGGAGAAGGAGATGGAGGAGGAGAAACCGTGTTCACAGCAGGGTTGGCACCCAGACCAGCTCATGGCCATCACTGGTGCGTGGATGGGGGGATACAGAGGACACAGACGATACACCTCCCACAGAGGACAGCTTTTCATTGCTTCTGGGCAGCCTGGCACACATGAGCGATTACATGCTGCAGTGTCCCCGCAACGACCGCCGAGTTGCCCACATTCTAACTTGTGCTGATTACTGGGTGGCCACGCTGCTGGATCCCCGTTACAAGGACAACGTACCGTCCTTAATTCCCTCACTGAAGCGTGATCGTAAGATGCGTGAGTACAAGCGCACGCTGGTAGACACGCTGCTGGTGGCATTCCCACCTGACAGCGGGGGCATAGTGAAAACACAAGTCGAAGGCAGAGAAGGAGGAAGAGGTCGCCAACGCAGCGGGGGCACCACCAGCACCTCAGAAGGCAGTGTTAACATGGCTGAAATGTGGAAAAACTTTGTCAGCATGCCACAACAATCAGCACCACCAGCTGATATGGGACGTCTTAGCAGGAGTCAGCATTTCAGCAACATGGTGGAGCAGTATGTGTGCACTCGCCTACACGTACTGAATGACGGGTCTGCCCCCTTTAACATTCTGGGTCTCAAAATTGGGCACATGGCCTGAGCTTGCCCTTTACACCTTGGAGGTGCTGGCCTGCCCTGCAGCCAGTGTATTGTCCCAACGTGTGTTTAGCCCGGCACGGGGCATTATCACAGACAAGCGCAGGCGCCTGTCCACAGCCAATATAGACAAGCTCACGTTCATTAAAATGAACCAGGCATGGATCCCACAGGACTTGTCCGTACCTTGTACAGAATAGACATGTATACCGGCCTTACCCAGCCATTGTTATACTACAGCGCAATTGCTAATTGTAGTATTTTGGATATTTCCCACTCTTTTAGAGTGTACCCTAATAAAAAACAAAAAAAACAAAAACAAAACAGTGTTGGCTACCTCGTCCTCCTCCACCGCTACGTCCACCGCCTCCTCAAACTTCTACTCCATATGGACCTCCACCTCGTAAATCAAGATAATTGTTTTTAATTTGTATGTATTTTATTTTATGTCATTTCACTAATTTGTCTGTTACATATTCGGGTGAAATTCACCAATTTTTGGGTGTGATATACCCCTGCTCTACCTAGTTGACAAATAAAAACATTTCACTAATTTGTCTGTTACATTCTTGGGTGACATTTGACTATTTTTGCCTTATACAAACCCCTGCTCTGCATAGGTGACAGGGAATTAAATTTCAAAAAATCCTCTTTAATTGTCGCGTGCCACCTCCTTTACTTGTAAGCTTCGGCTTCAATAATTTGTCCCACTTTTCCACTCGATCAACTTTTAATTTCACCCATTGACCTCCCTTGGATGTGATATCTCTTTCTCACGCTCCCTCTCCGGCGTGGAACCCTGATTCGCCGATAACTGTGATCAACATGGTAGGCTCAGAAAAGAACATCGAAAGTTGATAGAGAAGATATCCAAATGGATCATGGATGTCACGGGGATGTGCGATCAGGCAGAAGTTATCTAGAGTCAACAAAGTGGCAGCAGTGCATCTCCTGTCTAATGTTTCCAAATCCAAAATACCCCAGTGACATTCCCTATAATTTTTTATTAACCATTCCAATAACAGGGCATCATAAGAGTCCTGTATTGTTATTTATCATCACTACCTCCCGAGTCGGGAGTGGGTAATTGCCGTGCGCCCCCTCCTTTCCTTCGATTCTTCCATTTTAATAACTTCTCCCACATTTCCGCTCGATCAAATTTAATTTCATCCATTGACCTCCCTTGGATGTGGTATCCCGTTCTCACGCTCCCTCTCCAGCGTGGAACCCCGATTCGCTGCTAACCATTATCAACATGGTAGGCGTTACAAAAGGCTTTAGAACAGATAACTGCACCTCTGAGTGGCAAATATATTTTTTCTTTTTCTGTTAATACACGTCACAAAAGTCTTTAGAACTGATAACTGCACCACTGAGCGGCAAATATATATTTTCTTTTTTCGCTAATACACGCCACAAAAGGCTTTACAACAGATACATGCACCGCTAAGCGGCAAATATTTATTTTCTTTTTCCGGTAATACACGTTACAAAAGGCTTTAGAACAAATAACTGCACCGCTGAGTGGCAAATATATGTTTTATTTTTCCGCTAATATACGTCACAAATGGATTTAGAACAGATAACTACACCTCTGAGTGGCAAATATATTTTTTTCTTTTTCTGCTAATACATGCAACAAATGGCTTTACAACAGATACATGCACCGTTGAGCGGCAAATACATTTTTTCTTTTTCCGCTAATACACATCAAAAAAGGCTTTAGAACAGATAACTGCACCGTGTAGCAACAAATCCATTTTTTCATTTTCTGCTAATACACTCCACAGATAACTGCACCGCTGAGTGGCAAATATCTTTTTTCGTTAATACATGTTACAAAAGGTTTTACAACAGATAACTGCACCGCTGAGAAGCAAATATATTTTTTATTTTATTGCTCATACAAGCCACAAAAGGCTTTAGAACAGTTAACTGCACCGCTGAGCGGCAAATATAATTTTTCTTTTTCCGCTAATACACGTCAGAAAAGGCTTTAGAACACATAACTGCACCGCTGAGCGGCAAATATATTTTTTCTTTTTCCATTAATACACGTTACAAAGAACTTTGAAAGTTGTTAGAGAAGATATCCAATTGGATCATGAAGATCACGGGGACATGCGACATGGTGGGGCAATATGTGTGCACACGCTTGCACGTACTGACTGATGGGTCTGCCCCCTTCAACTTCTGGGTCTCTAAATTGGGCACATGGCCTGAGCTTGCCCTTTAACGCCTTGGAGGTGCTGGCCTGCCCTGCAGCCAGTATATTGTCTGAACGTGTGTTTAGCATGACTGGAGGGGATTATCACAGGTTATATTTCCCAATGTTTTGGGGTGTACCCTAATTTAAACAAAAAAAATCGAATTTAAACAAAAAAACAGTGTAGGCTACCTCCTCCTCCTCCACCGCTGCTTCCACCTACACCGCCACATCCACTGCCTCCTCAACCTCCTACTCCACATCTACCTCGTCCTCCTAGATCAAGATTATTATTATTTTTTTTTACGTATTTTATGTTATTTAAAGTCATTTGCCTATCCACATTTGTTTGCAGAGCACTTGCCATGCTCTTAACCACATTTTGCTGCCATTTGCAACCCTCTAGCCATTTCCATGACATTTTTAGAGCCATTTTAGTGCTCAAAAGTTTGTTGTAAAGCCTTTTGTGACGTGTATTAGCGGAAAAAGAAAAAATATATTTGCCACTCAACGGTGCAGTTATTTGTTCTAAAATCTTTTGTGGTGTGTATTAGCAAAAAAAAAAATTATATATAATTGCCGCTCAGCGGAGCAGTTATCTGTTCTAAAGCCTTTTGTGATGTGTATTAGCGGAGAAAGAAAAAATATATTTGCCACTCAGAGGTGCAGTTCTGTGATCTAAAGCTTTTTCTGACGTGTATTAGCGGAAAAAGAAAAAATATATTTGCCACTCAACGGTGCAGTTATTTGTTCTAAAATCTTTTGTGGCGTGTATTAGCAGAAAAAAAATATATATATAATTGCCGCTCAGCGGAGCAGTTATCTGTTCTAAAGCCTTTTGTGATGTGTATTAGCGGAGAAAGAAAAAATATATTTGCCACTCAGAGGTGCAGTTCTGTGATCTAAAGCTTTTTCTGACGTGTATTAGCGGAAAAAGAAAAAATATATATTGCCGCTTAGCGGTGCATGTGTTTGTTGTAAAGTCTTTTGTGACGTGTATTAGTGGAAAAAGAAAAAATATATTTGCCACTCAGAGGTGCAGTCATGTGTTCTAAAGCCTTTTGTGGTGTGTATTAGGCCTGGTTCACACTTGAGCATATTTGATACGCGTGTTTTTTGTCAGACGTTTTCGGGGCGCGTTTTTGGAAATAGGAAACGCGCATCTTACGCGCGTTCTTGCGATTGACCACAGAGGCGTCCAATAAAAAATAGAGGTGTTTATGTACAGAACACGCGACAATACGCCCCAAAGAAGCTCCTGTACTTCTTTGGGCGTAGGGCGTTTTACAGCACAAGTGAGAACCATGCCCATAGGGAAACATGGGTTCTCGCCTGTTGAGAGTTTTACAGCGCGTAGGAACGCGCTGTAAAACACTCAGATGTAACCAGGCCTTAGCAAAAAAAGAAAAAAAATGATTTGCCACTCAGCAGTGCACTTATCTCTTGTAAAGCCTTTTGTGACATGTATTAGCGGAAAATGAAAATATACAGTTGCAAGAAAAAGTATGTGACCCCTTTGGAATGATATGGATTTCTGCACAAATTGGTCATAAAATGTGATCTGATCTTCATCTAAGTCACAACAATAGACAATCACAGTCTGCTTAAACTAATAACACACAAAGAATTAAATGTTACCATGTTTTTATTAAACACACCATGTAAACATTCACAGTGCAGGTGGAAAAAGTATGTGAACCCTTGGATTTAATAACTGGTTGAACCTCCTTTGGCAGCAATAACTTCAACCAAACGTTTCCTGTAGTTGCAGAACAGACGTGCACAATGGTCAGGAGTAATTCTTCACCATTCCTCTTTACAGAACTGTTTCAGTTCAGCAATATTCTTGGGATGTCTGGTGTGAATCGCTTTCTTGAGGTCATGCCACAGCATCTCAATCGGGTTGAGGTCAGGACTCTGACTGGGCCACTCCAGAAGGTGGATTTTCTTCAGTTTGAGCCATTCTGTTGTTGATTTACTTCTATGCTTTGGGTCGTTGTCCTGTTGGGAATTCATTTTTCCTTCGATGATAGCAATCCGTCCAGGCCCTGACGCAGCAAATCAGCCCCAAACCATGATGCCCCCACCACCATACTTCACAGCTGGGATGAGGTTTTGAGGTTGGTGTGCTGTGCCTCTTTTTCTCCACACATAGTGTTGTGTGTTTCTTCCAAACAACTCAATTTTGGTTTCATCTGTCCACTGAATATTTTGCCAGTACTGCTGTGGAACATCCAGCTGCTCTTGTGAAAACTGTAAACATGCAGCAATGTTTTTTTTGGACAGCAGTAGCTTCCTCTGTGGTATCCTCCCATGAAATCCATTCTTGTTTAGTGTTTTACGTATCGTAGATTCGCTAACAGGGATGTTAGCATATGCCAGAGACTTTTGTAAGTTATTTAGCTGACACTCTAGGATTCTTCTTCACCTCATTGAGCAGTCTGCGCTGTGCTCTTGCAATCATCTTTACAGGATGGCCACTTTTAGGGAGAGTAGCAGCAGTGCTGAACTTTCTCCATTTATAGAGAATTTGTCTTACCGTGGACTGATGAACAGCAAGGCTTTTGGAGATACTTTTATAACCCTTTCCAGCTTTATGCAAGTCAACAATTCTTAATCGTAGGTCTTCTGAGAGCTCTTTTGTGCGAGGCTTCATTCACATCAGGCAATGCTTCTTGTGAAAAGCAAACCCAGAACTGGTGTGTGTTTCTTATAGGGCAGGGCAGCTGTAACCAACACCTCCAATCTCATCTCATTGATTGGACTCCAGTTGGCTGACACCTCACTCCAATTAGCTCTTGGAGATGTCATTAGTCTAGGGGTTCACATACTTTTTCCACCTGCACTGTGAATGTTTACATGGTGTGTTCAATAAAAACATGGTAACATTTAATTCTTTGTGTGTTATTAGTTTAAGCAGACTGTGATTGTCTATTGTTGTCACTTAGATGAAGATCAGATCACATTTTATGACCAATTTGTGCAGAAATCCATATCATTCCAAAGGGTTCACATACTTTTTATTGCAACTGTATATTTGCCACTCATCGGTGCAGTTATCTGTTCTAAAGCCTTTTGTGGCGTGTATTCGTGGAAGAAGAAAAAACATATTTGCCGCTCAGCAGTGCAGTGATCTGTTTTAAAGCCCTTTTGTGGTGAAGTGATAAAATTACAGCCCTTTTTGGCGTGTATAAGTGGTAAAAAAAGGGCTTATTACCCATTGTGTGCTGAAGTGATAAAATTACAGAGTTTTTTGGGGTGTTTTATTTTACTTTTTATTTATTTATTGGATCTAAAAGTATGTCAGACAGAGAAGTGCCAGGCTCTGCACAGGGGAGTGGAAGAGGCCTAAATGTTTCTGGTGCAGGTAGAGGTCGCTGCAGAGTAAAGGGGAGTGGTAGCAGGGGTGGCAGTGAGTGGCCTAAGCTCCCGATGTTATCTAGCGGTCGTGTCTTGACCAGCAACCCATCGGTTCTTGAATGGTGTACTCGGTCATCCTATTCGTCCCAAGTGACATCTGACACCCCCAGCCAAGAGTCGGTGGGTTCCTCTGACACGATGCTTAGTTGGCATGGCCCGGGAGCAGACCCTGTGCCCACAACTTTTCTGAACCTTCCTCAGTCATTTTCAGTTCCCTCACAGCGAGAAGTATTATATGTCGTAGGCTTGGCTCCACGTTTCATCGAGGACAAGCTTCTAGAGGGCAGTCAGAAGCTACTGCCCAGCCAAAATCTGGAGGAGCATCCTCCGATTCCTCAGCTTTTTTGGCAATTAGTGATGAGGAGAGTGGTGTTGGAGCTGGCGAGCGGTCAGGCTCCTGACCCAGAGACGGTTGAGGAGGGCATCAGTGACGAGCAGATATTACTCGCTGATGATGATGTAACTAGAGTTGAGCGGACACCTGGATGTTCGGGTTCGACGGGTTCGGCCGAACTTCGGAAAAAAAGTTAGAGTTCGGGACCCGAACTTGACCCCGAACTCGAACCCCATTGAAGTCAATGGGGACCCAAACTTTTGAACACTAAAATGGCTGTAAAAATGTCATGGAAAGGGCTAGAGGGCTGCAAATGGCATCAAAATGTGGTTAAGAGCATGGCAAATGCTCTGCAAACAAATGTGGATAGGGAAATGACTTTAAACATAAAATACGTACAAATAAAAAATAATAGTCTTGATCTAGGAGGACCAGGTCCATATGGAGTAGGAGGTTGAGGAGGCGGTGGATGTGGCGTTGTCGGTGGAAGCGGCGATGGAGGAGGAGGTAGCCTACACTGGGTTTTGGTTTTAAATTTTATTTTTAAAATTAGGGTACACCCCAAAACATTAGGAAATATAACCTGTGATAACCCCCTCCAGGCCAGCACCTCCAAGGGGTGAAGGGCAAGCTCAGGCCATGTGCCCAATTTGGAGACCCAGAAGTTGCAGGGGCTGACCCCTGTCAGTCAGTTCGTGTAGGCGTGTGCACACTTACTGCCCCACCATGTCGCACGTCCCCGTGATGTTCACGATCCAATTTGATATCTGCTCTATAAACTTTCGATGTTCTTTTATGCGCCTACCATGGTGATTACGGGTGGTGGGGAATCAGGGTTCCAGGCCGGAGAGGGAGCATGAGAAAAAGAGACCAAATTTAAGGGAGGATCCATTTTTTCAAATTTAAAATTAGAGTTGAAATATGGGAGAAATTATTAAAGCATAAAAGTGTGACAACTTTTCAAAGTTTAAGCATTAAATGTAAGGATGTGGTGCGCATTAATTACTGAATAATTTGTAAAATTTTATTCCCTGTCACTAGAGTTGAGCGAACACCTGGATGTTCGGGTTCGAGAAGTTCGGCCGAACTTCACGGAAATGTTCGGGTTCGGGATCCGAACCCGAACCGAACTTCGTCCCGAACCCGAACCCCATTGAAGTCAATGGGGACCCGAACTTTTGGGCACTAAAAAGGCTGTAAAACAGCCCAGGAAAGAGCTAGAGGGCTGCAAAAGGCAGCAACATGTAGGTAAATCCCCTGCAAACAAATGTGGATAGGGAAATGAATTAAAATAAAAATTAAAAAAATAAAAATGACCCAATATCAATTGGACAGAGGTCCCATAGCAGAGAATCTGGCTTCACGTCAGCAGAGAATCAGTCTCTTCATGCCATAGCAAAGAATCTGGCTTCATGTCAGCACAGAATCAGTCTCTTCATGCCATAGCAGAGAATCTGGCTTCATGTCAGCACAGAATCAGTCTTCATGTCATAGCAGAGAATCAGGCTTCACGTCACCCACCACTGGAACAGGCCACTGTCACACATTTAGGCCCCAGCACCCAGACAGAGGAGAGAGGTCCCGTAACAGAGAATCTGGCCTTATGTCAGCGCAGAATCTGTCTTCATGTCATAGCAGAGAATCAGGCTTCACGTCACCCACCACTGGAACAGGCCACTGTCACACATTTAGGCCCCGGCACCCAGACAGAGGAGAGAGGTCCTGTAACAGAGAATCTGGCCTTATGTCAGCGCAGAATCAGTCTTCATGTCATAGCAGAGAATGAGGCTTCACGTCAGCCACCACTGGAACAGGCCACTGTCACATATTTAGGCCCAGGCACCCAGGCAGAGGAGAGAGGTCCCGTAACAGAGAATCTGGCCTTATGTCAGCGCAGAATCAGTCTTCATGTCATAGCAGAGAATCAGGCTTCACGTCACCCACCACTGGAACAGGCCACTGTCACACATTTAGGCCCAGGCACCCAGGCAGAGGAGAGAGGTCCCGTAACAGAGAATCTGGCCTTATGTCAGCGCAGAATCAGTCTTCATGTCATAGCAGAGAATCAGGCTTCATGTCACCCACCACTGGTACAGGCCACTGTCACACATTTTGGCCCAGGTACCCAGGCAGAGGAGAGAGGTCCCGTAACAGAGAATCTGGCCTTATGTCAGCGCAGAATCAGTCTTCATGTCATAGCAGAGAATCAGGCTTCACGTCACCCACCACTGGAACAGGCCACTGTCACACATTTAGGCCCCGGCACCCAGACAGAGGAGAGCGGTCCCGTAACAGAGAATCTGGCCTTATGTCAGCGTAGAATCAGTCTTCATGTCATAGCAGAGAATCAGGCTTCACGTCACCCACCACTGGAACAGGCCACTGTCACACATTTAGGCCCAGGCACCCAGGCAGAGGAGAGAGGTCCCGTAACAGAGAATCTGGCCTTATGTCAGCACAGAATCTGTCTTCATGTCATAGCAGAGAATCAGGCATCACGTCACCCACCACTGGAACAGGCCACTGTCACACATTTAGGCCCAGGCACCCAGGCAGAGGAGAGAGGTCCCGTAACAGAGAATCTGGCCTTATGTCAGCGCAGAATCAGTCTTAATGTCATAGCAGAGAATCAGGCTTCACGTCACCCAACACTGGAACAGGCCACTGTCACACATTTAGGCCCCGGTACCCAGACAGAGGAGAGAGGTCCTGTAACAGAGAATTTGGCCTTATGTCAGCGCAGAATCAGTCTTCATGTCATAGCAGAGAATCAGGCTTCACGTCACCCACCACTGGAACAGGCCACTGTCACACATTTAGGCCCCGGCACCCAGACAGAGGAGAGAGGTCCTGTAACAGAGAATCTGGCCTTATGTCAGCGCAGAATCAGTCTTCATGTCATAGCAGAGAATCAGGCTTCACGTCACCCACCACTGGAACAGGCCACTGTCACATATTTAGGCCCAGGCACCCAGGCAGAGGAGAGAGGTCGCGTAACAGAGAATCTGGCTTCATGTCAGCACAGAATAAGTCTTCATGTCATAGCAGAGAATCAGGCTTCACGTCACCCACCACTGGAACAGGCCACTGTCACATATTTAGGCCCAGGTACCCAGGCAGAGGAGAGAGGTCGCGTAACAGAGAATCTGGTTTCATGTCAGCACAGAATAAGTCTTCATGTCATAGCAGAGAATCAGGCATCACGTCACCCACCACTGGAACAGGCCACTGTCACACATTTAGGCCCCGGCACCCAGACAGAGGAGAGGTTCATTCAACTTTGGGTTGCCCCGCAATATGATGGTAAAATGAAATTAAAAATAGTATTGAATGAGGAAGTGCCCTGGAGTAGAATAATATATTGTTATGGGGAGGTAGTTAATATCTAATCTGCACAAGGGATGGACAGGTCCTGTGGGATCCATGCCTGGTTCATTTTTATGAACGTCAGCTTGTCCACATTGGCTGTAGACAGGCGGCTGCGTTTGTCTGTAATGACGCCCCCTGCCGTGCTGAATACACGTTCAGACAAAACGCTGGCCGCCGGGCAGGCCAGCACCTCCAAGGCATAAAAGGCTAGCTCTGGCCACGTGGACAATTTGGAGACCATAAAGTTGAATGGGGCCAAACCATCAGTCAGTACGTGGAGGGGTGTGCACAGGTACTGTTCCACCATGTTAGTGAAATGTTGCCTCCTGCTAACACGTTCCGTATCAGGTGGTGGTGCACTTAGATGTGGCGTGTTGACAAAACTTTTCCACATCTCTGCCATGCTAACCCTGCCCTCAGAGGAGCTGGGCGTGACACAGCTGCGTTGGCGACCTCTTGCTTCTCCTCTGCCTTCGCCTTGGGCTTCCACTGGTTCCCCTGTGACATTTGGGAATGCTCTCAGTAGCGCGTCTACCAACGTGCGCTTGTACTCGCGCATCTTCCTATCACGCT